>NC_090421.1:18496121-19096121 GCF_036365525.1 Heterodontus francisci
GCAGACACTCACACGCAGACACTCACACGCACACACTCACACGCACACACTCACACGCACACTCACACGCACACACTCAAACACACACACTCAAACATACACATATTCAAACACACGCACACACTCACACACACACTCAAACACACTCACACACTCAAACTCTCAAACACACACACTCAAACGCACGCACACACTCAAACGCACGCACACACTCAAACGCACGCACACACTCAAACGCACGCACACACTCAAACGCACGCACACACTCAAACACACTCACACACTCAAACTCTCAAACACACACACTCAAACGCACACACACACTCAAACGCACGCACACACTCAAACGCACGCACACACTCAAACACACTCGCACTCACACTCAAACACACTCACACACTCAAACTCTGATACTCTCAAACACTCAATCACACACTCAAACACACACACACTCAAACACACTCGCACACTCAAACTCTCAAACACACGCACTCAAATGCACTCACACACTCAAAACCACTCACACTCACACTCAAACACACTCACACAATCAAACGCACTCACACTCACACTCACACTCAAACACACTCACACACTCAAACTCTGAAACTCTCAAACACTCAAACACACTCAAAGACACTCAAAGACACTCAAAGACACTCAAAGACACTCAAAGACACTCACACACTCTCAAACACTCAAACACACTCACACTCAAAGACACTCAAACACACTCACACTCAAAGACACTCAAACACACTCACACACTCAAACACACTCACACACTCAAACACACTCACACACTCAAACACGCACACACTCAAACACGCACACACTCAAACACGCACACACTCAAACACGCACACACTCAAACACGCACACACTCACACTCACACTCAAACACACTCACACTCAAACACACTCACACACTCAAACACACTCACACACTCAAACACACTCACACACTCAAACACACTCACACACTCAAACACACTCACACACACACTCAAACACCCTCACACACTCAAACTCTCAAACACACCCTCTCAAACACACTCACACTCACACACACTCACACTCAAACACACACACACTCAAACTCTGAAACTCTCAAACACACACACACTCACTCAAACACACTCGCACACTCACACACTTAAACACACTCACACACTCAAACTCTCAAACACATACTCAAACACACACACACTCACACACGCACACACTCACACACGCACACACTCACACTCAAACACACTCACACACTCACACACTCACACACTCACACACTCAAACACACTCACACACTCACACACGCTCACACTCAAACACACTCAAACACACTCACACACTCACACACGCTCACACACTCAAACACGCACACACTCAAACACACTCACACACGCACACACACTCATACTCAAACACACACACACTCAAACACACTCACACAAACACACTCACACACACTCAAACACACACACTCAAACTCTCAAACACACACACTCAAACTCTCAAACACACACACTCACACACTCAAACACACTCACACACGCACTCAAACACGCAGCCACTCACACTCACACACTCACACACTCAAACGCACTCACACACGCACTCAAACACGCAGACACTCACACCCAAACACGCTCACACACTCAAACACACACACACTCAAACTCTGAAACTCTCAAACACACACACACTCACTCAAACACACTCGCACACTCACACACTTAAACACACTCACACACTCAAACTCTCAAACACACACTCAAACACACACACACTCACACACGCACACACTCACACTCAAACACACTCATACTCAAACACACTCACACACTCAAACACTCAAACACACTCACACACTCAAACACGCACACACTCAAACACACTCACACACGCACACACTCACACTCAAACACACTCATACTCAAACACACACACACTCAAACACACACACTCAAACCTCAAACACACACACTCACACACTCAAACACACTCACACACGCACTCAAACACACTCACACACGCACTCAAACACGCAGCCACTCACACTCACACACTCACACACTCACACACTCACACACTCACACACTCACACACTCAAACGCACTCACACACTCAAACACGCACACACTCACACACTCAAACACACTCACACACTCAAACACCCTCACACACTCAAACTCTCAAACACACACTCTCAAACACACTCACACTCGCACACACTCACACACTCAAACACACTCACACACTCAAACTCTGAAACTCTCAAACACACACACTCAAACACACACACACACTCAAACACACACTCACACTCAAACACACACTCACACTCAAACACACACTCACACTCAAACACACACACACTCAAACACACACACGTTCACACACTCATACTCAAACACACTCATACTCAAACACACTCATACTCAAACACACTCATACTCAAACACTCAAACACTCAAACACTCAAACACTCAAACACTCAAACACGCACACACTCACACACTCACACACTCACACTCAAACACACTCACACACTCAAACACACTCACACACACACTCAAACACCCTCACACACTCAAACTCTCAAACACACACTCTCAAACACACTCACACTCGCACACACTCACACACTCAAACTCTGAAACTCTCAAACACACACACTCAAACACACACACACTCACACTCAAACACACTCGCACACTCACATACTTAAGCACACTCACACACTCACACACTCAAACTCTCAAACACACACTCAAACACGCACACACTCAAACACGCACACACTCAAACACGCACACACTCAAACACGCACACACTCAAACACGCACACACTCAAACACGCACACACTCAAACACGCACACACTCAAACACGCACACACTCAAACACGCACACACTCAAACACGCACACACTCACACTCACACTCAAACTCAAACACACTCACACACTCACACTCTCAAACACACACACACACACAAACTCAAACTCTCAAACACACACTCTCACACACTCAAACACACTCACACACGCAGACACTCACACTCAAACACGCTCACACACTCAAACACACATACTCACACGCAGACACTCACACGCAGACACTCACACGCACACACTCACACGCACACACTCACACGCACACTCACACGCACACACTCAAACACACACACTCAAACATACACATATTCAAACACACGCACACACTCACACACACACTCAAACACACTCACACACTCAAACTCTCAAACACACACACTCAAACGCACGCACACACTCAAACGCACGCACACACTCAAACGCACGCACACACTCAAACACACACACACTCAAACACACTCACACACTCAAACTCTCAAACACACACACTCAAACGCACACACACACTCAAACGCACGCACACACTCAAACGCACGCACACACTCAAACACACTCGCACTCACACTCAAACACACTCACACACTCAAACTCTGATACTCTCAAACACTCAATCACACACTCAAACACACACACACTCAAACACACTCGCACACTCAAACTCTCAAACACACGCACTCAAATGCACTCACACACTCAAAACCACTCACACTCACACTCAAACACACTCACACAATCAAACGCACTCACACTCACACTCAAACACACTCACACACTCAAACTCTGAAACTCTCAAACACTCAAACACACTCAAAGACACTCAAAGACACTCAAAGACACTCAAAGACACTCAAAGACACTCAAAGACACTCACACACTCTCAAACACTCAAACACACTCACACTCAAAGACACTCAAACACACTCACACTCAAAGACACTCAAAGACACTCAAACACACTCACACACTCAAACACACTCACACACTCAAACACACTCACACACTCAAACACGCACACACTCAAACACGCACACACTCAAACACGCACACACTCAAACACGCACACACTCAAACACGCACACACTCAAACACGCACACACTCAAACACGCACACACTCACACTCACACACACTCACACTCACACTCAAACACACTCACACACTCAAACACACTCACACACTCAAACACACTCACACACTCAAACACACTCACACACTCAAACACACTCACACACACACTCAAACACCCTCACACACTCAAACTCTCAAACACACCCTCTCAAACACACTCACACTCACACACACTCACACTCAAACACACTCACACACTCAAACTCTGAAACTCTCAAACACACACACACTCACTCAAACACACTCGCACACTCACACACTTAAACACACTCACACACTCAAACTCTCAAACACATACTCAAACACACACACACTCACACACACACACACTCACACACGCACACACTCACACACGCACACACTCACACTCAAACACACTCACACACTCACACACTCACACACTCACACACTCAAACACACTCACACACTCACACACGCTCACACTCAAACACACTCAAACACACTCAAACACACTCAAACACACTCACACACGCTCACACGCTCACACGCTCACACACTCAAACACGCACACACTCAAACACACTCACACACGCACACACTCAAACACACTCATACTCAAACACACACACACTCAAACACACTCACACAAACACACTCACACACACTCACACACACACACTCAAACTCTCAAACACACACACTCAAACTCTCAAACACACACACTCACACACTCAAACACACTCACACACGCACTCAAACACGCAGCCACTCACACTCACACACTCACACACTCAAACGCACTCACACACGCACTCAAACACGCAGACACTCACACCCAAACACGCTCACACACTCAAACACACACACACTCAAACTCTGAAACTCTCAAACACACACACACTCACTCAAACACACTCGCACACTCACACACTTAAACACACTCACACACTCAAACTCTCAAACACACACTCAAACACACACACACTCACACACGCACACACTCACACTCAAACACACTCATACTCAAACACACTCACACACTCAAACACTCAAACACACTCACACACTCAAACACGCACACACTCAAACACACTCACACACGCACACACTCACACTCAAACACACTCATACTCAAACACACACACACTCAAACACACACACTCAAACCTCAAACACACACACTCACACACTCAAACACACTCACACACGCACTCAAACACACTCACACACGCACTCAAACACGCAGCCACTCACACTCACACACTCACACACTCACACACTCACACACTCACACACTCACACACTCACACACTCAAACGCACTCACACACTCAAACACGCACACACTCACACTCAAACACACTCACACACTCAAACACGCACACACTCACACTCAAACACACTCACACACTCAAACACACTCACACACACACTCAAACACCCTCACACACTCAAACTCTCAAACACACCCTCTCAAACACACTCACACTCACACACACTCACACTCAAACACACTCACACACTCAAACTCTGAAACTCAAACACACACACACTCACTCAAACACACTCGCACACTCACACACTTAAACACACTCACACACTCAAACTCTCAAACACATACTCAAACACACACACTCACACACGCACACACTCACACTCAAACACACTCATACTCAAACACACTCACACACTCAAACACACTCACACACTCAAACACACTCACACACTCAAACACACTCACACACTCACACACTCACACTTTCAAACACGCACACACTCAAACACACTCACACACGCACACACTCACACTCAAACACACTCACACTCAAACACACTCATACTCAAGCACTCACACACTCAAACACGCACACACTCAAACACACTCACACACGCACACACTCACACTCAAACACACTCATACTCAAACACACACACACTCAAACACACTCACACACACACTCAAACTCTCAAACACACACACTCACACACTCAAACACACTCACACACGCACTCAAACACGCAGCCACTCACACTCACACACTCACACACTCAAACGCACTCACACACGCACTCAAACACGCAGACACTCACACCCAAACACGCTCACTCACTCAAACACACTCGCACACTCACACACTTAAACACACTCACACACTCAAACTCTCAAACACACACACTCAAACGCACGCACACTCAAAGACACACACACTCAAACACACTCACTCACTCACACACCTAAAACACTCACACTCAAACTCTCAAACACATACTCAAACACGCACTCAAACACACTCATACTCAAACACACTCACACATTTAAACACACACACTCAAACGCACGCACACACTCAAACTCTCAAATACACACACTCAAACACACTAACGCACTCAAACTCTGATACTCTCAAACACTCAATCACACACTCAAACACACACACATTCAAACACACTCAAACACACTCGCACACTCAAACTCTCAAACACACACACTCAAATGCACTCACACACTCAAAACCACTCACACTCACACTCAAACACACTCACACAATCAAACGCACTCACACTCACACTCAAACACACTCACACACTCAAACTCTGAAACTCTCAAACACTCAAACACACTCACACTCAAAGACACACACACTCAAACACACTCACTCACTCACACACTTAAAAACGCACACACTCAAACTCTCAAACACCTACTGAAACACGCACACACTCACACTCAAACACACTCACACTCAAACACACTCACACTCAAACACACTCATACTCAAACACACTCACACACTCAAACACACTCACACACTCACACTCTCAAACACACACTCTCAAACACACTCACACTCACACACACTCACACAGTCAAACACACACACTCAAACGCACTCACACAATCAAGTACACTCACGCTCACACACTCTCTCACTCACACACTCAAACTCTCAAACACACGCATACTCACACACTCAAACACACTCACACTCAAAACACACTCACACAATCAACTGCACTCACACGCACACACTCACACACACTGAAACACACTCACACACTCAAATGCTCTCACACTCAAACGCTCAAACACACACACTCACACTCTCAAACACACGCACACTCACACACTCACACACTCACTCAAACACACTCACACACTCACTCAAACACGCAGACACTCACACTCAAACACACTCACACTCAAAACACACTCACACAATCAACTGCACTCACACGCACACACTCACACACACTGAAACACACTCACACACTCAAATGCTCTCACACTCAAACGCTCAAACACACACACTCACACTCTCAAACACACGCACACTCACACACTCAAACACACTCAAACACACTCAAACACACTCAAACACACTCAAACACACTCAAACACACTCACACACTCACACACTCACACACTCACACACTCACACACTCACACACTCACACACTCACACACTCACTCAAACACGCAGACACTCACACTCAAACACACTCACACTCAAACACACTCACACTCAAACACACTCACACTCAAACACACACACTCAAACACACACACTCAAAACGCACTCACACAATCAACTGCACTCACACGCACACACTCACACACACTCACACACACTCACACACACACACTCACACACACTCACACACTCAAATGCTCTCACACTCAAACACAATCACACACTCACACACTCAAACACACACACACACACACTCACACACTCACACACACACTCACACACACACTCACACACTCACACACTCACACACACACCCTCACACACACACACACACATTCACACACACACACACATTCACACACACATTCACACACACATTCACACACACATTCACACACACACTCACACACACACTCAAACACACTCACATTCAAACACACTCACATTCAAACACGCTCACATTCAAACACACACACACACACTCACACACTCAAACACTCAAACACACACAGACTCACACACTCAAACACACACAGACTCACACACTCAAACACACACATACTCACACACTCAAACACACTCACACTTAAGTGCACTCACACTCCAACACACACACACTCACCCACTCACCCACTCAAACACACTCACATTCAAACACATACACACTCACACAACCAAACACACTCACACACTCAAACACACAGACACTCAAACACACTCACACAGTCAAACACACACTCACACACTTATACACTCACACACTCACACGCTCAAAATCACCAAACATACTCTCACATTCACGCTCACACAAACACATTCACACATTCACAGACTCACACTCACACAGTCACACTGACACACAATCACTGTGACTGTCAAACAGTCCTACTCACTCTCACAGTGTTCAGTGTATAGTCCAGGGCGTATGTTCAGTATATAGACAAGGGTTTGTGTTCAGTGTATGGACCAGGGTGTGTGCTCAGTGTATAGACCAGGGTGTGTGTTCAGTATATAGGCAAGGGTTTGTGTTCAGTGTATAGACCAGGGTTTGCGTTCAGTGTATAGACCAGGGTGTGTGTGTTCAATATATAGACCAGGGTTTGTGTTCAGTATATAGACCAGGGTGTGTGTTCAGTATATAGACCAGATTTTGTGTTCAGTATATAGAATAGGGTGTGTGTTCAGTATATAGAATAGGGTGTGTGTTCAGTATATAGACCAGGGTTTGTGTTCAATATATCGACCAGAATGATTGTTCAGTAAATAGACCTGGGTTTGTGTTCAATAGATACAGCAGGGTGTGTGCTCAGTATATAGACCAGGGTGAGTGGTCAGTATATGGACGAGGGTTTGTCTTCAACATATAGACCAGGGTTTGTGTTCAGTGTAAAGATCTGGCTGTATATTCAGTATATGAACCAGTGTGTGTTGAGTATATCGACCAGGGTGAGTGTTCAGTATATAGACCAGGGTGTGTGTTCAGTGCATAGACCAGGGTGTGTGTTCAGTATATAGACCAGGGTTTGCGTTCAGTATATAGATCATGGTGTGTGTTCAGTACATAAACCAGTGTGTGTTCAGTATATAGACCAGGGTGTGTGTTCAGTTTATAGACCAGTGTGAATGTTCAGAATATAGAACAGGGTTTGTGTTCAGTAGAGAGACCAGGGTGTGTTCAGTATATAGATAAGGGTGAGTGTTCAGTGTATAGACCAGGGCGTGTGTTCAGTATATTGACGAGTGTGTGTATTCAGTATATAGACCAGGGTTTGCGTTCAGTATATAGATCATGGTGTGTGTTCAGTACATAAACCAGTGTGTGTTCAGTATATAGACCAGGGTGAGTGCTCAGTATATAGACCAGGGTTTGTGTTCGGTATATAGACCAGTGTGTGTGTTCAGTATATAGACCAGGGTTTATCTTTCAGTACATAGACCAGGGTTTGTGTTCAGTATACAGACCAGGGTTTGTATTCAGTATAAAGATCAGGCTGTGTATTCAGTATATAAACCAGTGTGTGTTCAGTATATAGACCAGGGTGAGTGTTCAGTACAGAGACCAGGGTGTGTGTTCAGTGTATAGACCAGGGTGAGTGCTCAGTATATAGACCAGGGTTTATGTTCGGTATATAGACCAGGGTGTGTATTCAGTATATAGACCAGGGTGTGTGTTCAGTATATAGACCAGAGTTTGTGTTCTGTGTATAGACCAGGGTGTGTGTTCCGTATATGGACCTGGGTTTGTGTTCAGTATACAGACCAGGGTTTGTATTCAGTATAAAGATCAGTCTGTGTATTCAGTATATAAACCAGTGTGTGTTCAGTATATAGACCAGGGTGTGTGTTCAGTGCAGAGACCAGAGTGTGTGTTCAGTGGAGAGAACAGGGTGTGTTCAGTATATAGACCAGGGTGTGTGTTCAGTAGAGAGACCAGGGTGTGTTCAGTATATAGTTAAGGGTGATTGTTCAGTATCTAGACCAGGGTTTGTCTTCACCATCTAGACCAGTGTGTGTGTTCAGTATATAGACCAGTGTGTGTGTTCAGAAAACAGACCAGGGTTTGTGTTCAGTAAATAGGCCAGGATGTGTATAGTCCAGGGTGTGTGTTCAGTATATCGTACAGGGTTTGTGTTCAGTATATAGACCAGGGTTTGTGTTCAGTATATAGACCAGGGTTTGTGTTCAGTATATAGACCAGGGTGAGTGTTCAGTATATAGACCAGGGTGAGTGTTCAGTATATAGTCCAGGGTGTGTGTTCAGTATATCGTACAGGGTTTGTGTTCAGTATATCGTACAGGGTTTGTGTTCAGTATATCGTACAGGGTTTGTGTTCAGTATATAGACCAGGGTGAGTGTTCAGTATATAGTCCAGGGTGTGTGTTCAGTATATCGTACAGGGTTTGTGTTCAGTATATAGACCAGGGTTTATCTTTCAGTACATAGACCAGGGTTTGTGTTCAGTATATAGACCGGGGTGTGTGTTCAGTGTATAGTCCAGGGTGTGTGTTCAGTATATCGTACAGGGTTTGTGTTCAGTATATCGTACAGGGTTTGTGTTCAGTATATAGACCAGGGCGAGTGTTCAGTATATAGACCGGGGTGTGTGTTCAGTATATAGTCCAGGGTGTGTGTTCAGTATATCGTACAGTGTTTGTTTTCAGTATATGGACCAGTGTCTGTGTTCAGTATATAGACCGGTGTGTGTGTTCAATATATAGACCAGGTTTTGAGTTCAGTTTACAGACCAGGGTTTGTGTTCAGTCTATAGATCAGTGTGTGTGTTCAGTATAGAGACCTGGGTGTGTGTTCAGTATATAGACCAGGGTTTGTGTTCAGTATATAGACCAGATTTTGTGTTCAGTATATAGACCAGATTTTGTGTTCAGTAGATAGAGCAGGGTGTGTGCTGAGTATATAGACCAGTGTGTGCATTCACTATCTGGACCGGGGTGTGTGTTCAGTATATAGACTAGGGTGTGTGTTCAGTATATAGACTAGGGTGTGTGTTCAGTATATAGACCGAGTTTGTGTTCAGTATATAGACCTGGGTTTGTGTTCAGTAGATAGAGCAGGGTGTGTGCTGAGTATATAGACCAGGGTGAGTGGTCAGTATATAGACGAGGGTTTGTCTTCAACATATAGACCAGGGTTTGTGTTGAGTATAAAGATCTGGCTGTATATTCAGTATATAAACCAGTGTATGTTGAGTATATAGACCAGGGTGTGTGTTCAGTATATAGAATAGGGTGTGTGTTCAGTATATAGACCAGGGTTTGTGTTCAATATATCGACCAGAATGATTGTTCAGTAAATAGACCTGGGTTTGTGTTCAATAGATACAGCAGGGTGTGTGCTCAGTATATAGACCAGGGTGAGTGGTCAGTATATGGACGAGGGTTTGTCTTCAACATATAGACCAGGGTTTGTGTTCAGTGTAAAGATCTGGCTGTATATTCAGTATATGAACCAGTGTGTGTTGAGTATATCGACCAGGGTGAGTGTTCAGTATATAGACCAGGGTGTGTGTTCAGTGCATAGACCAGGGTGTGTGTTCAGTATATAGACCAGGGTTTGCGTTCAGTATATAGATCATGGTGTGTGTTCAGTACATAAACCAGTGTGTGTTCAGTATATAGACCAGGGTGTGTGTTCAGTTTATAGACCAGTGTGAATGTTCAGAATATAGAACAGGGTTTGTGTTCAGTAGAGAGACCAGGGTGTGTTCAGTATATAGATAAGGGTGAGTGTTCAGTGTATAGACCAGGGTGTGTGTTCAGTATATTGACGAGTGTGTGTGTTCAGTATATAGACCAGGGTTTGCGTTCAGTATATAGATCATGGTGTGTGTTCAGTACATAAACCAGTGTGTGTTCAGTATATAGACCAGGGTGAGTGCTCAGTATATAGACCAGGGTTTGTGTTCGGTATATAGACCAGTGTGTGTGTTCAGTATATAGACCAGGGTTTATCTTTCAGTACATAGACCAGGGTTTGTGTTCAGTATACAGACCAGGGTTTGTATTCAGTATAAAGATCAGGCTGTGTATTCAGTATATAAACCAGTGTGTGTTCAGTATATAGACCAGGGTGAGTGTTCAGTACAGAGACCAGGGTGTGTGTTCAGTGTATAGACCAGGGTGAGTGCTCAGTATATAGACCAGGGTTTATGTTCGGTATATAGACCAGGGTGTGTATTCAGTATATAGACCAGGGTGTGTGTTCAGTATATAGACCAGAGTTTGTGTTCTGTGTATAGACCAGGGTGTGTGTTCCGTATATGGACCTGGGTTTGTGTTCAGTATACAGACCAGGGTTTGTATTCAGTATAAAGATCAGGCTGTGTATTCAGTATATAAACCAGTGTGTGTTCAGTATATAGACCAGGGTGTGTGTTCAGTGCAGAGACCAGAGTGTGTGTTCAGTGGAGAGAACAGGGTGTGTTCAGTATATAGACCAGGGTGTGTGTTCAGTAGAGAGACCAGGGTGTGTTCAGTATATAGTTAAGGGTGATTGTTCAGTATCTAGACCAGGGTTTGTCTTCACCATCTAGACCAGTGTGTGTGTTCAGTATATAGACCAGTGTGTGTGTTCAGAAAACAGACCAGGGTTTGTGTTCAGTAAATAGGCCAGGATGTGTATAGTCCAGGGTGTGTGTTCAGTATATCGTACAGGGTTTGTGTTCAGTATATAGACCAGGGTTTGTGTTCAGTATATAGACCAGGGTTTGTGTTCAGTATATAGACCAGGGTGAGTGTTCAGTATATAGACCAGGGTGAGTGTTCAGTATATAGTCCAGGGTGTGTGTTCAGTATATCGTACAGGGTTTGTGTTCAGTATATCGTACAGGGTTTGTGTTCAGTATATAGACCAGGGTGTGTGTTCAGTATATCGTACAGGGTTTGTGTTCAGTATATAGACCAGGGTTTATCTTTCAGTACATAGACCAGGGTTTGTGTTCAGTATATAGACCGGGGTGTGTGTTCAGTGTATAGTCCAGGGTGTGTGTTCAGTATATCGTACAGGGTTTGTGTTCAGTATATCGTACAGGGTTTGTGTTCAGTAAATAGACCAGGGCGAGTGTTCAGTATATAGACCGGGGTGTGTGTTCAGTATATAGTCCAGGGTGTGTGTTCAGTATATCGTACAGTGTTTGTTTTCAGTATATGGACCAGTGTCTGTGTTCAGTATATAGACCGGTGTGTGTGTTCAATATATAGACCAGGTTTTGAGTTCAGTTTACAGACCAGGGTTTGTGTTCAGTCTATAGATCAGTGTGTGTGTTCAGTATAGAGACCTGGGTGTGTGTTCAGTATATAGACCAGGGTTTGTGTTCAGTATATAGACCAGGGTTTGTGTTCAGTATATAGACCAGATTTTGTGTTCAGTATATAGACCAGATTTTGTGTTCAGTAGATAGAGCAGGGTGTGTGCTGAGTATATAGACCAGTGTGTGCATTCACTATCTGGACCGGGGTGTGTGTTCAGTATATAGACTAGGGTGTGTGTTCAGTATATAGACTAGGGTGTGTGTTCAGTATATAGACTAGGGTGTGTGTTCAGTATATAGACCGAGTTTGTGTTCAGTATATAGACCTGGGTTTGTGTTCAGTAGATAGAGCAGGGTGTGTGCTGAGTATATAGACCAGGGTGAGTGGTCAGTATATAGACGAGGGTTTGTCTTCAACATATAGACCAGGGTTTGTGTTCAGTATAAAGATCTGGCTGTATATTCAGTATATAAACCAGTGTATGTTGAGTATATAGACCAGGGTGAGTGTTCAGTATATAGACCAGGGTGTGTGTTCAGTGCATAGAACAGGGTGTGTATTCAGTATATCGATCAGGGTGTGTGTTCAGTATATAGAGCAGGGTGAGTTTTCAGTATATAGAACAGGGTTTGTGTTCAGTGTATAGACCAGGATGTATGTTCAGTGTATAGACCAGGGTGATTGTTCAGTATATAGACAAGGGTGTGTGTTCAGTATATCGACCAGGGTGTGTGTTCAGTATTTAGAGCAGGGTGAGTTTTCAGTATATAGAACAGGGTTTGTGTTCAGTGTATAGACTGGGGTGATTGTTCAGTGTATAGACAAGGGTGTGTGTTCACTATATAGACAAGGGTGTGTGTTCAGTATATGGATGAGTGTTTGTTCTGTATATAGACCAGGGTGTGTGTTCAGTATATAGGCCAGAGTGAGTGTTCAGTGTATAGACCAGGGTGATTGTTCAGTATATAGACCAGGATCTGTGTTCAGTATATAGACCAGGGTCTGTGTTCAGTATATAGACAAGGGTGTGTGTTCAGTATATAGACAAGGGTGTGTGTTCAGTGTATAGACCGGGGTGATTGTTCAGTATATAGACAAGGATGTGTGTTCAGTGTATAGACCGGGGTGATTGTTCAGTATATAGACCAGTGTGTGCATTCACTATCCAGACCAGGGTGTGAGTTCAGTATATAGACTAGGGTTTGTTTTCATTATATCGACCAGTTTGTGTGTTCAATCTATTGACATGGGTGTGTGTGTTCAGTATATAGACCGGGGTGTGTGTTCAGTTTAGAGACCAGGGTATGTGTGTTCAATATATAGACCAGGGTGTGTAATCAATATATAGACCAGGGTGTGTGTTCAGTCTATAGACCAGCTTTTGTGTTCAGTATATAGACCAGGGTTTGTGTTCAGTATAAAGACCAGGGTTTGTGTTCAGTATATAGACCAGGGTTTGTGTTCAGTATATAGACCAGGGTGTGTGTTCAGTATATAGACAAGGATGTGTGTTCAGTGTATAGACTGGGGTGATTGTTCAGTGTATAGACAAGGGTGTGTGTTCACTATATAGACAAGGGTGTGTGTTCAGTATATGGATGAGTGTTTGTTTTGTATATAGACCAGGGTGTGTGTTCAGTATATAGGCCAGAGTGAGTGTTCAGTGTATAGACCGGGGTGATTGTTCAGTATATAGACAAGGGTGTGTGTTCAGTATATCGACCAGGGTCTGTGTTCAGTATATAGACAAGGATGTGTGTTCAGTATTTAGACCTGGGTTTGTGTTCAGTATATAGACCAGTGTGTGCATTCACTATCCAGACCAGGGTGTGTGTTCAGTATATAGACGAGGGTTTGTTTTCATTATATCGACCAGTTTGTGTGTTCAATATATTGACATGGGTGTGTGTGTTCAGTTTATAGACCAGGGTATGTGTGTTCAATATATAGACCAGTGTGTGCATTCACTATCCAGACCAGGGTGTGTGTTCAGTATATAGACTAGGATTTGTTTTCATTATATCGACCACTTTGTGTGTTCAATATATTGACATGGGTGTGTGTGTTCAGTATATAGACAGGGGTGTGTGTTCAGTTTAGAGACCAGGGTATGTGTGTTCAATATATAGACCAGGGTGTGTATTCAATATATAGACCCGGGTGTGTGTTCAGTGTATAGACCAGGGTGTGTGTTCAGTCTATAGACCAGCTTTTGTGTTCAGTATATAGAATAGGGTGTGTGTTCAGTATATTGACGAGGGTTTGTTCTGTAGATAGACCAGGGTGTGTGTTCAATGTATAGATCTGGGTTTGTGTTCTGTGTTTAGATCATGGTGTGTGTTCAGTGTATGGACCAGGGTGTGTGTTCAGTGTATAGACCAGGGTGAGTGTTCAGTTTATAGACGATGATTTGTCTTCAGCATATAAACCAGGGTGAGGGTTTAGTATTTAGACGAGGGTGAGTGTTCAGTATATAGACCAGGGTATGTGTTCAGTATATCGACCAGGGTTTATTTTCACTATATAGACCAGTGTGTTTGTTCAGAATATTGACCAGTGTCTGTGTTCAATGTATAGATCAGGGTTTGTGTTCAGTATTTAGATCATGGTGTGTGTTCAGTATATAAACCAGTGTGTGTTCAGTATATAGACCAGGGTGAGTGTTCAGTATCTAGATCAGGGTGTGTGTTCAGTATATAGCTTAGGGTTTGTGTTCAGTATATAGACCCGGTGAGTGTTCAGTATATAGACCAGGGTTTGTGTTCAGTAGAGACACAAGGGTGTCTGTTCAGTATATAGACCAGGGTTTGTGTTCAGTAGAGACACAAGGGTGTCTGTTCAGTATATAGACCAGGGTTTGTGTTCAGCAGAGACACAAGGGTGTCTGTTCAGTATATAGACCAGGGTTTGTGTTCAGTAGAGACACAAGGGTGTCTGTTCAGTATATAGACCAGGGTTTGTGTTCAGCAGAGACACAAGGGTGTCTGTTCAGTATATAGACCAGGGTTTGTGTTCAGTATATCGATCAGTGTGTGTGTTCAGTATATAAACCAGTGTGTGTTCAGTATATAGACCAGCTTTAGTATTCAGTATATAGAATAGGGTTTGTGTTCAGTAAATAGACCAGGGTGTGTGTTCAGTATATAGACTAGGGTTTATGTTCAGTGTACAGACCAGGGTGTGTTCAGTATATAGATCAGTCTATGTGTTCACTATAAAGACCAGTGTCTGTGTTCAATATGTAAACCAGGGATTGTGTTCAGTATATAGAATAGGGTTTGTGTTCAGTATATAGACCAGGGTTTGCGTTCACTGTATAGACCAGGGTGTGTGTTCAGTGTATAAACCAGATTTTGTGTTCAGTATATAGAATAGGGTTTGTGTTCAGTATATAGACCAGGGTTTGTGTTCAGTATATAGACCAGGGTGTGTGTTCAGTATATAGACCAGATTTTGTGTTCAGTATATAGAATAGGGTGTGTGTTCAGTATATAGACCAGGGTTTGTGTTCAGTGTATGGACCAGGGTGTGTGTTCAGTATTTAGACCTGGGTTTGTGTTCAGTATATAGACCAGTGTGTGCATTCACTATCCAGACCAGGGTGTGTGTTCAGTATATAGACCAGGGTTTGTTTTCATTATATCGACCAGTTTGTGTGTTCAATATATTGACATGGGTGTGTGTGTTCAGTATATAGACCAGGGTGTGTATTCAATATCTCGACCCGGGTGTGTGTTCAGTGTATAGACCAGGGTGTGTGTTCAGTCTATAGACCAGCTTTTGTGTTCAGTATATAGAATAGGGTGTGTGTTCAGTATATAGACCAGGGTCTGTGTTCAGTATATAGACCAGGGTCTGTGTTCAGTATATAGACCAGGGTCTGTGTTCAGTATATTGACGAGGGTTTGTTCTGTAGATAGACCAGGGTGTGTGTTCAGTGTATAGACCAGGGTGAGTGTTCAGTTTTCGACGAGGATTTGTCTTCAGCATATAAACTAGGGTGAGGGTTTAGTATATAGACCAGGGTGAGTGTTCAGTATATAGACCAGGGTATGTGTTCAGTATATCGACCAGGGTTTGTTTTCACTATATAGACCAGTGTGTTTGTTCAGAATATTGACCAGTGTCTGTGTTCAATGTATAGATCAGGGTTTGTGTTCAGTATTTAGATCATGGTGTGTGTTCAGTATATAGACCAGGGTGAGTGTTCAGTATTTAGATCATGGTGTGTGTTCAGTATCTAGATCAGGGTGTGTGTTCAGTATATAGACCAGGGTGAGTGTTCAGTATTTAGATCATGGTGTGTGTTCAGTATATAGACCAGGGTGAGTGTTCAGTATTTAGATCATGGTGTGTGTTCAGTATCTAGATCAGGGTGTGTGTTCAGTATATAGACCAGGGTGAGTGTTCAGTATTTAGATCATGGTGTGTGTTCAGTATATAGACCAGGGGTTGTGTTCAGTATTTAGATCATGGTGTGTGTTCAGTATATAGACCAGGGTGAGTGTTCAGTGTCTGGATCAGGGTGTGTGTTCAGTAGAGACACAAGGGTGTCTGTTCAGTATATAGACCCGGGTGAGTGGTCAGTATCTAGATCAGGGTGTGTGTTCAGTCTATAGCTTAGGGTTTGTGTTCAGTATATAGACCAGGGTTTGTGTTCAGTAGAGACACAAGGGTGTCTGTTCAGTATATAGACCAGGGTTTGTGTTCAGTAGAGACACAAGGGTGTCTGTTCAGTATATAGACCAGGGTTTGTGTTCAGCAGAGACACATGGGTGTCTGTTCAGTATATAGACCAGGGTGTCTGTTCAGTATATAGACCAGGGTGTGTGTTCAGTAGAGACACAAGGGTGTCTGTTCAGTATATAGACCAGGGTGAGTGTTCAGTATATCGATGAGGGTTTACCTTCAACATATTGACCAGATTGAGTGCTCAGTATACAGATCAGGGTGTGTGTTCAGTATATAGATCAGTCTGTGTGTTCACTGTATAGAACAGTGTCTGTGTTAAATATATAGCCCAGGGTTTGTGTTAAGTATATAGATTGTGGTGTGTGTTCAGTATATAAACCAATGTGTGTTCAGTATATAGTCCAGCATGAGTCTTCAGTATATAGACGAGGGTCTGTGTTCAGTATATAGACCGAGTTTGTGTTCAGTATATAGACCAGGGTTTGTGTTCAGTATATCGATCAGTGTGTGTGTTCAGTATATAAACCAGTGTGTGTTCATTGTATAGACCAGGGTGAGTGTTCAGTATATAGACCAGGGTGTGTGTTAAATATATAGACTAGGGTTTGTGTTCAGTGTATAGACCAGCTTTTGTGTTCAGTGTATAGACCAGCTTTTGTGTTCAGTCTATAGACCAGCTTTTGTGTTCAGTCTATAGACCAGCTTTTGTGTTCAGTATATAGACCAGGGTGTGTGTTCAGTATATAGACCAGATTTTGTGTTCAGTATATAGAATAGGGTGTGTGTTCAGTATATAGACCAGGGTTTGTGTTCAGTCTATAGACCAGCTTTTGTTTTCAGTATATAGACCAGGGTGTGTGTTCAGTATATAGACCAGATTTTGTGTTCAGTATATAGAATAGGGTGTGTGTTCAGTATATAGACCAGGGTTTGTGTTCAGTGTATGGACCAGGGTGTGTGTTCAGTATTTAGACCTGGGTTTGTGTTCAGTATATAGACTAGGGTTTGTTTTCATTATATCGACCAGTTTGTGTGTTCAATATATTGACATGGGTGTGTGTGTTCAGTATATAGACCGGGGTGTGTGTTCAGTTTATAGACCAGGGTATGTGTGTTCAATATATAGACCAGATTTTGTGTTCAGTATATAGAATAGGGTGTGTGTTCAGTATATAGACCAGGGTTTGTGTTCAGTGTATGGACCAGGGTGTGTGTTCAGTATTTAGACCTGGGTTTGTGTTCAGTATATAGACCAGTGTGTGCATTCACTATCCAGACCAGGGTGTGTGTTCAGTATATAGACTAGGGTTTGTTTTCATTATATCGACCAGTTTGTGTGTTCAATATATTGACATGGGTGTGTGTGTTCAGTTTATAGACCAGGGTATGTGTGTTCAATATATAGACCAGTGTGTGCATTCACTATCCAGACCAGGGTGTGTGTTCAGTATATAGACTAGGATTTGTTTTCATTATATCGACCAGTTTGTGTGTTCAATATATTGACATGGGTGTGTGTGTTCAGTTTATAGACCAGGGTATGTGTGTTCAATATATAGACCAGTGTGTGCATTCACTATCCAGACCAGGGTGTGTGTTCAGTATATAGACTAGGGTTTGTTTTCATTATATCGACCAGTTTGTGTGTTCAATATATTGACATGGGTGTGTGTGTTCAGTATATAGACCGGGGTGTGTGTTCAGTTTAGAGACCAGGGTATGTGTGTTCAATATATAGACCAGGGTGTGTATTCAATATATAGACCCGGGTGTGTGTTCAGTGTATAGACCAGGGTGTGTGTTCAGTCTATAGACCAGCTTTTGTGTTCAGTATATAGAATAGGGTGTGTGTTCAGTATATAGACCAGGGTCTGTGTTCAGTATATAGACGAGTGTTTGTTCTGTATATAGACCACGGTGTGTGTTCAGTGTATAGACCAGGGCGAGTGTTCAGTTTATAGACGAGGATTTGTCTTCAGCATATAAACCAGGGTGAGGGTTTAGTATATAGACCAGGGTGAGTGTTCAGTATATAGACCAGGGTATGTGTTCAGTATATCGACCAGGGTTTGTTTTCACTATATAGACCAGTGTGTTTGTTCAGAATATTGACCAGTGTCTGTGTTCAATGTATAGATCAGGGTTTGTGTTCAGTATTTAGATCATGGTGTGTGTTCAGTATATAAACCAGTGTGTGTTCAGTATATAGACCAGGGTGAGTGTTCAGTATCTAGATCAGGGAGTGTGTTCAGTATATAGCTTAGGGTTTGTGTTCAGTATATAGACCCGGTGAGTGTTCAGTATATAGACCAGGGTTTGTGTTCAGTAGAGACACAAGGGTGTCTGTTCAGTATATAGACCAAGGTGAGTGTTCAGTATATAGATGAGGGTTTGCCTTCAACATATTGACCAGATTGAGTGCTCAGTATACAGATCAGGGTGTGTGTTCAGTATATAGATCAGTCTGTATGTTCACTATATGGAACAGTGTCTGTGTTAAATATATAGCCCAGGGATTGTGTTCAGTATATAGACCGAGTTTGTGTTCAGTATATAGACCAGGGTTTGTGTTCAGTATATCGATCAGTGTGTGTGTTCAGTATATAAACCAGTGTGTGTTCAGTATATAGACCAGCTTTAGTATTCAGTATATAGAATAGGGTTTGTGTTCAGTAAATAGACCAGGGTGTGTGTTCAGTATATAGACTAGGGTTTATGTTCAGTGTACAGACCAGGGTGTGTTCAGTATATAGATCAGTCTATGTGTTCACTATAAAGACCAGTGTCTGTGTTCAATATGTAAACCAGGGATTGTGTTCAGTATATAGAATAGGGTTTGTGTTCAGTATATAGACCAGGGTTTGCGTTCACTGTATAGACCAGGGTGTGTGTTCAGTGTATAAACCAGATTTTGTGTTCAGTATATAGAATAGGGTTTGTGTTCAGTATATAGACCAGGGTTTGTGTTCAGTATATAGACCAGGGTGTGTGTTCAGTATATAGACCAGATTTTGTGTTCAGTATATAGAATAGGGTGTGTGTTCAGTATATAGACCAGGGTTTGTATTCAGTGTATGGACCAGGGTGTGTGTTCAGTATTTAGACCTGGGTTTGTGTTCAGTATATAGACCAGTGTGTGCATTCACTATCCAGACCAGGGTGTGTGTTCAGTATATAGACCAGGGTTTGTTTTCATTATATCGACCAGTTTGTGTGTTCAATATATTGACATGGGTGTGTGTGTTCAGTATATAGACCAGGGTGTGTATTCAATATCTCGACCCGGGTGTGTGTTCAGTGTATAGACCAGGGTGTGTGTTCAGTCTATAGACCAGCTTTTGTGTTCAGTATATAGACCAGGGTCTGTGTTCAGTATATAGACCAGGGTCTGTGTTCAGTATATAGACCAGGGTCTGTGTTCAGTATATTGACGAGGGTTTGTTCTGTAGATAGACCAGGGTGTGTGTTCAGTGTATAGACCAGGGTGAGTGTTCAGTTTTCGACGAGGATTTGTCTTCAGCATATAAACCAGGGTTTGTGTTCAGTATATAGACCAGTGTGTGCTTTCACTATCCAGACCAGGGTGTGTGTTCAGTAGATAGACTAGGGTTTGTTTTCATTATATCGACCAGTTTGTGTGTTCAATATATTGACATGGGTGTGTGTGTGTTCAGTATATAGACCGGGGTGTGTGTTCAGTTTATAGACCAGGGTATGTGTGTTCAATATATAGACCAGGGTTTGTGTTCAGTATATAGACCAGGGTGTGTGTTCAGTATATAGACCATATTTTGTGTTCAGTATATAGAATAGGGTGTGTGTTCAGTATATAGACCAGGGTTTGTGTTCAGTATATAGACCAGGGTTTGTGTTCAGTGTATGGACCAGGGTGTGTGTTCAGTATTTAGATTTGGGATTGTGTTCAGTATATAGACCAGTGTGTGCATTCACTATCCAGACCAGGGTGTGTGTTCAGTATATAGACTAGGGTTTGTTTTCATTATATCGACCAGTTTGTGTGTTCAATATATTGACATGGGTGTGTGTGTTCAGTATATAGACCACGGTGTGTGTTCAGTTTAGAGACCAGGGTATGTGTGTTCAATATATAGACCAGGGTGTGTATTCAATATATAGACCCGGGTGTGTGTTCAGTGTATAGACCAGGGTGTGTGTTCAGTCTACAGACCAGCTTTTGTGTTCAGTATATAGAATAGGGTGTGTGTTCAGTATATAGACCAGGGTCTGTGTTCAGTATATAGACCAGGGTCTGTGTTCAGTATATAGACGAGTGTTTGTTCTGTATATAGACCACGGTGTGTGTTCAGTGTATAGACCAGGGTGAGTGTTCAGTTTATCGACGAGGATTTGTCTTCAGCATATAAACCAGGGTGAGGGTTTAGTTTGTAGACCAGGGTGAGTGTTCAGTATATAGACCAGGGTAAGTGTTCAGTATATCGACCAGGGTTTGTTTTCACTATATAGACCAGTGTGTTTGTTCAGAATATTGACCAGTGTCTGTGTTCAATGTATAGATCAGGGTTTGTGTTCAGTATATAGGTTAGGGTTTGTGTTCAGTATATAGACCCGGTGAGTGTTCAGTATATAGACCAGGGTGAGTGTTCAGTATCTAGATAAGGGTGTGTGTTCAGTAGAGACACAAGGGTGTCTGTTCAGTATATAGACCAGGGTTTGTGTTCAGTAGAGACACAAGGGTGTCTGTTCAGTATATAGACCAGGGTGTGTGTTCAGTATATAGATGAGGGTTTGCCTTCAACATATTGACCAGATTGAGTGTTCAGTATACAGATCAGGGTGTGTGTTCAGTATATAGATCAGTCTGTATGTTCACTATATAGAACAGTGTCTGTGTTAAATATATAGCCCAGGGATTGTGTTCAGTATATAGACCGAGTTTGTGTTCAGTATATAGACCAGGGTTTGTGTTCAGTATATCGATCAGTGTGTGTGTTCAGTATATAAACCAGTGTGTGTTCAGTATATAGACCAGCTTTAGTATTCAGTATATAGAATAGGGTTTGTGTTCAGTAAATAGACCAGGGTGTGTGTTCAGTATATAGACTAGGGTTTATGTTCAGTGTACAGACCAGGGTGTGTTCAGTATATAGATCAGTCTATGTGTTCACTCTCAAGACCAGTGTCTGTGTTCAATATGTAAACCAGGGATTGTGTTCAGTAGATAGAATAGGGTTTGTGTTTAGTATATAGACCAGGGTTTGCGTTCACTGTATAGACCAGGGTGTGTGTTCAGTGTATAAACCAGATTTTGTGTTCAGTATATAGAATAGGGTTTGTGTTCAGTATATAGACCAGGGTGTGTGTTCAGTATATAGACCAGATTTTGTGTTCAGTATATAGAATAGGGTGTGTGTTCAGTATATAGACCAGGGTGTGTGTTCAGTATATAGACCAGGGTGTGTGTTCAGTATATAGACCAGATTTTGTGTTCAGTATATAGACCAGGGTGTGTGTTCAGTATATAGACCAGATTTTGTGTTCAGTATATAGACCAGGGTGTGTGTTCAGTGTATAGACCAGGGTTTGTGTTCAGTATATAGACCAGGGTGTGTGTTCAGTATATAGACCAGATTTTGTGTTCAGTATATAGAATAGGGTGTGTGTTCAGTATATAGACCAGGGTTTGTGTTCAGTGTATGGACCAGGGTGTGTGTTCAGTATTTAGACCTGGGTTTGTGTTCAGTATATAGACCAGTGTGTGCATTCACTATCCAGACCAGGGTGTGTGTTCAGTATATAGACTAGGGTTTGTTTTCATTATATCGACCAGTTTGTGTGTTCAATATATTGACATGGGTGTGTGTGTGTTCAGTATATAGACCGGGGTGTGTGTTCAGTTTATAGACCAGGGTATGTGTGTTCAATATATAGACCAGAGTGTGTATTCAATATCTCGACCCGGGTGTGTGTTCAGTGTATAGACCAGGGTGTGTGTTCAGTCTATAGACCAGGGTGTGTGTTCAGTCTATAGACCAGGGTATGTGTGTTCAATATATAGACCAGAGTGTGTATTCAATATCTCGACCCGGGTGTGTGTTCAGTGTATAGACCATGGTGTGTGTTCAGTATATAGACCAGGGTGTGTGTTCAGTTTATAGACCAGGGTGTGTGTGTTCAATATATAGACCAGAGTGTGTATTCAATATCTCGACCCGGGTGTGTGTTCAGTGTATAGACCAGGGTGTGTGTTCAGTCTATAGACCAGCTTTTGTGTTCAGTATATAGAATAGGGTGTGTGTTCAGTATATAGACCAGGGTCTGTGTTCAGTATATTGACGAGGGTTTGTTCTGTGGATAGACCAGTGTCTGTGTTCAATGTATAGATCTGGGTTTGTGTTCAGGATTTAGATCATGGTGTGTGTTCAGTATATAGACCAGGGTGAGTGTTCAGTATTTAGATCATGGTGTGTGTTCAGTATATAGACCAGGGTGAGTGTTCAGTATCTGGATCAGGGTGTGTGTTCATTAGAGACACAAGGGTGTCTGTTCAGTATATAGACCCGGGTGAGTGGTCAGTATCTAGATCAGGGTGTGTGTTCAGTATATAGCTTCGGGTTTGTGTTCAGTATATAGACCCAGTGAGTGTTCCGTATCTCGACCAGGGTTTGTGTTCAGTAGAGACACAAGGGTGTCTGTTCAGTATATAGACCAGGGTGAGTGTTCAGTAGAGACACAAGGGTGTCTGTTCAGTATATAGACCAGGGTGAGTGTTCAGTATATAGATGAGGGTTTACCTTCAACATATTGACCAGATTGAGTGCTCAGTATACAGATCAGGGTGTGTGTTCAGTATATAGATCAGTCTGTGTGTTCACGATATAGAACAGTGTCTGTGTTAAATATATAGCCCAGGGATTGTGTTAAGTATATAGATCGTGGTGTGTGTTCAGTATATAAACCAATGTGTGTTCAGTAGATAGTCCAGCATGAGTCTTCAGTATATAGACGAGGGTCTGTGTTCAGTATAGAGACCGAGTTTGTGTTCAGTATATAGACCAGGGTTTGTGTTCAGTATATCGATCAGTGTGTGTGTTCAGTATATAAACCAGTGTGTGTTCAGTGTATAGACCAGGGTGAGTGTTCAGTATATAGACCAGGGTGTGTGTTAAATATATAGACTAGGGTTTGTGTTCAGTGTATAGACCAGGGTGTGTGTTCAGTCTATAGACCAGCTTTTGTGTTCAGTATATAGACCAGGGTGTGTGTTCAGTATATAGACCAGATTTTGTGTTGAGTATATAGAATAGGGTTTGTGTTCAGTATATAGACCAGGGTTTGTGTTCAGTGTATGGACCAGGGTGTGTGTTCAGTATTTAGACCTGGGTTTGTGTTCAGTATATAGACTAGGGTTTGTTTTCATTATATCGACCAGTTTGTGTGTTCAATATATTGACATGGGTGTGTGTGTTCAGTATATAGACCGGGGTGTGTGTTCAGTTTATAGACCAGGGTATGTGTGTTCAATATATAGACCAGGGTTTGTGTTCAGTATATAGACCAGGGTGTGTGTTCAGTATATAGACCAGATTTTGTGTTCAGTATATAGAATAGGGTGTGTGTTCAGTATATAGACCAGGGTTTGTGTTCAGTGTATGGACCAGGGTGTGTGTTCAGTATTTAGACCTGGGTTTGTGTTCAGTATATAGACCAGTGTGTGCATTCACTATCCAGACCAGGGTGTGTGTTCAGTATATAGACTAGGGTTTGTTTTCATTATATCGACCAGTTTGTGTGTTCAATATATTGACATGGGTGTGTGTGTTCAGTATATAGACCGGGGTGTGTATTCAGTTTAGAGACCAGGGTATGTGTGTTCAATATATAGACCAGGGTATGTGTGTTCAATATATAGACCCGGGTGTGTGTTCAGTGTATAGACCAGGGTGTGTGTTCAGTATATAGACCAGCTTTTGTGTTCAGTATATAGACCAGGGTCTGTGTTCAGTATATAGACCAGGGTCTGTGTTCAGTATATAGACCAGGGTCTGTGTTCAGTATATAGACGAGTGTTTGTTCTGTCTATTGACCACGGTGTGTGTTCAGTGTATAGACGAGGGTGTGTGTTCAGTCTATAGACCAGCTTTTGTGTTCAGTATATAGAATAGGGTGTGTGTTCAGTATATAGACCAGGATCTGTGTTCAGTATATAGACGAGTGTTTGTTCTGTATATAGACCAGGGTGTGTGTTCAGTGTATAGACCAGGGTGAGTGTTCAGTTTATAGACGAGGATTTGTCTTCAGCATATAAACCAGGGTGAGTGTTCAGTATATAGACCAGGGTATGTGTTCAGTATATCGACCAGGGTTTGTTTTCACTATATAGACCAGTGTGTTTGTTCAGAATATTGACCAGTGTCTGTGTTCAATGTATAGATCAGGGTTTGTGTTCAGTATTTAGATCATGGTGTGTGTTCAGTATATAAACCAGTGTGTGTTCAGTATATAGACCAGGGTGAGTGTTCAGTATCTAGATCAGGGTGTGTGTTCAGTATATAGCTTAGGGTTTGTGTTCAGTATATAGACCCGGTGAGTGTTCAGTATATAGACCAGGGTTTGTGTTCAGTAGAGACACAAGGGTGTCTGTTCAGTATATAGACCAGGGTTTGTGTTCAGTAGAGACACAAGGGTGTCTGTTCAGTATATAGACCAGGGTTTGTGTTCAGTAGAGACACAAGGGTGTCTGTTCAGTATATAGACCAGGGTGAGTGTTCAGCATATAGATGAGGGTTTGCCTTCAACATATTGACCAGATTGAGTGCTCAGTATACAGATCAGGGTGTGTGTTCAGTATATAGATCAGTCTGTATGTTCACTATATAGAACAGTGTCTGTGTTAAATATATAGCCCAGGGATTGTGTTCAGTATATAGACCGAGTTTGTGTTCAGTATATAGACCAGGGTTTGTGTTCAGTATATCGATCAGTGTGTGTGTTCAGTATATAAACCAGTGTGTGTTCAGTATATAGACCAGCTTTAGTATTCAGTATATAGAATAGGGTTTGTGTTCAGTAAATAGACCAGGGTGTGTGTTCAGTATATAGACTAGGGTTTATGTTCAGTGTACAGACCAGGGTGTGTTCAGTATATAGATCAGTCTATGTGTTCACTATAAAGACCAGTGTCTGTGTTCAATATGTAAACCAGGGATTGTGTTCAGTATATAGAATAGGGTTTGTGTTCAGTATATAGACCAGGGTTTGCGTTCACTGTATAGACCAGGGTGTGTGTTCAGTGTATAAACCAGATTTTGTGTTCAGTATATAGAATAGGGTTTGTGTTCAGTATATAGACCAGGGTTTTGTGTTCAGTATATAGACCAGGGTGTGTGTTCAGTATATAGACCAGATTTTGTGTTCAGTATATAGAATAGGGTGCGTGTTCAGTATATAGACCAGGGTTTGTGTTCAGTATATAGACCAGGGTTTGTGTTCAGTATATAGACCAGATTTTGTGTTCAGTATATAGACCAGATTTTGTGTTCAGTATATAGACCAGGGTTTGTGTTCAGTATATAGACCAGGGTTTGTGTTCAGTGTATGGAACAGGGTGTGTGTTCAGTATTTAGACCTGGGTTTGTGTTCAGTATATAGACCAGTGTGTGCATTCACTATCCAGACCAGGGTGTGTGTTCAGTATATAGACTAGGGTTTGTTTTCATTATATCGACCAGTTTGTGTGTTCAATATATTGACATGGGTGTGTGTGTGTTCAGTATATAGACCGGGGTGTGTGTTCAGTTTATAGACCAGGGTATGTGTGTTCAATATATAGACCAGGGTTTGTGTTCAGTATATGGACCAGGGTGTGTGTTCAGTATATAGACCAGATTTTGTGTTCAGTATATAGAATAGGGTGTGTGTTCAGTATATAGACCAGGGTTTGTGTTCAGTGTATGGACCAGGGTGTGTGTTCAGTATTTAGACCTGGGTTTGTGTTCAGTATATAGACCAGTGTGTGCATTCACTATCCAGACCAGGGTGTGTGTTCAGTATATAGACTAGGGTTTGTTTTCATTATATCGACCAGTTTGTGTGTTCAATATATTGACATGGGTGTGTGTGTTCAGTTTATAGACCAGGGTATGTGTGTTCAATATATAGACCAGTGTGTGCATTCACTATCCAGACCAGGGTGTGTGTTCAGTATATAGACTAGGATTTGTTTTCATTGTATCGACCAGTTTGTGTGTTCAATATATTGACATGGGTGTATGTGTTCAGTATATAGACCGGGGTGTGTGTTCAGTTTAGAGACCAGGGTATGTGTGTTCAATATATAGACCAGGGTGTGTATTCAATATATAGACCCGGGTGTGTGTTCAGTGTATAGACCAGGGTGTGTGCTCAGTCTATAGACGAGCTTTTGTGTTCAGTATATAGAATAGGGTGTGTGTTCAGTATATAGACCAGGGTCTGTGTTCAGTATATCGACCAGGGTCTGTGTTCAGTATATAGACGAGTGTTTGTTCTGTATATAGACCACGGTGTGTGTTCAGTGTATAGACCAGGGTGAGTGTTCAGTGTATCGACCAGGGTGAGTGTTCAGTTTATAGATGAGGATTTGTCTTCAGCATATAAACCAGGGTGAGGGTTTAGTATATAGACCAGGGTGAGTGTTCAGTATATAGACCAGGGTATGTGTTCAGTATATCGACCAGGGTTTGTTTTCACTATATAGACCAGTGTGTTTGTTCAGAATATTGACCAGTGTCTGTGTTCAATGTATAGATCAGGGTTTGTGTTCAGTATTTAGATCATGGTGTGTGTTCAGTATATAAACCAGTGTGTGTTCAGTATATAGACCAGGGTGAGTGTTCAGTATCTAGATCAGGGTGTGTGTTCAGTATATAGCTTAGGGTTTGTGTTCAGTATATAGATCCGGTGAGTGTTCAGTATATAGACCAGGGTTTGTGTTCAGTAGAGACACAAGGGTGTCTGTTCAGTATATAGACCAGGGTGAGTGTTCAGTATATAGATGAGGGTTTGCCTTCAACATATTGACCAGATTGAGTGCTCAGTATACAGATCAGGGTGTGTGTTCAGTATATAGATCAGTCTGTATGTTCACTATATAGAACAGTGTCTGTGTTAAATATATAGCCCAGGGATTGTGTTCAGTATATAGACCGAGTTTGTGTTCAGTATATAGACCAGGGTTTGTGTTCAGTATATCGATCAGTGTGTGTGTTCAGTATATAAACCAGTGTGTGTTCAGTATATAGACCAGCTTTAGTATTCAGTATATAGAATAGGGTTTGTGTTCAGTAAATAGACCAGGGTGTGTGTTCAGTATATAGACTAGGGTTTATGTTCAGTGTACAGACCAGGGTGTGTTCAGTATATAGATCAGTCTATGTGTTCACTATAAAGACCAGTGTCTGTGTTCAATATGTAAACCAGGGATTGTGTTCAGTATATAGAATAGGGTTTGTGTTCAGTATATAGACCAGGGTTTGCGTTCACTGTATAGACCAGGGTGTGTGTTCAGTGTATAAACCAGATTTTGTGTTCAGTATATAGAATAGGGTGTGTGTTCAGTATATAGACCAGGGTTTGTGTTCAGTATATAGACCAGGGTTTGTGTTCAGTATATAGACCAGGGTGTGTGTTCAGTAAATAGACCAGATTTTGTGTTCAGCATATAGAATAGGGTGTGTGTTCAGTATATAGAATAGGGTTTGTGTTCAGTATATAGGCCAGGGTTTTGTGTTCAGTATGTAGACCAGGGTGTGTGTTCAGTATATAGACCAGATTTTGTGTTCAGTATATAGAATCGGGTGTGTGTTCAGTATATAGACCAGGGTGTGTGTTCAGTATATAGACTAGGGTTTATGTTCAGTGTACAGACCAGGGTGTGTTCAGTATATAGATCAGTCTATGTGTTCACTATAAAGACCAGTGTCTGTGTTCAATATGTAAACCAGGGATTGTGTTCAGTATATAGAATAGGGTTTGTGTTCAGTATATAGACCAGGGTTTGCGTTCACTGTATAGACCAGGGTGTGTGTTCAGTGTATAAACCAGATTTTGTGTTCAGTATATAGAATAGGGTTTGTGTTCAGTATATAGACCAGGGTTTTGTGTTCAGTATATAGACCAGGGTGTGTGTTCAGTATATAGACCAGATTTTGTGTTCAGTGTATAGAATAGGGTGTGTGTTCAGTATATAGACCAGGGTTTGTGTTCAGTATATAGACCAGGGTGTGTGTTCAGTATATAGACCAGATTTTGTGTTCAGTATATAGAATAGGGTGTGTGTTCAGTATATAGACCAGGGTTTGTGTTCAGTGTATGGACCAGGGTGTGTGTTCAGTATTTAGACCTGGGTTTGTGTTCAGTATATAGACCAGTGTGTGCATTCACTATCCAGACCAGGGTGTGTGTTCAGTATATAGACTAGGGTTTGTTTTCATTATATCGACCAGCTTGTGTGTTCAATATATTGACATGGGTGTGTGTGTGTTCAGTATATAGACCGGGGTGTGTGTGTTCAATATATAGACCAGGGTGTGTATTCAATATCTCGACCCGGGTGTGTGTTCAGTGTATAGACCAGGGTGTGTGTTCAGTCTATAGACCAGCTTTTGTGTTCAGTAAATAGAATAGGGTGTGTGTTCAGTATATAGACCAGGGTCTGTGTTCAGTATATTGACGAGGGTTTGTTCTGTAGATAGACCAGGGTGTGTGTTCAGTGTATAGACCAGGGTGAGTGTTCAGTTTATAGACGAGGATTTGTCTTCAGCATATAAACCAGGGTGAGGGTTTAGTATATAGACCAGGGTGAGTGTTCAGTATATAGACCAGGGTATGTGTTCAGTATATAGAATAGGGTGTGTGTTCAGTATATAGACCAGGGTCTGTGTTCAGTATATCGACCAGGGTCTGTGTTCAGTATATAGACGAGTGTTTGTTCTGTATATAGACCACGGTGTGTGTTCAGTGTATAGACCAGGGTGAGTGTTCAGTGTATCGACCAGGGTGAGTGTTCAGTTTATAGATGAGGATTTGTCTTCAGCATATAAACCAGGGTGAGGGTTTAGTATATAGACCAGGGTGAGTGTTCAGTATATAGACCAGGGTATGTGTTCAGTATATCGACCAGGGTTTGTTTTCACTATATAGACCATTGTGTTTGTTCAGAATATTGACCAGTGTCTGTGTTCAATGTATAGATCAGGGTTTGTGTTCAGTATTTAGATCATGGTGTGTGTTCAGTATATAAACCAGTGTGTGTTCAGTATATAGACCAGGGTGAGTGTTCAGTATCTAGATCAGGGTGTGTGTTCAGTATATAGCTTAGGGTTTGTGTTCAGTATATAGACCCGGTGAGTGTTCAGTATATAGACCAGGGTTTGTGTTCAGTAGAGACACAAGGGTGTCTGTTCAGTATATAGACCAGGGTGAGTGTTCAGTATATAGATGAGGGTTTGCCTTCAACATATTGACCAGATTGAGTGCTCAGTATACAGATCAGGGTGTGTGTTCAGTATATAGATCAGTCTGTATGTTCACTATATAGAACAGTGTCTGTGTTAAATATATAGCCCAGGGATTGTGTTCAGTATATAGACCGAGTTTGTGTTCAGTATATAGACCAGGGTTTGTGTTCAGTATATCGATCAGTGTGTGTGTTCAGTATATAAACCAGTGTGTGTTCAGTATATAGACCAGCTTTAGTATTCAGTATATAGAATAGGGTTTGTGTTCAGTAAATAGACCAGGGTGTGTGTTCAGTATATAGACTAGGGTTTATGTTCAGTGTACAGACCAGGGTGTGTTCAGTATATAGATCAGTCTATGTGTTCACTATAAAGACCAGTGTCTGTGTTCAATATGGAAACCAGGGATTGTGTTCAGTATATAGAATAGGGTTTGTGTTCAGTATATAGACCAGGGTTTGCATTCACTGTATAGACCAGGGTGTGTGTTCAGTGTATAAACCAGATTTTGTGTTCAGTATATAGAATAGGGTGTGTGTTCAGTATATAGACCAGGGTTTGTGTTCAGTATATAGACCAGGGTTTGTGTTCAGTATATAGACCAGGGTTTGTGTTCAGTATATAGACCAGAGTGTGTGTTCAGTAAATAGACCAGATTTTGTGTTCAGCATATAGAATAGGGTGTGTGTTCAGTATATAGAATAGGGTTTGTGTTCAGTATATAGGCCAGGGTTTTGTGTTCAGTATGTAGACCAGGGTGTGTGTTCAGTATATAGACCAGATTTTGTGTTCAGTATATAGAATCGGGTGTGTGTTCAGTATATAGACCAGGGTGTGTGTTCAGTATATAGACTAGGGTTTATGTTCAGTGTACAGACCAGGGTGTGTTCAGTATATGGATCAGTCTATGTGTTCACTATAAAGACCAGTGTCTGTGTTCAATATGTAAACTAGGGATTGTGTTCAGTATATAGAATAGGGTTTGTGTTCAGTATATAGACCAGGGTTTGCGTTCACTGTATAGACCAGGGTGTGTGTTCAGTGTATAAACCAGATTTTGTGTTCAGTATATAGAATAGGGTTTGTGTTCAGTATATAGACCAGGGTTTTGTGTTCAGTATATAGACCAGGGTGTGTGTTCAGTATATAGACCAGATTTTGTGTTCAGTATATAGACCAGGGTTTGTGTTCAGTATATAGACCAGGGTTTGTGTTCAGTATATAGACCAGGGTTTGTGTTCAGTATATAGACCAGATTTCGTGTTCAGTATATAGAATAGGGTGTGTGTTCAGTATATAGACCAGGGTTTGTGTTCAGTGTATGGACCAGGGTGTGTGTTCAGTATTTAGACCTGGGTTTGTGTTCAGTATATAGACCAGTGTGTGCATTCACTATCCAGACCAGGGTGTGTGTTCAGTATATAGACTAGGGTTTGTTTTCATTATATCGGCCAGCTTGTGTGTTCAATATATTGACATGGGTGTGTGTGTGTTCAGTATATAGACCGGGGTGTGTGTGTTCAATATATAGACCAGGGTGTGTATTCAATATCTCGACCCGGGTGTGTGTTCAGTGTATAGACCAGGGTGTGTGTTCAGTCTATAGACCAGCTTTTGTGTTCAGTAAATAGAATAGGGTGTGTGTTCAGTATATAGACCAGGGTCTGTGTTCAGTATATTGACGAGGGTTTGTTCTGTAGATAGACCAGGGTGTGTGTTCAGTGTATAGACCAGGGTGAGTGTTCAGTTTATAGACGAGGATTTGTCTTCAGCATATAAACCAGGGTGAGGGTTTAGTATATAGACCAGGGTGAGTGTTCAGTATATAGACCAGGGTATGTGTTCAGTATATCGACTAGGGTTTGTTTTCACTATATAGACCAGTGTGTTTGTTCAGAATATTGACCAGTGTCTGTGTTCAATGTATAGATCAGGGTTTGTGTTCAGTATTTAGATCATGGTGTGTGTTCAGTATATAGACCAGGGTGAGTGTTCAGTATTTAGATCATGGTGTGTGTTCAGTATATAGACCAGGGTGAGTGTTCAGTATCTGGATCAGGGTGTGTGTTCAGTAGAGACACAAGGGTGTCTGTTCAGTATATAGACCTGGGTGAGTGGTCAGTATCTAGATCAGGGTGTGTGTTCAGTATATAGACCCGGTGAGTGTTCAGTATATAGACCCGGTGAGTGTTCCGTATATAGACCAGGGTTTGTGTTCAGTAGAGACACAAGGGTGTCTGTTCAGTATATAGACCAGGGTTTGTGTTCAGTAGAGACACAAGGGTGTCTGTTCAGTATATAGACCAGGGTGAGTGTTCAGTATATAGATGAGGGTTTACCTTCAACATATTGACCAGATTGAGTGCTCAGTATACAGATCAGGGTGTGTGTTCAGTATATAGATCAGTCTGTGTGTTCACTATATAGAACAGTGTCTGTGTTAAATATATAGCCCAGGGTTTGTGTTAAGTATATAGATCGTGGTGTGTGTTCAGTATATAAACCAATGTGTGTTCAGTATATAGTCCAGCATGAGTCTTCAGTATATAGACGAGGGTCTGTGTTCAGTTTATAGACCGAGTTTGTGTTCAGTATATAGACCAGGGTTTGTGTTCAGTATATCGATCAGTGTGTGTGTTCAGTATATAAACCAGTGTGTGTTCAGTGTATAGACCAGGGTGAGTGTTCAGTATATAGACCAGGGTGTGTGTTAAATATATAGACTAGGGTTTGTGTTCAGTGTATAGACCAAGGTGTGTGTTCAGTCTATAGACCTGCTTTTGTGTTCAGTATATAGACCAGGGTGTGTGTTCAGTATATAGACCAGATTTTGTGTTCAGTATATAGACCAGGGTGTGTGTTCAGTATATAGACCAGGGTTTGTGTTCAGTGTATGGACCAGGGTGTGTGTTCAGTATTTAGACCTGGGTTTGTGTTCAGTATATAGACTAGGGTTTGTTTTCATTATATCGACCAGTTTGTGTGTTCAATATATTGACATGGGTGTGTGTGTTCAGTATATAGACCGGGGTGTGTGTTCAGTTTATAGACCAGGGTATGTGTGTTCAATATATAGACCAGGGTTTGTGTTCAGTATATAGACCAGGGTGTGTATTCAGTATATAGACCAGGGTGTGTGTTCAGTATATAGACCAGGGTGTGTGTTCAGTATATAGACCAGATTTTGTGTTCAGTATATAGACCAGGGTTTGTCTTCAGTGTATGGACCAGGGTGTGTGTTCAGTATATAGACCAGATTTTGTGTTCAGTATATAGACCAGGGTTTGTCTTCAGTGTATGGACCAGGGTGTGTGTTCAGTATTTAGACCTGGGTTTGTGTTCAGTATATAGACCAGTGTGTGCATTCACTAACCAGACCAGGGTGTGTGTTCAGTATTTAGACCAGGGTTTGTGTTCAGTATATAGACCAGTGTGTGCATTCACTATCCAGACCAGGGTGTGTGTTCAGTATATAGACTAGGATTTGTTTTCATTATATCGACCAGTTTGTGTGTTCAATATATTGACATGGGTGTGTGTGTTCAGTATATAGACCGGGGTGTGTGTTCAGTTTAGAGACCAGGGTATGTGTGTTCAATATATAGACCAGGGTGTGTATTCAATATATAGACCCGGGTGTGTGTTCAGTGTATAGACCAGGGTGTGTGTTCAGTCTATAGACCAGCTTTTGTGTTCAGTATATAGAATAGGGTGTGTGTTCAGTATATAGACCAGGGTCTGTGTTCAGTACATAGACGAGTGTTTGTTCTGTATATAGACCAGGGTGTGTGTTCAGTGTATAGACCAGGGTGAGTGTTCAGTTTATAGATGAGGATTTGTCTTCAGCATATAAACCAGGGTGAGGGTTTAGTATATAGACCAGGGTGAGTGTTCAGTATATAGACCAGGGTATGTGTTCAGTATATCGACCAGGGTTTGTTTTCACTATATAGACCAGTGTGTTTGTTCAGAATATTGACCAGTGTCTGTGTTCAATGTATAGATCAGGGTTTGTGTTCAGTATTTAGATCATGGTGTGTGTTCAGTATATAGACCAGGGTGAGTGTTCAGTAGTTAGATCATGGTGTGTGTTCAGTATATAAACCAGTGTCTGTTCAGTATATAGACCAGGGTGAGTGGTCAGTATTTAGATCATGGTGTGTGTTCAGTATATAAACCAGTGTGTGTTCAGTATATAGACCAGGGTGAGTGTTCAGTATCTAGATCAGGGTGTGTGTTCAGTATATAGCTTAGGGTTTGTGTTCAGTATATAGACCCGGTGAGTGTTCCGTATATAGACCAGGGTTTGTGTTCATTAGAGACACAAGGGTGTCTGTTCAGTATATAGACCAGGGTGAGTGTTCAGTAGAGACACAAGGGTGTCTGTTCAGTATATAGACCAGGGTGAGTGTTCAGTATATAGATGAGGGTTTGCCTTCAACATATTGACCAGATTGAGTGCTCAATATACAGATCAGGGTGTGTGTTCAGTATTTAGATCAGTCTGTGTGTTCACTATATAGAACAGTGTCTGTGTTAAAAATATAGCCCAGGGATTGTGTTAAGTATATAGATCGTGGTGTGTGTTCAGTATATAAACCAATGTGTGTTCAGTATATAGTCCAGCATGAGTCTTCAGTATATAGACGAGGGTCTGTGTTCAGTATATAGACCGAGTTTGTGTTCAGTATATAGACCAGGGTTTGTGTTCAGTGTATGGACCAGGGTGTGTGTTCAGTATTTAGACCTGGGTTTGTGTTCAGTATATAGACCAGTGTGTGTGTTCACTATCTAGACCAGGGTGTGTGTTCAGTATATAGACAAGGGTTTGTTTTCATTATATCGACCAGTTTATGTGTTCAATATATTGACATGGGTGTGTGTGTTCAGTATATAGACCGGGGTGTGTGTGTTCAATATATAGACCAGTGTGTGTATTCAATATATCGACCCGGGTGTGTGTTCAGTGTATTGACCAGGGTGTGTGTTCAGTCTATAGACCAGCTTTTGTGTTCAGTCTATAGACCAGCTTTTGTGTTCAGTATATAGAATAGGGTGTGTGTTCAGTATATAGACTAGGGTTTGTGTTCAGTATATAGACCGGGGTGTGTGTTCAGTTTATAGACCAGGGTATGTGTGTTCAATATATAGACCAGGGTGTGTATTCAATATATCGACCCGGGTGTGTGTTCAGTGTATTGACCAGGGTGTGTGTTCAGTCTATAGACCAGCTTTTGTGTTCAGTATATAGAATAGGGTGTGTGTTCAGTCTATCGACCAGCTTTTGTGTTCAGTATATAGAATAGCGTGTGTGTTCAGTATATAGACTAAGGTTTGTGTTCAGTGTATAGACCAGGGTGTGTGTTCAGTGTGTAGACCAGAGTGTGTGTTAAGTATATAGACCAGGGTTTGTATTCAGTACATAGACCAGGGTGTGTGTTCAGTATATAGACTAGTTTTTGTGTTCAGTATCTAGAATATGGTTTGTGTTCAGTAAATAGACCAGGCTGTGTGTTCAGTATATAGACCAGGCTGTGTGTTCAGTGGATAGACCAGGGTGTGTGTTCAGTATATAGACTAGCTTTTGTGTTCAGTATCTAGAATATGGTTTGTGTTCAGTAAATAGACCAAAGTGTGTGTTCAGTGTATAGACCAGGGTGTGTGTTCAGTCTATAGACCAGCTTTTGTGTTCAGTATATAGAATAGGGTTTGTGTTCAGTATATACACCAGGGTTTGTGTTCACTGTATAGACTTTGGTGTGTGTTCAGTATATAGACCAGAGTTTGTGTTCTGTGTATAGACCAGGATGTGTGTTCAGTATATGGACCTGGGTTTGTGTTCAGTATATAGACCGGGGTGTGTGTTCAGTATATAGACCAGGGTGAGTGCTCACTATATAGCCCAGGGTTTGTGTTCAGCGTATAGACCAGGGTGTTTGTTCACTGTATAGACTAGGGTGAGTGTTCAGTATATAGACCAGCGTTTGTTTTCAGTGTATTGACCAGGGTGTGTATTCAGTATATAGACCAGGGTTTGTATTCAGTACATAGACCAGGGTTTGTGTTCAGTATATAGACCAGAGTTTGTGTTCTGTGTTTAGACCAGGGTGTGTGTTCCATATATGGACCTGGGTTTGTGTTCAGTATATAGACCGGGGTGTGTGTTCAGTATGTAGACCAGGGTGAGTGCTCACTATATAGCCCAGGGTTTGTGTTCAGCGTATAGACCAGGGTGTATGTTCACTGTATAGAATAGGGTGTGTGTTCAGTATATAGACTGGGGTTTGTGTTCAGTGTATAGACCAGGGTGTGTGTTCAGTGTGTAGACCAGAGTGTGTGTTAAGTATATAGACCAGGGTTTGTATTCAGTACATAGACCAGGGTGTGTGTTCAGTATGTAGACTAGCTTTTGTGTTCAGTATCTAGAATATGGTTTGTGTTCAGTAAATAGACCAAAGTGTGTGTTCAGTATATAGACCAGGCTGTGTGTTCAGTGTATAGACCAGGGTGTGTGTTCAGTCTATAGACCAGCTTTTGTGTTCAGTATATAGAATAGGGTTTGTGTTCAGTATATAGACCAGAGTTTGTGTTCACTGTATAGACTTTGGTGTGTGTTCAGTATATAGACCAGAGTTTGTGTTCTGTGTATAGACCAGGGTGTGTGTTCAGTATATGGACCTGGGTTTGTGTTCAGTATATAGACCGGGGTGTGTGTTCAGTATATAGACCAGGGTGAGTGCTCACTATGTAGCCCAGGGTTTGTGTTCAGCGTATTGACCAGGGTGTATGTTCACTGTATAGACCAGGGTTTGTATTCAGTACATAGACCAGCGTTTGTGTTCAGTATATAGACCAGCGTTTGTGTTCAGTGTATTGACCAGGGTGTGTGTTCAGTATATAGACCAGGGTTTGTATTCAGTACATAGACCAGGGTGTGTGTTCAGTGTATAGACCAGCTTTTGTGTTCAGTGTATAGACCAGGGTGTGTGTTCAGTGTATAGACCAGGGTGTGTGTTCAGTGTATAGACTGGGGTGCGTGTTCAGTAAATAGACCAGGGTGTGCATTCAGTGTATAGACCAGGGTGTGTTTTCAGTGTATAGACCAGGGTGTGTGTTCAGTATATAGACCAGGGTGAGTGTTTAGTATATAGAGCAGTGTTTGTTTTCAGTATATAGATGCGCACGCACACACGTGCACACAGATCTGCACACCTGCAGACATACACGCAGTGCATAAGCACATGTGCACACCCATGCACACACCTGCGCACACACACACACGCACATGCACAGTCCTAACCACACATACACACCCACGCATATACACACACACACACATCCCTATGCACACACCGCCCTCCACACACACACACACACACACACACACACACACACACACACACACACACACACACACACACACACACACACACACACACACACACACACACACACACACACACACACACACTCCTGCATCTTCTACACACACACATACACACTCCTGCACCTCCGACACACTCGCACCCACCCACACACATGCACGCACACATACTCTCCGACACACAGACGCACACGCACGCACGCACACACTCCTACACACACAGACCTACACACACGCTTCTACACAAACACACACCCAAACACACACCCACCTTCACCCACACATGCCCGCACACAACTGCACATATAAACCTAGACAGACACACCCACACACTTGCACCCAGACAGACCCGCACACACACATCTGAAAGTACACACACACCTGCACACACACACACACACACATTTGTGTGCCTGTACACATACACACCCCACCCACACATGCACACATCCACGCACTCATCCACACATACATCTATACAGCTGCATGCACACATCTGAACACCTGCACACATACATATGCACATGCACACGTATGCATGTGTACATACATATACACGGACACATTTACACATAAAAGTGTGCTTGTGCACACACACAATTGCATGTACACACTCACTCGTGTGCCCGCTAACAGTGCTTTTCAGGGATATTAATAGCGGAAACCCGAGGCCCAACAGCAGCAGCAGTCGTGATAGCAGGACCAGAGCGAGGCATTGCAGGGTTAGAAGGAGCCATGAGCAAGTGGGGACTGAAGACCGTGGCTTCAGTCTTCCCAATATTTAATTGGTGGAAATTTCAGCTCATCCCGCACCGGATTTCGGACAAGTGCTGTGAAAAGGTATTGACAATGGAGGCTTCAAGACAGCTGGTGGTGATGCAGAGCTGTGAGTTGCCAGCGTAATGTGGAAAATGACACAGTGAATTCGAACGATGGCACAGAAGGAGGCCATTCAGCCCATCGAGTCCATGCCGACTCTCTGTAGAGCAATCCAGTCAGTTCCATTCCCCCTGCTCTATCTCTGTAGTCCTGCAAGTTTATTTGCCTCAAGTGCTTACCCAATTCCTTTTTGAAATCATTGCTCTTCTCCGCTTCCACCACCCTCGTAGGCAGTGAGTTCCAGGTCATTACCACGCACTGCATAAAAAAGTTCTTCCTCACATTTCCACTGCATCTCTTGCCCAAAACCTTAAATCAATGTCCCCTCGTCCTTGTACCTTCAGCTAATGGGAACAGCTTTTCTTTGTCGACCTTATCTAAACCTGTCATAATCTTGTACATCTCTATTAAATCTCCCCTCAATCTCCTTTGCTTCAAGGAGAACAACCTCAGCTTCTCCAACCTAACCTTGTAGCTAAAATCCCTCATCCCTGGACACAATACTCTAGTTGTGGCCTCACCAGAATTTTATAAAGGTTCAGCATAATCTCCCTGCTTTTGTACTCAATGCCTCTATTTATGAAGCCCAAGATCCCATGTGCTTTGCTAACCACTCTTTCAAGATGTCCTGTCACTTTCAAAGATCTATGCACATGAATCACCAGGTCCCTCTGTCCCTGTACACTCTTTAAAACGGTACCATTAAGTCTATATTGCCTCTCCCCATCGCTTCTGCCAAAATGCATCACCTCACACTTCTCTGTATTAAATTCCATCTGCCACTTGTCTGTCCATTCTGCTAGCTTATCTATTACAGTCGATTGACATCATCCTCATAGTCTGCCACATCTGCAAATTTGGTATCATTAGCAAATTTTGAAATTTTACTCTGTATTCCAAGATCCAAGTCATTTGTATGTAGTACAAAAAGCTGTGGTCCTAGCACTGACCCTTGATGACCATTACTGTCTACCATCCTCCAGTATGAAAAACAACCATTTACATTGACTTGCTGTTTTCTGCCCTTAAGTCAATTTTGTATGCAAGCTGATACTCACCCTCCTATTCCAAGAACCTCAATTTTTTTAACCAGCCTTTTATTTATTTAGAGATACAGCACGGAAACAGGCCCTTCGGCCCACTGAGTCTGTGCCAACCATCAACCACCCATTTATACTTCTTCTTCTTCTTCTTCTTTGGCCTCCTTGTCTCGGGAGACAATGGTTAAGCGCCTGGAGGTGGTCAGTGGTTTGTGGAGCAGCGCCTGGAGTGGTTATAAAGGCCAATTCTAGAGTGACAGACTCTTCAACAGGTGCTGCAGATAAAATTGGTTGTCGGGGCTGTTACACAGTTGGCTCTCCCCTTGCGCTTCTGTCTTTTTTCCTGCCAACTGCTAAGTCTCTTCGATTCGCCACACTTTAGCCCCGCCTTTATGGCTGCCCGCCAGCTCTGGCAACTGACTCCCACGACTTGTGATCAATATAACAGGACTTCATGTCGCGTTTGCAGACGTCTTTAAAGTGGAGACAAGGACGGCCGGTGGGTCTGATACCAGTGACGAGCTTGCTGTACAATGTGTCCTTGGGGATCCTGCCATCTTCCATGCGGCTCACATGGCCAAGCCATCTCAAGCGCCGCTGGCTCAGTAGGGTGTAAAAGCTGGGGATGTTGGCCGCCTCGAGGACTTCTGTGTTGGAGATACAGTCCTGCCACCTGATGCCAAGTATTCTCCCGAGGCAGCGAAGATGGAATGAATTGAGACGTCACTCTTGGCTGACATACATTGTCCAGGCCTTGCTGCCGTAGTGCAAGGCATTGAGGCCACAGGCTTGATACACGCGGACTTTCGTGTTCCGTGTCAGTGCACCATTTTCCCACACTCTCTTGGCCAGTCTGGACATAGCAGTGGAAGCCTTTCCCATGCGCTTGTTGATTTCTGCATCGAGAGACAGGTTACTGGTGATAGTTGAGCCTAGGTAGGTGAACTCTTGAACCAATTCCAGAGCGTGGTCGCCGATATTGATGGATGGAGCATTTCTGACGTCCTGTCCCATGATGTTCGTTTTCTTGAGGCTGATGGTTAGGCCAAATTCGTTGCAGGCAGCCGCAAACCTGTCGATGAGTCTCTGCAGACACTCTTCTGTGTGGGATGTTAATGCAGCATCGTCAGCAAAGAGGAGTTCCCTGATGAGGACTTTCCGTACTTTGGTCTTCGCGCTTAGACGGGCAAGGTTGAACAACCTGCCACCTGATCTTGCGTGGAGGAAAATTCCTTCTTCTGAAGACTTGAACGCGTGGGAGAGCAGCAGGGAGAAGAAGATCCCAAACAGTGTAGGTGCGAGAACACAGCCCTGTTTCACGCCACTCAGGATAGGAAAGGGGTCTGATGAGGTGCCACTATGCTGAATTGTGCCTTTCATATTGTCATGGAATGAGGTGATGATACTTAGTAGCTTTGGTGGACATCCAATATTTTCTAGTAGTTTGAAGAGACCACGTCTGCTGACGAGGTCAAAGGCTTTGGTGAGATCAATGAAAGCAACGTAGAGGGGCATCTGTTGTTCACGGCATTTCTCCTGTATCTGACGAAGGGAGAACAGCATGTCATTTATACTAATCCTACATTAATCCCGTATTCCTACCCCATCTTTCCTCAATTCCCCTACCACCTACCTATACTAGGGGCAATTTACAACGGCCAATTTACCTATCAACCTGCAAGTCTTTGGCTGTGGGAGGAAACCGGAGCACCCGCCGAAAACCCGCGTGGTCACAAGGATAACTTGCAAACTCCGCACAGGCAGTACCCAGAATAGAACCCGGGTCGCTGGAGCTGTGAGGCTAACCACTGCGCCACTGTGCCACCCCGATGTGTTGCTTTGTCAAACACTTTCTTAACGTCTATATAGACAAGATCCATTGCCTTCTCTTCATCAACTTTCTCTGTTACTTCATCATAAAATTCAATTAGTCATGCACTATCTGCCTTTTACAAATCTGTGACGGCTTTTCTTAACTAACTCAAACCTCTCCAGGTGCCTGTTGATTTTTTCCCCTCATTATTGTTTCTAAAACCTTACCCACCACTGATGTTAAACTAACTGGCCTGCAGTTACACCCTTACACCTGTCCTTACTCCCTTTCTTGAATAAGGGTGTCACATTTGCCATTCTCTAATCCTCTGGCACTTTCCCGGTATTTAGGGAAGATTGGAAGATTATGGCAAGCCCTTCCGATATCTTCACTCCCACTTCCTTTCGCAACCTGGGATGCAAGCCATCCGGACCAGGTGACTTATCCACTCTAAGCATAGTCAGCCTTTCCAATACATCCTTCCTATCAATTTTCACCCCATCCATTACCTCTACCATCTCTGCTTCTGCTGATATTTTATCAGCATCCTATTCCTTAGTAAACAAAGTACTCATTAAGTATTCTAGCCTTGCCCTACACCTCTAAGCATATCTCACCCTCTTTGTCCTTACTTGGCCCCACACCACTTGTTAATTCCCATTTACTATTTACATGCCTGTAGAAGATTTTTGTGTTCCCTTTTATGTTAATTACCATTCTATTCTCATACTTTCTCTTTTCCAGTCTTATTTTCCTCTTCACCTCCCCTCTCAACTTATTGTATTTTTCCTGGTTCTCGCTTGAAGAATTCAGCTGACATGCATCATACACCTTTTTTTTGTTTCATCATATTCTCTATCTCCCTCGTCATCCAAGGAGCCCTGGCTTTGGTTCCCTTACCTTTCGCCCTTGTTGGAATGTACCTATCCTGTACCTGAAACATCTCCTCCTTAAAGATCACCCATTGTTCCGTTACAGTTTCTTCTGTCAGTCTTTGGCTGGATCCCCTCTCATCCCATTGAAGTTAGCCCTCTTCCAATTGAGAAGTTCTACTTTAGATTGTTCCTTGCCCTTCTCCATTACTAATTGAAACCTTATGATGCAATGATCACTCTTACCCAAGTGCACCCCCACATGCACTTGGTCCACTTGGTCCACCTCATTCCCCAGCACCAGATTCAGCAATGTCTCCTACCTCGTTGGACCGAGAACATACTGGTCAGGGAAGTTTTCGGGAACACATTTCAGAAATTCCTCACCCTCCTTATCCTTTACTCTAACATTATCCCATTCGATATTTGGGTATTTAAGGTCCCCCAATATCACCACTCTATAGTTCTTGCACATCTCCCTGCAGATTTGCTCCTCTCTCTCTCTCTCACTATTCGAAGGCCTATAGAATACCCCCAGTAGCATGATCATACCCTTTTTGCTTCTCAACTCTAACCAAATGAATTCAGTCTCTGCCCCCTCAAGGACATCCTCTCTTTCCAACACTACACTGTCTTCCTTAATCAGTAATGCCATCCCACATCCCATTTTCCCTTCCCTATCATTTCTGAACACTTTATATCCTTGAATATTCAGTGAATAGGTGCCTCCTGCCCCAGAACTGGACCCAGTGTCCCAAGAATCTGAAGCTCTCCCTCCTGCACCATGCCTCAAGCCACGCATTGGTCCTCCCTATCTTCCTATTTCTACTCTCGCTACTGCACGGCACTGGGAGTTATCCAGAGATTACTACCAAGGATAGATCCTTGTGGGACACCAGAGGTAACTGTGCAGGAGTGGAAGAGAAGCCTCACATATGCACGTGAACACACACACAGGACATTCTGTCTGTGGTACAAAACCTTGTTGCCGCTCCAAGCGTTGGAGCTAGTACCTCTGCTAGTTGTGTATTATGAGCGAGCCATTTTGTTGTTTTCTGTTGCCAATGCTTCTAAACCTGCTCTTCAGTGTTTCTCATGCAGGTTAACTCACAGACCCAGCATTAACTCAATTTTTTATGTTTAACAGAAAACAATTAACATGGAGTTTTAATCTGGATTTAATTCATTCCAGCATGTTGTTAAACTGAATCATCGAATCACAGAATTAATACAGTGCCGAAGGAGGCCATTCAGCCCATCGTGTCCGCACTGGCTCTCTGAAAGAGCAATTCCCTCAGTGCCATTCCCCTGCCTTCTCCCTGTAACCCTGCACATTCTTCCTTTTCATGTAACAGTCTAATTCCCTTTTGAATGTTTCAATTGGACCTGCCTCCACCACGTTCTCAGGCAGTGCATTCCAGACCTTAACCACTCGCTGTGTGAAAAAGTTTTTCCTCATGTCACTTTTGCTTCTCTTATCAAATACTTAAAATCTGTGCCCTCTCGTTCCCGATCCTTTCACGAGTGGGAACACTTTCTCTCAATCTACTCTGCCCAGACCCCTCATGATTTTGAATACCTCTATCAAATCACCTCTCAGTCTTCTCTTATCCAAGGAAAACAGTCCCAACTTCTCCAATCTATCTTCATAACTGAAATTCCTCATCCCTGGAACCATTCTCGTGAATCTTTTCTGTACTCTCTCCAATGCCCTCACGTCTTTCCTTAAGTGCGGAGACCAGAACTGGACACAATGCACCAGCTGAGGCTGAACTGGTGTCTGATACAAATTCAACATAACTTCCTTGCTCTTGCTCAGAATCCATCATTCCCAACTACACTGAACATCATCATCATCACCCTGCTCCACTGCCAATCAGACAGAGTGACATTTTCCAGAATTTAATCAAAGCAGTTCTGTCTTTGACTAATCTGGATTTCTGGTCTGCCTAGCACATCCTAATTTGACAACTAACTGAAATAGTCGTTTCCTCTTTCCTTTCAGGAAGCAGATGGGAATAGTTTCATGTCCAGCGGAGGTTTGAACAACACTCCCGATAATTCAGAGCAACTGGGCAAATTCATGTACACCGCACAACAGTTCCACCCTCCCGAACTCTGTAATCTCCACCAGCCCTACAACAACTGCAGCAAAAATTGTATTTACATAGCACGTTTAATGTAATAAAACATCCCACGGTGCTTCACGGGAGTGTTATCAAACAAAATTAGATACCGAGCCACATGAGATATGAGGTCAGGTGATCAAAAGCTGGGTCAAGAGTTAGTTGCTAAGATATGTCTTAAAGGAGGAAAGTGAGGTGGAGAGGCAGAGAGGTTTAGGGCCTAGGCGGCTGGAGGCATGGCCGCCAGTGGTGGAACGATTAAAATCAGGATGCTCAAGAGGCCAGAATTAGAGGAGCGCAGATGTCTTGGAGGGTTGTGGGTCTGGAGGAGATTACAGAGATAGGGAGGGGTGAGGCCATGGAGAGATTTGAAAACAAGGATGAGAATTTAAAAAATGAAGATGTTGCTTAACTGGGAGCCAATGTAGGTCAGCGAACACAGGGGTGAAGGTGGGATGGGAGTTGGTTTGAGTTAAGACATGGGCAGCAGAGTTTTGGATGACCTCAAGTTTACAGAGAGTAGAATTGGGAAACCAGCCAGGAGTGGGTTGGAATAGTCAAGTCTAGAGGAGCGAAGGTATGAATGAGAGTTTCAGCAGCAGTTGAGCTGAGGCAGGGGCGGAGTTGGGTCATATTACAGAGGTGGAAATAGGTGGCTGTAGTGATGGCACTAACGTGAGGTTGGAAGCTCCTCTCGGGGTCAAAGGTTGACACCAAGGTTGCAAACAGACTGTTGCTGGGTAGAGGGATGGAGTCGGTAACTCGGAATGGAGTTTGGAGCGGGGACCGAAAACAATGGCTTCAGTCTTCCCAATATTTAATTGGGGGAAATTTCTGCTCATCCAGTTCTGGATGTCGGATAATTTAGCAACAGTGGAGGAGTCGAGAGAGGTGCTGGTGAGGTAGAGCTGGGTGTCGTCAGTGTAGATGTGAAAACTAATGGTATGCTTTCAGATGATTCTCTGACTACGATGAGATAGATAAGAATGGAACCAGGTGAGAGCAGTCCCACCCAGCTGGATGACAGTGGAGGAGGATGGTGTTGTCAACCCTCTCAGATATCTGCACTCCTCGAATTCTGTCTTCCCCGATTTTAATTGCTCCACCATTGATGGCAGTGCCTTCAGTTGCCTGGGCCCCAAGCTCTGGAATACCCTCCCTAAACCTCTCCGCCTCGCTTTCCTCCTTTAAGACTCTCCTTAAAAGCTACAGCTTTGACCAAGCTTTTGGTCACCTGACCTAATATCTCCTGATGTGGCTCGGTGTCACCTCTTGTTTTATAATGTTCCTATGAAGTAACTTGGGACATTTTATAACATTAATGGCACAATAGAAATGCAAGTTGTTGTTACTGTTACATCTGTGTGTCTGTGCAGGAGAGTGTGTGCCATGCACATGCTTATGTATGTGTGCAAGCACGTACACGTGTGTGAGTGTGTACATGCAATTGTATGTGTGGATGTGCACATATGCAAGCATAAACATGTACTTGTGTATGGGTGTATATGTTTACATTTGCATTTGTGAGGATGTGTTTGTGTGCAGATGTGTGTGTGTGGGTGGGTATGTTGTACGTAGGCATGCAGATGTGTGCGTCTGTGTGCGTGTGGGCAGGCAGATACGTGTCTGTACATGTGCACATGTGTGTGCGGGTGCTTGTGTGTGCACGTGCGTGTGTGCAGATATGCAGATGAGTGCGTGCATGTGCTGGAGTGCCGATGTGTGTGCAGATATGTGTATGTGCACATGTGCGTGTGCACGTCTGCAGATGTATGTGTGCATAGATGTGTGTGCAGATATATGTGTGTGTGTGTGTGTTGTGTGTGGTGGGTCACGATTTAATTTTGTTGACCAGCTTAAAAAGAATGTATTAAGCAGTGCATCAAAACAGCAGTCAGAGGCAATGCTATCCCAGTGTGAGTTGCTAATAGTGTTCATTAGATATGCAGCATTATCTTAATGGGGTAGAACTAGAAGCAGAGGGAGGTTCAGCCGCGGTCCTGTCTACCAACCACTGCTGGAGCAGATTTAGCAAATGAATATCCTGGCGCTCTTGAATATAACCTGTAAAGGCAAGTGTAATGAGGCACCTCACAAACTGTATTGAAGGAAATGGATCTGTATTCCACTGTATATGTAATGCCAAAATTGAACTGTTATGTAATGTATTTTTAAACAAATTTTATGAATAAAATATAACTTTGTAAAGAAAAGAATTCTGGGATTCATGAACACCAGGGATTAAATCCTGGGCCTGGAATCCTGAAGAGAATGGAATAGTTCATTTCAGATGTGGGCACGGTCCATTCCCTTGTCTCCAGCTTTTATTTGATGCTTTGTCCCACAGAGTTAATTGAGCGCACATGTCAAATTAGTCAAGAACATGAAAAACAAGGGAACCGTTCACAATGTAAGACTGGGTACAGTGTAGAGTCCGGGTTTACTTGGTTATCAGGAGGGGGAGGAGAGCTCAGAGTTAGAACTACAAACTTGGACACTCTTCTTCTTGGTTGTGCCAACCAGGGAGTGGCTTGGAGATGACTTTGTTATGACCAGCTGAGAAAGGGGTCTAGGGGGTTCCCTCTCAGCCTTTTCCTGGTAAGACCGTAACAGGGTTTAATTTTAAAAAACACCATGTTTTTAGCTCCTCCTCAGTGAATCCTTGTTCACTGCTCTCCAATTTGCTGGGGCCCAGTGCATGCTTTAAAACTTGTTTCAATGTAGGAGTCTTTTCTCTCTTGAGATTTAAGTGACTTCAGTGGATCTGGAGATTCATGAGAGAGAGAGAGAAAGAGAGAGAGCTAGCCAGGAGAGAGGATCTCTTCTTCCAAGTTCAGTTGCAATCTGCCCCAAACTGTGCTGTGAGCACTTCAAACAAAATCTGGGCTAGCAGGTCAGTCATGTGACTAGCTGTTTTAACAAACTCCTGTGTTTGTGGATTCTCCATCGAAGCAGACACCCTGGAATGCTGGCTTTCTTACACAATGTCTGGTGATCAAAATCCATTTGGGTTAATTTGATCAGGGAGCTGTTCTATTGTCTCTCCAGGCATTGTCTCTCAGCATGCAAAAGTTTTCCAGCCACCGCTGATCTCCTTAAAAAAGTAATTTCTTCATTCCAGCAACAATTTAAAATTAACGCTCATATGACAAAATTAATATGCCTCATGCTTGGCAGGTGGGGTCTTCATGACAACAGTCATTGGCACAGTCTACAAAATATCACATTTTATGAGGGAAGCACGGATGATATTAATATTTCGACATCGTCTGAGCAGGACACTGTTACCTTGTTAGGTCATTATATCGCAGCATCATTAGACCATTTATTCAGGACATCATTACAATGTTTGTACATTACAATGTTACATCATTACCACATTCTATCACAACATCATCGCATTCTCAGGCTTCAATAAATTGTCCCACCTGAAAAGTGTTAAATTGTGAGATCAATATAATGTCAGATCAGTTCACTGTTACATTGATTTATCATTACATCCTGACAACATTGATTCATTCGAACATGACATCGTTTGATCATGATATTGTTTAAAGATTGCGTAATTACCTCCAGACGTTGTTATAGTGACGGAAGATTACATCGTTACATATTCAGCTGATTACAATTTAGATTGTTCCATCATTACATCTACACTGAACATAAAAGAGCTCAAAACTGAATTAACACCCTTATCTATACACTGAACACAAACCCTGGTCTATACACTGAACACACACCCCGGTCTATATACTGAACACAAACCCTGATCTATACACTGAACACACACCCTGGTGTATATACTGAACACACACCCCGGTCCAAATACTAAACACGCAGCCTGGTCTATACACTGAACACACACCCCGGTCTATATACTGAACACACACCCTGGTCTATACACTGAACACACACCCCGGTCTATATACTGAACACACACCGTGGTCTATACACTGAACACACACCCTGGTGTATATACTGAACACACACCCCGGTCCAAATACTAAACACGCAGCCTGGTCTATACACTGAACACACACCCCGGTCTATATACTGAACACACACCCCGGTCCAAATACTAAACACGCAGCCTGGTCTATACCCTGACCACACAGCCTGGTATATATACTGAACACACACCCTGGTCTATACACTGAACACACACCCCGGTCTATACACTGAACACACACCCTGGTCTATACACTGAACACACACCCCGGTCTATACACTGAACACACACCCTGGTCTATACACTGAACACACACCCCGGTCTATACACTGAACACACACCCTGGTCTATACACTGAACACACACCCCGGTCTATACACTGAACACACATCCCGGTCTATACACTGAACACACATCCAGGTCTATATACTGAACACACACCCTGGTCTATACACTGAACACACACCCCGGTCTATACACTGAACACACACCCCGGTCTATATACTGAACACACACCCTGGTCTATACACTGAACACACACCCTGGTCTATACACTGAACACACACCCCGGTCTATATACTGAACACACACCCTGGTCTATACACTAAACACACACCCTGGTCTATACACTGAACACACACCCCGGTCTATACACTGAACACACACCCCGGTCTATATACTGAACACACACCCCGGTCCAAATACTAAACACGCAGACTGGTCTATACCCTGACCACACAGCCTGGTATATATACTGAACACACACCCTGGTCTATACACTGAACACACACCCTGGTCTATACACTGAACACACACCCCGGTCTATACTCTGAACACACACCCCGGTCTATACACTGAACACACACCCCGGTCTATACACTGAACACACAGCCAGGTCTATACACTGAACACACACCCCGGTCTATATACTGAACACACACCCCGGTCTATACACTGAACACACACCCCGGTCTATACACTGAACACACACCCCGGTCTATATACTGAACACACACCCCGGTCTATACACTGAACACACACCCCGGTCTATATACTGAACACACACCCCGGTCTATACACTGAACACACACCCCGGTCTATACACTGAACACACACCCCGGTCTATACACTGAACACACACCCCGGTCTATACACTGAACACACAGCCAGGTCTATACACTGAACACACACCCTGGTCTATACACTGAACACACACCCTGGTCTATACACTGAACACACACCCCGGTCTATACACTGAACACACACCCCGGTCTATACACTGAACACAAACCCTGGTGTATATACTGAACACACACCCCGGTCCAAATACTAAACACGCAGCCTGGTCTATACCCTGACCACACAGCCTGGTATATATACTGAACACACACCCTGGTCTATACACTGAACACACACCCCGGTCTATACACTGAACACACACCCCGGTCTATACACTGAACACACAGCCAGGTCTATACACTGAACACACAGCCAGGTCTATACACTGAACACACACCCCGGTCTATATACTAAACACGCAGCCTGGTCTATACACTGAACACACACCCCGGTCTATATACTGAACACACACCCTGGTCTATACACTGAACACACAGCCAGGTCTATACACTGAACACACAGCCAGGTCTATACACTGAACACAAACCCTGGTGTATATACTGAACACACACCCCGGTCCAAATACTAAACACGCAGCCTGGTCTATACACTGAACACACACCCTGGTCTATACACTGAACACACAGCCAGGTCTATACACTGAACACACACGCCTGTCTATATACTGAACGCAAACCCCGGTCTATATACTGAACGCAAACCCCGGTCTATACACTGAACACACACCCTGGTCAATACACTGAACACACACCCCGGTCTATACACTGAACACGCACCCTGGTATATACACTGAACACACAGCCTGGTCTATAGACTGAACACACAGCCTGGTCTATGCCCTGAACACACAGCCTGGTCTATATACTGAACACGCTCCCTGTTATATATACTGAACATACACCCTGGTCTATACCCTGAACACACAGCCTGGTATATGTACTGAACACACAGCCCGGTCTATATACTGAACGCACAGCCTGGTCTATACACTGAACACAAGCCCTGGTCTATATACTGAACACACTCCCTGGTCTATACACTGAACACACACCCCGGTCTATATACTCGGCACTCAGCCTGGTCTATACACTGAACACACACCCTGGTCTATACACTGAACACACACCCTGGTCTATGTACTGAACACACTCCCTGGTCTATGCACTGAACACGCACCCTTGTATATAAACTGAACACACACCCCAGTCTATACACTGAACACACACCCTGGTCTCTGTACAGAACACGCACCCTGGTCTCTATGCTGAACACTCACCCTGGACCATACTAAACAGATAAATATTGTAAGTCACCAGAAGATGCAATGAAGGCTGATTCATTTTTAGCAACTCAGTTCCCTGTGACTTACTCTACATACACTAATGAGATGTCTGTGTTTGCCAGAGAAATTAGTGAAGAATACTACATGTGTGTCGTGCTCAGTAAAGTGCTAAATTATGTCATGATCGGCTGAGCTAAGCAATGTGATGATGAGAAACTACAGGATAATTATGCACGTAAAATGAACTGAGTGTAGATCAAGGCTATTTTCTTTGCATTTTAACGGTCATTATTCCACCAAGATTTAGAGAGAGATTGTTTGAGGAATTACATCAAGAGCACACAGGGATAGTCCATCCGAAAGCAGTAGTAAGAAAGAATTTTTGTTATCCCAAGTTAAGCAGGGATATTGAAGAGTTGGTGAAAAGTTGTGAAGTGTGTCTCAGAATGAGAAATGATCCAATCAAAACTCCTTTTATTCCATGGTCAAACACAAGGAACTATGGGAACAAGTGCATGTTGATTTCTTTGAAATGGAAGGGAAAGAGTATTTTGTTTTGGTTGATAGCTATCGCAAGTCGATAAATGTTGAGTCTATGCCCAATACCACAAGTGCCAAAACTATTGAGGTTTTGAGTAGTTGGTTTGCAATTTGTGGGTTGCCAGAGGTATTGGTGTCAGACAACTGCCATAGTTTATGTCAGAAGAGGTCAGAATATTTCTGATTAAGGATGGAGTCAAACACACTCTGGTACCACCATATCACCCAGTATCAAATGGTGCTGCAGAAAAGAGTGAGCAGATTGTGAAGAGGTCTTTGCAAAAGTATTTGCTAGATGACAAGCTCAGCAGTGATTCCCATGTTTGTCTTCAACACAGGCTAGACAATTTTCTGTTCTCTTACAGAATAACCCCACAGTCTACAACAGGTTGCTCACCTTTTAGGTTAGTGTTTAAACTCACTCCTAGGACAAGGTTTAGTTTACTTAAGCTTGACGTCAATAGCAAAGTAAGAGAAAAGCAAGACAGAGTGAAGACGAGTCATAATACACGAAGCATGAAACTTTGAGAGTTCAGTGCTGGTCAGAAGGTCATGGTGAAAAACCATCGAGTTGATCAGGAGAAGTATGTGTTTGGAGTTGTTGCAAAAAGACTAGGTGCATTCACATATCTAGTGACGATTGGAGAGAGACTCCATCAGCGTCATATAGATCATTTACTTGAACAAAGGAATCCGATGAAAGGAGAGTATGATAACCCTCCTATAGTCCAAATTCCTACAAGAGTCCAAAGTGGAAATCAGGAAGAAAGGGAAAGTTACGAACAAACTGAAAATTTGCCGGTATCTCAGAATCCATCATTGGAACACAGTGAGCCAGGGGCTTTGATCAGTACTAATCAGTCAATGTCACTGTCCCAACCATTGAGTGGAGTTGACCGTGAAAGTCAAAGTTCAGGCTTGACACAGTCTGAGATGTTGAGAGAGCAGAGACAAGCTCATGGAAATGGAAATGGGAGAAGATACCCAGACAGAAAGTGGAAGAAGCCAGATAGGTTAATTAAGATTATGAAGGAAGAAGCAAAACGTTAAAGAAGAATTGGGAAATTGGAATTATAAGCTATCTCCTATTCCAAGAGAGGTTAAGTGTTTTTAGTATCTGTTTTGTTGAATAACAGGCCATTCGACTGAATGGTAGGTTGAAATAATTAAAGTAGTGCAGTTAAATACTGTGGGCTGAATTCTATCATGCCGCCACCAGAAGCGGCGGTAGGAAAGAAAAAGGCTGCACGCCATGCCACTGCAATCTACCATGTTGCGGCTCAAGATAATACGCTGGTCAGGCCGTCCCCACCCAATCACGTGCTGGGGACGGGCTCTGCGACACCGGCAATGGTATCAGCTGCCCGTTTGCAGGTGCTGCCGCCATTTTTAAAGGGCAGCCAGACCTGCCTCTAAATTTAAATATTTAAAACCGTACCCCCTCCAGTACAGCACAATAAAAAATATTCCCCCTCCCCCCAATACCAGGTCCAGATAATAATATTCCCCCTCCCAAAAGACTTACATGCAAGATTTGACCTTCACCACCCGCCCCCCCCGTCCCCAAACTGTTCAAAGTGCAGAGGTCACCCCTTCCCCACCTCCCCTACACTATTCATGCACATTTAGCCCCGTTCCCCCACTATGCTGAAAATCCTAAGTTCCCCCTTTCCCACCTCGTTGGCGCCAGCTTTCCCTGGACAGGAAAGTGAAGGCGCGTGAGTGCCAGCTGCCGCTCGGAAGATCCCCGGCAGATCGGTGCGCGTTTTATTTAAATTTATTAATGTGCTTCATTTACATATGTAAAGCCGGGTCCCGTTGCCCAGCAACAGGTTGGGGGGAGGGGCCTGCCACAGAACCTCGCGGCCACTGGGAAGATCAGGGCAGTCACTCCTGGTGTCAGGGCCCCATTGCGGGCCACTGCTGGTACAATCTTCCAGCCCCTCCCCCCCCACCCCCCGCCACAGGTCCCGGTGTCGGGACCTCAACAAAATCCAGCCCTGTGTCTGCAAATAGTACACAAAACACAAGATACATATACATATTGCAGTGCTATTTCAGGAACAAAGCTTTTTTGTCATTATTTCTTGTCAAATGATGGTTTTCGTTAAACATATACCGGTGTTAAGGCAAAATAATTTTTTTTTACATGTAATTTACTCTGGTTGTACTGGTCATATATGTATTGGTTGTAATTACAGGAAAAATAAAATGCAACCCAACCTGTTAAATTGCAGGTATTGTTGAGATTGGTTGAGCCATACTGAATTGTGAGGTAATTTTTTTAAAAGTGGGGAGGAAGTGCAGTATGTGGTCAGAACTGATCATATTGTAACACTTCCCTCTCTGTTGGGTGTTTATTTTGAAAAAAGGGTGAGACAACGTGGCTGATTAAGTAGTGTTATGGTCAAGTGAGGAGGGGTCGAAGGGGTTCCCTCTTTTCCCTCTCCTTGTTTGACCACAACAGGTTTAATTTTTTCTTAAAGTGGATGTACTGGCTAATTCAGTAGGTGTTTAATTACTTACTTGCTATGATCATAACAAGAACCAATCGGGCAGGTTTTCTTGAGTTTAAACAAAGCAAGATGTTAACTTTATTGTACTTAAACCGAACTATAAAAATAATAAACAACATGCCAACTTTCACTCTCACACACACACGAGAGGTTTAAACACACAAACAGGTTTCAGAATGGGGAAAGGTAGATTGGTTGAGTTAGAGTTCATAAAAAAGGTATACAGTCTGGGAAGTTTGGTGATTCGGCTGACTTCTAGCTGAATTCAGTGGTCCCGAGGCTTTTAGTTTGAAGAGGTAGCTGACTGGTTCAGTGAGTCTCTTGGAGACAGCGATGCTGATGATTTCCTTCAATGGGGTTTCTGATTGTAGCCAGAGTATGCAAAGGTGGTCAGTCAACAAGCAGGATTTGAAAGCTTTCAGACTGGAATGGAGAGAGAGAGCGAGAGAGAGGGACCCCCACTTAGGGTCTGCTCATGTCTGGGGTCAGTTGCTTCTCTTCTGCTCCAGAGAAAACGCCAGCTTAAAACCACAGATGGAGAGGGGCATGTCACATGACAGTCACCCAGTGATTCAAAACATAGCATTTAGCAGCATTTCTCTGCTTGCTGAAAAGGAAAAGAACAAGCAGTCCTTTAAACTTCCTGGGTCTTGGTTCTTGCTGGGATATGCACAGACATTTTGTCTCCCTCCTTGCAGTCCTTTGCAATGTAGGTTACAATGTAGCAGACTATGTGATCTTCTCCAGCTGCCAACAGTCATCCTTTTTAAAATGTCTTTTTAAATTTTTTCAAATAAATATATAAATTCAGATCTCCAATCATTGGACCCAAGAAAATTACCATTCAACAAAACACATTGGTGTAACAGTAGTCTCTGTGTGAGTTATTTCCAGTCCAAGCACAGCATCTATGGTGGTCCCAGACCAGGTGTACATCGAGGGGGTGGAAGCCCTTCCTGTTGATGAAGGCCACTGGCTGGTGTTCAGGAGCCTTCACCTGGAGGAATCCAACGATGGCCCTGAACCCGAAAGACCTCTCAGCTTGAGAGTTGGAATCAGTGTGGAAGCGCATATAGTCACCGGCCCTCCTGAAAAGGGCATTGGTAACCTCCTTGATGCACCGATGGCCCGCTGACTGTAAGATCCCACACATGTCCTCAGTGGATCCCTGGAATGATCCGATGATGTAGAAGTTCAGTGCCACGGTGACCTTCAACACCACTGGCATTGTATTTCCACCAAGCCTTGTGGGGCTCACCTTGTCCTGCATCACAGTGCATAGGTCAGTGACGGCCTCCCAGGAGAGGCAGAGTTTTCGTGGGCACTGCCTCTCGAACATTTGTAGGTAGTTAAGCCTTAACTGATAGATCCTTTTCTGGAGGGTGTCTTCTTCTGCAGACGAGGCTGTTGACTTTTCCCTCTGAACCCTTCTCCATTGTCTGGTGGCCGATGCTGAGCCTCCAGTGGGCTCACAGGTTGCTGCTGTGCCATTTCTGGTGCATGGACCTGCATCCTGCTCTGCTGCACCTCCTCACCAACAGGGCCACTGAAGGCTGGATGAATGAGGCCCATGGTAGGTGGCCTCCCCTTAAGTGCCAACGGCACCTCCATCTCCTTTCCCCCACTTGTAACCTCTGACAAGGAGGCACTTGCCCGTTGCCACCCTCCCCCACCCTGCCCTTGTATGGCTCCCTTGCAGTTCTGGGACCTTTGCCCCTACCTCCTCAGACTATTCCCGATGCCCTTCATTTTCCATCCTACATGGCAGTTGATACTGCCTCTCCCAATGGCCTCACTTTGTAATCAGCAATGAGTGTCACCTCCATGTTGCATCCCACTGCCAGGCGATGCTCTGAAGACCCATGATTCCCAAGTGCCAATAATGAAATTTAAAACAGAGAATAAAATCGCTGTCAACAGGCCTCTTAACTGTCTTAATTGCCTGCCCGCCCTGTTGATGTCAGATCTGTACCCTTCATGTGTGCCGCCATTGACAAAATTGGGACGGGACATCATGATGTCGGACTTTCTGTCTGGCGTCTCCCCTCCCAATTTAATGCACCGCTCCCCCACCTCCATTCCCATCTCCAAGGTGTTATGATCAAGGTGGAAGGAATGTACTTTCTTTTCTAGTTCCACTTCTCCACAGGTCACAGCATATATTTAAAAGTTTACCCAGTTACCGATATGGCCAATTATAGACTCTATTTTTATCCCAGAATAAAATACACTAACCAGCTTTCTATAATAAACAACAAAATTATCAGTTTATTATAAAACAAGACTTAATCAGTAATGAAGCAAATCATTAACACACACATTGAAATATGAAAGTTCCCTTTTTTACCTTAGCCCCTCACACACATACAACCGAATAATAGAGATTATTTCTTTGATAGAGGTGTACAAGATTATGACAGGTTTAGATAAGGTAGACAAAGAAAAAGTATTCCCATTAGCTGATGGTACAAGGACTAGGGGACATAGATTGATGGTTTTGGGCAAGAGATGCAGGAGGGATGTGAGGAAGAACCTTTTTACACGACGAGTGGTAATGACCTGGAACTCGCTGCCGATGAGGGTGGTGGAAGCGGAGACAATGAGTGATTTCAAAAGGAAATTGGATGGGCATTTGAAGGAAATAAACTTACAGGGCCATGGGGAAGTGGGGGGGAGGGAATGGAACGGACTGGATTTTTCTACTGAGAGCTGGCATGGACTCGATGGATGGAATGGCCTCCTTTTATGCTGCACTGACTCTATGGCTCTATGACCCTGACCTTTACACTGAACACACACAGGGGAGACCAGGTAGCTCTGAGTGACTGAATCCCATCATGGAGCCAATATCCCGATCAGTTTTGGCGCATCTGTGAGCTGGACTGACTCTGTTTTACTTTTTTTCCTTTTCCTGTTAAAGTCTCCTTTGTTTGGGCATGTTTCACTGTTGTTGGAGATTCTGTGCCATTCCAAGGTTGTGGGATGTCTGTGATTATCAGGAGATCATTTTCCGGCGAGTCGCAGGATATCCTGTCTCCTTTGCACGTTTCTCTGGCTTTGTCAGATGTTGCTGTGATAAACTGTTTACATCCACTGACTTGTTAGTGCAATTACTGACCGCAGCAGCCAAAAGAAGCAGCCACAACACTTCAGGCTCACTCCTCTGGTCTGGGCAGAGTTAGCTGGTTTCTAGGGGGCAATAATGGGTTTCTCAATTAGACTGTCGGTTTGTGAGGGCAAAACCAATTTCCTGATTGTCAACTGCTCCCCAGTGCCTCCTGCTGAAAGGTGTAGAAGAGTGGGTGTCGAGTGAGCACAGGACCCTTGGTATTGATGAGTCAATGGCCTCAGTATTAACGGGAAGGCGTGGACGGTATGTGGAAATGCGGGGATGATCCCAGCAAGGCCGGGGATATGAAGGCCCTGCCAACTCTACCCACGTTTGAATCATCTCCTGCGGATTTCTGGATGATTAAAATCGAGGCTTTAGTATCCGAGGTCACAGGTGAAGAATGGACAGCAAATCAGAGAAGATGGAGTTGGGGAAACAGGGTGACCAGTTTGTGTATGGCCGCCATCAAAGTGCCAAATATGTCTGTTCGTTCTCAGATAGCTTGTGGATGTTCTCTGGGGACAGTCAGGTTTCATGGTGCTGAGCCTGGCCTGGCAACTCCTCACAGCGAGAGGCGAAAATGAACACATTGGTGTGTTACTCACATGCTTAGGCAGGTTTGAGGTGTTGAGAAATGGTGCAAAGTACAGCAGAGGCTTCATCAAGGGCAAGTTACAATACAAAACAGTAAGGAAAATCCATTCGGATTAATTATTAACAGATTTGGCCTGTGTACTGTACATGTGCAGGAGTTGGCACTGAGAGATACAGGGACCATACAGTACCAGAGGGGAGTGAATTATTCCCTTTTAAGCACCATGTATTACTGTACACGTGCTGACACCGAGGCACACACAAGCTGTACAGTACTAGATGGAAGTTAATCATTCCCTTTTCCGCTGTGTGCCCTGTACATACAAAGGTGCCAACACTGAGACACGCATGGGTCGTACAGTTATAGACGGGAAGGAATCATTCCCTTTCACCCATTGTCTACTGTACATGTAAAGGAACAGACTCTTTTTTATTTGTTCATGGGATATGGGCGTCACTGGCTCTGCCAGCATTTATTGTCCATCCTGACCTGCCCTTGAGAAGGTGGTGGTGAGCTGCCTTCTTGAACCACTGCAGTCCATGTGGGGTAGGTATACCCACAGTGCTGTTAGGAAGAGAGTTCCAGGATTGTGACCCAGTGACAGTGAAGGAACGGCGGTATAGTTCCAAGTCAGGATGGTGTGTGACTTGGAGGGGAACTTGCAGGTGGTGGTGTTCCCATGCATCTGCTGCCCTTGTCCTTCTAGTTGGTAGAGGTCGCGGGTTTGGAAGGTGCTGTCTAAGGAGCCTTGGTGCATTGCTACAGTGCATCTTGTAGATGGTACACACTGCTGCTACTGTGTGTCGGTGGTGGAGGGAGTGAATGTTTGTGGATGGGGTGCAAATCAAGCGGGCTGCTTTGTCCTGGATGGTGTCGAGCTTCTTGAGTGTTGTTGGAGTTGCACACATCCAGGCAAGTGGAAAGTATTCCATCACACTCCTGACTTGTGCCTTGTAGATGGTGGACAGGCTTTGGGGAGTCAGGAGGTGAGTTACTTGCTGCAGGATTCCCAGCCTCTGACCTGCTCTTGTAGCCACTGTCCTTATGTGGCTACTCCAGTTCAGTTTCTGGTTGATGGTGGCCCCCAGGATGTTGATGTTGACATTAAGACACACAGGCGCCTTACAGAACTGCTGGGAGTGAATCATTGCCGTTTGCCTGCAGTGTACTGTACATATTGCAGGAGATGACACTTGAGACACACGGGTTGTAAAGTACCAGACAGGTGTGAATGTTAGCTGCTGTGTACTGTACATGTACAGGAGCTGACACAGGGTTACATTCAACAGAGAACGCAGAGTAACAGACATGAGTGAATCGTTCCCTTTTACTCCCGTTTACAGCACCTGTACAGCAACTAACACTGAGACACACACAGGCCTTACAGTACCAGATGCATGTCAATTATTCTCTTTTACCTGCTGTGTGCTGTACATATACAGAAGCTGACACCAAGACACACATAGAGGGCGTACAGTACCAGATGGGAGTGAATCACTTCCTTTTACCTGCTGAGTACTGTGCATGCACGGGAGTTGACACTGAGACACACACAGAGGCTGTACAGTACCAGATGGGAGTGAATCATTCTCTTTTACCCGTTGTCATGCAGACCCCCAGCTGCCAAGAATGAGGCATATTAATTTTGTCATATGAACATTGATTTCAAGCTGTTGCTGGAGTGAAGAAATGACTTGTTTGAAGATCACCAGACACTGGGCTGGAAGGATATTTGCATAGTAAGAGACGCTGCTTGTGGAGACAAAGGACTATTCCCTGCTCCAATTAACCCAAATGGATTTTGATCACCAGACATTGAAGGTGTAAGGAAGCACATTCCAGGCCCTGCTAAGATGATACAATCCACAGAGCCAGGACTGGTTAAACCAGCTGGTCACATGACTGACTGGCTGGTCCAGGTTTTTTGAACTAGCCACAGGACAGTTTGAATCCAGAAGGCAGTGTGCAACTGAAGCTGAAACAAGCAAGTCTCTTGCCTGGCTGTCTGTCTCTCTCTCGCTTTCTCCCAAGCCACTGGACCCACGGAAGACGGCACAGCGGCACAGTGGCGCAGTGGTTAGCACCGCAGCCTCGCAGCTCCAGTGACCCGGGTTCAATTCTGGGTACTGCCTGTGTGGAGTTTGCAAGTTCTCCCTGTGTCTGCGTGGGTTTCCTCCGGGTGCTCCGGTTTCCTCCCACATGCCAAAGACTTGCAGGTTGATAGGTTAATTGGCCATTATAAATTGCCCCTAGTATAGGTAGGTGGTAGGGAAATATAGGGCAGGTGGGGATGTGGTAGGGATATGGGATTAGTGTAAGATTAGTATAAATGGGTGGTTGATGGTCGGCACAGACTCGGTGGGCCGAAGGGCCTGTTTCAGTGCTGTATCTCTAAACTGAACTAAACTAAACCTCAAGAGAGAAAAGACTCCGACATCGGAACAAGTTGAAGCGTGAACTGGGCCCCAATGAATTGCAAGACATACTGGCAACCAAAGACTCCACATTGAACTTAAAGGAGTGTAGCTACCAGATATTGCCTCAGACCTTTCCCCTTTATTCCTTCTACTTTCTGTCTCTGTCTGCGTGTGTGTTTATCACGTATACATGCTAGCATGGTTGCGTCACATATTCGTAGTCGTTAACCAGATAGCGTTTAAGATTAATAAACTTCGACCTTTCTTGTTTAAATCTAAGGAAACCTGTCTGATTTCTTTGACTGACAATTGGAGCAGTGAACAAGAATTCACTGAGGGGGGAGCTAAAAACACGGTGTTTCTAAAATTAAACCCTGTTATGGTTAAAGCAGGCAAAAGCTGAGAGGGAACCCTTAGACCCTTCTCACCTGGTCATCACACCGCTGTGTACTATACATGTACAGAAGTTGACACTGAGATGCACAACGGCTGTACAGTACCAGACTGGCCTGTATTGTTCCCTTTTAGCCACAGTGTGTACTGTTCGTGTACAGGAGCTGACACCAAGACAATTCAAGTGCATATCCAAGTACTTTTTAAATGTTATGAGGGTTTCTGCCTCTGCTACCCTTTCAGGCAGTGAGTTCCAAATTCCCACCACCCTCTGGGTGAAAAAATTTCCCCTGAATCCCCTCTAAACCTCCTACCTCTTACCCTAAATCTAATCCCCCTGGCTCTGGATCCCTTAACCAAGGGGAATAGGGCCTTCCTATCCACTCTATCTAGGCCCCTCAGAATTTTAAACACTTGAATTCAGTCTCTTATTAGCCTCCTCTGTTCCAAAGAAACAACCCTAACCTATCCAAACTTTCCTCATAACTAAAATTCTCCAGTCCAGGCAACATCCTTGTAAATCTCCTTTGTACCCTCTCTAGTGCAATCACATCTTTCCTATAGTGTGGTGCCCAGAACTGTACACAGTACTCCAGCTGTGTCCTAACTAGTGTTTTATACAGTTCCAGCATAACCTCCCAGCTCTTATATTCTATACCTCAGCTAATAAAGGCAAGTATCCCATATGCCTTCTTGACCACCTTATCTACCTGTCCAGCCACCTTCAGGGATCTGTGAACATGCACTCTAAGGTCCCTCTGTTTCTCTACACTTTTCAGTATCCTACTATTTATTGTGTATTCTCTTGTCTTGTTAGCCTTCCCCAAATGCATTACCTCACACCTCTCTGGATTGAACTCCATTTGTCACTGTTCCACCCACCTGACTGGTCCATTGATATCTTCCTGCAGTCTACAGCTTTCTTCTTCATTATCAGCAACACGGCCCATTTTTGTACTATCAGCAAACCTCTTAATCATAGCTCTTACATTCAAGTCCAGATCATTGATATATACCACAAAAAGCAAGGGGCCCAGTACTGAGCCTTGTGGAACCCCACTGGAAACAGCCTTCCAGTCACAAAAACACCCATTGACCATTACCTTTGCTTCCTGCCTCTGAACCAGTTTTAGATTCAACTTGCCACTTTGCCTTAGATCCCATGGGCTTTTACTTTCGTGACCAGTCTGCCATGTGAGACCTATCAAAAGCCTTGCTAAAATCCATCTAGATTACATCAAATACACAAACCTCATCGAGCCTCCTCTTTAAAAAATTCAATCATGTTAGTCAGACACGACCTTCCCTTAACAAATCCGTGCTGACTGTCTTTGATTAATCTGTGTCTTTCTCAATGAAGATTTAGCCTGTCCTTCATAATTGATTCCAATAATTTGCCCACTACCGAGGTTAGACTGACTGGCCTGTAATTATACGGTCTATCCCTTGCTCCCTTTTTAAACAAAGGGGTTTAACGTTAGCAGACCTCCAGTCCTCTGGCAGCACACCTGTATCCAGTGAGGATTGGAAAATGCTGCTACTTACTACTTCGACAGAGTACTTAACTCAAGGAATTTGGTGAGTGAGGGAATTCGGCACAGTGAGGGAAGAGGTGCTGTTCTGGTCTTTTACAAAACCAGGACCGGTCCAAGTGAGGGAGTGGAAGACTGAGACCTGAGAGCTGAAGTCTAGAGGCATTAATTAGGTGAGTAGGGAGATGTTTACCTATATTAGAGACACTCACCGACAGCAGAACTGGGAGGAGATGGAGTGCAGCGACCAAGGAGTTAAAGCAGGGGAGCGAGCCTCCAGTGAAATCTCCAACAACAAAAGCAATGTCTGAAAAACAGCTATCGTTGCATCCCAAACAGGGAAGGAGCCGATTGACCGGCAGCTCTGCGGGACTTCTGGTGCCGGGGACCTTGATCCTGTGGAAGGCCAGTTGTCCAGTTCAGTGCCTGATTGGCACTAAATTCAGAAGGCCTTCCGTAGAAGAGGCAATGCAGGGATCTCGGCATCAGTTTATCTGGACGTCGAGTCCTCCACGACCAGGATAAAACTCCCCTCAAAGAGTCTGCCAAAGGGACATAGATATAAAGGGATAGAAAGTGAGTGGGCAAACATTTTGCAGATGAAGTATAATGTTGGAAAATGTGAGATTATCCACTTTGGTGGCAAGAATAGGAAAGCAGGATATTATTTACATGGAGTGAGACTGCAGAATGCTGGGGTACAGAGGGTTCTGGGTGTCCTGGTACATGAATCATAAAATGTCAGCATGCAGGTACAGAAAGACAAATGGAAGGTTGGCCATTATTGGAAAGGCGGATGGAGTATAAAAGTAGGGAAGCCTTGCTACAACTGCATGGGGCATTGGTGATGAGACCGTACCTGGAATACTGAGCGTGGTTTTGGAATCCTTATTTAAGGAAGGATGTACATGCATTGGAGGCAGAGAAGGTTCACTAGGCTGATTCCTGGGATAAGGGGTTGTCTTCTGAAGAAAGGTTGAGAAGATTGGGCCTATACTCATTGGTCTTTAGAAGAATGAGAGGTGATCTTATTGAAATACATAACTTTCTGAAAGGACTTGACAGGGTAGATGCTGAGAGGATGATTCCCCTCGAGGTGGAATCGAGAACGAGGGGGCACAGTTTCAAAATAAGGGATCTCCCATTTAAGATGGAGATGAGGAGGAATTTCTTCTCTCAGAGGGTGGTTAATCTTTGGAATTCCCGATTCCAGAGAGCAGTGGAGGCTGAGTCATTGAATATATTCAAGGCTGAGTTAGATAGATTCTTGAATGATAGGGAACTCAATGGTTATGGGCAGCAGGCAGGAAAGTGGAATTAAAGCCACAAGACAAAAGACTTGCAGGTTGATAGGTAAATTGGCCATTATAAATTGTCACTAGTATAGGTAGGTGGTAGGGAAATATAGGGACAGGTGGGGATGTTTGGTAGGAATATGGGATTAGTGTAGGATTAGTATAAATGGGTGGTTGATGTTCGGCACAGACTCGGTGGGCCGAAGGGCCTGTTTCAGTGCTGTATCTCTAATCTAATCTAATCTAATCAGATCAGCCATGATCGTACTGAATGGCAGAGCAGGCTCTAAGGGCTGAATGGTTGATCCCTGCACCTATTTCTTATGTTCTTATGCTCCGAAAGTGGCACCCATTCAACAAGCCCTCACCTTTAAAATCCTCACCTTTGCTTTCAAATCACATGATGGTCTCGTCACTCCCTCTCTGTAACCTGATACAGCCTGACAACCTGTGCTCCACCAATTCTGGCTGACTGTGCATCCGAAAATTATAATCACACCAACATTTGTGGCCATACTTTCACGTGCAGAGGCCAAATCTCTGGAATTTCCGCCCTAAACCACTCCGCCTCTCTTCTTCTCTCTTCTCCATTCAGAGGCTCCGACAAGCCAATCACTTTGATCAAGCTTGGGTCACTTGTCCTAATATCTACTTAAGTGATTCTGTGTCAGATTTTGTTTGATAACGCTTCTGTGAAGCACCTTGGGACACTTTACTACATTAAATGTGCTAAATAAATGCAAGTTGTTGTTGGGTCCAGTGCAGGTACACGAGTTGACACTGAGAGGCACACGGACCATTGAATATTTAACGGGCATGAATGGTTACTTTGAACCTGCTGGGTATTGTGTACGTACACAAAGAGAGAGCCAAGGGTCGAAAAGTACCAGACAGGAGCAACTCAGTACCGTCACTGTCAGAGAATGTTGAAGAGGAAAAATCAATATCAGAGACTGTCGAAGAGCTAAAGTCACTGCCAGATAGTGTTGGAGAGGAAGAGCCACTGTCAGAGATTGTTGGAGAGGAAGAGACACTGTCAGAGAGTGTTGGAGAGGAAGAGTCACAGTCAGAGAGTGTTGGAGAGGAAGAGTCACTGTCAGAGAGTGTAGGAGTGGAGGAGTCACTGTCAGAGATTGTTGGAGAGGAAGAGTCACTGTCAGAGAGTGTTGGAGAGGAAGAGTCACTGTCAGAGAGTGTTGGAGAGGAAGAGTCACTGTCAGAGATTGTTGGAGAGGAAGAGTCACTGTCAGAGAGTGTTGGAGAGGAAGAGTCACTGTCAGAGAGTGTTGGAGAGGAAGAGTCACTGTCAGAGAGTGTTGGAGAGGAAGAGTCACTGTCAGAGAGTGTTGGAGAGGAGGAGTCACTGTCAGAGAGTGTTGGAGAGGAAGAGTCACTGTCAGAGAGTGTTGGAGAGGAAGAGTCACTGTCAGAGAGTGTTGGAGAGGAAGAGTCACTGTCAGAGATTGTTGGAGAGGAAGAGTCACTGTCAGAGAGTGTTGGAGAGGAAGAGTCACTGTCAGAGAGTGTTGGAGAGGAGGAGTCACTGTCAGAGAGTGTTGGAGAGGAAGAGTCACTGTCAGAGAGTGTTGGAGAGGAAGAGTCACTGTCAGAGATTGTTGGAGAGGAAGAGTCACTGTCAGAGAGTGTTGGAGAGGAAGAGTCACTGTCAGAGAGTGTTGGAGAGGAAGAGTCACTGTCAGAGAGTGTTGGAGAGGAAGAGTCACTGTCAGAGAGTGTTGGAGAGGAGGAGTCACTGTCAGAGAGTGTTGGAGAGGAAGAGTCACTGTCAGAGAGTGTTGGAGAGGAGGAGTCACTGTCAGAGAGTGTTGGAGAGGAAGAGTCACTGTCAGAGATTGTTGGAGAGGAAGAGTCATTGTCAGAGAGTGTTGGAGAGGAAGAGTCACTGTCAGAGAGTGTTGGAGAGGAAGGGTCACTGTCAGAGAGTGTTGGAGAGGAAGAGTCACTGTCAGAGAGTGTTGGAGAGGAGGAGTCACTGTCAGAGAGTAAAGGAGAGGAAGAGTCACTGTCAGAGATTGTTGGAGATGAGGAGTCACTGTCAGAGAGTGTAGGAGAGGAAGAGTCACTGTCAGAGAGCGTTGGAGATGAAGAGTCACTGTCAGAGAGCGTTGGAGAGGAAGAGTCAATGTCAGAGTGTGTTGGAGAGGAAGAGTCACTGTCAGAGAGTGTTGGAGAGGAAGAGTCACTGTCAAGAGAGTGTTGGAGAGGAAGAGTCACTGTCAGAGAGTGTTGGAGAGGAAGAGTCACTGTCAGAGAGTGTTGGAGAGGAAGAGTCACAGTCAGAGAGTGTTGGAGAGGAAGAGTCACTGTCAGAGAGTGTTGGAGAGGAAGTGTCACAGTCAGAGAGTGTTGGAGAGGAGGAGTCACTGTCAGAGAGTGTTGGAGAGGAAGAGTCACAGTCAGATAGTGTTGGAGAGGAAGAGTCACTGTCAGAGAGTGTTGGAGAGGAAGAGTCACTGTCAGAGAGTGTAGGAGTGGAGGAGTCACTGTCAGAGAGTGTTGGAGAGGAGGAGTCACTGTCAGAGAGTGTTGGAGAGGAAGAGTCACTGTCAGAGAGTGTTGGAGAGGAAGACTCAATTTCAGAGAGTGTTGGAGAGGAAGAGTCACTGTCAGAGAGTATTGGAGAGGAGGAGTCACTGTCAGAGAGGGTAGGAGAGGAAGAGTCACTGTCAGAGAGTGTTGGAGAGGAAGACTCAATTTCAGAGAGTGTTGGAGAGGAAGAGTCACTGTCAGAGAGTATTGGAGAGGAGGAGTCACTGTCAGAGAGGGTAGGAGAGGAAGAGTCACTGTCAGAGAGTGTTGGAGAGGAAGAGTCACTGTCAGAGAGTGTTGGAGAGGAAGACTCAATTTCAGAGAGTGTTGGAGAGGAAGAGTCACTGTCAGAGAGTATTGGAGAGGAGGAGTCACTGTCAGAGAGGGTAGGAGAGGAAGAGTCACTGTCAGAGAGTGTTGGAGAGGAAGAGTCACTGTCAGAGAGTGCAGGAGAGGAGGAGTCACTGTCAGAGAGTGTTGGAGAGGAGGAGTCACTGTCAGAGAGTGTTGGAGAGGAGGAGTCACTGTCAGAGAGTGTAGGAGAGGAGGAGTCACTGTCAGAGAGTGTTTAAGAGGAAGAGTCACTGTCAGAGAGTGTTGGAGAGGAGGAGTCACTGTCAGAGAGTGTAGGAGAGGAAGAGTCACTGTCAGAGAGTGTAGGAAAGTAAGAGTCACTGTCAGAGAGTGTTGAAGAGGAAGAGTCACTGTCAGAGACTGTTGGAGAGGAAGAGTCACTTTCAGAGAGTGTTGAAGAGGAAGAGTCACTGTCAGAGAGTGTTGGAGAGGAGGAGTCACTGTCAGAGATTTTAGGAGAGGAAGAGTCACTGTCAGAGAGTTTAGGAAAGGAGGAGTCACTGTCAGAAAGTGTTGGAGAGGAGGAGTCACTGTCAGAGAGTGTAGGAGAGGTAGAGTCAGAGTCAGAGAGTGTTGGAGAGGAAGAGTCACTGTCAGAGAGTGTTGGAGAGGAAGAGTCTCTGTCAGAGAGTGTTGGAGAGGTAGAGTCACTGTCGGAGATTGTTGGAGAGGAAGAGTCACTGTCAGAGAGTGTTGGAGAGGAAGAGTCACTGTCAGAGAGTGTTGGAGAGGAGGTGTCACTGTCACAGAGTGTTGGAGAGGAGGAGTCACTGTCAGAGAGTGTTAAAGAGGAAGAGTCACTGTCAGAGAGTGTTGGAGAGGATGGGTCATTGTCAGAGAGTGTTGAAGAGGAAGAGTCACTGTCAGAGAGTGTTGGAGAGGAAGAGTCACTGTCAGAGAGTGTTGGAGAGGAAGAGGCCCAGTCAGAGAGTGTTGAAGAGGAAGAGTCGCTGTCAGAGAGTGTTGGAGCGGAAGAGTCACTGTCAGAGAGTGTTGAAGAGGAAGAGTCACTGTCAGAGAGTGTTGGAGAGGAAGAGTCACTGTCAGAGTGTGTTCAAGAGGAAGAGTCGCTGTCAGAGAGTGTTGGAGAGGAAGAGTCACTGTCAGAGAGTGTTGAAGAGGAAGAGTCACTGTCAGAGAGTGTAGGAGAGGAAGAGTCACTGTCAGAGAGTGTTAGAGAGGAAGTGTCACTGTCAGAGAGTGTTGAAGAGGAAGAGTCACTGTCAGAGAGTGTTGGAGAGGAAGAGTCACTGTCAGAGAGTGCAGGAGAGGAAGAGTCAGAGTCAGAGAGTGTTGAAGAGGAAGAGTCACTGTCAGAGAGTGTTGGAGAGAAAGAGTCACTGTCAGAGAGTGTTGGAGAGGAAGAGTCACTGTCAGAGAGTGTTGGAGAGGAGGTGTCACTGTCAGAGAGTGTTGGAGAGGAAGAGTCACTGTCAGAGAGTTTAGGAAAGGAGGAGTCACTGTCAGAGAGTGTTGGAGAGGAAGAGTCACTGTCAGAGAGTTTAGGAAAGGAGGGGTCACTGTCAGAAAGTGTTGGAGAGGAAGAGTCACTGTCAGAGAGTGTTGGAGAGGAAGAGTCACTGTCAGAGAGTGTTGAAGAGGAGGAGTCACTGTCAGAGAGTGTTGAAGAGGAAGAGTCACTGTCAGAGAGTGTTGGAGAGGAGGAGTCACTGTCAGAGAGTGTAGGAGAGGAAGAGTCACTGTCAGAGAGTGTAGGAGAGGAAGAGTCACTGTCAGAGAGTGTAGGAGAGTAAGAGTCACTGTCAGGGAGTGTTGAAGAGGAAGAGTCACTGTCAGAGACTGTTGGAGAGGAAGGGTCACTTTCAGAGAGTGTTGAAGAGGAAGAGTCACTGTCAGAGAGTGTTGGAGAGGAGGAGTCACTGTCAGAGATTTTAGGAGAGGAAGAGTCACTGTCAGAGAGTTTAGGAAAGGAGGAGTCACTGTCAGAGAGTGTTGGAGAGGAAGAGTCACTGTCAATGATTTTAGGAAAGGAGGAGTCACTGTCAGAAAGTGTTGGAGAGGAGGAGTCACTGTCAGAGAGTGTAGGAGAGGTAGAGTCAGAGTCAGAGAGTGTTGGAGAGGAAGAGTCACTGTCAGAGATTGTTGGAGAGGAAGAGTCACTGTCAGAGAGTGTTGGAGAGGAAGAGTCACTGTCGGAGACTGTTGGAGAGGAAGAGTCACTGTCAGAGAGTGTTGGAGAGGAAGAGTCACTGTCAGAGAGTGTTGGAGAGGAGATGTCACTGTCAGAGAGTGTTGGAGAGGAGGAGTCACTGTCAGAGAGTGTTAAAGAGGAAGAGTCACTGTCAGAGAGTGTTGGAGAGGAAGAGTCACTGTCAGAGAGTGTTGGAGAGGATGAGTCATTGTCAGAGAGTGTTGAAGAGGAAGAGTCACTGTCAGAGAGTGTTGGAGAGGAAGAGTCACTGTCAGAGAGTGTTGGAGAGGAAGAGGCCCTGTCAGAGAGTGTTGAAGAGGAAGAGTCACTGTCAGAGAGTGTTGGAGAGGAAGAGTCACTGTCAGAGAGTGTTGGAGAGGAAGAGTCGCTGTCAGAGAGTGTTGGAGAGGAAGAGTCACTGTCAGAGAGTGTTGAAGAGGAAGAGTCACTGTCAGAGAGTGTAGGAGAGGAAGGGTCACTGTCAGAGAGTGTTGGAGAGGAAGAGTCACTGTCAGAGAGTGTTGGAGAGGAGATGTCACTGTCAGAGAGTGTTGGAGAGGAGGAGTCACTGTCAGAGAGTGTTAAAGAGGAAGAGTCACTGTCAGAGAGTGTTGGAGAGGAAGAGTCACTGTCAGAGAGTGTTGGAGAGGATGAGTCATTGTCAGAGAGTGTTGAAGAGGACGAGTCACTGTCAGAGAGTGTAGGAGAGGAAGAGTCACTGTCAGAGAGTGTTGAAGAGGAAGAGTCACTGTCAGAGAGTGTAGGAGAGGAAGAGTCACTGTCAGAGAGTGTTGAAGAGGAAGTGTCACTGTCAGAGAGTGTTAGAGAGGAAGTGTCACTGTCAGAGAGTGTTGAAGAGGAAGAGTCACTGTCAGAGAGTGTTGGAGAGGAAGAGTCACTGTCAGAGAGTGTTAGAGAGGAAGTGTCACTGTCAGAGAGTGTTGAAGAGGAAGAGTCACTGTCAGAGAGTGTAGGAGAGGAAGAGTCACTGTCAGAGAGTGTTGAAGAGGAAGTGTCACTGTCAGAGAGTGTTAGAGAGGAAGTGTCATTGTCAGAGAGTGTTGAAGAGGAAGAGTCACTGTCAGAGAGTGTTGGAGAGGAAGAGTCACTGTCAGAGAGTGCAGGAGAGGAAGAGTCAGAGTCAGAGAGTGTTGAAGAGGAAGAGTCACTGTCAGAGAGTGTTGGAGAGAAAGAGTCACTGTCAGAGAGTGTTGGAGAGGAAGAGTCACTGTCAGAGAGTTTAGGAAAGGAGGAGTCACTGTCAGAGAGTGTTGGAGAGGAAGAGTCACTGTCAGAGAGTTTAGGAAAGGAGGAGTCACTGTCAGAAAGTGTTGGAGAGGAAGAGTCACTGTCAGAGAGTGTTGGAGAGGAAGAGTCACTGTCAGAGAGTGTTGAAGAGGAGGAGTCACTGTCAGAGAGTGTTGAAGAGGAAGAGTCACTGTCAGAGAGTGTTGGAGAGGAGGAGTCACTGTCAGAGACTGTTGGAGAGGAAGAGTCACTTTCAGAGAGTGTTGAAGAGGAAGAGTCACTGTCAGAGAGTGTTGGAGAGGAGGAGTCACTGTCAGAGATTTTAGGAGAGGAAGAGTCACTGTCAGAGAGTTTAGGAAAGGAGGAGTCACTGTCAGAGAGTGTTGGAGAGGAAGAGTCACTGTCAATGATTTTAGGAAAGGAGGAGTCACTGTCAGAAAGTGTTGGAGAGGAGGAGTCACTGTCAGAGAGTGTAGGAGAGGTAGAGTCAGAGTCAGAGAGTGTTGGAGAGGAAGAGTCACTGTCAGAGATTGTTGGAGAGGAAGAGTCACTGTCAGAGAGTGTTGGAGAGGAAGAGTCACTGTCGGAGACTGTTGGAGAGGAAGAGTCACTGTCAGAGAGTGTTGGAGAGGAAGAGTCACTGTCAGAGAGTGTTGGAGATGACATGTCACTGTCAGAGAGTGTTGGAGAGGAGGAGTCACTGTCAGAGAGTGTTAAAGAGGAAGAGTCACTGTCAGAGAGTGTTGGAGAGGAAGAGTCACTGTCAGAGAGTGTTGGAGAGGATGAGTCATTGTCAGAGAGTGTTGAAGAGGAAGAGTCACTGTCAGAGAGTGTTGGAGAGGAAGAGTCACTGTCAGAGAGTGTTGGAGAGGAAGAGGCCCTGTCAGAGATTGTTGAAGAGGAAGAGTCACTGTCAGAGAGTGTTGGAGAGGAAGAGTCACTGTCAGAGAGTGTTGGAGAGGAAGAGTCGCTGTCAGAGAGTGTTGGAGAGGAAGAGTCACTGTCAGAGAGTGTTGAAGAGGAAGAGTCACTGTCAGAGAGTGTAGGAGAGGAAGGGTCACTGTCAGAGAGTGTTGGAGAGGAAGAGTCACTGTCAGAGAGTGTTGGAGAGGAGATGTCACTGTCAGAGAGTGTTGGAGAGGAGGAGTCACTGTCAGAGAGAGTTAAAGAGGAAGAGTCACTGTCAGAGAGTGTTGGAGAGGAAGAGTCACTGTCAGAGAGTGTTGGAGAGGATGAGTCATTGTCAGAGAGTGTTGAAGAGGAAGAGTCACTGTCAGAGAGTGTTGGAGAGGAAGAGTCACTGTCAGAGAGTGTTGGAGAGGAAGAGGCCCTGTCAGAGAGTGTTGAAGAGGAAGAGTCGCTGTCAGAGAGTGTTGGAGTGGAAGAGTCACTGTCAGAGAGTGTTGAAGAGGAAGAGTCACTGTCAGAGAGTGTTGGAGAGGAAGAGTCACTGTCAGAGAGTGTTCAAGAGGAAGAGTCGCTGTCAGAGAGTGTTGGAGAGGAAGAGTCACTGTCAGAGAGTGTTGAAGAGGAAGAGTCACTGTCAGAGAGTGTAGGAGAGGAAGAGTCACTGTCAGAGAGTGTTACAGAGGAAGAGTCACTGTCAGAGAGTGTTGAAGAGGAAGAGTCACTGTCAGAGAGTGTTGGAGAGAAAGAGTCATTGTCAGAGAGTGTTGGAGAGGAAGAGTCACTGTCAGAGAGTGTTGGCGAGGAGGTGTCACTGTCAGAGCGTGTTGGAGAGGAAGAGTCACTGTCAGAGAGTTTAGGAAACGAGGAGTCACTGTCAGAGAGTGTTGGAGAGGAAGAGTCACTGTCAGAGAGTTTAGGAAAGGAGGGGTCCCTGTCAGAAAGTGTTGGAGAGGAAGAGTCACTGTCAGAGAGTGTAGGAGAGGTAGAGTCAGAGTCAGAGAGTGTTGGAGAGGAAGAGTCACTGTCAGAGAGTGTTGGAGAGGAAGAGTCACTGTCAGAGAGTGTTGGAGAGGAAGAGTCACTGTCGGAGAGTGTTGGAGAGGAAGAGTCACTGTCAGAGAGTGTTGGAGAGGAAGAGTCACTGTCAGAGAGTGTTGGAGAGGAGGTGTCACTGTCAGAGAGTGTTGGAGAGGAGGAGTCACTGTCAGAGAGTGTTAAAGAGGAAGAGTCACTGTCAGAGAGTGTTGGAGAGGAAGAGTCACTGTCAGAGAGTGTTGGAGAGGATGTGTCATTGTCAGAGAGTGTTGAAGAGGAAGAGTCACTGTCAGAGAGTGTTGGAGAGGGAGAGTCACTGTCAGAGAGTGTTGGAGAGGAAGAGGCCCTGTCAGCGAGTGTTGAAGAGGAAGAGTCGCGCTCAGAGAGAGTTGGAGCGGAAGAGTCACTGTCAGAGAGTGTTGAAGAGGAAGAGTCACTGTCAGAGAGTGTTGGAGAGGAAGAGTCACTGTCAGAGAGTGTTGGAGAGGAAGAGTCACTGTCAGAGAGTGTTCAAGTGGAAGAGTCGCTGTCAGAGAGTGTTGGAGAGGAAGAGTCACTGTCAGAGAGTGTTGAAGAGGAAGAGTCACTGTCAGAGAGTGTAGGAGAGGAAGAGTCACTGTCAGAGAGTGTTGGAGAGGAAGAGTCACTGTCAGAGAGTGTTGAAGAGGAAGAGTCAATGTCAGAGAGTGTTGTAGAGGAAGAGTCACTGTCAGAGAGTGTAAAGAGAGGAAGAGTCAGAGTCAGATAGTGTTGAAGAGGAAGAGTCACTGTCAGAGAGTGTTGGAGAGAAAGAGTCACTGTCAGAGAGTGTTGGAGAGGAAGAGTCACTGTCAGAGAGTATTGGAGAGGAGGAGTCAATGTCAGAGAGTGTTGGAGAGGAAGAGTCACTGTCAGAGAGTGCAGGAGAGGAAGAGTCAGAGTCAGAGAGTGTTGAAGAGGAAGAGTCACTGTCAGAGAGTGCAGGAGAGAAAGAGTCACTGTCAGAGAGTGTTGGAGAGGAGGTGTCACTGTCAGAGAGTGTTGGAGAGGAAGAGTCACTGTCAGAGAGTTTAGGAAAGGAGGAGTCACTGTCAGAGAGTGTTGGAGAGGAAGAGTCACTGTCAGAGAGTTTAGGAAAGGAGGAGTCACTGTCAGAAAGTGTTGGAGAGGAAGAGTCACTGTCAGAGAGTGCAGGAGAGAAAGAGTCACTGTCAGAGAGTGTTGGAGAGGAGGTGTCACTGTCTGAGAGTGTTACAGAGGAAGAGTCACTGTCAGAGAGTGTTGAAGAGGAAGAGTCACTGTCAGAGAGTGTTGGAGAGAAAGAGTCATTGTCAGAGAGTGTTGGAGAGGAAGAGTCACTGTCAGAGAGTGTTGGCGAGGAGGTGTCACTGTCAGAACGTGTTGGAGAGGAAGAGTCACTGTCAGAGAGTTTAGGAAACGAGGAGTCACTGTCAGAGAGTGTTGGAGAGGAAGAGTCACTGTCAGAGAGTTTAGGAAAGGAGGAGTCCCTGTCAGAAAGTGTTGGAGAGGAAGAGTCACTGTCAGAGAGTGTAGGAGAGGTAGAGTCAGAGTCAGAGAGTGTTGGAGAGGAAGAGTCACTGTCAGAGAGTGTTGGAGAGGAAGAGTCACTGTCAGAGAGTGTTGGAGAGGAAGAGTCGCTGTCAGAGAGTGTTGGAGAGGAAGAGTCACTGTCAGAGAGTGTTGAAGAGGAAGAGTCACTGTCAGAGAGTGTAGGAGAGGAAGAGTCACTGTCAGAGAGTGTTACAGAGGAAGAGTCACTGTCAGAGAGTGTTGAAGAGGAAGAGTCACTGTCAGAGAGTGTTGGAGAGAAAGAGTCATTGTCAGAGAGTGTTGGAGAGGAAGAGTCACTGTCAGAGAGTGTTGGCGAGGAGGTGTCACTGTCAGAGCGTGTTGGAGAGGAAGAGTCACTGTCAGAGAGTTTAGGAAACGAGGAGTCACTGTCAGAGAGTGTTGGAGAGGAAGAGTCACTGTCAGAGAGTTTAGGAAAGGAGGAGTCCCTGTCAGAAAGTGTTGGAGAGGAAGAGTCACTGTCAGAGAGTGTAGGAGAGGTAGAGTCAGAGTCAGAGAGTGTTGGAGAGGAAGAGTCACTGTCAGAGAGTGTTGGAGAGGAAGAGTCACTGTCAGAGAGTGTTGGAGAGGAAGAGTCACTGTCGGAGAGTGTTGGAGAGGAAGAGTCACTGTCAGAGAGTGTTGGAGAGGAAGAGTCACTGTCAGAGAGTGTTGGAGAGGAGGTGTCACTGTCAGAGAGTGTTGGAGAGGAGGAGTCACTGTCAGAGAGTGTTAAAGAGGAAGAGTCACTGTCAGAGAGTGTTGGAGAGGAAGAGTCACTGTCAGAGAGTGTTGGAGAGGATGAGTCATTGTCAGAGAGTGTTGAAGAGGAAGAGTCACTGTCACAGAGTGTTGGAGAGGGAGAGTCACTGTCAGAGAGTGTTGGAGAGGAAGAGGCCCTGTCAGCGAGTGTTGAAGAGGAAGAGTCGCGCTCAGAGAGAGTTGGAGCGGAAGAGTCACTGTCAGAGAGTGTTGAAGAGGAAGAGTCTCTGTCAGAGAGTGTTGGAGAGGAAGAGTCACTGTCAGAGAGTGTTGGAGAGGAAGAGTCACTGTCAGAGAGTGTTCAAGTGGAAGAGTCGCTGTCAGAGAGTGTTGGAGAGGAAGAGTCACTGTCAGAGAGTGTTGAAGAGGAAGAGTCACTGTCAGAGAGTGTAGGAGAGGAAGAGTCACTGTCAGAGAGTGTTGGAGAGGAAGAGTCACTGTCAGAGAGTGTTGAAGAGGAAGAGTCAATGTCAGAGAGTGTTGTAGAGGAAGAGTCACTGTCAGAGAGTGTAAAGAGAGGAAGAGTCAGAGTCAGATAGTGTTGAAGAGGAAGAGTCACTGTCAGAGAGTGTTGGAGAGAAAGAGTCACTGTCAGAGAGTGTTGGAGAGGAAGAGTCACTGTCAGAGAGTATTGGAGAGGAGGAGTCAATGTCAGAGAGTGTTGGAGAGGAAGAGTCACTGTCAGAGAGTGCAGGAGAGGAAGAGTCAGAGTCAGAGAGTGTTGAAGAGGAAGAGTCACTGTCAGAGAGTGCAGGAGAGAAAGAGTCACTGTCAGAGAGTGTTGGAGAGGAGGTGTCACTGTCAGAGAGTGTTGGAGAGGAAGAGTCACTGTCAGAGAGTTTAGGAAAGGAGGAGTCACTGTCAGAGAGTGTTGGAGAGGAAGAGTCACTGTCAGAGAGTTTAGGAAAGGAGGAGTCACTGTCAGAAAGTGTTGGAGAGGAAGAGTCACTGTCAGAGAGTGCAGGAGAGAAAGAGTCACTGTCAGAGAGTGTTGGAGAGGAGGTGTCACTGTCAGAGAGTGTTACAGAGGAAGAGTCACTGTCAGAGAGTGTTGAAGAGGAAGAGTCACGGTCAGAGAGTGTTGGAGAGAAAGAGTCATTGTGAGAGAGTGTTGGAGAGGAAGAGTCACTGTCAGAGAGTGTTGGCGAGGAGGTGTCACTGTCAGAACGTGTTGGAGAGGAAGAGTCACTGTCAGAGAGTTTAGGAAACGAGGAGTCACTGTCAGAGATTGTTGGAGAGGAAGAGTCACTGTCAGAGAGTTTAGGAAAGGAGGAGTCCCTGTCAGAAAGTGTTGGAGAGGAAGAGTCACTGTCAGAGAGTGTAGGAGAGGTAGAGTTAGAGTCAGAGAGTGTTGGAGAGGAAGAGTCACTGTCAGAGAGTGTTGGAGAGGAAGAGTCACTGTCGGAGAGTGTTGGAGAGGAAGAGTCACTGTCAGAGAGTGTTGGAGAGGAAGAGTCACTGTCAGAGAGTGTTGGAGAGGAGGTGTCACTGTCAGAGAGTGTTGGAGAGGAGGACTCACTGTCAGAGAGTGTTAAAGAGGAAGAGTCACTGTCAGAGAGGGTTGGAGAGGAAGAGTCACTGTCAGAGAGTGTTGGAGAGGATGAGTCATTGTCAGAGAGTGTTGAAGAGGAAGAGTCACTGTCAGAGAGTGTTGGAGAGGGAGAGTCACTGTCAGAGAGTGTTGGAGAGGAAGAGGCCCTGTCAGCGAGTGTTGAAGAGGAAGAGTCGCGCTCAGAGAGAGTTGGAGCGGAAGAGTCACTGTCAGAGAGTGTTGAAGAGGAAGAGTCACTGTCAGAGAGTGTTGGAGAGGAAGAGTCACTGTCAGAGAGTGTTGGAGAGGAAGAGTCACTGTCAGAGAGTGTTCAAGTGGAAGAGTCGCTGTCAGAGAGTGTTGGAGAGGAAGAGTCACTGTCAGAGAGTGTTGAAGAGGAAGAGTCACTGTCAGAGAGTGTAGGAGAGGAAGAGTCACTGTCAGAGAGTGTTGGAGAGGAAGAGTCACTGTCAGAGAGTGTAAAGAGAGGAAGAGTCAGAGTCAGATAGTGTTGAAGAGGAAGAGTCACTGTCAGAGAGTGTTGGAGAGAAAGAGTCACTGTCAGAGAGTGTTGGAGAGGAAGAGTCACTGTCAGAGAGTATTGGAGAGGAGGAGTCAATGTCAGAGAGTGTTGGAGAGGAAGAGTCACTGTCAGAGAGTGCAGGAGAGGAAGAGTCAGAGTCAGAGAGTGTTGAAGAGGAAGAGTCACTGTCAGAGAGTACAGGAGAGAAAGAGTCACTGTCAGAGAGTGTTGGAGAGGAGGTGTCACTGTCAGAGAGTGTTGGAGAGGAAGAGTCACTGTCAGAGAGTTTAGGAAAGGAGGAGTCACTGTCAGAGAGTGTTGGAGAGGAAGAGTCACTGTCAGAGAGTTTAGGAAAGGAGGTGTCACTGTCAGAAAGTGTTGGAGAGGAAGAGTCACTGTCAGAGAGTGTTGGAGAGGAAGAGTCACTGTCAGAGAGTGTTGAAGAGGAGGAGTCACTGTCAGAGAGTGTTGAAGAGGAAGAGTCACTGTCAGAGAGTGTTGGAGAGGAGGAGTCACTGTCAGAGAGTGCAGGAGAGGAAGAGTCACTGTCAGAGAGTGTAGGAGAGGAAGAGTCACTGTCAGAGAGTTTTGAAGAGGAAGAGTCACTGTCAGAGACTGTTGGAGAGGAAGAGTCACTTTCAGAGAGTGTTGAAGAGGAAGAGTCACTGTCAGAGAGTGTGGGAGAGGAGGAGTCAGTCAGAGATTGTAGGAGAGGAAGAGTCACTGTCAGAGAGTTTAGGAAAGGAGGAGTCACTGTCAGAGAGTGTTGGAGAGGAAGCGTCACTGTCAGAGAGTTTAAGGAAGGAGGAGTCACTGTCAGAAAGTGTTGGAGAGGAAGAGTCACTGTCAGAGAATGTAGGAGAGGTAGAGTCAGAGACAGAGAGTGTTGAAGAGGAAGAGTCACTGTCAGAGAGTGTTGGAGAGGAAGAGTCACTGTCGGAGAGTGTTGGAGAGGATGAGTCGCTGTCAGAGAGTGTTGGAGAGGAAGAGTCACTGTCAGAGAGTGTTGGAGAGGAGGACTCACTGTCAGAGAGTGTTAAAGAGGAAGAGTCACTGTCAGAGAGTGTTGGAGAGGAAGAGTCACTGTCAGAGAGTGTTGGAGAGGATGAGTCATTGTTAGAGAGTGTAGGAGATGAAGAGTCACTGTCAGAGAGTGTTGAAGAGGAAGAGTCACTGTCAGAGACTGTTGGAGAGGAAGAGTCACTTTCAGAGAGTGTGGAAGAGGAAGAGTCACTGTCAGAGTGTGTTGGAGAGGAGGAGTCACTGTCAGAGATTTTAGGAGAGGAAGAGTCACTGTCAGAGAGTTTAGGAAAGGAGGAGTCACTGTCAGAGAGTGTTGGAGAGGAAGAGTCACTGTCAGAGATTTTAGGAAAGGAGGAGTCACTGTCAGAAAGTGTTGGAGAGGCGGAGTCACTGTCAGAGAGTGTAGGAGAGGTAGAGACAGAGTCAGAGAGTGTTGGAGAGGAAGAGTCACTGTCAGAGATTGTTGGAGAGGAAGAGTCACTGTCAGAGAGTGTTGGAGAGGAAGAGTCACTGTCGGAGAGTGTTGGAGAGGAAGAGTCCCTGTCAGAGAGTGTTGGAGAGGAAGAGTCACTGTCAGAGAGTGTTGGAGAGGAGGTGTCACTGTCAGAGAGTGTTCAAGAGGAAGAGTCGCTGTCAGAGAGTGTTGGAGAGGAAGAGTCACTGTCAGAGAGTGTTGGAGAGGATGAGTCCTTGTCAGAGAGTGTTGAAGAGGAAGAATCACTGTCAGAGAGTGTTGGAGAGGAAGAGTCACTGTCAGAGAGTGTTGGAGAGGAAGAGGCCCTGTGAGAGAGTGTTGAATAGGAAGAGTCGCTGTCAGAGATTGTTGGAGCGGAAGAGTCACTGTCAGAGAGTGTTGAAGAGGAAGAGTCACTGTCAGAGAGTGTTGGAGAGGAAGAGTCACTGTCAGAGAGTGTACAAGAGGAACAGTCGCTGTCAGAGAGTGTTGGAGAGGAAGAGTCACTGTCAGAGAGTGTTGAAGAGGAAGAGTCACTGTCAGAGAGTGTAGGAGAGGAAGAGTCACTGTCAGAGAGTGTTAGAGAGGAAGAGTCACTGTCAGAGAGTGTTGAAGAGGAAGAGTCACTGTCAGAGAGTGTTGGAGAGGAAGAGTCACTGTCAGAGGGTGCAGGAGAGTAAGAGTCAGAGTCAGAGAGTGTTGAAGAGGAAGAGTCACTGTCAGAGAGTGTTGGGGAGAAAGAGTCACTGTCAGAGAGTGTTGGAGAGGAAGAGTCACTGTCAGAGAGTGTTGGAGAGGAGGAGTCACTGTCAGAGCGTGTTGGAGAGGAAGAGTCACTGTCAGAGAGTTTAGGAAAGGAGGAGTCACTGTCAGAGAGTGTTGGAGAGGAAGAGTCACTGTCAGAGAGTTTAGGAAAGGAGGAGTCACTGTCAGAAAGTGTTGGAGAGGAAGAGTCACTGTCAGAGAGTGTTGGAGGGGAAGAGTCACTGTCGGAGAGTGTTGGAGAGGAAGAGTCACTGTCAGAGAGTGTTGGAGAGTAAGAGTCACTGTCAGAGAATTTTGGAGAGGAGGTGTCACTGTCAGAGAGTGTTGGAGAGGAGGACTCACTGTCAGAGAGTGTTAAAGAGGAAGAGTCACTGTCAGAGAGTGTTGGAGAGGAAGAGTCACTGTCAGAGAGTGTTGGAGAGGATGAGTCATTGTCAGAGAGTGTTGAAGAGGAAGAGTCACTGTCAGAGAGTGTTGGAGAGGAAGAGTCACTGTCAGAGAGTGTTTGAGAGGAAGAGGCCCTGTCAGAGAGTTTTGAAGAGGAAGAGTCGCTGTCAGAGAGTGTTGGAGCGGAAGAGTCACTGTCAGAGAGTGTTGAAGAGGAAGAGTCACTGTCAGAGAGTGTTGGAGACGAAGAGTCACTGTCAGAGAGTGTTGGAGAGGAAGAGTCACTGTCAGAGAGTGTTGGAGAGGAAGAGTCGCTGTCAGAGAGTGTTGGAGAGGAAGAGTCAGCGTCAGATAGTGTTGAAGAGGAAGTGTCACTGTCAGAGAGTGTTGGAGAGAAAGAGTCACTGTCAGAGAGTGTTGGAGAGGAAGAGTCACTGTCAGAGAGTGTTGGAGAGGAGGAGTCAATGTCAGAGAGTGTTGGAGAGGAAGAGTCACTGTCAGAGAGTTTAGGAAAGGAGGAGTCACTGTCAGAGAGTGTTGGAGAGGAAGAGTCATTGTCAGAGAGTATAGGAAAGGAGGAGTCACTGTCAGAAAGTGTTGGAGAGGAGGAGTCACTGTCAGAGAATGTAGGAGAGGTAGCGTCAGAGTCAGAGAGTGTTGGAGAGGAAGAGTCACTGTCAGAGAGTGTTGGAGAGGAAGAGTCACTGTCAGAGAGTGTTGGAGAGGAAGAGTCACAGTCAGAGAGTGTTGGAGAGAAAGAGTCATTGTCAGAGAGTGTTGGAGAGGAAGAGTCACTGTCAGAGAGTGTTGGCGAGGAGGTGTCACTGTCAGAGCGTGTTGGAGAGGAAGAGTCACTGTCAGAGAGTTTAGGAAAGGAGGAGTCACTGTCAGAGAGTGTTGGAGAGTAAGAGTCACTGTCAGAGAGTTTAGGAAAGGAGGAGTCCCTGTCAGAAAGTGTTGGAGAGGAAGAGTCACTGTCAGAGAGTGTAGGAGAGGTAGAGTCAGAGTCAGAGAGTGTTGGAGAGGAAGAGTCACTGTCAGAGAGTGTTGGAGAGGAAGAGTCACTGTCAGAGAGTGTTGGAGAGGAAGAGTCACTGTCGGAGAGTGTTGGAGAGGAAGAGTCACTGTCAGAGAGTGTTGGAGAGGAAGAGTCACTGTCAGAGAGTGTTGGAGAGGAGGTGTCACTGTCAGAGAGTGTTGGAGAGGAGGAGTCACTGTCAGAGAGTGTTAAAGAGGAAGAGTCACTGTCAGAGAGTGTTGGAGAGGAAGAGTCACTGTCAGAGAGTGTTGGAGAGGATGAGTCATTGTCAGAGAGTGTTGAAGAGGAAGAGTCACTGTCAGAGAGTGTTGGAGAGGGAGAGTCACTGTCAGAGAGTGTTGGAGAGGAAGAGGCCCTGTCAGCGAGTGTTGAAGAGGAAGAGTCGCGCTCAGAGAGAGTTGGAGCGGAAGAGTCACTGTCAGAGAGTGTTGAACAGGAAGAGTCACTGTCAGAGAGTGTTGGAGAGGAAGAGTCACTGTCAGAGAGTGTTGGAGAGGAAGAGTCACTGTCAGAGAGTGTTCAAGTGGAAGAGTCGCTGTCAGAGAGTGTTGGAGAGGAAGAGTCACTGTCAGAGAGTGTTGAAGAGGAAGAGTCACTGTCAGAGAGTGTAGGAGAGGAAGAGTCACTGTCAGAGAGTGTTGGAGAGGAAGAGTCACTGTCAGAGAGTGTTGAAGAGGAAGAGTCAATGTCAGAGAGTGTTGGAGAGGAAGAGTCACTGTCAGAGAGTGTTGGAGAGGAAGAGTCAGAGTCAGATAGTGTTGAAGAGGAAGAGTCACTGTCAGAGAGTGTTGGAGAGAAAGAGTCACTGTCACAGAGTGTTGGAGAGGAAGAGTCACTGTCAGAGAGTATTGGAGAGGAGGAGTCAATGTCAGAGAGTGTTGGAGAGGAAGAGTCACTGTCAGAGAGTGCAGGAGAGGAAGAGTCAGAGTCAGAGAGTGTTGAAGAGGAAGAGTCACTGTCAGAGAGTGTTGGAGAGAAAGAGTCACTGTCAGAGAGTGTTGGAGAGGAAGAGTCACTGTCAGAGAGTGTTGGAGAGGAGGTGTCACTGTCAGAGAGTGTTGGAGAGGAAGAGTCACTGTCAGAGAGTTTAGGAAAGGAGGAGTCACTGTCAGAGAGTGTTGGAGAGGAAGAGTCACTGTCAGAGAGTTTAGGAAAGGAGGAGTCACTGTCAGAAAGTGTTGGAGAGGAAGAGTCACTGTCAGAGAGTGTTGGAGAGGAAGAGTCACTGTCAGAGAGTGTTGAAGAGGAGGAGTCACTGTCAGAGAGTGTTGAAGAGGAAGAGTCACTGTCAGAGAGTGTTGGAGAGGAGGAGTCACGGTCAGAGAATGCAGGAGAGGAAGAGTCACTGTCAGAGAGTGTAGGAGAGGAAGAGTCACTGTCAGAGAGTTTAGGAAAGGAGGAGTCACTGTCAGAGAGTGTTGGAGAGGAAGCGTCACTGTCAGAGAGTTTAAGGAAGGAGGAGTCACTGTCAGAAAGTGTTGGAGAGGAAAAGTCACTGTCAGAGAATGTAGGAGAGGTAGAGTCAGAGACAGAGAGTGTTGGAGAGGAAGAGTCACTGTCAGAGAGTGTTGGAGAGGAAGAGTCACTGTCAGAGAGTGTTGGAGAGGAAGAGTCACTGTCGGAGAGTGTTGGAGAGGAAGAGTCGCTGTCAGAGAGTGTTGGAGAGGAGGTGTCACTGTCAGAGAGTGTTGGAGAGGAGGACTCACTGTCAGAGAGTGTTAAAGGGGAAGAGTCACTGTCAGAGAGTGTTGGAGAGGAAGAGTCACTGTCAGAGAGTGTTGGAGAGGATGAGTCATTGTCAGAGAGTGTAGGAGAGGAAGAGTCACTGTCAGAGAGTGTTGAAGAGGAAGAGTCACTGTCAGAGACTGTTGGAGAGGAAGAGTCACTTTCAGAGAGTGTTGAAGAGGAAGAGTCACTGTCAGAGAGTGTTGGAGAGGAGGTGTCACTGTCAGAGAGTGTTGGAGAGGAGGACTCACTGTCAGAGAGTGTTAAAGAGGAAGAGTCACTGTCAGAGAGTGTTGGAGAGGAAGAGTCACTGTCAGAGAGTGTTGGAGAGGATGAGTCATTGTCAGAGAGTGTGGGAGAGGAGGGGTCACTGTCAGAGATTGTAGGAGAGGAAGAGTCACTGTCAGAGAGTTTAGGAAAGGAGGAGTCACTGTCAGAGAGTGTTGGAGAGGAAGCGTCACTGTCAGAGAGTTTAAGGAAGGAGGAGTCACTGTCAGAAAGTGTTGGAGAGGAAAAGTCACTGTCAGAGAATGTAGGAGAGGTAGAGTCAGAGACAGAGAGTGTTGGAGAGGAAGAGTCACTGTCAGAGAGTGTTGGAGAGGAAGAGTCACTGTCAGAGAGTGTTGGAGAGGAAGAGTCACTGTCGGAGAGTGTTGGAGAGGAAGAGTCGCTGTCAGAGAGTGTTGGAGAGGAGGTGTCACTGTCAGAGAGTGTTGGAGAGGAGGACTCACTGTCAGAGAGTGTTAAAGAGGAAGAGTCACTGTCAGAGAGTGTTGGAGAGGAAGAGTCACTGTCAGAGAGTGTTGGAGAGGATGAGTCATTGTCAGAGAGTGTAGGAGAGGAAGAGTCACTGTCAGAGAGTGTTGAAGAGGAAGAGTCACTGTCAGAGACTGTTGGAGAGGAAGAGTCACTTTCAGAGAGTGTTGAAGAGGAAGAGTCACTGTCAGAGTGTGTTGGAGAGGAGGAGTCACTGTCAGAGATTTTAGGAGAGGAAGAGTCACTGTCAGAGAGTTTAGGAAAGGAGGAGTCACTGTCAGAGAGTGTTGGAGAGGAAGAGTCACTGTCAGAGATTTTAGGAAAGGAGGAGTCACTGTCAGAAAGTGTTGGAGAGGCGGAGTCACTGTCAGAGAGTGTAGGAGAGGTAGAGACAGAGTCAGAGAGTGTTGGAGAGGAAGAGTCACTGTCAGAGATTGTTGGAGAGGAAGAGTCACTGTCAGAGAGTGTTGGAGAGGAAGAGTCACTGTCGGAGAGTGTTGGAGAGGAAGAGTCCCTGTCAGAGAGTGTTGGAGAGGAAGAGTCACTGTCAGAGAGTGTTGGAGAGGAGGTGTCACTGTCAGAGAGTGTTCAAGAGGAAGAGTCGCTGTCAGAGAGTGTTGGAGAGGAAGAGTCACTGTCAGAGAGTGTTGGAGAGGATGAGTCATTGTCAGAGAGTGTTGAAGAGGAAGAATCACTGTCAGAGAGTGTTGGAGAGGAAGAGTCACTGTCAGAGAGTGTTGGAGAGGAAGAGGCCCTGTGAGAGAGTGTTGAATAGGAAGAGTCGCTGTCAGAGATTGTTGGAGCGGAAGAGTCACTGTCAGAGAGTGTTGAAGAGGAAGAGTCACTGTCAGAGAGTGTTGGAGAGGAAGAGTCACTGTCAGAGAGTGTTCAAGAGGAACAGTCGCTGTCAGAGAGTGTTGGAGAGGATGAGTCACTGTCAGAGAGTGTTGAAGAGGAAGAGTCACTGTCAGAGAGTGTAGGAGAGGAAGAGTCACTGTCAGAGAGTGTTAGAGAGGAAGAGTCAATGTCAGAGAGTGTTGAAGAGGAAGAGTCACTGTCAGAGAGTGTTGGAGAGGAAGAGTCACTGTCAGAGGGTGCAGGAGAGGAAGAGTCAGAGTCAGAGAGTGTTGAAGAGGAAGAGTCACTGTCAGAGAGTGTTGGGGAGAAAGAGTCACTGTCAGAGAGTGTTGGAGAGGAAGAGTCACTGTCAGAGAGTGTTGGAGAGGAGGTGTCACTGTCAGAGAGTGTTGGAGAGGAAGAGTCACTGTCAGAGAGTTTAGGAAAGGAGGAGTCACTGTCAGAGAGTGTTGGAGAGGAAGAGTCACTGTCAGAGAGTTTAGGAAAGGAGGAGTCACTGTCAGAAAGTGTTGGAGAGGAAGAGTCACTGTCAGAGAGTGTTGGAGAGGAAGAGTCACTGTCAGAGAGTGTTGAAGAGGAGGAGTCACTGTCAGAGAGTGTTGAAGAGGAAGAGTCACTGTCAGAGAGTGTTGGAGAGGAGGAGTCACTGTCAGAGAGTGTAGGAGAGGAAGAGTCACTGTCAGAGAGTGTTGAAGAGGAAGAGTCACTGTCAGAGAGTGTGGGAGAGGAGGAGTCACTGTCAGAGATTGTAGGAGAGGAAGAGTCACTGTCAGAGAGTTTAGGAAAGGAGGAGTCACTGTCAGAGAGTGTTGGAGAGGAAGCGTCACTGTCAGAGAGTTTAGGGAAGGAGGAGTCACTGTCAGAAAGTGTTGGAGAGGAAGAGCCACTGTCAGAGAATGTAGGAGAGGAGGAGTCAGAGACAGAGAGTGTTGGAGAGGAAGAGTCACTGTCAGAGAGTGTTGGAGAGGAAGAGTCACTGTCAGAGAGTGTTGGAGAGGAAGAGTCACTGTCGGAGAGTGTTGGAGAGGAAGAGTCGCTGTCAGAGAGTGTTGGAGAGGAGGTGTCACTGTCAGAGAGTGTTCGAGAGGAGGACTCACTGTCAGAGAGTGTTAAAGGGGAAGAGTCACTGTCAGAGAGTGTTGGAGAGGAAGAGTCACTGTCAGAGAGTGTTGGAGAGGATGAGTCATTGTCAGAGAGTGTAGGAGAGGAAGAGTCACTGTCAGAGAGTGTTGAAGAGGAAGAGTCACTGTCAGAGACTGTTGGAGAGGAAGAGTCACTTTCAGAGAGTGTTGAAGAGGAAGAGTCACTGTCAGAGTGTGTTGGAGAGGAGGAGTCACTGTCAGAGATTTTAGGAGAGGAAGAGTCACTGTCAGAGAGTTTAGGAAAGGAGGAGTCACTGTCAGAGAGTGTTGGAGAGGAAGAGTCACTGTCAGAGATTTTAGGAAAGGAGGAGTCACTGTCAGAAAGTGTTGGAGAGGCGGAGTCACTGTCAGAGAGTGTAGGAGAGGTAGAGACAGAGTCAGAGAGTGTTGGAGAGGAAGAGTCACTGTCAGAGATTGTTGGAGAGGAAGAGTCACTGTCAGAGAGTGTTGGAGAGGAAGAGTCACTGTCGGAGAGTGTTGGAGAGGAAGAGTCCCTGTCAGAGAGTGTTGGAGAGGAAGAGTCACTGTCAGAGAGTGTTGGAGAGGAGGTGTCACTGTCAGAGAGTGTTCAAGAGGAAGAGTCGCTGTCAGAGAGTGTTGGAGAGGAAGAGTCACTGTCAGAGAGTGTTGGAGAGGATGAGTCATTGTCAGAGAGTGTTGAAGAGGAAGAATCACTGTCAGAGAGTGTTGGAGAGGAAGAGTCACTGTCAGAGAGTGTTGGAGAGGAAGAGGCCCTGTGAGAGAGTGTTGAATAGGAAGAGTCGCTGTCAGAGATTGTTGGAGCGGAAGAGTCACTGTCAGAGAGTGTTGAAGAGGAAGAGTCACTGTCAGAGAGTGTTGGAGAGGAAGAGTCACTGTCAGAGAGTGTTCAAGAGGAACAGTCGCTGTCAGAGAGTGTTGGAGAGGAAGAGTCACTGTCAGAGAGTGTTGAAGAGGAAGAGTCACTGTCAGAGAGTGTAGGAGAGGAAGAGTCACTGTCAGAGAGTGTTAGAGAGGAAGAGTCACTGTCAGAGAGTGTTGAAGAGGAAGAGTCACTGTCAGAGAGTGTTGGAGAGGAAGAGTCACTGTCAGAGGGTGCAGGAGAGGAAGAGTCAGAGTCAGAGAGTGTTGAAGAGGAAGAGTCACTGTCAGAGAGTGTTGGGGAGAAAGAGTCACTGTCAGAGAGTGTTGGAGAGGAAGAGTCACTGTCAGAGAGTGTTGGAGAGGAGGAGTCACTGTCAGAGCGTGTTGGAGAGGAAGAGTCACTGTCAGAGAGTTTAGGAAAGGAGGAGTCACTGTCAGAGAGTGTTGGAGAGGAAGAGTCACTGTCAGAGAGTTTAGGAAAGGAGGAGTCACTGTCAGAGAGTGTTGGAGAGGAAGAGTCACTGTCGGAGAGTGTTGGAGAGGAAGAGTCCCTGTCAGAGAGTGTTGGAGAGGAAGAGTCACTGTCAGAGAGTGTTGGAGAGGAGGTGTCACTGTCAGAGAGTGTTCAAGAGGAAGAGTCGCTGTCAGAGAGTGTTGGAGAGGAAGAGTCACTGTCAGAGAGTGTTGGAGAGGATGAGTCATTGTCAGAGAGTGTTGAAGAGGAAGAATCACTGTCAGAGAGTGTTGGAGAGGAAGAGTCACTGTCAGAGAGTGTTGGAGAGGAAGAGGCCCTGTGAGAGAGTGTTGAATAGGAAGAGTCGCTGTCAGAGATTGTTGGAGCGGAAGAGTCACTGTCAGAGAGTGTTGAAGAGGAACAGTCGCTGTCAGAGAGTGTTGGAGAGGAAGAGTCACTGTCAGAGAGTGTTGAAGAGGAAGAGTCACTGTCAGAGAGTGTTGGAGAGGAAGAGTCACTGTCAGAGAGTGTTGGAGAGGATGAGTCATTGTCAGAGAGTGTAGGAGAGGAAGAGTCACTGTCAGAGAGTGTTGAAGAGGAAGAGTCACTGTCAGAGACTGTTGGAGAGGAAGAGTCACTTTCAGAGAGTGTTGAAGAGGAAGAGTCACTGCCAGAGAGTGTTGGAGAGGAGGTGTCACTGTCAGAGAGTGTTGGAGAGGAGGACTCACTGTCAGAGAGTGTTAAAGAGGAAGAGTCACTGTCAGAGAGTGTTGGAGAGGAAGAGTCACTGTCAGAGAGTGTTGGAGAGGATGAGTCATTGTCAGAGAGTGTGGGAGAGGAGGGGTCACTGTCAGAGATTGTAGGAGAGGAAGAGTCACTGTCAGAGAGTTTAGGAAAGGAGGAGTCACTGTCAGAGAGTGTTGGAGAGGAAGCGTCACTGTCAGAGAGTTTAAGGAAGGAGGAGTCACTGTCAGAAAGTGTTGGAGAGGAAAAGTCACTGTCAGAGAATGTAGGAGAGGTAGAGTCAGAGACAGAGAGTGTTGGAGAGGAAGAGTCACTGTCAGAGAGTGTTGGAGAGGAAGAGTCACTGTCAGAGAGTGTTGGAGAGGAAGAGTCACTGTCGGAGAGTGTTGGAGAGGAAGAGTCGCTGTCAGAGAGTGTTGGAGAGGAGGTGTCACTGTCAGAGAGTGTTGGAGAGGAGGACTCACTGTCAGAGAGTGTTAAAGAGGAAGAGTCACTGTCAGAGAGTGTTGGAGAGGAAGAGTCACTGTCAGAGAGTGTTGGAGAGGATGAGTCATTGTCAGAGAGTGTAGGAGAGGAAGAGTCACTGTCAGAGAGTGTTGAAGAGGAAGAGTCACTGTCAGAGACTGTTGGAGAGGAAGAGTCACTTTCAGAGAGTGTTGAAGAGGAAGAGTCACTGTCAGAGTGTGTTGGAGAGGAGGAGTCACTGTCAGAGATTTTAGGAGAGGAAGAGTCACTGTCAGAGAGTTTAGGAAAGGAGGAGTCACTGTCAGAGAGTGTTGGAGAGGAAGAGTCACTGTCAGAGATTTTAGGAAAGGAGGAGTCACTGTCAGAAAGTGTTGGAGAGGCGGAGTCACTGTCAGAGAGTGTAGGAGAGGTAGAGACAGAGTCAGAGAGTGTTGGAGAGGAAGAGTCACTGTCAGAGATTGTTGGAGAGGATGAGTCACTGTCAGAGAGTGTTGAAGAGGAAGAGTCACTGTCAGAGAGTGTAGGAGAGGAAGAGTCACTGTCAGAGAGTGTTAGAGAGGAAGAGTCAATGTCAGAGAGTGTTGAAGAGGAAGAGTCACTGTCAGAGAGTGTTGGAGAGGAAGAGTCACTGTCAGAGGGTGCAGGAGAGGAAGAGTCAGAGTCAGAGAGTGTTGAAGAGGAAGAGTCACTGTCAGAGAGTGTTGGGGAGAAAGAGTCACTGTCAGAGAGTGTTGGAGAGGAAGAGTCACTGTCAGAGAGTGTTGGAGAGGAGGTGTCACTGTCAGAGAGTGTTGGAGAGGAAGAGTCACTGTCAGAGAGTTTAGGAAAGGAGGAGTCACTGTCAGAGAGTGTTGGAGAGGAAGAGTCACTGTCAGAGAGTTTAGGAAAGGAGGAGTCACTGTCAGAAAGTGTTGGAGAGGAAGAGTCACTGTCAGAGAGTGTTGGAGAGGAAGAGTCACTGTCAGAGAGTGTTGAAGAGGAGGAGTCACTGTCAGAGAGTGTTGAAGAGGAAGAGTCACTGTCAGAGAGTGTTGGAGAGGAGGAGTCACGGTCAGAGAGTGCAGGAGAGGAAGAGTCACTGTCAGAGAGTGTAGGAGAGGAAGAGTCACTGTCAGAGAGTGTTGAAGAGGAAGAGTCACTGTCAGAGAGTGTGGGAGAGGAGGAGTCACTGTCAGAGATTGGAGGAGAGGAAGAGTCACTGTCAGAGAGTTTAGGAAAGGAGGAGTCACTGTCAGAGAGTGTTGGAGAGGAAGCGTCACTGTCAGAGAGTTTAGGGAAGGAGGAGTCACTGTCAGAAAGTGTTGGAGAGGAAGAGCCACTGTCAGAGAATGTAGGAGAGGAGGAGTCAGAGACAGAGAGTGTTGGAGAGGAAGAGTCACTGTCAGAGAGTGTTGGAGAGGAAGAGTCACTGTCAGAGAGTGTTGGAGAGGAAGAGTCACTGTCGGAGAGTGTTGGAGAGGAAGAGTCGCTGTCAGAGAGTGTTGGAGAGGAGGTGTCACTGTCAGAGAGTGTTCGAGAGGAGGACTCACTGTCAGAGAGTGTTAAAGGGGAAGAGTCACTGTCAGAGAGTGTTGGAGAGGAAGAGTCACTGTCAGAGAGTGTTGGAGAGGATGAGTCATTGTCAGAGAGTGTAGGAGAGGAAGAGTCACTGTCAGAGAGTGTTGAAGAGGAAGAGTCACTGTCAGAGACTGTTGGAGAGGAAGTGTCACTTTCAGAGAGTGTTGAAGAGGAAGAGTCACTGTCAGAGTGTGTTGGAGAGGAGGAGTCACTGTCAGAGATTTTAGGAGAGGAAGAGTCACTGTCAGAGAGTTTAGGAAAGGAGGAGTCACTGTCAGAGAGTGTTGGAGAGGAAGAGTCACTGTCAGAGATTTTAGGAAAGGAGGAGTCACTGTCAGAAAGTGTTGGAGAGGCGGAGTCACTGTCAGAGAGTGTAGGAGAGGTAGAGACAGAGTCAGAGAGTGTTGGAGAGGAAGAGTCACTGTCAGAGATTGTTGGAGAGGAAGAGTCACTGTCAGAGAGTGTTGGAGAGGAAGAGTCACTGTCGGAGAGTGTTGGAGAGGAAGAGTCCCTGTCAGAGAGTGTTGGAGAGGAAGAGTCACTGTCAGAGAGTGTTGGAGAGGAGGTGTCACTGTCAGAGAGTGTTCAAGAGGAAGAGTCGCTGTCAGAGAGTGTTGGAGAGGAAGAGTCACTGTCAGAGAGTGTTGGAGAGGATGAGTCATTGTCAGAGAGTGTTGAAGAGGAAGAATCACTGTCAGAGAGTGTTGGAGAGGAAGAGTCACTGTCAGAGAGTGTTGGAGAGGAAGAGGCCCTGTGAGAGAGTGTTGAATAGGAAGAGTCGCTGTCAGAGATTGTTGGAGCGGAAGAGTCACTGTCAGAGAGTGTTGAAGAGGAAGAGTCACTGTCAGAGAGTGTTGGAGAGGAAGAGTCACTGTCAGAGAGTGTTCAAGAGGAACAGTCGCTGTCAGAGAGTGTTGGAGAGGAAGAGTCACTGTCAGAGAGTGTTGAAGAGGAAGAGTCACTGTCAGAGAGTGTAGGAGAGGAAGAGTCACTGTCAGAGAGTGTTAGAGAGGAAGAGTCACTGTCAGAGAGTGTTGAAGAGGAAGAGTCACTGTCAGAGAGTGTTGGAGAGGAAGAGTCACTGTCAGAGGGTGCAGGAGAGGAAGAGTCAGAGTCAGAGAGTGTTGAAGAGGAAGAGTCACTGTCAGAGAGTGTTGGGGAGAAAGAGTCACTGTCAGAGAGTGTTGGAGAGGAAGAGTCACTGTCAGAGAGTGTTGGAGAGGAGGAGTCACTGTCAGAGCGTGTTGGAGAGGAAGAGTCACTGTCAGAGAGTTTAGGAAAGGAGGAGTCACTGTCAGAGAGTGTTGGAGAGGAAGAGTCACTGTCAGAGAGTTTAGGAAAGGAGGAGTCACTGTCAGAGAGTGTTGGAGAGGAAGAGTCACTGTCGGAGAGTGTTGGAGAGGAAGAGTCCCTGTCAGAGAGTGTTGGAGAGGAAGAGTCACTGTCAGAGAGTGTTGGAGAGGAGGTGTCACTGTCAGAGAGTGTTCAAGAGGAAGAGTCGCTGTCAGAGAGTGTTGGAGAGGAAGAGTCACTGTCAGAGAGTGTTGGAGAGGATGAGTCATTGTCAGAGAGTGTTGAAGAGGAAGAATCACTGTCAGAGAGTGTTGGAGAGGAAGAGTCACTGTCAGAGAGTGTTGGAGAGGAAGAGGCCCTGTGAGAGAGTGTTGAATAGGAAGAGTCGCTGTCAGAGATTGTTGGAGCGGAAGAGTCACTGTCAGAGAGTGTTGAAGAGGAACAGTCGCTGTCAGAGAGTGTTGGAGAGGAAGAGTCACTGTCAGAGAGTGTTGAAGAGGAAGAGTCACTGTCAGAGAGTGTTGGAGAGGAAGAGTCACTGTCAGAGAGTGTTGGAGAGGATGAGTCATTGTCAGAGAGTGTAGGAGAGGAAGAGTCACTGTCAGAGAGTGTTGAAGAGGAAGAGTCACTGTCAGAGACTGTTGGAGAGGAAGAGTCACTTTCAGAGAGTGTTGAAGAGGAAGAGTCACTGCCAGAGAGTGTTGGAGAGGAGGTGTCACTGTCAGAGAGTGTTGGAGAGGAGGACTCACTGTCAGAGAGTGTTAAAGAGGAAGAGTCACTGTCAGAGAGTGTTGGAGAGGAAGAGTCACTGTCAGAGAGTGTTGGAGAGGATGAGTCATTGTCAGAGAGTGTGGGAGAGGAGGGGTCACTGTCAGAGATTGTAGGAGAGGAAGAGTCACTGTCAGAGAGTTTAGGAAAGGAGGAGTCACTGTCAGAGAGTGTTGGAGAGGAAGCGTCACTGTCAGAGAGTTTAAGGAAGGAGGAGTCACTGTCAGAAAGTGTTGGAGAGGAAAAGTCACTGTCAGAGAATGTAGGAGAGGTAGATTCAGAGACAGAGAGTGTTGGAGAGGAAGATTCACTGTCAGAGAGTGTTGGAGAGGAAGAGTCACTGTCAGAGAGTGTTGGAGAGGAAGAGTCACTGTCGGAGAGTGTTGGAGAGGAAGAGTCGCTGTCAGAGAGTGTTGGAGAGGAGGTGTCACTGTCAGAGAGTGTTGGAGAGGAGGACTCACTGTCAGAGAGTGTTAAAGAGGAAGAGTCACTGTCAGAGAGTGTTGGAGAGGAAGAGTCACTGTCAGAGAGTGTTGGAGAGGATGAGTCATTGTCAGAGAGTGTAGGAGAGGAAGAGTCACTGTCAGAGAGTGTTGAAGAGGAAGAGTCACTGTCAGAGACTGTTGGAGAGGAAGAGTCACTTTCAGAGAGTGTTGAAGAGGAAGAGTCACTGTCAGAGTGTGTTGGAGAGGAGGAGTCACTGTCAGAGATTTTAGGAGAGGAAGAGTCACTGTCAGAGAGTTTAGGAAAGGAGGAGTCACTGTCAGAGAGTGTTGGAGAGGAAGAGTCACTGTCAGAGATTTTAGGAAAGGAGGAGTCACTGTCAGAAAGTGTTGGAGAGGCGGAGTCACTGTCAGAGAGTGTAGGAGAGGTAGAGACAGAGTCAGAGAGTGTTGGAGAGGAAGAGTCACTGTCAGAGATTGTTGGAGAGGAAGAGTCACTGTCAGAGAGTGTTGGAGAGGAAGAGTCACTGTCGGAGAGTGTTGGAGAGGAAGAGTCCCTGTCAGAGAGTGTTGGAGAGGAAGAGTCACTGTCAGAGAGTGTTGGAGAGGAGGTGTCACTGTCAGAGAGTGTTCAAGAGGAAGAGTCGCTGTCAGAGAGTGTTGGAGAGGAAGAGTCACTGTCAGAGAGTGTTGGAGAGGATGAGTCACTGTCAGAGAGTGTTGGAGAGGAAGAGGCCCTGTGAGAGAGTGTTGAATAGGAAGAGTCGCTGTCAGAGATTGTTGGAGCGGAAGAGTCACTGTCAGAGAGTGTTGAAGAGGAAGAGTCACTGTCAGAGAGTGTTGGAGAGGAAGAGTCACTGTCAGAGAGTGTTCAAGAGGAACAGTCGCTGTCAGAGAGTGTTGGAGAGGAAGAGTCACTGTCAGAGAGTGTTGGAGAGGATGAGTCATTGTCAGAGAGTGTTGAAGAGGAAGAATCACTGTCAGAGAGTGTTGGAGAGGAAGAGTCACTGTCAGAGAGTGTTGGAGAGGAAGAGGCCCTGTGAGAGAGTGTTGAATAGGAAGAGTCGCTGTCAGAGATTGTTGGAGCGGAAGAGTCACTGTCAGAGAGTGTTGAAGAGGAAGAGTCACTGTCAGAGAGTGTTGGAGAGGAAGAGTCACTGTCAGAGAGTGTTCAAGAGGAACAGTCGCTGTCAGAGAGTGTTGGAGAGGAAGAGTCACTGTCAGAGAGTGTTGAAGAGGAAGAGTCACTGTCAGAGAGTGTAGGAGAGGAAGAGTCACTGTCAGAGAGTGTTAGAGAGGAAGAGTCACTGTCAGAGAGTGTTGAAGAGGAAGAGTCACTGTCAGAGAGTGTTGGAGAGGAAGAGTCACTGTCAGAGGGTGCAGGAGAGGAAGAGTCAGAGTCAGAGAGTGTTGAAGAGGAAGAGTCACTGTCAGAGAGTGTTGGGGAGAAAGAGTCACTGTCAGAGAGTGTTGGAGAGGAAGAGTCACTGTCAGAGAGTGTTGGAGAGGAGGAGTCACTGTCAGAGCGTGTTGGAGAGGAAGAGTCACTGTCAGAGAGTTTAGGAAAGGAGGAGTCACTGTCAGAGAGTGTTGGAGAGGAAGAGTCACTGTCAGAGAGTTTAGGAAAGGATGAGTCACTGTCAGAGAGTGTTGGAGAGGAAGAGTCACTGTCGGAGAGTGTTGGAGAGGAAGAGTCCCTGTCAGAGAGTGTTGGAGAGGAAGAGTCACTGTCAGAGAGTGTTGGAGAGGAGGTGTCACTGTCAGAGAGTGTTCAAGAGGAAGAGTCGCTGTCAGAGAGTGTTGGAGAGGAAGAGTCACTGTCAGAGAGTGTTGGAGAGGATGAGTCATTGTCAGAGAGTGTTGAAGAGGAAGAATCACTGTCAGAGAGTGTTGGAGAGGAAGAGTCACTGTCAGAGAGTGTTGGAGAGGAAGAGGCCCTGTGAGAGAGTGTTGAATAGGAAGAGTCGCTGTCAGAGATTGTTGGAGCGGAAGAGTCACTGTCAGAGAGTGTTGAAGAGGAACAGTCGCTGTCAGAGAGTGTTGGAGAGGAAGAGTCACTGTCAGAGAGTGTTGAAGAGGAAGAGTCACTGTCAGAGAGTGTAGGAGAGGAAGAGTCACTGTCAGAGAGTGTTAGAGAGGAAGAGTCACTGTCAGAGAGTGTTGAAGAGGAAGAGTCACTGTCAGAGAGTGTTGGAGAGGAAGAGTCACTGTCAGAGGTTGCAGGAGAGGAAGAGTCAGAGTCAGAGAGTGTTGAAGAGGAAGAGTCACTGTCAGAGAGTGTTGGGGAGAAAGAGTCACTGTCAGAGAGTGTTGGAGAGGAAGAGTCACTGTCAGAGAGTGTTGGAGAGGAGGAGTCACTGTCAGAGCGTGTTGGAGAGGAAGAGTCACTGTCAGAGAGTTTAGGAAAGGAGGAGTCACTGTCAGAGAGTGTTGGAGAGGAAGAGTCACTGTCAGAGAGTTTAGGAAAGGAGGAGTCACTGTCAGAAAGTGTTGGAGAGGAAGAGTCACTGTCAGAGAGTGTTGGAGGGGAAGAGTCACTGTCGGAGAGTGTTGGAGAGGAAGAGTCACTGTCAGAGAGTGTTGGAGAGGAAGAGTCACTGTCAGAGAGTTTTGGAGAGGAGGTGTCACTGTCAGAGAGTGTTGGAGAGGAGGACTCACTGTCAGAGAGTGTTAAAGAGGAAGAGTCACTGTCAGAGAGTGTTGGAGAGGAAGAGTCACTGTCAGAGAGTGTTGGAGAGGATGAGTCATTTTCAGAGAGTGTTGAAGAGGAAGAGTCACTGTCAGAGAGTGTTGGAGAGGAAGAGTCACTGTCAGAGAGTGTTTGAGAGGAAGAGGCCCTGTCAGAGAGTTTTGAAGAGGAAGAGTCGCTGTCAGAGAGTGTTGGAGCGGAAGAGTCACTGTCAGAGAGTGTTGAAGAGGAAGAGTCACTGTCAGAGAGTGTTGGAGACGAAGAGTCACTGTCAGAGAGTGTAGGAGAGGAAGAGTCACTGTCAGAGAGTTTAGGAAAGGAGGAGTCACTGTCAGAGAGTGTTGGAGAGGAAGCGTCACTGTCAGAGAGTTTAAGGAAGGAGGAGTCACTGTCAGAAAGTGTTGGAGAGGAAGAGTCACTGTCAGAGAATGTAGGAGAGGAGGAGTCAGAGACAGCGAGTGTTGGAGAGGAAGAGTCACTGTCAGAGAGTGTTGGAGAGGAAGAGTCACTGTCAGAGAGTGTTGGAGAGGAAGAGTCACTGTCGGAGAGTGTTGGAGAGGAAGAGTCGCTGTCAGAGAGTGTTGGAGAGGAGGTGTCACTGTCAGAGAGTGTTGGAGAGGAGGACTCACTGTCAGAGAGTGTTAAAGGGGAAGAGTCACTGTCAGAGAGTGTTGGAGAGGAAGAGTCACTGTCAGAGAGTGTTGGAGAGGATGAGTCATTGTCAGAGAGTGTAGGAGAGGAAGAGTCACTGTCAGAGAGTGTTGAAGAGGAAGAGTCACTGTCAGAGACTGTTGGAGAGGAAGAGTCACTTTCAGAGAGTGTTGAAGAGGAAGAGTCACTGTCAGAGTGTGTTGGAGAGGAGGAGTCACTGTCAGAGATTTTAGGAGAGGAAGTGTCACTGTCAGAGAGTTTAGGAAAGGAGGAGTCACTGTCAGAGAGTGTTGGAGAGGAAGAGTCACTGTCAGAGATTTTAGGAAAGGAGGAGTCACTGTCAGAAAGTGTTGGAGAGGCGGAGTCACTGTCAGAGAGTGTAGGAGAGGGAGAGACAGAGTCAGAGAGTGTTGGAGAGGAAGAGTCACTGTCAGAGATTGTTGGAGAGGAAGAGTCACTGTCAGAGAGTGTTGGAGAGGAAGAGTCACTGTCGGAGAGTGTTGGAGAGGAAGAGTCCCTGTCAGAGAGTGTTGGAGAGGAAGAGTCACTGTCAGAGAGTGTTGGAGAGGAGGTGTCACTGTCAGAGAGTGTTCAAGAGGAAGAGTCGCTGTCAGAGAGTGTTGGAGAGGAAGAGTCACTGTCAGAGAGTGTTGGAGAGGATGAGTCATTGTCAGAGAGTGTTGAAGAGGAAGAATCACTGTCAGAGAGTGTTGGAGAGGAAGAGTCACTGTCAGAGATTGTTGGAGCGGAAGAGTCACTGTCAGAGAGTGTTGAAGAGGAAGAGTCACTGTCAGAGAGTGTTGGAGAGGAAGAGTCACTGTCAGAGAGTGTTCAAGAGGAACAGTCGCTGTCAGAGAGTGTTGGAGAGGAAGAGTCACTGTCAGAGAGTGTTGAAGAGGAAGAGTCACTGTCAGAGAGTGTAGGAGAGGAAGAGTCACTGTCAGAGAGTGTTAGAGAGGAAGAGTCACTGTCAGAGAGTGTTGAAGAGGAAGAGTCACTGTCAGAGAGTGTTGGAGAGGAAGAGTCACTGTCAGAGGGTGCAGGAGAGGAAGAGTCAGAGTCAGAGAGTGTTGAAGAGGAAGAGTCACTGTCAGAGAGTGTTGGGGAGAAAGAGTCACTGTCAGAGAGTGTTGGAGAGGAAGAGTCACTGTCAGAGAGTGTTGGAGAGGAGGAGTCACTGTCAGAGCGTGTTGGAGAGGAAGAGTCACTGTCAGAGAGTTTAGGAAAGGAGGAGTCACTGTCAGAGAGTGTTGGAGAGGAAGAGTCACTGTCAGAGAGTTTAGGAAAGGAGGAGTCACTGTCAGAGAGTGTTGGAGAGGAAGAGTCACTGTCGGAGAGTGTTGGAGAGGAAGAGTCCCTGTCAGAGAGTGTTGGAGAGGAAGAGTCACTGTCAGAGAGTGTTGGAGAGGAGGTGTCACTGTCAGAGAGTGTTTAAGAGGAAGAGTCGCTGTCAGAGAGTGTTGGAGAGGAAGAGTCACTGTCAGAGAGTGTTGGAGAGGATGAGTCATTGTCAGAGAGTGTTGAAGAGGAAGAATCACTGTCAGAGAGTGTTGGAGAGGAAGAGTCACTGTCAGAGAGTGTTGGAGAGGAAGAGGCCCTGTGAGAGAGTGTTGAATAGGAAGAGTCGCTGTCAGAGATTGTTGGAGCGGAAGAGTCACTGTCAGAGAGTGTTGAAGAGGAACAGTCGCTGTCAGAGAGTGTTGGAGAGGAAGAGTCACTGTCAGAGAGTGTTGAAGAGGAAGAGTCACTGTCAGAGAGTGTAGGAGAGGAAGAGTCACTGTCAGAGAGTGTTAGAGAGGAAGAGTCACTGTCAGAGAGTGTTGAAGAGGAAGAGTCACTGTCAGAGAGTGTTGGAGAGGAAGAGTCACTGTCAGAGGGTGCAGGAGAGGAAGAGTCAGAGTCAGAGAGTGTTGAAGAGGAAGAGTCACTGTCAGAGAGTGTTGGGGAGAAAGAGTCACTGTCAGAGAGTGTTGGAGAGGAAGAGTCACTGTCAGAGAGTGTTGGAGAGGAGGAGTCACTGTCAGAGCGTGTTGGAGAGGAAGAGTCACTGTCAGAGAGTTTAGGAAAGGAGGAGTCACTGTCAGAGAGTGTTGGAGAGGAAGAGTCACTGTCAGAGAGTTTAGGAAAGGAGGAGTCACTGTCAGAAAGTGTTGGAGAGGAAGAGTCACTGTCAGAGAGTGTTGGAGGGGAAGAGTCACTGTCGGAGAGTGTTGGAGAGGAAGAGTCACTGTCAGAGAGTGTTGGAGAGGAAGAGTCACTGTCAGAGAGTTTTGGAGAGGAGGTGTCACTGTCAGAGAGTGTTGGAGAGGAGGACTCACTGTCAGAGATTGTTAAAGAGGAAGAGTCACTGTCAGAGAGTGTTGGAGAGGAAGAGTCACTGTCAGAGAGTGTTGGAGAGGATGAGTCATTGTCAGAGAGTGTTGAAGAGGAAGAGTCACTGTCAGAGAGTGTTGGAGAGGAAGAGTCACTGTCAGAGAGTGTTTGAGAGGAAGAGGCCCTGTCAGAGAGTTTTGAAGAGGAAGAGTCGCTGTCAGAGAGTGTTGGAGCGGAAGAGTCACTGTCAGAGAGTGTTGAAGAGGAAGAGTCACTGTCAGAGAGTGTTGGAGACGAAGAGTCACTGTCAGAGAGTGTTGGAGAGGAAGAGTCACTGTCAGAGAGTGTTGGAGAGGAAGAGTCGCTGTCAGAGAGTGTTGGAGAGGAAGAGTCAGAGTCTGATAGTGTTGAAGAGGAAGTGTCACTGTCAGAGAGTGTTGGAGAGAAAGAGTCACTGTCAGAGAGTGTTGGAGAGGAAGAGTCACTGTCAGAGAGTGTTGGAGAGGAGGAGTCAATGTCAGAGAGTGTTGGAGAGGAAGAGTCATTGTCAGAGAGTATAGGAAAGGAGGAGTCACTGTCAGAAAGTGTTGGAGAGGAGGAGTCACTGTCAGAGAATGTAGGAGAGGTAGCGTCAGAGTCAGAGAGTGTTGGAGAGGAAGAGTCACTGTCAGAGAGTGTTGGAGAGGAAGAGTCACTGTCAGAGAGTGTTGGAGAGGAAGAGTCACTGTCGGAGAGTGTTGGAGAGGAAGAGTCACTGTCAGAGAGTGTTGGAGAGGAAGAGTCACTGTCAGAGAGTGTTGGAGAGGAGCTGTCACTGTCAGAGAGTGTTGGAGAGGAGGAGTAACTGTCAGAGAGTGTTAAAGAGGAAGAGTCACTGTCAGAGAGTGTTGGAGAGGAAGAGTCACTGTCAGAGAGTGTTGGAGAGGATGAGTCATTGTCAGAGAGTGTTGAAGAGGAAGAGTCACTGTCAGAGAGTGTTGGAGAGGAAGCGTCACTGTCAGAGAGTGTTCAAGAGGAAGTGTCGCTGTCAGAGAGTGTTGGAGAGCAAGAGTCACTGTCAGACAGTGTTGAAGAGGAAGAGTCACTGTCAGAGAGTGTAGGAGAGGAAGAGTCACTGTCAGAGAGTGTTGGAGAGGAAGAGTCACTGTCAGAGAGTGTTGAAGAGGAAGAGTCACTGTCAGAGAGTGTTGGAGAGGAAGAGTCACTGTCAGAGAGTGTAGGAGAGGAAGAGTCAGATCAGAGAGTATTGGAGAGGAGGAGTCACTGTCAGAGAGTGTTGCAGAGGTAGAGTCCCTGTCAGAGAGTGTTGGAGAGGAAGAGTCGCTGTCAGAGAGTGTTGGAGAGTAAGAGTCACTGTCAGAGTGTGTTGGAGAGGAAGAGTCACTGTCAGAGAGTGTTGGAGAGGAAGAGTCAGTGTCAGAGAGTGTTGGAGAGGAAGAGTAACTGTCAGAGAGTGTTGGAGAGGAAGAGTCACTGTCAGAGAGTGTTAGAGAGGAAGAGTCACTGTCAGAGAGTGTTGAAGAGGAAGAGTCACTGTCAGAGTGTGTTGGAGAGGAAGAGTCACTGTCAGAGGGTGCAGGAGAGGAAGAGTCAGAGTCAGAGAGTGTTGAAGAGGAAGAGTCACTGTCAGAGAGTGTTGGGGAGAAAGAGTCACTGTCAGAGAGTGTTGGAGAGGAGGAGTCACTGTCAGAGCGTGTTGGAGAGGAAGAGTCACTGTCAGAGAGTTTAGGAAAGGAGGAGTCACTGTCAGAGAGTGTTGGAGAGGAAGAGTCACTGTCAGAGAGTTTAGGAAAGGAGGAGTCACTGTCAGAAAGTGTTGGAGAGGAAGAGTCACTGTCAGAGAGTGTTGGAGAGGAAGAGTCACTGTCGGAGAGTGTTGGAGAGGAAGAGTCACTGTCAGAGAGTGTTGGAGAGGAAGAGTCACTGTCAGAGAGTGTTGGAGAGGAGGTGTCACTGTCAGAGAGTGTTGGAGAGGAGGACTCACTGTCAGAGAGTGTTAAAGAGGAAGAGTCACTGTCAGAGAGTGTTGGAGAGGATGAGTCACTGTCAGAGAGTGTTCGAGAGGAAGAGGCCCTGTCAGAGAGTGTTGAAGAGGAAGAGTCGCTGTCAGAGAGTGTTGGAGCGGAAGAGTCACTGTCAGAGAGTGTTGAAGAGGAAGAGTCACTGTCAGAGAGTGTTGGAGACGAAGAGTCACTGTCAGAGAGTGTTGGAGAGGAAGAGTCACTGTCAGAGAGTGTTCAAGAGGAAGAGTCGCTGTCAGAGAGTGTTGGAGAGGAAGAGTCAGAGTCAGATAGTGTTGAGGAGGAAGTGTCACTGTCAGAGAGTGTTGGAGAGAAAGAGTCACTGTCAGAGAGTGTTGGAGAGGAAGAGTCACTGTCAGAGAGTGTTGGTGAGGAGGAATCAATGTCAGAGAGTGTTGGAGAGGAAGAGGCACTGTCAGAGAGTTTAGGAAAGGAGGAGTCACTGTCAGAGAGTGTTGGAGAGGAAGAGTCATTGTCAGAGAGTATAGGAAAGGAGGAGTCACTGTCAGAAAGTGTTGGAGAGGAGGAGTCACTGTCAGAGAATGTAGGAGAGGTAGCGTCAGAGTCAGAGAGTGTTGGAGAGGAAGAGTCACTGTCAGAGAGTGTTGGAGAGGAAGAGTCACTGTCAGAGAGTGTTGGAGAGGAAGAGTCACTGTCGGAGAGTGTTGGAGAGGAAGAGTCACTGTCAGAGACTGTTGGAGAGGAAGAGTCACTGTCAGAGAGTGTTGGAGAGGAGCTGCCACTGTCAGAGAGTGTTGGAGAGGAGGAGTCACTGTCAGTGAGTGTTAAAGAGGAAGAGTCACTGTCAGAGAGTGTTGGAGAGGAAGAGTCACTGTCAGAGAGTGTTGAAGAGGAAGAGTCACTGTCAGAGAGTGTTGGAGAGGAAGAGTCACTGTCAGAGAGTGTTCAAGAGGAAGTGTCGCTGTCAGAGAGTGTTAGAGAGGATGAGTCATTGTCAGAGAGTGTTGAAGAGGAAGAGTCACTGTCAGAGAGTGTTGGAGAGAAAGAGTCACTGTCAGAGAGTGTTCAAGAGGAAGTGTCGCTGTCAGAGAGTGTTGGAGAGGAAGAGTCACTGTCAGAGAGTGTTGAAGAGGAAGAGTCACTGTCAGAGAGTGCAGGAGAGGAAGAGTCACTGTCAGAGAGTGTTGAAGAGGAAGAGTCACTGTCAGAGAGTGTTGGAGAGGAAGAGTCACTGTCAGAGAGTGTAGGAGAGGAAGAGTCAGAGTCAGAGAGTGTTGGAGAGGAGGAGTCACTGTCAGAGAGTGTTGCAGAGGTAGAGTCCCTGTCAGAGAGTGTTGGAGAGGAAGAGTCACTGTCAGAGAGTGTTGGAGAGTAAGAGTCACTGTCAGAGTGTGTTGGAGAAGAAGAATCACTGTCAGAGAGTGTTGGAGAGGAAGAGTCAGTGTCAGAGAGTGTTGGAGAGGAAGAGTAACTGTCAGAGAGTGTTGGAGAGGAAGAGTCACTGTCAGAGAGTGTTGGAGAGGAGGAGTCACTGTCAGAGAGTGTTGGAGAGGAAGAGTCACTGTCAGAGAGTGTAGGAGAGGAGGCGTCACTGTCAGAGAGTGTTGAAGAGGAAGAGTCACTGTCAGAGACTGTTGGAGAGGAAGAGTCAATGTCAGAGAGTGTTGAAGAGGAAGAGTCACTGTCAGAGAGTGTTGGAGAGGAGGAGTCACTGTCAGAGAGTGTTGGAGAGGAGGAGTCACTGTCAGAGAGTGTTGAAGAGGAAGTGTCACTGTCAGAGAGTGTTGAAGAGGAGGAGTCACTGTCAGAGAGTTTAGGAGAGGAGGAGTCACTGTCAGAGAGTGTTGAAGAGGAAGAGTCACTGTCAGAGTCTGTTGGAGAGGAAGAGTCACTGTCAGAGAGTATTGAAGAGGAAGAGTCACTGTCAGAGAGTGTTGGAGAGGAAGAGTCACTGTCTGAGAGTGTTGGAGAGGAAGAGTCACTGTCAAAGATTGTTGGAGAGGAAGAGTCTCTGTCAGAGAGTGTTGGAGCGGAAGAGTCACTGTCAGAGAGTGTTGGAGAGGAAGAGTCAGTGTCAGAGAGTGTTGGAGAGGAAGAGTCACTGTCAGAGAGTGTTGGAGAACAAGAGTCACTGTCAGAGAGTGTAGGAGCGGAAGTGTCAGAGTCAGTGAGTGTTGAAGAGGAAGAGTCACTGTCATAGAGTGTTGGAGAGGAATACTCACTGTCAGAGAGTGTTGGAGAGGAAGAGTCACTGTCAGAGAGTGTTGGAGAGGAAGAGTCGCTATCAGAGATTGTTGGAGAGAAAGAGTCACTGTCACGGAGTGTTGGTGAGGAAGAGTCACTGTCAGAGAGTGTTGGACAGGAGGAGTCACTGTCAGAGAGTGTTGGAGAGGTAGAGTCCCTGTCAGAGAGTGTTGGAGAGGAAGAGTCACTGTCAGAGAGTGTTGGAGAGGAAGACTCACTGTCAGAGTGTGTTGGAAAGGAAGAGACACTGTCAGAGATTGTTGGACAGGAAGTGTCAGTGTCAGAGAGTGTTGGAGAGGAAGAGTCACTGTCAGAGAGTGTTGGAGAGGAAGAGTCACTGTCAGAGAGTGTTGGAGAGGAATACTCACTGTCAGAGAGTGTTGGAGAGGAAGAGTCACTGTCAGAGAGTGTTGGAGAGGAAGAGTCACTGTCAGAGAGTGTTGAAGAAGAGGAGTCGCTGTCAGAGAGTTTTGGAGAGGAAGAGTCACTGTCAGAGATTGTTGGAGAGGAAGAGTCTCTGTCAGAGAGTGTTGGAGCGGAAGAGTCACTGTCAGAGAGTGTTGGAGAGGAAGAATCAGTGTCAGAGAGTGTTGGAGAGGAAGAGTCACTGTCAGAGAGTGTTGGAGACGAAGAGTCACTGTCAGAGAGTGTAGGAGCGGAAGTGTCAGAGTCAGTGAGTGTTGAAGAGGAAGAGTCACTGTCATAGAGTGTTGGAGAGGAAGAGTCGCTATCAGAGATTGTTGGAGAACAAGAGTCGCTGTCAGAGAGTGTTGGAGAGGAAGATTCACTGTCAGAGAGTGCTGGAGAGGTAGTGTCAGTGTCAGAGAGTGTTGGAGAGGAAGCGTCACTGTCAGAGAGTGTTGGAGAGGTAGTGTCAGTGTCAGAGAGTGTTGGAGAGGAAGCGTCACTGTCAGAGAGTGTTGGAGAGGAAGTGTCAGTATCAGAGAGTGTTGGAGAGGAAGCGTCACTGTCAGAGAGTGTTGGAGAGGAAGTGTCAGTGTCAGAGAGTGTTGGAGAGGAGGAGTCACTGTCAGAGAGTGTTGGAGAAGTAGAGTCCCTGTCAGAGAGTGTTGGAGAGGAAGAGTCACAGTCAGAGAGTGTTGGAGAGGAAGACTCACTGTCAGAGTGTGTTGGAAAGGAAGAGTCACTGTCAGAGATTGTTGGACAGGAAGTGTCAGTGTCAGAGAGTGTTGGAGAGGAAGAGTCACTGTCAGAGAGTGTTGGAGAGGAAGAGTCACTGTCAGAGAGTGTTGGAGAGGAATACTCACTGTCAGAGGGTGTTGGAGAGGAAGAGCCACTGTCAGAGGGTGTTGGAGAGGAAGAGTCACTGTCAGAGAGTGCTGAAGAAGAGGAGTCGCTGTCAGAGAGTTTTGGAGAGGAAGAGTCACTGTCAGAGAGTGTTGAAGAGGAAGAGTCGCTGTCAGAGAGTGTTGGAGAGGAAGAGTCACTGTCAGAGAGGGTAGGAGAGGAAGAGTCACTGTCAGAGAGTGTTGGAGAGGAAGAGTCACTGTCAGAGAGTGTTGAAGAGGAAGAGTCACTGTCAGAGAGTGTTGGAGAGGAAGAGTCACTGTCAGAGAGTGTAGGAGAGGAAGAGTCTGAGTCAGAGAGTGTTGAAGTGGAAGAGTCACTGTCAGAGAGTGTAGAAGCGTGAAGAGTCATTGTCAGAGATTGTTGAAGAGGAAGAGTCACTGTCAGAGAGTGTTGGAGAGGAAGAGTCACTGTCTGAGTGTGTTGGAGAGGAAGAGTCACTGTCAGAGAGTGTTGAAGAAGAGGAGTCGCTGTCAGAGAGTGTTGGAGAGGAAGAGTCACTGTCGGAGATTGTTGAAGAGGAACAGTCACTGTCAGAAAGTTTTGGAGAGGAAGAGTCACTGTCAGAGAGTGTTGGAGAGGAGGAGTCACTGTCAGAGAGTGTTGAAGAGGAAGAGTCACTGTCAGAGAGTGTTGGAGAGGAATAGTCACTGTCAGAGAGTGTTGAAGAGGATGAGTCACTGTCAGAGAGGGTAGGAGAGGAAGAGTCACTGTCAGAGAGTGTTGAAGAGGAAGAGTCACTGTCAGAGAGTGTTGAAGAGGAAGAGTCACTGTCAGAGAGTGTTGGAGAGGAAGAGTCACTGTCAGAGAGTGTAGGAGAGGATGAGTCAGAGTCAGAGAGTGTTGAAGAGGAACAGTCACTGTCAGAGTGTGTTGGAGAGGAAGAGTCACTGTCAGAGATTGTTGGAGAGGAAGAGTCACTGTCAGAGAGTGTTGGTGAGGAAGAGTCACTCTCAGAGAGTTTTGGAGAGGAAGAGTCACTGTCAGAGCCTGTTGGAGAGAAAGAGTCACTGTCAGAGAGTGTTGGAGAGGAAGAGTCACTTTCAGAGAGTGTTGGAGAGGAAGAGTCACTGTCAAAGAGTGTAGGAGCGGAAGAGTCAGTGTCAGAGAGAGTTGAAGAGGAAGAGTCACTGTCAGAGAGTGTTGGAGAGGAAGAGTCACTGACAGAGTGTCTTGTTGAGGAAGAGTCACTGTCAGAGAGTGTAGGAGAGGAAGAGTCAGAGTCAGAGAGTGTAGAAGCGTGAAGAGCCATTGTCAGAGAGTGTTGAAGAGGAAGAGTCACTGTCAGAGAGTGTTGCAGAGGAAGAGTCACTGTCAGAGAGTGTAGGAGAGGAAGAGTCACTGTCAGAGAGTGTTGGAGAGGAAGAGTCACTGTCAGAGAGTGTTGAAGAGGAAGAGTCACTGTCAGAGTGTGTTGGAGAGGAGGAGTGACTGTCAGAGAGTGTTGGAGAGGAAGAGTCAGTGTCAGAGAGTGTTGGAGAGGAAGAGTCACTGTCAGAGAGTGTTGGAGAGGAAGAATCACTGTCAGAGACTTTAGGAGAGGAGGAGTCACTGTCAGAGAGTGTTGGAGAGGAAGAGTCACTGTCAGAGAGTGTTGAAGAGGAAGAGTCACTGTCAGAGTCTGTTGGAGAGGAAGAGTCACTGTCAGAGAGTGTTGAAGAGGAAGAGTCACTGTCAGAGAGTGTTGGAGAGGAAGAGTCACTGTCAGAGAGTGTTGGTGAGGAGGAATCAATGTCAGAGAGTGTTGGAGAGGAAGAGGCACTGTCAGAGAGTTTAGGAAAGGAGGAGTCACTGTCAGAGAGTGTTGGAGAGGAAGAGTCATTGTCAGAGAGTATAGGAAAGGAGGAGTCACTGTCAGAAATTGTTGGAGAGGAGGAGTCACTGTCAGAGAATGTAGGAGAGGTAGCGTCAGAGTCAGAGAGTGTTGGAGAGGAAGAGTCACTGTCAGAGAGTATTGAAGAGGAAGAGTCACTGTCAGAGAGTGTTGGAGAGGAAGAGTCACTGTCTGAGAGTGTTGGAGAGGAAGAGTCACTGTCAAAGATTGTTGGAGAGGAAGAGTCTCTGTCAGAGAGTGTTGGAGCGGAAGAGTCACTGTCAGAGAGTGTTGGAGAGGAAGAGTCAGTGTCAGAGAGTGTTGGAGAGGAAGAGTCACTGTCAGAGAGTGTTGGAGAACAAGAGTCACTGTCAGAGAGTGTAGGAGCGGAAGTGTCAGAGTCAGTGAGTGTTGAAGAGGAAGAGTCACTGTCATAGAGTGTTGGAGAGGAATACTCACTGTCAGAGAGTGTTGGAGAGGAAGAGTCACTGTCAGAGAGTGTTGGAGAGGAAGAGTCGCTATCAGAGATTGTTGGAGAGAAAGAGTCACTGTCACGGAGTGTTGGTGAGGAAGAGTCACTGTCAGAGAGTGTTGGACAGGAGGAGTCACTGTCAGAGAGTGTTGGAGAGGTAGAGTCCCTGTCAGAGAGTGTTGGAGAGGAAGAGTCACTGTCAGAGAGTGTTGGAGAGGAAGACTCACTGTCAGAGTGTGTTGGAAAGGAAGAGACACTGTCAGAGATTGTTGGACAGGAAGTGTCAGTGTCAGAGAGTGTTGGAGAGGAAGAGTCACTGTCAGAGAGTGTTGGAGAGGAAGAGTCACTGTCAGAGAGTGTTGGAGAGGAATACTCACTGTCAGAGAGTGTTGGAGAGGAAGAGTCACTGTCAGAGAGTGTTGGAGAGGAAGAGTCACTGTCAGAGAGTGTTGAAGAAGAGGAGTCGCTGTCAGAGAGTTTTGGAGAGGAAGAATCACTGTCAGAGATTGTTGGAGAGGAAGAGTCTCTGTCAGAGAGTGTTGGAGCGGAAGAGTCACTGTCAGAGAGTGTTGGAGAGGAAGAATCAGTGTCAGAGAGTGTTGGAGAGGAAGAGTCACTGTCAGAGAGTGTTGGAGACGAAGAGTCACTGTCAGAGAGTGTAGGAGCGGAAGTGTCAGAGTCAGTGAGTGTTGAAGAGGAAGAGTCACTGTCATAGAGTGTTGGAGAGGAAGAGTCGCTATCAGAGATTGTTGGAGAACAAGAGTCGCTGTCAGAGAGTGTTGGAGAGGAAGATTCACTGTCAGAGAGTGCTGGAGAGGTAGTGTCAGTGTCAGAGAGTGTTGGAGAGGAAGCGTCACTGTCAGAGAGTGTTGGAGAGGTAGTGTCAGTGTCAGAGAGTGTTGGAGAGGAAGCGTCACTGTCAGAGAGTGTTGGAGAGGAAGTGTCAGTATCAGAGAGTGTTGGAGAGGAAGCGTCACTGTCAGAGAGTGTTGGAGAGGAAGTGTCAGTGTCAGAGAGTGTTGGAGAGGAGGAGTCACTGTCAGAGAGTGTTGGAGAAGTAGAGTCCCTGTCAGAGAGTGTTGGAGAGGAAGAGTCACAGTCAGAGAGTGTTGGAGAGGAAGACTCACTGTCAGAGTGTGTTGGAAAGGAAGAGTCACTGTCAGAGATTGTTGGACAGGAAGTGTCAGTGTCAGAGAGTGTTGGAGAGGAAGAGTCACTGTCAGAGAGTGTTGGAGAGGAAGAGTCACTGTCAGAGAGTGTTGGAGAGGAATACTCACTGTCAGAGGGTGTTGGAGAGGAAGAGCCACTGTCAGAGGGTGTTGGAGAGGAAGAGTCACTGTCAGAGAGTGCTGAAGAAGAGGAGTCGCTGTCAGAGAGTTTTGGAGAGGAAGAGTCACTGTCAGAGAGTGTTGAAGAGGAAGAGTCGCTGTCAGAGAGTGTTGGAGAGGAAGAGTCACTGTCAGAGAGGGTAGGAGAGGAAGAGTCACTGTCAGAGAGTGTTGGAGAGGAAGAGTCACTGTCAGAGAGTGTTGAAGAGGAAGAGTCACTGTCAGAGAGTGTTGGAGAGGAAGAGTCACTGTCAGAGAGTGTAGGAGAGGAAGAGTCTGAGTCAGAGAGTGTTGAAGTGGAAGAGTCACTGTCAGAGAGTGTAGAAGCGTGAAGAGTCATTGTCAGAGATTGTTGAAGAGGAAGAGTCACTGTCAGAGAGTGTTGGAGAGGAAGAGTCACTGTCTGAGTGTGTTGGAGAGGAAGAGTCACTGTCAGAGAGTGTTGAAGAAGAGGAGTCGCTGTCAGAGAGTGTTGGAGAGGAAGAGTCACTGTCGGAGATTGTTGAAGAGGAACAGTCACTGTCAGAGAGTTTTGGAGAGGAATAGTCACTGTCAGAGAGTGTTGGAGAGGAGGAGTCACTGTCAGAGAGTGTTGAAGAGGAAGAGTCACTGTCAGAGAGTGTTGGAGAGGAATAGTCACTGTCAGAGAGTGTTGAAGAGGATGAGTCACTGTCAGAGAGGGTAGGAGAGGAAGAGTCACTGTCAGAGAGTGTTGAAGAGGAAGAGTCACTGTCAGAGAGTGTTGAAGAGGAAGAGTCACTGTCAGAGAGTGTTGGAGAGGAAGAGTCACTGTCAGAGAGTGTAGGAGAGGATGAGTCAGAGTCAGAGAGTGTTGAAGAGGAACAGTCACTGTCAGAGTGTGTTGGAGAGGAAGAGTCACTGTCAGAGATTGTTGGAGAGGAAGAGTCACTGTCAGAGAGTGTTGGTGAGGAAGAGTCACTCTCAGAGAGTTTTGGAGAGGAAGAGTCACTGTCAGAGCCTGTTGGAGAGAAAGAGTCACTGTCAGAGAGTGTTGGAGAGGAAGAGTCACTTTCAGAGAGTGTTGGAGAGGAAGAGTCACTGTCAAAGAGTGTAGGAGTGGAAGAGTCAGTGTCAGAGAGAGTTGAAGAGGAAGAGTCACTGTCAGAGAGTGTTGGAGAGGAAGAGTCACTGACAGAGTGTCTTGTTGAGGAAGAGTCACTGTCAGAGAGTGTAGGAGAGGAAGAGTCAGAGTCAGAGAGTGTAGAAGCGTGAAGAGCCATTGTCAGAGAGTGTTGAAGAGGAAGAGTCACTGTCAGAGAGTGTTGCAGAGGAAGAGTCACTGTCAGAGAGTGTAGGAGAGGAAGAGTCACTGTCAGAGAGTGTTGGAGAGGAAGAGTCACTGTCAGAGAGTGTTGAAGAGGAAGAGTCACTGTCAGAGTGTGTTGGAGAGGAGGAGTGACTGTCAGAGAGTGTTGGAGAGGAAGAGTCAGTGTCAGAGAGTGTTGGAGAGGAAGAGTCACTGTCAGAGAGTGTTGGAGAGGAAGAATCACTGTCAGAGACTTTAGGAGAGGAGGAGTCACTGTCAGAGAGTGTTGGAGAGGAAGAGTCACTGTCAGAGAGTGTTGAAGAGGAAGAGTCACTGTCAGAGTCTGTTGGAGAGGAAGAGTCACTGTCAGAGAGTGTTGAAGAGGAAGAGTCACTGTCAGAGAGTGTTGGAGAGGAAGAGTCACTGTCAGAGAGTGTTGGTGAGGAGGAATCAATGTCAGAGAGTGTTGGAGAGGAAGAGGCACTGTCAGAGAGTTTAGGAAAGGAGGAGTCACTGTCAGAGAGTGTTGGAGAGGAAGAGTCATTGTCAGAGAGTATAGGAAAGGAGGAGTCACTGTCAGAAATTGTTGGAGAGGAGGAGTCACTGTCAGAGAATGTAGGAGAGGTAGCGTCAGAGTCAGAGAGTGTTGGAGAGGAAGAGTCACTGTCAGAGAGTGTTGGAGAGGAAGAGTCACTGTCAGAGAGTGTTGGAGAGGAAGAGTCACTGTCGGAGAGTGTTGGAGAGGAAGAGTCACTGTCAGAGACTGTTGGAGAGGAAGAGTCACTGTCAGAGAGTGTTGGAGAGGAGCTGCCACTGTCAGAGAGTGTTGGAGAGGAGGAGTCACTGTCAGAGAGTGTTAAAGAGGAAGAGTCACTGTCAGAGAGTGTTGGAGAGGAAGAGTCACTGTCAGAGAGTGTTGAAGAGGAAGAGTCACTGTCAGAGAGTGTTGGAGAGGAAGAGTCACTGTCAGAGAGTGTTCAAGAGGAAGTGTCGCTGTCAGAGAGTGTTAGAGAGGATGAGTCATTGTCAGAGAGTGTTGAAGAGGAAGAGTCACTGTCAGAGAGTGTTGGAGAGGAAGAGTCACTGTCAGAGAGTGTTCAAGAGGAAGTGTCGCTGTCAGAGAGTGTTGGAGAGGAAGAGTCACTGTCAGAGAGTGTTGAAGAGGAAGAGTCACTGTCAGAGAGTGCAGGAGAGGAAGAGTCACTGTCAGAGAGTATTGGAGAGGAAGAGTCACTGTCAGAGAGTGTTGAAGAGGAAGAGTCACTGTCAGAGAGTGTTGGAGAGGAAGAGTCACTGTCAGAGAGTGTAGGAGAGGAAGAGTCAGAGTCAGAGAGTGTTGGAGAGGAGGAGTCACTGTCAGAGAGTGTTGCAGAGGTAGAGTCCCTGTCAGAGAGTGTTGGAGAGAAAGAGTCACTGTCAGAGAGTGTTGGAGAGTAAGAGTCACTGTCAGAGAGTGTAGGAGAGGAGGCGTCACTGTCAGAGAGTGTTGGAGAGGAAGAGTCACTGTCAGAGAGTGTAGGAGAGGAGGCGTCACTGTCAGAGAGTGTTGAAGAGGAAGAGTCACTGTCAGAGACTGTTGGAGAGGAAGAGTCAATGTCAGAGAGTGTTGAAGAGGAAGAGTCACTGTCAGAGAGTGTTGGAGAGGCGGAGTCACTGTCAGAGAGTGTTGGAGAGGAGGAGTCACTGTCAGAGAGTGTTGAAGAGGAAGAGTCACTGTCAGAGAGTGTTGGAGAGGAGGAGTCACTGTCAGAGAGTTTAGGAGAGGAGGAGTCACTGTCAGAGAGTGTTGAAGAGGAAGAGTCACTGTCAGAGTCTGTTGGAGAGGAAGAGTCACTGTCAGAGAGTATTGAAGAGGAAGAGTCACTGTCAGAGAGTGTTGGAGAGGAAGAGTCACTGTCTGAGAGTGTTGGAGAGGAAGAGTCACTGTCAGAGATTGTTGGAGAGGAAGAGTCTCTGTCAGAGAGTGTTGGAGCGGAAGAGTCACTGTCAGAGAGTGTTGGAGAGGAAGAGTCAGTGTCAGAGAGTGTTGGAGAGGAAGAGTCACTGTCAGAGAGTGTTGGAGAACAAGAGTCACTGTCAGAGAGTGTAGGAGCGGAAGTGTCAGAGTCAGTGAGTGTTGAAGAGGAAGAGTCACTGTCAAAGAGTGTTGGAGAGGAAGAGTCGCTATCAGAGATTGTTGGAGAGGAAGAGTCACTGTCAGAGAGTGTTGGAGAGGAAGTGTCAGTGTCAGATAGTGTTGGAGAGGAAGCGTCACTGTCAGAGAGTGTTGGAGAGAAAGAGTCACTGTCACAGAGTGTTGGAGAGGAAGAGTCACTGTCAGAGAGTGTTGGACAGGAGGAGTCACTGTCAGAGAGTGTTGGAGAGGTAGAGTCCCTGTCAGAGAGTGTTGGAGAGGAAGAGTCACTGTCAGAGAGTGTTGGAGAGGAAGAGTCACTGTCAGAGAGTGTTGGAGAGGAATACTCACTGTCAGAGAGTGTTGGAGAGGAAGAGTCACTGTCAGAGAGTGTTGGAGAGGAAGAGTCACTGTCAGAGAGTGTTGAAGAAGAGGAGTTGCTGTCAGAGAGTTTTGGAGAGGAAGAGTCACTGTCAGAGATTGTTGGAGAGGAAGAGTCTCTGTCAGAGAGTGTTGGAGCGGAAGAGTCACTGTCAGAGAGTGTTGGAGAGGAAGAGTCAGTGTCAGAGAGTGTTGGAGAGGAAGAGTCACTGTCAGAGAGTGTTGGAGACGAAGAGTCACTGTCAGAGAGTGTAGGAGCGGAAGTGTCAGAGTCAGTGAGTGTTGAAGAGGAAGAGTCACTGTCATAGAGTGTTGGAGAGGAAGAGTCGCTATCAGAGATTGTTGGAGAACAAGAGTCGCTGTCAGAGAGTGTTGGAGAGGAAGATTCACTGTCAGAGAGTGTTGGAGAGGAAGTGTCAGTGTCAGAGAGTGTTGGAGAGGAAGCGTCACTGTCAGAGAGTGTTGGAGAGAAAGAGTCACTGTCACAGAGTGTTGGAGAGGAAGAGTCACTGTCAGAGAGTGTTGGACAGGAGGAGTCACTGTCAGAGAGTGTTGGAGAGGTAGAGTCCCTGTCAGAGAGTGTTGGAGAGGAAGAGTCACTGTCAGAGAGTGTTGGAGAGGAAGACTCACTGTCAGAGAGAGTTGGAGAGGAAGTGTCAGTGTCAGAGAGTGTTGGAGAGGAAGCGTCACTGTCAGAGAGTGTTGGAGAGGAAGTGTCAGTATCAGAGAGTGTTGGAGAGGAAGCGTCACTGTCAGAGAGTGTTGGAGAGGAAGTGTCAGTGTCAGAGAGTGTTGGAGAGGAGGAGTCACTGTCAGAGAGTGTTGGAGAAGTAGAGTCCCTGTCAGAGAGTGTTGGAGAGGAAGAGTCACAGTCAGAGAGTGTTGGAGAGGAAGACTCACTGTCAGAGTGTGTTGGAAAGGAAGAGCCACTGTCAGAGGGTGTTGGAGAGGAAGAGTCACTGTCAGAGAGTGCTGAAGAAGAGGAGTCGCTGTCAGAGAGTTTTGGAGAGGAAGAGTCACTGTCAGAGAGTGTTGAAGAGGAAGAGGCGCTGTCAGAGAGTGTTGGAGAGGAAGAGTCACTGTCAGAGAGGGTAGGAGAGGAAGAGTCACTGTCAGAGAGTGTTGGAGAGGAAGAGTCACTGTCAGAGAGTGTTGAAGAGGAAGAGTCACTGTCAGAGAGTGTTGGAGAGGAAGAGTCACTGTCAGAGAGTGTAGGAGAGGAAGAGTCTGAGTCAGAGAGTGTTGAAGTGGAAGAGTCACTGTCAGAGAGTGTAGAAGCGTGAAGAGTCATTGTCAGAGATTGTTGAAGAGGAAGAGTCACTGTCAGAGAGTGTTGGAGAGGAAGAGTCACTGTCTGAGTGTGTTGGAGAGGAAGAGTCACTGTCAGAGAGTGTTGAAGAAGAGGAGTCGCTGTCAGAGAGTGTTGGAGAGGAAGAGTCACTGTCGGAGATTGTTGAAGAGGAACAGTCACTGTCAGAGAGTTTTGGAGAGGAAGAGTCACTGTCAGAGACTGTTGGAGAGGAAGAGACACTGTCAGAGAGTGTTGAAGAGTAAGAGTCGCTGTCAGAGAGTGTTGGAGAGGAATAGTCACTGTCAGAGAGTGTTGAAGAGGATGAGTCACTGTCAGAGAGGGTAGGAGAGGAAGAGTCACTGTCAGAGAGTGTTGAAGAGGAAGAGTCACTGTCAGAGAGTGTTGAAGAGGAAGAGGCACTGTCAGAGAGTGTTGGAGAGGAAGTGTCACTGTCAGAGAGTGTAGGAGAGGATGAGTCAGAGTCAGAGAGTGTTGAAGAGGAACAGTCACTGTCAGAGTGTGTTGGAGAGGAAGAGTCACTGTCAGAGATTGTTGGAGAGGAAGAGTCACTGTCAGAGAGTGTTGGTGAGGAAGAGTCACTCTCAGAGAGTTTTGGAGAGGAAGAGTCACTGTCAGAGCCTGTTGGAGAGGAAGAGTCACTGTCAGAGAGTGTTGGAGAGGAAGAGTCACTGTCAGAGAGTGTTGGAGAGGAAGAGTCACTGTCAGAGAGTGAAGGAGCGGAAGAGTCAGTGTCAGAGAGTGTTGAAGAGGAAGAGTCACTGTCAGAGAGTGTTGGAGAGGAAGAGTCACTGACAGAGTGTGTTGTTGAGGAAGAGTCACTGTCAGAGAGTGTAGGAGAGGAAGAGTCAGAGTCAGAGAGTGTAGAAGTGTGAAGAGTCATTGTCAGAGAATGTTGAAGAGGAAGAGTCACTGTCAGAGAGTGTTGCAGAGGAAGAGTCACTGTCAGAGAGTGTAGGAGAGGAAGAGTCACTGTCAGAGAGTGTTGGAGAGGAAGAGTCACTGTCAGAGAGTGTTGAAGAGGAAGAGTCACTGTCAGAGTGTGTTGGAGAGGAGGAGTCACTGTCAGAGAGTGTTGGAGAGGAAGAGTCAGTGTCAGAGAGTGTTGGAGAGGAAGAGTCACTGTCAGAGAGTGTTGGAGAGGAAGAATCACTGTCAGAGAGTTTAGGAGAGGAGGAGTCACTGTCAGAGAGTGTTGAAGAGGAAGAGTCACTGTCAGAGTCTGTTGGAGAGGAAGAGTCACTGTCAGAGAGTGTTGAAGAGGAAGAGTCACTGTCAGAGAGTGTTGGAGAGGAAGAGTCACTGTCTGAGAGTGTTGGAGAGGAAGAGTCACTGTCAGAGATTGTTGGAGAGGAAGAGTCTCTGTCAGAGAGTGTTGGAGCGGATGAGTCACTGTCAGAGAGTGTTGGAGAGGAAAAGTCAGTGTCAGAGAGTGTTGGAGAGGAAGAGTCACTGTCAGAGAGTGTTGGAGAACAAGAGTCACTGTCAGAGAGTGTAGGAGCGGAAGTGTCAGAGTCAGTGAGTGTTGAAGAGGAAGAGTCACTGTCAGAGAGTGTTGGAGCGGAAGAGTCACTGTCAGAGAGTGTTGGAGAGGAAGAGTCACTGTCAGAGATTGTTGGAGAGGAAGAGTCACTGTCAGAGAGTGATGGAGATGAAGTGTCAGTGTCAGAGAGTGTTGGAGAGGAAGCGTCACTGTCAGAGAGTGTTGGAGAGAAAGAGTCACTGTCGCAGAGTGTTGGAGAGGAAGAGTCACTGTCAGAGAGTGTTGGACAGGAGGAGTCACTGTCAGAGAGTGTTGGAGAGGTAGAGTCCCTGTCAGAGAGTGTTGGAGAGGAAGAGTCACTGTCAGAGAGTGTTGGAGAGGAAGACTCACTGTCAGAGAGTGTTGGAAAGGAAGAGACACTGTCAGAGATTGTTGGACAGGAAGTGTCAGTGTCAGAGAGTGTTGGAGAGGAAGAGTCACTGTCAGAGAGTGTTGGAGAGGAAGAGTCACTGTCAGAGAGTGTTGGAGAGGAATACTCACTGTCAGAGAGTGTTGGAGAGGAAGAGTCACTGTCAGAGAGTGTTGGAGAGGAAGAGTCACTGTCAGAGAGTGTTGAAGAAGAGGAGTCGCTGTCAGAGAGTTTTGGAGAGGAAGAGTCACTGTCAGAGATTGTTGGAGAGGAAGAGTCTCTGTCAGAGAGTGTTGGAGCGGAAGAGTCACTGTCAGAGAGTGTTGGAGAGGAAGAGTCAGTGTCAGAGAGTGTTGGAGAGGAAGAGTCACTGTCAGAGAGTGTTGGAGAGGAAGAGTCACTGTCAGAGAGTGTAGGAGCGGAAGTGTCAGAGTCAGTGAGTGTTGAAGAGGAAGAGTCACTGTCATAGAGTGTTGGAGAGGAAGAGTCGCTATCAGAGATTGTTGGAGAACAAGAGTCGCTGTCAGAGAGTGTTGGGGAGGAAGATTCACTGTCAGAGAGTGTTGGAGAGGAAGTGTCAGTGTCAGAGAGTGTTGGAGAGGAAGATTCACTGTCAGAGAGTGTTGGAGAGGAAGTGTCAGTATCAGAGAGTGTTGGAGAGGAAGCGTCACTGTCAGAGAGTGTTGGAGAGGAAGAATCACAGTCAGAGAGTGTTGGAGAGGAAGACTCACTGTCACAGTGTGTTGGAAAGGAAGAGTCCCTGTCAGAGATTGTTGGACAGGAAGTGTCAGTGTCAGAGAGTGTTGGAGAGGAAGAGTCACTGTCAGAGAGTGTTGGAGAGGAAGAGTCACTGTCAGAGAGTGTTGGAGAGGAATACTCACTGTCAGAGAGTGTTGGAGAGGAAGAGTCACTGTCAGAGAGTGTTGGAGAGGAAGAGTCACTGTCAGAGAGTGTTGAAGAAGAGGAGTCGCTGTCAGAGAGTTTTGGAGAGGAAGAGTCACTGTCATAGAGTGTTGGAGAGGAAGAGTCGCTATCAGAGATTGTTGGAGAGGAAGAGTCACTGTCAGAGAGTGTTGGAGAGGAAGTGTCAGTGTCAGAGAGTGTTGGAGAGGAAGCGTCACTGTCAGAGAGTGTTGGAGAGAAAGAGTCACTGTCAGAGAGTGTTGGAGAGGAAGAGTCACTGTCAGAGAGTGTTGAAGAAGAGGAGTCGCTGTCAGAGAGTTTTGGAGAGGAAGAGTCACTGTCAGAGATTGTTGGAGAGGAAGAGTCTCTGTCAGAGAGTGTTGGAGCGGAAGAGTCACTGTCAGAGAGTGTTGGAGAGGAAGAGTCAGTGTCAGAGAGTGTTGGAGAGGAAGAGTCACTGTCAGAGAGTGTTGGAGAGGAAGAGTCACTGTCAGAGAGTGTAGGAGCGGAAGTGTCAGAGTCAGTGAGTGTTGAAGAGGAAGAGTCACTGTCATAGAGTGTTGGAGAGGAAGAGTCGCTATCAGAGATTGTTGGAGAACAAGAGTCGCTGTCAGAGAGTGTTGGGGAGGAAGATTCACTGTCAGAGAGTGTTGGAGAGGAAGTGTCAGTGTCAGAGAGTGTTGGAGAGGAAGATTCACTGTCAGAGAGTGTTGGAGAGGAAGTGTCAGTATCAGAGAGTGTTGGAGAGGAAGCGTCACTGTCAGAGAGTGTTGGAGAGGAAGAATCACAGTCAGAGAGTGTTGGAGAGGAAGACTCACTGTCACAGTGTGTTGGAAAGGAAGAGTCCCTGTCAGAGATTGTTGGACAGGAAGTGTCAGTGTCAGAGAGTGTTGGAGAGGAAGAGTCACTGTCAGAGAGTGTTGGAGAGGAAGAGTCACTGTCAGAGAGTGTTGGAGAGGAATACTCACTGTCAGAGAGTGTTGGAGAGGAAGAGTCACTGTCAGAGAGTGTTGGAGAGGAAGAGTCACTGTCAGAGAGTGTTGAAGAAGAGGAGTCGCTGTCAGAGAGTTTTGGAGAGGAAGAGTCACTGTCATAGAGTGTTGGAGAGGAAGAGTCGCTATCAGAGATTGTTGGAGAGGAAGAGTCACTGTCAGAGAGTGTTGGAGAGGAAGTGTCAGTGTCAGAGAGTGTTGGAGAGGAAGCGTCACTGTCAGAGAGTGTTGGAGAGAAAGAGTCACTGTCAGAGAGTGTTGGAGAGGAAGAGTCACTGTCAGAGAGTGTTGGACAGGAGGAGTCACTGTCAGAGAGTGTTGGAGAGGTAGAGTCCCTGTCAGAGAGTGTTGGAGAGGAAGAGTCACTGTCAGAGAGTGTTGGAGAGGAAGACTCACTGTCAGAGAGAGTTGGAGAGGAAGTGTCAGTGTCAGAGAGTGTTGGAGAGGAAGCGTCACTGTCAGAGAGTGTTGGAGAGGAAGTGTCAGCATCAGAGAGTGTTGGAGAGGAAGCGTCACTGTCAGAGAGTGTTGGAGAGGAAGTGTCAGTGTCAGAGAGTGTTGGAGAGGAGGAGTCACTGTCAGAGAGTGTTGGAGAAGTAGAGTCCCTGTCAGAGAGTGTTGGAGAGGAAGAGTCACAGTCAGAGAGTGTTGGAGAGGAAGGCTCACTGTCAGAGTGTGTTGGAAAGGAAGCGTCACTGTCAGAGAGTGTTGGAGAGGAAGTGTCAGCATCAGAGAGTGTTGGAGAGGAAGCGTCACTGTCAGAGAGTGTTGGAGAGGAAGTGTCAGTGTCAGAGAGTGTTGGAGAGGAGGAGTCACTGTCAGAGAGTGTTGGAGAAGTAGAGTCCCTGTCAGAGAGTGTTGGAGAGGAAGAGTCACAGTCAGAGAGTGTTGGAGAGGAAGAGTCACTGTCAGAGAGTGTTGGAGAGGAAGAGTCACTGTCAGAGAGTGTTGGAGAGGAATACTCACTGTCAGAGGGTGTTGGAGAGGAAGAGCCACTGTCAGAGGGTGTTGGAGAGGAAGAGTCACTGTCAGAGAGTGCTGAAGAAGAGGAGTCGCTGTCAGAGAGTTTTGGAGAGGAAGAGTCACTGTCAGAGAGTGTTGAAGAGGAAGAGTCGCTGTCAGAGAGTGTTGGAGAGGAAGAGTCACTGTCAGAGAGGGTAGGAGAGGAAGAGTCACTGTCAGAGAGTGTTGGAGAGGAAGAGTCACTGTCAGAGAGTGTTGAAGAGGAAGAGTCACTGTCAGAGAGTGTTGGAGAGGAAGAGTCACTGTCAGAGAGTGTTGCAGAGGAAGAGTCACTGTCAGAGAGTGTAGGAGAGGAAGAGTCACTGTCAGAGAGTGTTGGAGAGGAAGAGTCACTGTCAGAGAGTGTTGAAGAGGAAGAGTCACTGTCAGAGTGTGTTGGAGAGGAGGAGTCACTGTCAGAGAGTGTTGGAGAGGAAGAGTCAGTGTCAGAGAGTGTTGGAGAGGAAGAGTCACTGTCAGAGAGTGTTGGAGAGGAAGAATCACTGTCAGAGAGTGTTGGAGAGGAAGAATCACTGTCAGCGAGTGTTGGAGAGGAAGAGTCACTGTCAGAGAGTGTAGGAGCGGAAGAGTCAGAGTCAGAGAGTGTTGGAGAGGAAGAGTCACTGTCAGAGAGTGTTGTTGAGGAAGAGTCACTGTCAGAATGTTTTGCAGAGGTAGAGTCACTGTCAGAGAGTGCTGGGGAGGAAGAGTCACTGTCAGAGAGTGTAGGAGAGGAAGAGTCACTGTCAGAGAGTGTTGGAGAGGTAGAGTCACTGTCAGAGAGTGTTGAAGAGGAAGAGTAACTGTCAGAGAGCGTTGGAGAGGAAGAGTCACTGTCAGAGAGTGTTGAAGAGGAAGAGTCGCTGTCAGAGAGTGTTGGAGAGGAAGAGTCACTGTCAGAGATTGTTGAAGAGGATGAGTCACTGTCAGAGAGGGTAGGAGAGGAAGAGTCACTGTCAGAGAGTGTTGGAGAGGAAGAGTCACTGTCAGAGAGTGTTGAAGAGGAAGAGTCACTGTCAGAGAGTGTTGGAGAGGAAGAGTCACTGTCAGAGTGTGTAGGAGAGTATGAGTCAGAGTCAGAGAGTGTTGAAGAGGAACAGTCTCTGTCAGAGAGTGTTGGAGAGGAAGAGTCACTGTCAGAGAGTTTTGGAGAGGAAGAGTCACTGTCAGAGTGTGTTGGAGAGGAAGAGTCACTGTCAGAGAGTGTAGGAGCGGAAGAGTCAGATTCAGAGAGTGTTGGAGAGGAAGAGTCGCTATCAGAGAGTGTTGGAGAGGAAGAGTCACTGTCAGAGAGTGTTGGAGAGGAAGAGTCACTGTCAGAGAGTGTTGGAGAGGAAGAGTCACTGTCAGAGAGTGTAGGAGCGGAAGAGTCAGTGTCAGAGAGTGTTGAAGAGGAAGAGTCACTGTCAGAGAGTGTTGGAGCGGAAGAGTCACTGTCAGAGAGTGTTGGAGAGGAAGAGTCACTGTCAGAGATTGTTGGAGAGGAAGAGTCACTGTCAGAGAGTGATGGAGAGGAAGTGTCAGTGTCAGAGAGTGTTGGAGAGGAAGCGTCACTGTCAGAGAGTGTTGGAGAGAAAGAGTCACTGTCGCAGAGTGTTGGAGAGGAAGAGTCACTGTCAGAGAGTGTTGGACAGGAGGAGTCACAGTCAGAGAGTGTTGGAGAGGAAGAGTCACTGTCAGAGAGTGTTGGAGAGGAAGTGTCAGTGTCAGAGAGTGCTGGAGAGGAAGCGTCACTGTCAGTGAGTGTTGGAGAGAAAGAGTCACTGTCACAGAGTGTTGGAGAGGAAGAGTCACTGTCAGAGAGTGTTGGACAGGAGGAGTCACTGTCAGAGAGTGTTGGAGAGGTAGAGTCCCTGTCAGAGAGTGTTGGAGAGGAAGAGTCACTGTCAGAGAGTGTTGGAGAGGAAGACTCACTGTCAGAGAGAGTTGGAGAGGAAGTGTCAGTGTCAGAGAGTGTTGGAGAGGAAGCGTCACTGTCAGAGAGTGTTGGAGAGGAAGTGTCAGCATCAGAGAGTGTTGGAGAGGAAGCGTCACTGTCAGAGAGTGTTGGAGAGGAAGTGTCAGTGTCAGAGAGTGTTGGAGAGGAGGAGTCACTGTCAGAGAGTGTTGGAGAAGTAGAGTCCCTGTCAGAGAGTGTTGGAGAGGAAGAGTCACAGTCAGAGAGTGTTGGAGAGGAAGACTCACTGTCAGAGTGTGTTGGAAAGGAAGCGTCACTGTCAGAGAGTGTTGGAGAGGAAGTGTCAGCATCAGAGAGTGTTGGAGAGGAAGCGTCACTGTCAGAGAGTGTTGGAGAGGAAGTGTCAGTGTCAGAGAGTGTTGGAGAGGAGGAGTCACTGTCAGAGAGTGTTGGAGAAGTAGAGTCCCTGTCAGAGAGTGTTGGAGAGGAAGAGTCACAGTCAGAAAGTGTTGGAGAGGAAGAGTCACTGTCAGAGAGTGTTGGAGAGGAAGAGTCACTGTCAGAGAGTGTTGGAGAGGAATACTCACTTTCAGAGGGTGTTGGAGAGGAAGAGCCACTGTCAGAGGGTGTTGGAGAGGAAGAGTCACTGTCAGAGAGTGCTGAAGAAGAGCAGTCGCTGTCAGAGAGTTTTGGAGAGTAAGAGTCACTGTCAGAGAGTGTTGAAGAGGAAGAGTCGCTGTCAGAGAGTGTTGGAGAGGAAGAGTCACTGTCAGAGAGGGTAGGAGAGGAAGAGTCACTGTCAGAGAGTGTTGGAGAGGAAGAGTCACTGTCATAGAGTGTTGAAGAGGAAGAGTCACTGTCAGAGAGTGTTGGAGAGGAAGAGTCACTGTCAGAGAGTGTTGCAGAGGAAGAGTCACTGTCAGAGAGTGTAGGAGAGGAAGATTCACTGTCAGAGAGTGTTGGAGAGGAAGAGTCACTGTCAGAGAGTGTTGAAGAGGAAGAGTCACTGTCAGAGTGTGTTGGAGAGGAGGAGTCACTGTCAGAGAGTGTTGGAGAGGAAGAGTCAGTGTCAGAGAGTGTTGGAGAGGAAGAGTCACTGTCAGAGAGTGTTGGAGAGGAAGAATCACTGTCAGAGAGTGTTGGAGAGGAAGAATCACTGTCAGCGAGTGTTGAAGAGGAAGAGTCACTGTCAGAGAGTGTAGGAGCGGAAGAGTCAGAGTCAGAGAGTGTTGGAGAGGAAGAGTCACTGTCAGAGAGTGTTGTTGAGGAAGAGTCACTGTCAGAATGTTTTGCAGAGGTAGAGTCACTGTCAGAGAGTGCTGGGGAGGAAGAGTCACTGTCAGAGAGTGTAGGAGAGGAAGAGTCACTGTCAGAGAGTGTTGGAGAGGTAGAGTCACTGTCAGAGAGTGTTGAAGAGGAAGAGTAACTGTCAGAGAGCGTTGGAGAAGAAGAGTCACTGTCAGAGAGTGTTGAAGAGGAAGAGTCGCTGTCAGAGAGAGTTGGAGAGGAAGAGTCACTGTCAGAGATTGTTGAAGAGGATGAGTCACTGTCAGAGAGGGTAGGAGAGGAAGAGTCACTGTCAGAGAGTGTTGGAGAGGAAGAGACACTGTCAGAGAGTGTTGAAGAGGAAGAGTCACTGTCAGAGAGTGTTGGAGAGGAAGAGTCACTGTCAGAGTGTGTAGGAGAGTATGAGTCAGAGTCAGAGAGTGTTGAAGAGGAACAGTCACTGTCAGAGAGTGTTGGAGAGGAAGAGTCACTGTCAGAGAGTTTTGGAGAGGGAGAGTCACTGTCAGAGTGTGTTGGAGAGGAAGAGTCACTGTCAGAGAGTGTAGGAGCGGAAGAGTCAGATTCAGAGAGTGTTGGAGAGGAAGAGTCACTGTCAGAGAGGGTAGGAGAGGAAGAGTCACTGTCAGAGAGTGTTGGAGAGGAAGAGTCACTGTCAGAGAGTGTTGAAGAGGAAGAGTCACTGTCAGAGAGTGTTGGAGAGGAAGAGTCACTGTCAGAGAGTGTTGCAGAGGAAGAGTCACTGTCAGAGAGTGTAGGAGAGGAAGAGTCACTGTCAGAGAGTGTTGGAGAGGAAGAGTCACTGTCAGAGAGTGTTGAAGAGGAAGAGTCACTGTCAGAGTGTGTTGGAGAGGAGGAGTCACTGTCAGAGAGTGTTGGAGAGGAAGAGTCAGTGTCAGAGAGTGTTGGAGAGGAAGAGTCACTGTCAGAGAGTGTTGGAGAGGAAGAATCACTGTCAGAGAGTGTTGGAGAGGAAGAATCACTGTCAGCGAGTGTTGAAGAGGAAGAGTCACTGTCAGAGAGTGTAGGAGCGGAAGAGTCAGAGTCAGAGAGTGTTGGAGAGGAAGAGTCACTGTCAGAGAGTGTTGTTGAGGAAGAGTCACTGTCAGAATGTTTTGCAGAGGTAGAGTCACTGTCAGAGAGTGCTGGGGAGGAAGAGTCACTGTCAGAGAGTGTAGGAGAGGAAGAGTCACTGTCAGAGAGTGTTGGAGAGGTAGAGTCACTGTCAGAGAGTGTTGAAGAGGAAGAGTAACTGTCAGAGAGCGTTGGAGAGGAAGAGTCACTGTCAGAGAGTGTTGAAGAGGAAGAGTCGCTGTCAGAGAGTGTTGGAGAGGAAGAGTCACTGTCAGAGATTGTTGAAGAGGATGAGTCACTGTCAGAGAGGGTAGGAGAGGAAGAGTCACTGTCAGAGAGTGTTGGAGAGGAAGAGTCACTGTCAGAGAGTGTTGAAGAGGAAGAGTCACTGTCAGAGAGTGTTGGAGAGGAAGAGTCACTGTCAGAGTGTGTAGGAGAGTATGAGTCAGAGTCAGAGAGTGTTGAAGAGGAACAGTCACTGTCAGAGAGTGTTGGAGAGGAAGAGTCACTGTCAGAGAGTTTTGGAGAGGAAGAGTCACTGTCAGAGTGTGTTGGAGAGGAAGAGTCACTGTCAGAGAGTGTAGGAGCGGAAGAGTCAGATTCAGAGAGTGTTGAAGAGGAAGAGTCGCTGTCAGAGAGTGTTGGAGAGGAAGAGTCACTGTCAGAGAGTGTTGGAGAGGAAGAGTCACTGTCAGAGAGTGTTGGAGAGGAAGAGTCACTGTCAGAGAGTGTAGGAGCGGAAGAGTCAGTGTCAGAGAGTGTTGAAGAGGAAGAGTCACTGTCAGAGAGTGTTGGAGCGGAAGAGTCACTGTCAGAGAGTGTTGGAGAGGAAGAGTCACTGTCAGAGACTGTTGGAGAGGAAGAGTCACTGTCAGAGAGTGATGGAGAGGAAGTGTCAGTGTCAGAGAGTGTTGGAGAGGAAGCGTCACTGTCAGAGAGTGTTGGAGAGAAAGAGTCACTGTCGCAGAGTGTTGGAGAGGAAGAGTCACTGTCAGAGAGTGTTGGACAGGAGGAGTCACTGTCAGAGAGTGTTGGAGAGGTAGAGTCCCTGTCAGAGAGTGTTGGAGAGGAAGAGTCACTGTCAGAGAGTGTTGGAGAGGAAGACTCACTGTCAGAGAGTGTTGGAAAGGAAGAGACACTGTCAGAGATTGTTGGACAGGAAGTGTCAGTGTCAGAGAGTGTTGGAGAGGAAGAGTCACTGTCAGAGAGTGTTGGAGAGGAAGAGTCACTGTCAGAGAGTGTTGGAGAGGAATACTCACTGTCAGAGAGTGTTGGAGAGGAAGAGTCACTGTCAGAGAGTGTTGGAGAGGAAGAGTCACTGTCAGAGAGTGTTGAAGAAGAGGAGTCGCTGTCAGAGAGTTTTGGAGAGGAAGAGTCACTGTCAGAGATTGTTGGAGAGGAAGAGTCTCTGTCAGAGAGTGTTGGAGCGGAAGAGTCACTGTCAGAGAGTGTTGGAGAGGAAGAGTCAGTGTCAGAGAGTGTTGGAGAGGAAGAGTCACTGTCAGAGAGTGTTGCAGAGGAAGAGTCACTGTCAGAGAGTGTAGGAGAGGAAGATTCACTGTCAGAGAGTGTTGAAGAGGAAGAGTCACTGTCATGGAGTGTTGGAGAGGAAGAGTCGCTATCAGAGATTGTTGGAGAACAAGAGTCGCTGTCAGAGAGTGTTGGAGAGGAAGATTCACTGTCAGAGAGTGTTGGAGAGGAAGTGTCAGTGTCAGAGAGTGTTGGAGAGGAAGATTCACTGTCAGAGAGTGTTGGAGAGGAAGTGTCAGTATCAGAGAGTGTTGGAGAGGAAGCGTCACTGTCAGAGAGTGTTGGAGCGGAAGAATCACAGTCAGAGAGTGTTGGAGAGGAAGACTCACTGTCACAGTGTGTTGGAAAGGAAGAGTCACTGTCAGAGATTGTTGGACAGGAAGTGTCAGTGTTAGAGAGTGTTGGAGAGGAAGAGTCACTGTCAGAGAGTGTTGGAGAGGAAGAGTCACTGTCAGAGAGTGTTGGAGAGGAATACTCACTGTCAGAGAGTGTTGGAGAGGAAGAGTCACTGTCAGAGAGTGTTGGAGAGGAAGAGTCACTGTCAGAGAGTGTTGAAGAAGAGGAGTCGCTGTCAGAGAGTTTTGGAGAGGAAGAGTCACTGTCATAGAGTGTTGGAGAGGAAGAGTCGCTATCAGAGATTGTTGGAGAGGAAGAGTCACTGTCAGAGAGTGTTGGAGAGGAAATGTCAGTGTCAGAGAGTGTTGGAGAGGAAGCGTCACTGTCAGAGAGTGTTGGAGAGAAAGAGTCACTGTCACAGAGTGTTGGAGAGGAAGAGTCACTGTCAGAGAGTGTTGGACAGGAGGAGTCACTGTCAGAGAGTGTTGGAGAGGTAGAGTCCCTGTCAGAGAGTGTTGGAGAGGAAGTGTCAGTGTCAGAGAGTGTTGGAGAGGAAGCGTCACTGTCAGAGAGTGTTGGAGAGGAAGTGTCAGCATCAGAGAGTGTTGGAGAGGAAGCGTCACTGTCAGAGAGTGTTGGAGAGGAAGTGTCAGTGTCAGAGAGTGTTGGAGAGGAGGAGTCACTGTCAGAGAGTGTTGGAGAAGTAGAGTCCCTGTCAGAGAGTGTTGGAGAGGAAGAGTCACAGTCAGAGAGTGTTGGAGAGGAAGACTCACTGTCAGAGTGTGTTGGAAAGGAAGAGTCACTGTCAGAGATTGTTGGACAGGAAGTGTCAGTGTCAGAGAGTGTTGGAGAGGAAGAGTCACTGTCAGAGAGTGTTGGAGAGGAAGAGTCACTGTCAGAGAGTGTTGGAGAGGAATACTCACTGTCAGAGGGTGTTGGAGAGGAAGAGCCACTGTCAGAGGGTGTTGGAGAGGAAGAGTCACTGTCAGAGAGTGCTGAAGAAGAGGAGTCGCTGTCAGAGAGTTTTGGAGAGGAAGAGTCACTGTCAGAGAGTGTTGAAGAGGAAGAGTCGCTGTCAGAGAGTGTTGGAGAGGAAGAGTCACTGTCAGAGAGGGTAGGAGAGGAAGAGTCACTGTCAGAGAGTGTTGGAGAGGAAGAGTCACTGTCAGAGAGTGTTGAAGAGGAAGAGTCACTGTCAGAGAGTGTTGGAGAGGAAGAGTCACTGTCAGAGAGTGTTGCAGAGGAAGAGTCACTGTCAGAGAGTGTAGGAGAGGAAGAGTCACTGTCAGAGAGTGTTGGAGAGGAAGAGTCACTGTCAGAGAGTGTTGAAGAGGAAGAGTCACTGTCAGAGTGTGTTGGAGAGGAGGAGTCACTGTCAGAGAGTGTTGGAGAGGAAGAGTCAGTGTCAGAGAGTGTTGGAGAGGAAGAGTCACTGTCAGAGAGTGTTGGAGAGGAAGAATCACTGTCAGAGAGTGTTGGAGAGGAAGAATCACTGTCAGCGAGTGTTGGAGAGGAAGAGTCACTGTCAGAGAGTGTAGGAGCGGAAGAGTCAGAGTCAGAGAGTGTTGGAGAGGAAGAGTCACTGTCAGAGAGTGTTGTTGAGGAAGAGTCACTGTCAGAATGTTTTGCAGAGGTAGAGTCACTGTCCGAGAGTGCTGGGGAGGAAGAGTCACTGTCAGAGAGTGTAGGAGAGGAAGAGTCACTGTCAGAGAGTGTTGGAGAGGTAGAGTCACTGTCAGAGAGTGTTGAAGAGGAAGAGTAACTGTCAGAGAGCGTTGGAGAGGAAGAGTCACTGTCAGAGAGTGTTGAAGAGGAAGAGTCGCTGTCAGAGAGTGTTGGAGAGGAAGAGTCACTGTCAGAGATTGTTGAAGAGGATGAGTCACTGTCAGAGAGGGTAGGAGAGGAAGAGTCACTGTCAGAGAGTGTTGGAGAGGAAGAGTCACTGTCAGAGAGTGTTGAAGAGGAAGAGTCACTGTCAGAGAGTGTTGGAGAGGAAGAGTCACTGTCAGAGTGTGTAGGAGAGTATGAGTCAGAGTCAGAGAGTGTTGAAGAGGAACAGTCACTGTCAGAGAGTGTTGGAGAGGAAGAGTCACTGTCAGAGAGTTTTGGAGAGGAAGAGTCACTGTCAGAGAGTGTTGGAGAGGAAGAGTCACTGTCAGAGAGTGTAGGAGCGGAAGAGTCAGATTCAGAGAGTGTTGAAGAGGAAGAGTCGCTGTCAGAGAGTGTTGGAGAGGAAGAGTCACTGTCAGAGAGTGTTGGAGAGGAAGAGTCACTGTCAGAGAGTGTTGGACAGGAAGAGTCACTGTCAGAGAGTGTAGGAGCGGAAGAGTCAGTGTCAGAGAGTGTTGAAGAGGAAGAGTCACTGTCAGAGAGTGTTGGAGAGGAAGAGTCACTGACAGAGAGTGTTGTTGAGGAAGAGTCACTGTCAGAGAGTGTAGGTGGGGAAGAGTCAGAGTCAGAGAGTGTTGAAGAGGAAGAGTCACTGTCAGAGAGTGTTGGAGAGGAAGAGTCACTGTCAGAGAGTGTTGAAGAGGAAGAGTCGCTGTCAGAGAGTGTTGGAGAGGAAGAGTCACTGTCAGAGAGTGTTGAAGAGGATGAGTCACTGTCAGAGAGGGTAGGAGAGGAAGAGTCACTGTCAGAGAGTGTTGGAGAGGAAGAGTCAGTGTCAGAGAGTGTTGGAGAGGAAGAGTCACTGTCAGAGAGTGTTGGAGAGGAAGAGTCACTGTCAGAGAGTGTAGGAGCGGAAGTGTCAGAGTCAGTGAGTGTTGAAGAGGAAGAGTCACTGTCATAGAGTGTTGGAGAGGAAGAGTCGCTATCAGAGATTGTTGGAGAACAAGAGTCGCTGTCAGAGAGTGTTGGAGAGGAAGATTCACTGTCAGAGAGTGTTGGAGAGGAAGTGTCAGTGTCAGAGAGTGTTGGAGAGGAAGCGTCACTGTCAGAGAGTGTTGGAGAGGAAGTGTCAGTATCAGAGAGTGTTGGAGAGGAAGCGTCACTGTCAGAGAGTGTTGGAGAGGAAGAATCACAGTCAGAGAGTGTTGGAGATTAAGACTCACTGTCACAGTGTGTTGGAAAGGAAGAGTCACTGTCAGAGATTGTTGGACAGGAAGTGTCAGTGTCAGAGAGTGTTGGAGAGGAAGAGTCACTGTCAGAGAGTGTTGGAGAGGAAGAGTCACTGTCAGAGAGTGTTGGAGAGGAATACTCACTGTCAGAGAGTGTTGGAGAGGAAGAGTCACTGTCAGAGAGTGTTGGAGAGCAAGAGTCACTGTCAGAGAGTGTTGAAGAAGAGGAGTCGCTGTCAGAGAGTTTTGGAGAGGAAGAGTCACTGTCATAGAGTGTTGGAGAGGAAGAGTCGCTATCAGAGATTGTTGGAGAGGAAGAGTCACTGTCAGAGAGTGTTGGAGAGGAAGTGTCAGTGTCAGAGAGTGTATGAGAGGAAGCGTCACTGTCAGAGAGTGTTGGAGAGAAAGAGTCACTGTCACAGAGTGTTGGAGAGCTAGAGTCACTGTCAGAGAGTGTTGGACAGGAGGAGTCACTGTCAGAGAGTGTTGAAGAGGTAGAGTCCCTGTCAGAGAGTGTTGGAGAGGAAGAGTCACTGTCAGAGAGTGTTGGAGAGGAAGACTCACTGTCAGAGAGAGTTGGAGAGGAAGTGTCAGTGTCAGAGAGTGTTGGAGAGGAAGCGTCACTGTCAGAGAGTGTTGGAGAGGAAGTGTCAGTATCAGAGAGTGTTGGAGAGGAAGCGTCACTGTCAGAGAGTGTTGGAGAGGAAGTGTCAGTGTCAGAGAGTGTTGGAGAGGAGGAGTCACTGTCAGAGAGTGTTGGAGAAGTAGAGTCCCTGTCAGAGAGTGTTGGAGAGGAAGAGTCACAGTCAGAGAGTGTTGGAGAGGAAGACTCACTGTCAGAGTGTGTTGGAAAGGAAGAGTCACTGTCAGAGATTGTTGGACAGGAAGTGTTAGTGTCAGAGAGAGTTGAAGAGGAAGAGTCACTGTCAGAGAGTGTTGGAGAGGAAGAGTCACTGTCAGAGAGTGTTGGAGAGGAATACTCACTGTCAGAGGGTGTTGGAGAGGAAGAGCCACTGTCAGAGGGTGTTGGAGAGGAAGAGTCACTGTCAGAGAGTGCTGAAGAAGAGGAGTCGCTGTCAGAGAGTTTTGGAGAGGAAGAGTCACTGTCAGAGAGTGTTGAAGAGGAAGAGTCGCTGTCAGAGAGTGTTGGAGAGGAAGAGTCACTGTCAGAGAGGGTAGGAGAGGAAGAGTCACTGTCAGAGAGTGTTGGAGAGGAAGAGTCACTGTCAGAGAGTGTTGAAGAGGAAGAGTCACTGTCAGAGAGTGTTGGAGAGGAAGAGTCACTGTCAGAGAGTGTTGCAGAGGAAGAGTCACTGTCAGAGAGTGTAGGAGAGGAAGAGTCACTGTCAGAGAGTGTTGGAGAGGAAGAGTCACTGTCAGAGAGTGTTGAAGAGGAAGAGTCACTGTCAGAGTGTGTTGGAGAGGAGGAGTCACTGTCAGAGAGTGTTGGAGAGGAAGAGTCAGTGTCAGAGAGTGTTGGAGAGGAAGAGTCACTGTCAGAGAGTGTTGGAGAGGAAGAATCACTGTCAGAGAGTGTTGGAGAGGAAGAATCACTGTCAGCGAGTGTTGGAGAGGAAGAGTCACTGTCAGAGAGTGTAGGAGCGGAAGAGTCAGAGTCAGAGAGTGTTGGAGAGGAAGAGTCACTGTCAGAGAGTGTTGTTGAGGAAGAGTCACTGTCAGAATGTTTTGCAGAGGTAGAGTCACTGTCAGAGAGTGCTGGGGAGGAAGAGTCACTGTCAGAGAGTGTAGGAGAGGAAGAGTCACTGTCAGAGAGTGTTGGAGAGGTAGAGTCACTGTCAGAGAGTGTTGAAGAGGAAGAGTAACTGTCAGAAAGCGTTGGAGAGGAAGAGTCACTGTCAGAGAGTGTTGAAGAGGAAGAGTCGCTGTCAGAGAGTGTTGGAGAGGAAGAGTCACTGTCAGAGATTGTTGAAGAGGATGAGTCACTGTCAGAGAGGGTAGGAGAGGAAGAGTCACTGTCAGAGAGTGTTGGAGAGGAAGAGTCACTGTCAGAGAGTGTTGAAGAGGAAGAGTCACTGTCAGAGAGTGTTGGAGAGGAAGAGTCACTGTCAGAGTGTGTAGGAGAGTATGAGTCAGAGTCAGAGAGTGTTGAAGAGGAACAGTCACTGTCAGAGAGTGTTGGAGAGGAAGAGTCACTGTCAGAGAGTTTTGGAGAGGAAGAGTCACTGTCAGAGTGTGTTGGAGAGGAAGAGTCACTGTCAGAGAGTGTAGGAGCGGAAGAGTCAGATTCAGAGAGTGTTGAAGAGGAAGAGTCGCTGTCAGAGAGTGTTGGAGAGGAAGAGTCACTGTCAGAGAGTGTTGGAGAGGAAGAGTCACTGTCAGAGAGTGTTGGAGAGGAAGAGTCACTGTCAGAGAGTGTAGAAGCGGAAGAGTCAGTGTCAGAGAGTGTTGAAGAGGAAGAGTCACTGTCAGAGAGTGTTGGAGAGGAAGAGTCACTGACAGAGAGTGTTGTTGAGGAAGAGTCACTGTCAGAGAGTGTAGGTGGGGAAGAGTCAGAGTCAGAGAGTGTTGAAGAGGAAGAGTCACTGTCAGAGAGTGTTGGAGAGGAAGAGTCACTGTCAGAGAGTGTTGAAGAGGAAGAGTCGCTGTCAGAGAGTGTTGGAGAGGAAGAGTCACTGTCAGAGAGTGTTGAAGAGGATGAGTCACTGTCAGAGAGGGTAGGAGAGGAAGAGTCACTGTCAGAGAGTGTTGGAGAGGAAGAGTCACTGTCAGAGAGTGTTGGAGAGGAAGAGTCACTGTCAGAGTGTGTTGGAGAGGAAGAGTCACTGTCAGAGAGTGTTGAAGAAGAGGAGTCGCTGTCAGAGAGTGTTGGAGAGGAAGAGTCACTGTCAGAGAGTTTTGGAGAGGAAGAGTCACTGTCAGAGAATGTTGGAGAGGAAGAGTCACTGTCAGAGAGTGTTGAAGAGGAAGAGTCGCTGTCAGAGAGTGTTGGAGAGGAATAGTCACTGTCAGAGAGTGTTGAAGAGGATGAGTCACTGTCAGAGAGGGTAGGAGAGGAAGAGTCACTGTCAGAGAGTGTTGAAGAGGAAGAGTCACTGTCAGAGAGTGTTGAAGTGGAAGAGTCACTGTCAGAGAGTGTTGGAGAGGAAGAGTCACTGTCAGAGAGTGTAGGAGAGGATGAGTCAGAGTCAGAGAGTGTTGAAGAGGAACAGTCACTGTCAGAGTTTGTTGGAGAGGAAGAGTCACTGTCAGAGATTGTTGGAGAGGAAGAGTCACTGTCAGAGAGTGTTGGTGAGGAAGAGTCACTGTCAGAGAGTGTTGGAGAGGAAGAGTCACTGTCAGAGAGTGTTGGAGAGGAAGAGTCACTGTCAGAGAGTGTTGGAGAGGAAGAGTCACTGTCAGAGAGTGTAGGAGCGGAAGAGTCAGTTTCAGAGAGTGTTGAAGAGGAAGAGTCACTGTCAGAGAGTGTTGGAGAGGAAGAGTCACTGACAAAGTGTGTTGTTGAGGAAGAGTCACTGTCAGAGAGTGTAGGAGAGGAAGATTCAGAGTCAGAGAGTGTAGAAGCGTGAAGAGTCATTGTCAGAGAGTGTTGAAGAGGAAGAGTCACTGTCAGAGAGAGTTGCAGAGGAAGAGTCACTGTCAGAGAGTGTAGGAGAGGAAGAGTCACTGTCAGAGAGTGTTGGAGAGGAAGAGTCACTGTCAGAGAGTGTTGAAGAGGAAGAGTCACTGTCAGAGAGTGTTGGAGAGGAAGAGTCAGTGTCAGAGAGTGTTGGAGAGTAAGAGTCAGTGTCAGAGAGTGTTGGAGAGGAAGAATCACTGTCAGAGAGTGTTGGAGAGGAAGAATCACTGTCAGCGAGTGTTGGAGAGGAAGAGTCACTGTCAGAGAGTGTTGGAGAGGATGAGTCACTGTCAGAGAGTGTTGAAGAGGAAGAGTCACTGTCAGAGTGTGTTGGAGAGGAGGAGTCACTGTCAGAGAGTGTTGGAGAGGAAGAGTCAGTGTCAGAGAGTGTTGGAGAGGAAGAGTCACTGTCAGAGAGTGTTGGAGAGGAAGAATCACTGTCAGAGAGTGTTGGAGAGGAAGAATCACTGTCAGCGAGTGTTGGAGAGGAAGAGTCACTGTCAGAGAGTGTAGGAGCGGATGTGTCAGAGTCAGAGAGTGTTGGAGAGGAAGAGTCACTGTCAGAGAGTGTTGTTGAGGAAGAGTCACTGTCAGAATGTTTTGCAGAGGTAGAGTCACTGTCAGAGAGTGCTGGGGAGGAAGAGTCACTGTCAGAGAGTGTAGGAGAGGAAGAGTCACTGTCAGAGAGTGTTGGAGAGGTAGAGTCACTGTCAGAGAGTGTTGAAGAGGAAGAGTAACTGTCAGAGAGCGTTGGAGAGGAAGAGTCACTGTCAGAGATTGTTGAAGAGGAAGAGTCGCTGTCAGAGAGTGTTGGAGAGGAAGAGTCACTGTCCGAGATTGTTGAAGAGGATGAGTCACTGTCAGAGAGGGTAGGAGAGGAAGAGTCACTGTCAGAGAGTGTTGGAGAGTAAGAGTCACTGTCAGAGAGTGTTGAAGAGGAAGAGTCACTGTCGGAGAGTGTTGGAGAGGAAGAGTCACTGTCAGAGTGTGTAGGAGAGTATGAGTCAGAGTCAGAGAGTGTTGAAGAGGAACAGTCACTGTCAGAGAGTGTTGGAGAGGAAGAGTCACTGTCAGAGAGTTTTGGAGAGGAAGAGTCACTGTCAGAGAGTGTTGGAGAGGAGGAGTCACTGTCAGAGAGTGTAGGAGCGGAAGAGTCAGATTCAGAGAGTGTTGAAGAGGAAGAGTCGCTGTCAGAGAGTGTTGGAGAGGAAGAGTCACTGTCAGAGTGTGTTGGAGAGGAAGAGTCGCTGTCAGAGAGTGTTGGAGAGGAAGAGTCACTGTCAGAGAGTGTAGCAGCGGAAGAGTCAGTGTCAGAGAGTGTTGAAGAGGAAGAGTCACTGTCAGAGAGTGTTGGAGAGGAAGAGTCACTGACAGAGAGTGTTGTTGAGGAAGAGTCACTGTCAGAGAGTGTAGGTGGGGAAGAGTCAGAGTCAGAGAGTGTTGAAGAGGAAGAGTCACTGTCAGAGAGTGTTGGAGAGGAAGAGTCACTGTCAGAGAGTGTTGAAGAGGAAGAGTCGCTGTCAGAGAGTGTTGGAGAGGAAGAGTCACTGTCAGAGAGTGTTGAAGAGGATGAGTCACTGTCAGAGAGGGTAGGAGAGGAAGAGTCACTGTCAGAGAGTGTTGGAGAGGAAGAGTCAGTGTCAGAGAGTGTTGGAGAGGAAGAGTCACTGTCAGAGAGTGTTGGAGAGGAAGAGTCACTGTCAGAGAGTGTAGGAGCGGAAGTGTCAGAGTCAGTGAGTGTTGAAGAGGAAGAGTCACTGTCATAGAGTGTTGGAGAGGAAGAGTCGCTATCAGAGATTGTTGGAGAACAAGAGTCGCTGTCAGAGAGTGTTGGAGAGGAAGATTCACTGTCAGAGAGTGTTGGAGAGGAAGTGTCAGTGTCAGAGAGTGTTGGAGAGGAAGCGTCACTGTCAGAGAGTGTTGGAGAGGAAGTGTCAGTATCAGAGAGTGTTGGAGAGGAAGCGTCACTGTCAGAGAGTGTTGGAGAGGAAGAATCACAGTCAGAGAGTGTTGGAGAGGAAGACTCACTGTCACAGTGTGTTGGAAAGGAAGAGTCACTGTCAGAGATTGTTGGACAGGAAGTGTCAGTGTCAGAGAGTGTTGGAGAGGAAGAGTCACTGTCAGAGAGTGTTGGAGAGGAAGAGTCACTGTCAGAGAGTGTTGGAGAGGAATACTCACTGTCAGAGAGTGTTGGAGAGGAAGAGTCACTGTCAGAGAGTGTTGGAGAGGAAGAGTCACTGTCAGAGAGTGTTGAAGAAGAGGAGTCGCTGTCAGAGAGTTTTGGAGAGGAAGAGTCACTGTCATAGAGTGTTGGAGAGGAAGAGTCGCTATCAGAGATTGTTGGAGAGGAAGAGTCACTGTCAGAGAGTGTTGGAGAGGAAGTGTCAGTGTCAGAGAGTGTTGGAGAGGAAGCGTCACTGTCAGAGAGTGTTGGAGAGAAAGAGTCACTGTCACAGAGTGTTGGAGAGGAAGAGTCACTGTCAGAGAGTGTTGGACAGGAGGAGTCACTGTCAGAGAGTGTTGGAGAGGTAGAGTCCCTGTCAGAGAGTGTTGGAGAGGAAGAGTCACTGTCAGAGAGTGTTGGAGAGGAAGACTCACTGTCAGAGAGAGTTGGAGAGGAAGTGTCTGTGTCAGAGAGTGTTGGAGAGGAAGCGTCACTGCAGAGAGTGTTGGAGAGGAAGTGTCAGTATCAGAGAGTGTTGGAGAGGATGCGTCACTGTGAGAGAGTGTTGGAGAGGAAGTGTCAGTGTCAGAGAGTGTTGGAGAGGAGGAGTCACTGTCAGAGAGTGTTGGAGAAGTAGAGTCCCTGTCAGAGAGTGTTGGAGAGGAAGAGTCACAGTCAGAGAGTGTTGGAGAGGAAGACTCACTGTCAGAGTGTGTTGGAAAGGAAGAGTCACTGTCAGAGATTGTTGGACAGGAAGTGTCAGTGTCAGAGAGTGTTGGAGAGGAAGAGTCACTGTCAGAGAGTGTTGGAGAGGAAGAGTCACTGTCAGAGAGTGTTGGAGAGGAATACTCACTGTCAGAGGGTGTTGGAGAGGAAGAGCCACTGTCAGAGGGTGTTGGAGAGGAAGAGTCACTGTCAGAGAGTGCTGAAGAAGAGGAGTCGCTGTCAGAGAGTTTTGGAGAGTAAGAGTCACTGTCAGAGAGTGTTGAAGAGGAAGAGTCGCTGTCAGAGAGTGTTGGAGAGGAAGAGCCACTGTCAGAGAGGGTAGGAGAGGAAGAGTCACTGTCAGAGAGTGTTGGAGAGGAAGAGTCACTGTCAGAGAGTGTTGAAGAGGAAGAGTCACTGTCAGAGAGTGTTGGAGAGGAAGAGTCACTGTCAGAGAGTGTTGCAGAGGAAGAGTCACTGTCAGAGAGTGTAGGAGAGGAAGAGTCACTGTCAGAGAGTGTTGGAGAGGAAGAGTCACTGTCAGAGAGTGTTGAAGAGGAAGAGTCACTGTCAGAGTGTGTTGGAGAGGAGGAGTCACTGTCAGAGAGTGTTGGAGAGGAAGAGTCAATGTCAGAGAGTGTTGGAGAGGAAGAGTCACTGTCAGAGAGTGTTGGAGAGGAAGAATCACTGTCAGAGAGTGTTGGAGAGGAAGAATCACTGTCAGCGTGTGTTGGAGAGGAAGAGTCACTGTCAGAGAGTGTAGGAGCGGAAGAGTCAGAGTCAGAGAGTGTTGGAGAGGAAGAGTCACTGTCAGAGAGTGTTGTTGAGGAAGAGTCACAGTCAGAATGTTTTGCAGAGGTAGAGTCACTGTCAGAGAGTGCTGGGGAGGAAGAGTCACTGTCAGAGAGTGTAGGAGAGGAAGAGTCACTGTCAGAGAGTGTTGGAGAGGTAGAGTCACTGTCAGAGAGTGTTGAAGAGGAAGAGTCGCTGTCAGAGAGTGTTGGAGAGGAAGAGTCACTGTCAGAGATTGTTGAAGAGGATGAGTCACTGTCAGAGAGTGTTGAAGAGGAAGAGTCGCTGTCAGAGAGTGTTGGAGAGGAAGAGTCACTGTCAGAGATTGTTGAAGAGGATGAGTCACTGTCAGAGAGGGTAGGAGAGGAAGAGTCACTGTCAGAGAGTGTTGGAGAGGAAGAGTCACTGTCAGAGAGTGTTGAAGAGGAAGAGTCACTGTCAGAGAGTGTTGGAGAGGAAGAGTCACTGTCAGAGTGTGTAGGAGAGTATGAGTCAGAGTCAGAGAGTGTTGAAGAGGAACAGTCACTGTCAGAGAGTGTTGGAGAGGAAGAGTCACTGTCAGAGAGTGTTGGAGAGGAAGAGTCACTGTCAGAGAGTGTAGGAGCGGAAGAGTCAGATTCAGAGAGTGTTGAAGAGGAAGAGTCGCTGTCAGAGAGTGTTGGAGAGGAAGAGTCACTGTCAGAGAGTGTTGGAGAGGAAGAGTCACTGTCAGAGAGTGTTGGAGAGGAAGAGTCACTGTCAGAGAGTGTAGGAGCGGAAGAGTCAGTGTCAGAGAGTGTTGAAGAGGAAGAGTCACTGTCAGAGAGTGTTGGAGAGGAAGCGTCACTGACAGAGAGTGTTGTTGAGGAAGAGTCACTGTCAGAGAGTGTAGGTGGGGAAGAGTCAGAGTCAGAGAGTGTTGAAGAGGAAGAGTCACTGTCAGAGAGTGTTGGAGAGGAAGAGTCACTGTCACAGAGTGTTGAAGAGTAAGAGTCGCTGTCAGAGAGTGTTGGAGAGGAAGAGTCACTGTCAGAGAGTGTTGAAGAGGTTGAGTCACTGTCAGAGAGGGTAGGAGAGGAAGAGTCACTGTCAGAGAATGTTGGAGAGGAAGAGTCACTGTCAGAGAGTGTTGGAGAGGAAGAGTCACTGTCAGAGTGTGTTGGAGAGGAAGAGTCACTGTCAGAGAGTGTTGAAGAAGAGGAGTCACTGTCAGAGAGTGTTGGAGAGGAAGAGTCACTGTCAGAGAGTGTTGGAGAGGAATACTCACTGTCAGAGGGTGTTGGAGAGGAAGAGCCACTGTCAGAGGGTGTTGGAGAGGAAGAGTCACTGTCAGAGAGTGCTGAAGAAGAGGAGTCGCTGTCAGAGAGTTTTGGAGAGTAAGAGTCACTGTCAGAGAGTGTTGAAGAGGAAGAGTCGCTGTCAGAGAGTGTTGGAGAGGAAGAGCCACTGTCAGAGAGGGTAGGAGAGGAAGAGTCACTGTCAGAGAGTGTTGGAGAGGAAGAGTCACTGTCAGAGAGTGTTGAAGAGGAAGAGTCACTGTCAGAGAGTGTTGGAGAGGAAGAGTCACTGTCAGAGAGTGTTGCAGAGGAAGAGTCACTGTCAGAGAGTGTAGGAGAGGAAGAGTCACTGTCAGAGAGTGTTGGAGAGGAAGAGTCACTGTCAGAGAGTGTTGAAGAGGAAGAGTCACTGTCAGAGTGTGTTGGAGAGGAGGAGTCACTGTCAGAGAGTGTTGGAGAGGAAGAGTCAATGTCAGAGAGTGTTGGAGAGGAAGAGTCACTGTCAGAGAGTGTTGGAGAGGAAGAATCACTGTCAGAGAGTGTTGGAGAGGAAGAATCACTGTCAGCGTGTGTTGGAGAGGAAGAGTCACTGTCAGAGAGTGTAGGAGCGGAAGAGTCAGAGTCAGAGAGTGTTGGAGAGGAAGAGTCACTGTCAGAGAGTGTTGTTGAGGAAGAGTCACTGTCAGAATGTTTTGCAGAGGTAGAGTCACTGTCAGAGAGTGCTGGGGAGGAAGAGTCACTGTCAGAGAGTGTAGGAGAGGAAGAGTCACTGTCAGAGAGTGTTGGAGAGGTAGAGTCACTGTCAGAGAGTGTTGAAGAGGAAGAGTCGCTGTCAGAGAGTGTTGGAGAGGAAGAGTCACTGTCAGAGATTGTTGAAGAGGATGAGTCACTGTCAGAGAGTGTTGAAGAGGAAGAGTCGCTGTCAGAGAGTGTTGGAGAGGAAGAGTCACTGTCAGAGATTGTTGAAGAGGATGAGTCACTGTCAGAGAGGGTAGGAGAGGAAGAGTCACTGTCAGAGAGTGTTGGAGAGGAAGAGTCACTGTCAGAGAGTGTTGAAGAGGAAGAGTCACTGTCAGAGAGTGTTGGAGAGGAAGAGTCACTGTCAGAGTGTGTAGGAGAGTATGAGTCAGAGTCAGAGAGTGTTGAAGAGGAACAGTCACTGTCAGAGAGTGTTGGAGAGGAAGAGTCACTGTCAGAGAGTGTTGGAGAGGAAGAGTCACTGTCAGAGAGTGTAGGAGCGGAAGAGTCAGATTCAGAGAGTGTTGAAGAGGAAGAGTCGCTGTCAGAGAGTGTTGGAGAGGAAGAGTCACTGTCAGAGAGTGTTGGAGAGGAAGAGTCACTGTCAGAGAGTGTTGGAGAGGAAGAGTCACTGTCAGAGAGTGTAGGAGCGGAAGAGTCAGTGTCAGAGAGTGTTGAAGAGGAAGAGTCACTGTCAGAGAGTGTTGGAGAGGAAGCGTCACTGACAGAGAGTGTTGTTGAGGAAGAGTCACTGTCAGAGAGTGTAGGTGGGGAAGAGTCAGAGTCAGAGAGTGTTGAAGAGGAAGAGTCACTGTCAGAGAGTGTGGGAGAGGAAGAGTCACTGTCACAGAGTGTTGAAGAGTAAGAGTCGCTGTCAGAGAGTGTTGGAGAGGAAGAGTCACTGTCAGAGAGTGTTGAAGAGGTTGAGTCACTGTCAGAGAGGGTAGGAGAGGAAGAGTCACTGTCAGAGAATGTTGGAGAGGAAGAGTCACTGTCAGAGAGTGTTGGAGAGGAAGAGTCACTGTCAGAGTGTGTTGGAGAGGAAGAGTCACTGTCAGAGAGTGTTGAAGAAGAGGAGTCGCTGTCAGAGAGTGTTGGAGAGGAAGAGTCACTGTCAGAGAGTTTTGGAGAGGAAGAGTCACTGTCAGAGAATGTTGGAGAGGAAGAGTCACTGTCAGAGAGTGTTGAAGAGGAAGAGTCGCTGTCAGAGAGTGTTGGAGAGGAATAGTCACTGTCAGAGAGTGTTGAAGAGGATGAGTCACTGTCAGAGAGGGTAGGAGAGGAAGAGTCACTGTCAGAGAGTGTTGAAGAGGAAGAGTCACTGTCAGAGAGTGTTGAAGAATAAGAGTCACTGTCAGAGAGTGTTGGAGAGGAAGAGTCACTGTCAGAGAGTGTAGGAGAGGATGAGTCAGAGTCAGAGAGTGTTGAAGAGGAACAGTCACTGTCAGAGTTTGTTGGAGAGGAAGAGTCACTGTCAGAGATTGTTGGAGAGGAAGAGTCACTGTCAGAGAGTGTTGGTGAGGAAGAGTCACTGTCAGAGGTGTTTTGGAAAGGAAGAGTCACTGTCAGAGAGTGTTGGAGAGGAAGAGTCACTGTCAGAGAGTGTTGGAGAGGAAGAGTCACTGTCAGAGAGTGTTGGAGAGGAAGAGTCACTGTCAGAGAGTGTAGGAGCGGAAGAGTCAGTGTCAGAGAGTGTTGAAGAGGAAGAGTCACTGTCAGAGAGTGTTGGAGAGGAAGAGTCACTGACAGAGTGTGTTGTTGAGGAAGAGTCACTGTGAGAGAGTGTAGGAGAGGAAGATTCAGAGTCAGAGAGTGTAGAAGCGTGAAGAGTCATTGTCAGAGAGTGTTGAAGAGGAAGAGTCACTGTCAGAGAGTGTTGCAGAGGAAGAGTCACTGTCAGAGAGTGTAGGAGAGGAAGAGTCACTGTCAGAGAGTGTTGGAGAGGAAGAGTCACTGTCAGAGAGTGTTGAAGAGGAAGAGTCACTGTCAGAGAGTGTTGGAGAGGAAGAGTCAGTGTCAGAGAGTGTTGGAGAGTAAGAGTCAGTGTCAGAGAGTGTTGGAGAGGAAGAATCAATGTCAGAGAGTGTTGGAGAGGAAGAATCACTGTCAGCGAGTGTTGGAGAGGAAGAGTCACTGTCAGAGAGTGTTGGAGAGGATGAGTCATTGTCAGAGAGTGTTGAAGAGGAAGAGTCACTGTCAGAGAGTGTTGGAGAGGAAGAGTCACTGTCAGAGAGTGTTCGAGAGGAAGAGGCCCTGTCAGAGAGTTTTGAAGAGGAAGAGTCGCTGTCAGAGAGTGTTGGAGCGGAAGAGTCACTGTCAGAGAGTGTTGAAGAGGAAGAGTCACTGTCAGAGAGTGTTGGAGACGAAGAGTCACTGTCAGAGAGTGTTGGAGAGGAAGAGTCACTGTCAGAGAGTCTTCAAGAGGAAGGGTCGCTGTCAGAGAGTGTTGGAGAGGAAGAGTCAGAGTCAGATAGTGTTGAAGAGGAAGTGTCACTGTCAGAGACTGTTGGAGAGAAAGAGTCACTGTCAGAGAGTGTTGGAGAGGAAGAGTCACTGTCAGAGAGTGTTGGAGAGGAGGAGTCAATGTCAGAGAGTGTTGGAGAGGAAGACTCTCTGTCAGAGAGTTTAGGAAAGGAGGAGTCACTGTCAGAGAGTGTTGGAGAGGAAGAGTCATTGTCAGAGAGTATAGGAAAGGAGGAGTCACTGTCAGAAAGTGTTGGAGAGGAGGAGTCACTGTCAGAGAATGTAGGAGAGGTAGCGTCAGAGTCAGAGAGTGTTGGAGAGGAAGAGTCACTGTCAGAGAGTGTTGGAGAGGAAGAGTCACTGTCAGAGAGTGTTGGAGAGGAAGAGTCACTGTCGGAGAGTGTTGGAGAGGAAGAGTCACTGTCAGAGACTGTTGGAGAGGAAGAGTCACTGTCAGAGAGTGTTGGAGAGGAGCTCTCACTGTCAGAGAGTGTTGGAGAGGAGGAGTCACTGTCAGAGAGTGTTAAAGAGGAAGAGTCACTGTCAGAGAGTGTTGGAGAGGAAGAGTCACTGTCAGAGAGTGTTGGAGAGGATGAGTCATTGTCAGAGAGTGTTGAAGAGGAAGAGTCACTGTCAGAGAGTGTTGGAGAGGAAGAGTCACTGTCAGAGAGTGTTCAAGAGGAAGTGTCGCTGTCAGAGAGTGTTGGAGAGGAAGAGTCACTGTCAGACAGTGTTGAAGAGGAAGAGTCACTGTCAGAGAGTGTAGGAGAGGAAGAGTCACTGTCAGAGAGTGTTGGAGAGGAAGAGTCACTGTCAGAGAGTGTTGAAGAGGAAGAGTCACTGTCAGAGAGTGTTGGAGAGGAAGAGTCACTGTCAGAGAGTGTAGGAGAGGAAGAGTCAGAGTCAGAGAGTGTTGGAGAGGAGGAGTCACTGTCAGAGAGTGTTGCAGAGGTAGAGTCCCTGTCAGAGAGTGTTGGAGAGGAAGAGTCACTGTCAGAGAGTGTTGGAGAGTGAGAGTCACTGTCAGAGTCTGTTGGAGAGGAAGAGTCACTGTCAGAGAGTGTTGGAGAGGAAGAGTCAGTGTCAGAGAGTGTTGGAGAGGAAGAGTAACTGTCAGAGAGTGTTGGAGAGGAAGAGTCACTGTCAGAGAGTGTTAGAGAGGAAGAGTCACTGTCAGAGAGTGTTGAAGAGGAAGAGTCACTGTCAGAGAGTGTTGGAGAGGAAGAGTCACTGTCAGAGGGTGCAGGAGAGGAAGAGTCAGAGTCAGAGAGTGTTGAAGAGGAAGAGTCACTGTCAGAGAGTGTTGGGGAGAAAGAGTCACTGTCAGAGAGTGTTGGAGCGGAAGAGTCACTGTCAGAGAGTGTTGAAGAGGAAGAGTCACTGTCAGAGATTGTTGGAGACGAAGAGTCACTGTCAGAGTGTGTTGGAGAGGAAGAGTCACTGTCAGAGAGTGTTCAAGAGGAAGAGTCGCTGTCAGAGAGTGTTGGAGAGGAAGAGTCAGAGTCAGATAGTGTTGAAGAGGAAGTGTCACTGTCAGAGACTGTTGGAGAGAAAGAGTCACTGTCAGAGAGTGTTGGAGAGGAAGAGTCACTGTCAGAGAGTGTTGGAGAGGAGGAGTCAATGTCAGAGAGTGTTGGAGAGGAAGAGTCACTGTCAGAGAGTTTAGGAAAGGAGGAGTCACTGTCAGAGAGTGTTGGAGAGGAAGAGTCATTGTCAGAGAGTATAGGAAAGGAGGAGTCACTGTCAGAAAGTGTTGGAGAGGAGGAGTCACTGTCAGAGAATGTAGGAGAGGTAGCGTCAGAGTCAGAGAGTGTTGGAGAGGAAGAGTCACTGTCAGAGAGTGTTGGAGAGGAAGAGTCACTGTCAGAGAGTGTTGGAGAGGAAGAGTCACTGTCGGAGAGTGTTGGAGAGGAAGAGTCACTGTCAGAGACTGTTGGAGAGGAAGAGTCACTGTCAGAGAGTGTTGGAGAGGAGCTCCCACTGTCAGAGAGTGTTGGAGAGGAGGAGTCACTGTCAGAGAGTGTTAAAGAGGAAGAGTCACTGTCAGAGAGTGTTGGAGAGGAAGAGTCACTGTCAGAGAGTGTTGGAGAGGATGAGTCATTGTCAGAGAGTGTTGAAGAGGAAGAGTCACTGTCAGAGAGTGGTGGAGAGGAAGAGTCACTGTCAGAGAGTGTTCAAGAGGAAGTGTCGCTGTCAGAGAGTGTTGGAGAGGAAGAGTCACTGTCAGACAGTGTTGAAGAGGAAGAGTCACTGTCAGAGAGTGTAGGAGAGGAAGAGTCACTGTCAGAGAGTGTTGGAGAGGAAGAGTCACTGTCAGAGAGTGTTGAAGAGGAAGAGTCACTGTCAGAGAGTGTTGGAGAGGAAGAGTCACTGTCAGAGAGTGTAGGAGAGGAAGAGTCAGAGTCAGAGAGTGTTGGAGAGGAGGAGTCACTGTCAGAGAGTGTTGCAGAGGTAGAGCCCCTGTCAGAGAGTGTTGGAGAGGAAGAGTCACTGTCAGAGAGTGTTGGAGAGTAAGAGTCACTGTCAGAGTGTGTTGGAGAGGAAGAGTCACTGTCAGAGAGTGTTGGAGAGGAAGAGTCAGTGTCAGAGAGTGTTGGAGAGGAAGAGTAACTGTCAGAGAGTGTTGGAGAGGAAGAGTCACTGTCAGAGAGTGTTAGAGAGGAAGAGTCACTGTCAGAGAGTGTTGAAGAGGAAGAGTCACTGTCAGAGAGTGTTGGAGAGGAAGAGTCACTGTCAGAGGGTGCAGGAGAGGAAGAGTCACTGTCAGAGAGTGTTGAAGAGGAAGAGTCACTGTCAGAGAGTGTTGAAGAGGAAGAGTCACTGTCAGAGAGTGTTGGGGAGAAAGAGTCACTGTCAGAGAGTGTTGGAGAGGAAGAGTCACTGTCAGAGAGTGCTGGAGAGGAGGAGTCACTGTCAGAGCGTGTTGGAGAGGAAGAGTCACTGTCAGAGAGTTTAGCAATGGAGGAGTCACTGTCAGAGAGTGTTGGAGAGGAAGAGTCACTGTCAGAGAGTTTAGGAAAGGAGGAGTCACTGTCAGAAAGTGTTGGAGAGGAAGAGTCACTGTCAGAGAGTGTTGGAGAGGAAGAGTCACTGTCGGAGAGTGTTGGAGAGGAAGAGTCACTGTCAGAGAGTGTTGGAGAGGAGGTGTCACTGTCAGAGAGTGTTGGAGAGGAGGACTCACTGTCAGAGAGTGTTAAAGAGGAAGAGTCACTGTCAGAGAGTGTTGGAGAGGAAGAGTCACTGTCAGAGAGTGTTGGAGAGGATGAGTCATTGTCAGAGAGTTTTGAAGAGGAAGAGTCACTGTCAGAGAGTGTTGGAGAGGAAGTGTCACTGTCAGGGAGTGTTCGAGAGGAAGAGGCCCTGTCAGAGAGTGTTGAAGAGGAAGAGTCGCTGTCAGAGAGTGTTGGAGCGGAAGAGTCACTGTCAGAGAGTGTTGAAGAGGAAGAGTCACTGTCAGAGAGTGTTGGAGACGAAGAGTCACTGTCAGAGAGTGTTGGAGAGGAAGAGTCACTGTCAGAGAGTGTTCAAGAGGATGAGTCGCTGTCAGAGAGTGTTGGAGAGGAAGAGTCAGAGTCAGATAGTGTTGAAGAGGAAGTGTCACTGTCAGAGAGTGTTGGAGAGAAAGAGTCACTGTCAGAGAGTGTTGGAGAGGAAGAGTCACTGTCAGAGAGTGTTGGAGAGGAGGAGTCAATGTCAGAGAGTGTTGGAGGGGAAGAGTCACTGTCAGAGAGTTTAGGAAAGGAGGAGTCACTGTCAGAGAGTGTTGGAGAGGAAGAGTCATTGTCAGAGAGTATAGGAAAGGAGGAGTCACTGTCAGAAAGTGTTGGAGAGGAGGAGTCACTGTCAGAGAATGTAGGAGAGGTAGCGTCAGAGTCAGAGAGTGTTGGAGAGGAAGAGTCACTGTCAGAGAGTGTTGGAGAGGAAGAGTCACTGTCAGAGAGTGTTGGAGAGGAAGAGTCACTGTCGGAGAGTGTTGGAGAGGAAGAGTCACTGTCAGAGACTGTTGGAGAGGAAGAGTCACTGTCAGAGAGTGTTGGGGAGGAAGAGTCAGTGTCAGAGAGTGTTGGAGATTAAGAGTAACTGTCAGAGAGTGTTGGAGAGGAAGAGTCACTGTCAGAGAGTGTTAGAGAGGAAGAGTCACTGTCAGAGAGTGTTGAAGAGGAAGAGTCACTGTCAGAGAGTGTTGGAGAGGAAGAGTCACTGTCAGAGGGTGCAGGAGAGGAAGTGTCAGAGTCAGAGAGTGTTGAAGAGGAAGAGTCACTGTCAGAGAGTGTTGGGGAGAAAGAGTCACTGTCAGAGAGTGTTGGAGAGGAAGAGTCACTGTCAGGGAGTGTTGGAGAGGAGGAGTCACTGTCAGAGCGTGTTGGAGAGGAAGAGTCACTGTCAGAGAGTTTAGGAAAGGAGGAGTCACTGTCAGAGAGTGTTGGAGAGGAAGAGTCACATTCAGAGAGTTTAGGAAAGGAGGAGTCACTGTCAGAAAGTGTTGGAGAGGAAGAGTCACTGTCAGAGAGTGTTGGAGAGGAAGAGTCACTGTCGGAGAGTGTTGGAGAGGAAGAGTCACTGTCAGAGAGTGTTGGAGAGGAAGAGTCACTGTCAGAGAGTGTTGGAGAGGAGGTGTCACTGTCAGAGAGTGTTGGAGAGGAGGACTCACTGTCAGAGAGTGTTAAAGAGGAAGAGTCACTGTCAGAGAGTGTTGGAGAGGAAGAGTCACTGTCAGAGAGTGTTGGAGAGGATGAGTCATTGTCAGAGAGTGTTGATGAGGAAGAGTCACTGTCAGAGAGTGTTGGAGAGGAAGTGTCACTGTCAGGGAGTGTTCGAGAGGAAGAGGCCCTGTCAGAGAGTGTTGAAGAGGAAGAGTCGCTGTCAGAGAGTGTTGGAGCGGAAGAGTCACTGTCAGAGAGTGTTGAAGAGGAAGAGTCACTGTCAGAGAGTGTTGGAGACGAAGAGTCACTGTCAGAGAGTGTTGGAGAGGAAGAGTCACTGTCAGAGAGTGTTCAAGAGGAAGAGTCGCTGTCAGAGAGTGTTGGAGAGGAAGAGTCAGAGTCAGATAGTGTTGAAGAGGAAGTGTCACTGTCAGAGAGTGTTGGAGAGAAAGAGTCACTGTCAGAGAGTGTTGGAGAGGAAGAGTCACTGTCAGAGAGTGTTGGAGAGGAGGAGTCAATTTCAGAGAGTGTTGGAGAGGAATAGTCACTGTCAGAGAGTTTAGGAAAGGAGGAGTCACTGTCAGAGAGTGCTGGAGAGGAAGAGTCATTGTCAGAGAGTATAGGAAAGGAGGAGTCACTGTTAGAAAGTGTTGGAGAGGAGGAGTCACTGTCAGAGAATGTAGGAGAGGTAGCGTCAGAGTCAGAGAGTGTTGGAGAGGAAGAGTCACTGTCAGAGAGTGTTGGAGAGTAAGAGTCACTGTCAGAGAGTGTTGGAGAGGAAGAGTCACTGTCGGAGAGTGTTGGAGAGGAAGAGTCACTGTCAGAGACTGTTGGAGAGGAAGAGTCACTGTCAGAGAGTGTTGGAGAGGAGCTGCCACTGTCAGAGAGTGTTGGAGAGGAGGAGTCACTGTCAGAGAGTGTTAAAGAGGAAGAGTCACTGTCAGAGAGTGTTGGAGAGGAAGAGTCACTGTCAGAGAGTGTTGGAGAGGATGAGTCATTGTCAGAGAGTGTTGAAGAGGAAGAGTCACTGTCAGAGAGTGTTGGAGAGGAAGTGTCACTGTCGGAGAGTGTTCAAGAGGAAGAGTCGCTGTCAGAGAGTGTTGGAGAGGAAGAGTCAGAGTCAGATAGTGTTGAAGAGGAAGTGTCACTGTCAGTGACTGTTGGAGAGAAAGAGTCACTGTCAGAGAGTGTTGGAGAGGAAGAGTCACTGTCAGAGAGTGTTGGAGAGGAGGAGTCAATGTCAGAGAGTGTTGGAGAGGAAGAGTCACTGTCAGAGAGTTTAGGAAAGGAGGAGTCACTGTCAGAGAGTGTTGGAGAGGAAGAGTCATTGTCAGAGAGTATAGGAAAGGAGGAGTCACTGTCAGAAAGTGTTGGAGAGGAGGAGTCACTGTCAGAGAATGTAGGAGAGGTAGCGTCAGAGTCAGAGAGTGTTGGAGAGGAAGGGTCACTGTCAGAGAGTGTTGGAGAGGAAGAGTCACTGTCAGAGAGTGTTGGAGAGGAAGAGTCACTGTCGGAGAGTGTTGGAGAGGAAGAGTCACTGTCAGAGACTGTTGGAGAGGAAGAGTCACTGTCAGAGAGTGTTGGAGAGGAAGAGTCAGTGTCAGAGAGTGTTGGAGATTAAGAGTAACTGTCAGAGAGTGTTGGAGAGGAAGAGTCACTGTCAGAGAGTGTTAGAGAGGAAGAGTCACTGTCAGAGAGTGTTGAAGAGGAAGAGTCACTGTCAGAGAGTGTTGGAGAGGAAGAGTCACTGTCAGAGGGTGCAGGAGAGGAAGAGTCAGAGTCAGAGAGTGTTGAAGAGGAAGAGTCACTGTCAGAGAGTGTTGGGGAGAAAGAGTCACTGTCAGAGAGTGTTGGAGAGGAAGAGTCACTGTCAGGGAGTGTTGGAGAGGAGGAGTCACTGTCAGAGAGTGTTGGAGAGGAAGAGTCACATTCAGAGAGTTTAGGAAAGGAGGAGTCACTGTCAGAAAGTGTTGGAGAGGAAGAGTCACTGTCAGAGAGTGTTGGAGAGGAAGAGTCACTGTCGGAGAGTGTTGGAGAGGAAGAGTCACTGTCAGAGAGTGTTGGAGAGGAAGAGTCACTGTCAGAGAGTGTTGGAGAGGAGGTGTCACTGTCAGAGAGTGTTGGAGAGGAGGACTCACTGTCAGAGAGTGTTAAAGAGGAAGAGTCACTGTCAGAGAGTGTTGGAGAGGAAGAGTCACTGTCAGAGAGTGTTGGAGAGGATGAGTCATTGTCAGAGAGTGTTGATGAGGAAGAGTCACTGTCAGAGAGTGTTGGAGAGGAAGTGTCACTGTCAGGGAGTGTTCGAGAGGAAGAGGCCCTGTCAGAGAGTGTTGAAGAGGAAGAGGCGCTGTCAGAGAGTGTTGGAGCGGAAGAGTCACTGTCAAAGAGTGTTGAAGAGGAAGAGTCACTGTCAGAGAGTGTTGGAGACGAAGAGTCACTGTCAGAGAGTGTTGGAGAGGAAGAGTCACTGTCAGAGAGTGTTCAAGAGGAAGAGTCGCTGTCAGAGAGTGTTGGAGAGGAAGAGTCAGAATCAGATAGTGTTGAAGAGGAAGTGTCACTGTCAGAGAGTGTTGGAGAGAAAGAGTCACTGTCAGAGAGTGTTGGAGAGGAAGAGTCACTGTCAGAGAGTGTTGGAGAGGAGGAGTCAATGTCAGAGAGTGTTGGAGAGGAAGAGTCACTGTCAGAGAGTTTAGGAAAGGAGGAGTCACTGTCAGAGAGTGTTGGAGAGGAAGAGTCATTGTCAGAGAGTATAGGAAAGGAGGAGTCACTGTTAGAAAGTGTTGGAGAGGAGGAGTCACTGTCAGAGAATGTAGGAGAGGTAGCGTCAGAGTCAGAGAGTGTTGGAGAGGAAGAGTCACTGTCAGAGAGTGTTGGAGAGTAAGAGTCACTGTCAGAGAGTGTTGGAGAGGAAGAGTCACTGTCGGAGAGTGTTGGAGAGGAAGAGTCACTGTCAGAGACTGTTGGAGAGGAAGAGTCACTGTCAGAGAGTGTTGGAGAGGAGCTGCCACTGTCAGAGAGTGTTGGAGAGGAGGAGTCACTGTCAGAGAGTGTTAAAGAGGAAGTATCACTGTCAGAGAGTGTTGGAGAGGAAGAGTCACTGTCAGAGAGTGTTGGAGAGGATGAGTCATTGTCAGAGAGTGTTGAAGAGGAAGAGTCACTGTCAGAGAGTGTTGGAGAGGAAGAGTCACTGTCGGAGAGTGTTCAAGAGGAAGTGTCGCTGTCAGAGAGTATTGGAGATGAAGAGTCACTGTCAGAGAGTGTTGAAGAGGAAGAGTCACTGTCAGAGAGTGTAGGAGAGGAAGAGTCACTGTCAGAGAGTGTTGGAGAGGAAGAGTCACTGTCAGAGAGTGTTGAAGAGGAAGAGTCACTGTCAGAGAGTGTTGGAGAGGAAGAGTCCCTGTCAGAGAGTGTTGGAGAGGAAGAGTCACTGTCAGAGAGTGTTGGAGAGTAAGAGTCACTGTCAGAGTATGTTGGAGAGGAAGGGTCACTGTCAGAGAGTGTTGGAGAGGAAGAGTCAGTGTCAGAGTGTGTTGGAGAGGAAGAGTCACTGTCAGAGAGTGTTGGAGAGGAAGAGTCAGTGTCAGAGAGTGTTGGAGAGGAAGAGTAACTGTCAGAGAGTGTTGGAGAGGAAGAGTCACTGTCAGAGAGTGTTGGAGAGGAGGAGTCACTGTCAGAGAGTGTTGGAGAGGAAGAGTCACTGTCAGAGAGTGTAGGAGAGGAGGAGTCACTGTCAGAGAGTGTTGAAGAGGAAGAGTCACTGTCAGAGACTGTTGGAGAGTAAGAGTCAATGTCAGAGAGTGTTGAAGAGGAAGAGTCACTGTCAGAGAATGTTGGAGAGGAGGAGTCACTGTCAGAGAGTGTAGGAGAGGAGGAGTCACTGTCAGAGAGTGTTGAAGAGGAAGTGTCACTGTCAGAGAGTGTTGGAGAGGAGGAGTCACTGTCAGAGAGTTTAGGAGAGGAGGAGTCACTGTCAGAGAGTGTTGAAGAGGAAGAGTCACTGTCATAGTCTGTTGGAGAGGAAGAGTCACTGTCAGAGAGTGTTGAAGAGGAAGAGTCACTGTCAGAGAGTGTTGGAGAGGAAGAGTCACTGCCTGAGAGTGTTGGAGAGGAAGAGTCACTGTCAGAGATTGTTGGAGAGGAAGAGTCTCTGTCAGAGAGTGTTGGAGAGGAAGTGTCAGTGTCAGAGATTGTTGGAGACGAAGCGTCACTGTCAGAGAGTGTTGGAGAGAAAGAGTCACTGTCACAGAGTGTTGGAGAGGAAGAGTCACTGTCAGAGAGTGTTGGACAGGAGGAGTCACTGTCAGAGAGTGTTGGAGAGGAAGAGTCACTGTCAGAGAGTGTTGTAGAGGAAGAGTCACTGTCAGAGAGTGTTGGAGAGGAATACTCACTGTCAGAGAGTGTTGGAGAGGAAGAGTCACTGTCAGAGAGTGTTGGAGAGGAAGAGTCACTGTCAGAGAGTGTTGAAGAAGAGGAGTCGCTGTCAGAGAGTTTTGGAGAGGAAGAGTCACTGTCAGAGATTGTTGGAGAGGAAGAGTCTCTGTCAGAGAGTGTTGGAGCGGAAGAGTCACTGTCAGAGAGTGTTGGAGAGGAAGAGTCAGTGTCAGAGAGTGTTGGAGAGGAAGAGTCACTGTCAGAGAGTGTTGGAGAGGAAGAGTCACTGTCAGAGAGTGTAGGAGCGGAAGTGTCAGAGTCAGTGAGTGTTGAAGAGGAAGAGTCACTGTCATAGAGTGTTGGAGAGGAAGAGTCGCTATCAGAGATTGTTGGAGAACAAGAGTCGCTGTCAGAGAGTGTTGGAGAGGAAGATTCACTGTCAGAGAGTGTTGGAGAGGAAGTGTCAGTGTCAGAGAGTGTTGGAGAGGAAGCGTCACTGTCAGAGAGTGTTGGAGAGGAAGTGTCAGTATCAGAGAGTGTTGGAGAGGAAGTGTCACTGTCAGAGAGTGTTGGAGAGGAAGAGTCACTGTCAGAGAGTGTTGGAGAGGAGGAGTCACTGTCAGAGAGTGTTGGAGAGGAATACTCACTGTCAGAGAGTGTTGGAGAGGAAGAGTCACTGTCAGAGAGTGTTGGAGAGGAAAAGTCACTGTCAGAGAGTGTTGAAGAAGAGGAGTCGCTGTCAGAGAGTTTTGGAGAGGAAGAGTCGCTATCAGAGATTGTTGGAGAGGAAGAGTCACAGTCAGAGAGTGTTGGAGAGGAAGAGTCACTGTCAGGGAGTGTTGGAGAGGAGGAGTCACTGTCAGAGCGTGTTGGAGAGGAAGAGTCACTGTCAGAGAGTTTAGGAAAGGAGGAGTCACTGTCAGAGAGTGTTGGAGAGGAAGAGTCACATTCAGAGAGTTTAGGAAAGGAGGAGTCACTGTCTGAAAGTGTTGGAGAGGAAGAGTCACTGTCAGAGAGTGTTGGAGAGGAAGAGTCACTGTCGGAGAGTGTTGGAGAGGAAGAGTCACTGTCAGAGAGTGTTGGAGAGGAAGAGTCACTGTCAGAGAGTGTTGGAGAGGAGGTGTCACTGTCAGAGAGTGTTGGAGAGGAGGACTCACTGTCAGAGAGTGTTAAAGAGGAAGAGTCACTGTCAGAGAGTGTTGGAGAGGAAGAGTCACTGTCAGAGAGTGTTGGAGAGGATGAGTCATTGTCAGAGAGTGTTGATGAGGAAGAGTCACTGTCAGAGAGTGTTGGAGAGGAAGTGTCACTGTCAGGGAGTGTTCGAGAGGAAGAGGCCCTGTCAGAGAGTGTTGAAGAGGAAGAGTCGCTGTCAGAGAGTGTTGGAGCGGAAGAGTCACTGTCAAAGAGTGTTGAAGAGGAAGAGTCACTGTCAGAGAGTGTTGGAGACGAAGAGTCACTGTCAGAGAGTGTTGGAGAGGAAGAGTCACTGTCAGAGAGTGTTCAAGAGGAAGAGTCGCTGTCAGAGAGTGTTGGAGAGGAAGAGTCAGAGTCAGATAGTGTTGAAGAGGAAGTGTCACTGTCAGAGAGTGTTGGAGAGAAAGAGTCACTGTCAGAGAGTGTTGGAGAGGAAGAGTCACTGTCAGAGAGTGTTGGAGAGGAGGAGTCAATGTCATAGAGTGTTGGAGAGGAAGAGTCACTGTCAGAGAGTTTAGGAAAGGAGGAGTCACTGTCAGAGAGTGTTGGAGAGGAAGAGTCATTGTCAGAGAGTATAGGAAAGGAGGAGTCACTGTTAGAAAGTGTTGGAGAGGAGGAGTCACTGTCAGAGAATGTAGGAGAGGTAGCGTCAGAGTCAGAGAGTGTTGGAGAGGAAGAGTCACTGTCAGAGAGTGTTGGAGAGTAAGAGTCACTGTCAGAGAGTGTTGGAGAGGAAGAGTCACTGTCGGAGAGTGTTGGAGAGGAAGAGTCACTGTCAGAGACTGTTGGAGAGGAAGAGTCACTGTCAGAGAGTGTTGGAGAGGAGCTGCCACTGTCAGAGAGTGTTGGAGAGGAGGAGTCACTGTCAGAGAGTGTTAAAGAGGAAGAGTCACTGTCAGAGAGTGTTGGAGAGGAAGAGTCACTGTCAGAGAGTGTTGGAGAGGATGAGTCATTGTCAGAGAGTGTTGAAGAGGAAGAGTCACTGTCAGAGAGTGTTGGAGAGGAAGAGTCACTGTCGGAGAGTGTTCAAGAGGAAGAGTCGCTGTCAGAGAGTGTTGGAGAGGAAGAGTCAGAGTCAGATAGTGTTGAAGAGGAAGTGTCACTGTCAGAGACTGTTGGAGAGAAAGAGTCACTGTCAGAGAGTGTTGGAGAGGAAGAGTCACTGTCAGAGAGTGTTGGAGAGGAGGAGTCAATGTCAGAGAGTGTTGGAGAGGAAGAGTCACTGTCAGAGAGTTTAGGAAAGGAGGAGTCACTGTCAGAGAGTGTTGGAGAGGAAGAGTCATTGTCAGAGAGTATAGGAAAGGAGGAGTCACTGTCAGAAAGTGTTGGAGAGGAGGAGTCACTGTCAGAGAATGTAGGAGAGGTAGCGTCAGAGTCAGAGAGTGTTGGAGAGGAAGAGTCACTGTCAGAGAATGTAGGAGAGGTAGCGTCAGAGTCAGAGAGTGTTGGAGAGGAAGAGTCACTGTCAGAGAGTGTTGGAGAGGAAGAGTCACTGTCAGAGAGTGTTGGAGAGGAAGAGTCACTGTCGGAGAGTGTTGGAGAGGAAGAGTCACTGTCAGAGACTGTTGGAGAGGAAGAGTCACTGTCAGAGAGTGTTGGAGAGGAAGAGTCAGTGTCAGAGAGTGTTGGAGATTAAGAGTAACTGTCAGAGAGTGTTGGAGAGGAAGAGTCACTGTCAGAGAGTGTTAGAGAGGAAGAGTCACTGTCAGAGAGTGTTGAAGAGGAAGAGTCACTGTCAGAGAGTGTTGGAGAGGAAGAGTCACTGTCAGAGGGTGCAGGAGAGGAAGAGTCAGAGTCAGAGAGTGTTGAAGAGGAAGAGTCACTGTCAGAGAGTGTTGGGGAGAAAGAGTCACTGTCAGAGAGTGTTGGAGAGGAAGAGTCACTGTCAGGGAGTGTTGGAGAGGAGGAGTCACTGTCAGAGAGTGTTGGAGAGGAAGAGTCACATTCAGAGAGTTTAGGAAAGGAGGAGTCACTGTCAGAAAGTGTTGGAGAGGAAGAGTCACTGTCAGAGAGTGTTGGAGAGGAAGAGTCACTGTCGGAGAGTGTTGGAGAGGAAGAGTCACTGTCAGAGAGTGTTGGAGAGGAAGAGTCACTGTCAGAGAGTGTTGGAGAGGAGGTGTCACTGTCAGAGAGTGTTGGAGAGGAGGACTCACTGTCAGAGAGTGTTAAAGAGGAAGAGTCACTGTCAGAGAGTGTTGGAGAGGAAGAGTCACTGTCAGAGAGTGTTGGAGAGGATGAGTCATTGTCAGAGAGTGTTGATGAGGAAGAGTCACTGTCAGAGAGTGTTGGAGAGGAAGTGTCACTGTCAGGGAGTGTTCGAGAGGAAGAGGCCCTGTCAGAGAGTGTTGAAGAGGAAGAGTCGCTGTCAGAGAGTGTTGGAGCGGAAGAGTCACTGTCAAAGAGTGTTGAAGAGGAAGAGTCACTGTCAGAGAGTGTTGGAGACGAAGAGTCACTGTCAGAGAGTGTTGGAGAGGAAGAGTCACTGTCAGAGAGTGTTCAAGAGGAAGAGTCGCTGTCAGAGAGTGTTGGAGAGGAAGAGTCAGAGTCAGATAGTGTTGAAGAGGAAGTGTCACTGTCAGAGAGTGTTGGAGAGAAAGAGTCACTGTCAGAGAGTGTTGGAGAGGAAGAGTCACTGTCAGAGAGTGTTGGAGAGGAGGAGTCAATGTCAGAGAGTGTTGGAGAGGAAGAGTCACTGTCAGAGAGTTTAGGAAAGGAGGAGTCACTGTCAGAGAGTGTGGGAGAGGAAGAGTCATTGTCAGAGAGTATAGGAAAGGAGGAGTCACTGTTAGAAAGTGTTGGAGAGGAGGAGTCACTGTCAGAGAATGTAGGAGAGGTAGCGTCAGAGTCAGAGAGTGTTGGAGAGGAAGAGTCACTGTCAGAGAGTGTTGGAGAGTAAGAGTCACTGTCAGAGAGTGTTGGAGAGGAAGAGTCACTGTCGGAGAGTGTTGGAGAGGAAGAGTCACTGTCAGAGACTGTTGGAGAGGAAGAGTCACTGTCAGAGAGTGTTGGAGAGGAGCTGCCACTGTCAGAGAGTGTTGGAGAGGAGGAGTCACTGTCAGAGAGTGTTAAAGAGGAAGAGTCACTGTCAGAGAGTGTTGGAGAGGAAGAGTCACTGTCAGAGAGTGTTGGAGAGGATGAGTCATTGTCAGAGAGTGTTGAAGAGGAAGAGTCACTGTCAGAGAGTGTTGGAGAGGAAGAGTCACTGTCGGAGAGTGTTCAAGAGGAAGAGTCGCTGTCAGAGAGTGTTGGAGAGGAAGAGTCAGAGTCAGATAGTGTTGAAGAGGAAGTGTCACTGTCAGAGACTGTTGGAGAGAAAGAGTCACTGTCAGAGAGTGTTGGAGAGGAAGAGTCACTGTCAGAGAGTGTTGGAGAGGAGGAGTCAATGTCAGAGAGTGTTGGAGAGGAAGAGTCACTGTCAGAGAGTTTAGGAAAGGAGGAGTCACTGTCAGAGAGTGTTGGAGAGGAAGAGTCATTGTCAGAGAGTATAGGAAAGGAGGAGTCACTGTCAGAAAGTGTTGGAGAGGAGGAGTCACTGTCAGAGAATGTAGGAGAGGTAGCGTCAGAGTCAGAGAGTGTTGGAGAGGAAGAGTCACTGTCAGAGAGTGTTGGAGAGGAAGAGTCATTGTCAGAGAGTGTTGGAGAGGAAGAGTCACTGTCGGAGAGTGTTGGAGAGGAAGAGTCACTGTCAGAGACTGTTGGAGAGGAAGAGTCACTGTCAGAGAGTGTTGGAGAGGAAGAGTCAGTGTCAGAGAGTGTTGGAGATTAAGAGTAACTGTCAGAGAGTGTTGGAGAGGAAGAGTCACTGTCAGAGAGTGTTAGAGAGGAAGAGTCACTGTCAGAGAGTGTTGGAGAGGAAGAGTCACTGTCAGAGAGTGTTCAAGAGGAAGAGTCGCTGTCAGAGAGTGTTGGAGAGGAAGAGTCAGAGTCAGATAGTGTTGAAGAGGAAGTGTCACTGTCAGAGAGTGTTGGAGAGAAAGAGTCACTGTCAGAGAGTGTTGGAGAGGAAGAGTCACTGTCAGAGAGTGTTGGAGAGGAGGAGTCAATGTCAGAGAGTGTTGGAGAGGAAGAGTCACTGTCAGAGAGTTTAGGAAAGGAGGAGTCACTGTCAGAGAGTGTTGGAGAGGAAGAGTCATTGTCAGAGAGTATAGGAAAGGAGGAGTCACTGTTAGAAAGTGTTGGAGAGGAGGAGTCACTGTCAGAGAATGTAGGAGAGGTAGCGTCAGAGTCAGAGAGTGTTGGAGAGGAAGAGTCACTGTCAGAGAGTGTTGGAGAGTAAGAGTCACTGTCAGAGAGTGTTGGAGAGGAAGAGTCACTGTCGGAGAGTGTTGGAGAGGAAGAGTCACTGTCAGAGACTGTTGGAGAGGAAGAGTCACTGTCAGAGAGTGTTGGAGAGGAGCTGCCACTGTCAGAGAGTGTTGGAGAGGAGGAGTCACTGTCAGAGAGTGTTAAAGAGGAAGAGTCACTGTCAGAGGGTGTTGGAGAGGAAGAGTCACTGTCAGAGAGTGTTGGAGAGGATGAGTCATTGTCAGAGAGTGTTGAAGAGGAAGAGTCACTGTCGGAGAGTGTTCAAGAGGAAGAGTCGCTGTCAGAGAGTGTTGGAGAGGAAGAGTCAGAGTCAGATAGTGTTGAAGAGGAAGTGTCACTGTCAGAGACTGTTGGAGAGAAAGAGTCACTGTCAGAGAGTGTTGGAGAGGAAGAGTCACTGTCAGAGAGTGTTGGAGAGGAGGAGTCAATGTCAGAGAGTGTTGGAGAGGAAGAGTCACTGTCAGAGAGTTTAGGAAAGGACGAGTCACTGTCAGAGAGTGTTGGAGAGGAAGAGTCATTGTCAGAGAGTATAGGAAAGGAGGAGTCACTGTCAGAAAGTGTTGGAGAGGAGGAGTCACTGTCAGAGAATGTAGGAGAGGTAGCGTCAGAGTCAGAGAGTGTTGGAGAGGAAGAGTCACTGTCAGAGAGTGTTGGAGAGGAAGAGTCACTGTCAGAGAGTGTTGGAGAGGAAGAGTCACTGTCGGAGAGTGTTGGAGAGGAAGAGTCACTGTCAGAGACTGTTGGAGAGGAAGAGTCACTGTCAGAGAGTGTTGGAGAGGAAGAGTCAGTGTCAGAGAGTGTTGGAGATTAAGAGTAACTGTCAGAGAGTGTTGGAGAGGAAGAGTCACTGTCAGAGAGTGTTAGAGAGGAAGAGTCACTGTCAGAGAGTGTTGAAGGGGAAGAGTCACTGTCAGAGAGTGTTGGAGAGGAAGAGTCACTGTCAGAGGGTGCAGGAGAGGAAGAGTCAGAGTCAGAGAGTGTTGAAGAGGAAGAGTCACTGTCAGAGAGTGTTGGGGAGAAAGAGTCACTGTCAGAGAGTGTTGGAGAGGAAGAGTCACTGTCAGGGAGTGTTGGAGAGGAGGAGTCACTGTCAGAGAGTGTTGGAGAGGAAGAGTCACATTCAGAGAGTTTAGGAAAGGAGGAGTCACTGTCAGAAAGTGTTGGAGAGGAAGAGTCACTGTCAGAGAGTGTTGGAGAGGAAGAGTCACTGTCGGAGAGTGTTGGAGAGGAAGAGTCACTGTCAGAGAGTGTTGGAGAGGAAGAGTCACTGTCAGAGAGTGTTGGAGAGGAGGTGTCACTGTCAGAGAGTGTTGGAGAGGAGGACTCACTGTCAGAGAGTGTTAAAGAGGAAGAGTCACTGTCAGAGAGTGTTGGAGAGGAAGAGTCACTGTCAGAGAGTGTTGGAGAGGATGAGTCATTGTCAGAGAGTGTTGATGAGGAAGAGTCACTGTCAGAGAGTGTTGGAGAGGAAGTGTCACTGTCAGGGAGTGTTCGAGAGGAAGAGGCCCTGTCAGAGAGTGTTGAAGAGGAAGAGTCGCTGTCAGAGAGTGTTGGAGCGGAAGAGTCACTGTCAAAGAGTGTTGAAGAGGAAGAGTCACTGTCAGAGAGTGTTGGAGACGAAGAGTCACTGTCAGAGAGTGTTGGAGAGGAAGAGTCACTGTCAGAGAGTGTTCAAGAGGAAGAGTCGCTGTCAGAGAGTGTTGGAGAGGAAGAGTCAGAGTCAGATAGTGTTGAAGAGGAAGTGTCACTGTCAGAGAGTGTTGGAGAGAAAGAGTCACTGTCAGAGAGTGTTGGAGAGGAAGAGTCACTGTCAGAGAGTGTTGGAGAGGAGGAGTCAATGTCAGAGAGTGTTGGAGAGGAAGAGTCACTGTCAGAGAGTTTAGGAAAGGAGGAGTCACTGTCAGAGAGTGTTGGAGAGGAAGAGTCATTGTCAGAGAGTATAGGAAAGGAGGAGTCACTGTTAGAAAGTGTTGGAGAGGAGGAGTCACTGTCAGAGAATGTAGGAGAGGTAGCGTCAGAGTCAGAGAGTGTTGGAGAGGAAGAGTCACTGTCAGAGAGTGTTGGAGAGTAAGAGTCACTGTCAGAGAGTGTTGGAGAGGAAGAGTCACTGTCGGAGAGTGTTGGAGAGGAAGAGTCACTGTCAGAGACTGTTGGAGAGGAAGAGTCACTGTCAGAGAGTGTTGGAGAGGAGCTGCCACTGTCAGAGAGTGTTGGAGAGGAGGAGTCACTGTCAGAGAGTGTTAAAGAGGAAGTATCACTGTCAGAGAGTGTTGGAGAGGAAGAGTCACTGTCAGAGAGTGTTGGAGAGGATGAGTCATTGTCAGAGAGTGTTGAAGAGGAAGAGTCACTGTCAGAGAGTGTTGGAGAGGAAGAGTCACTGTTGGAGAGTGTTCAAGAGGAAGTGTCGCTGTCAGAGAGTATTGGAGAGGAAGAGTCACTGTCAGAGAGTGTTGAAGAGGAAGAGTCACTGTCAGAGAGTGTAGGAGAGGAAGAGTCACTGTCAGAGAGTGTTGGAGAGGAAGAGTCACTGTCAGAGAGTGTTGAAGAGGAAGAGTCACTGTCAGAGAGTGTTGGAGAGGAAGAGTCCCTGTCAGAGAGTGTTGGAGAGGAAGAGTCACTGTCAGAGAGTGTTGGAGAGTAAGAGTCACTGTCAGAGTATGTTGGAGAGGAAGAGTCACTGTCAGAGAGTGTTGGAGAGGAAGAGTCAGTGTCAGAGTGTGTTGGAGAGGAAGAGTCACTGTCAGAGAGTGTTGGAGAGGAAGAGTCAGTGTCAGAGAGTGTTGGAGAGGAAGAGTAACTGTCAGAGAGTGTTGGAGAGGAAGAGTCACTGTCAGAGAGTGTTGGAGAGGAGGAGTCACTGTCAGAGAGTGTTGGAGAGGAAGAGTCACTGTCAGAGAGTGTAGGAGAGGAGGAGTCACTGTCAGAGAGTGTTGAAGAGGAAGAGTCACTGTCAGAGACTGTTGGAGAGTAAGAGTCAATGTCAGAGAGTGTTGAAGAGGAAGAGTCACTGTCAGAGAATGTTGGAGAGGAGGAGTCACTGTCAGAGAGTGTGGGAGAGGAGGAGTCACTGTCAGAGAGTGTTGAAGAGGAAGTGTCACTGTCAGAGAGTGTTGGAGAGGAGGAGTCACTGTCAGAGAGTTTAGGAGAGGAGGAGTCACTGTCAGAGAGTGTTGAAGAGGAAGAGTCACTGTCATAGTCTGTTGGAGAGGAAGAGTCAATGTCAGAGAGTGTTGAAGAGGAAGAGTCACTGTCAGAGAGTGTTGGAGAGGAAGAGTCACTGCCTGAGAGTGTTGGAGAGGAAGAGTCACTGTCAGAGATTGTTGGAGAGGAAGAGTCTCTGTCAGAGAGTGTTGGAGAGGAAGTGTCAGTGTCAGAGATTGTTGGAGACGAAGCGTCACTGTCAGAGAGTGTTGGAGAGAAAGAGTCACTGTCACAGAGTGTTGGAGAGGAAGAGTCACTGTCAGAGAGTGTTGGACAGGAGGAGTCACTGTCAGAGAGTGTTGGAGAGGAAGAGTCACTGTCAGAGAGTGTTGTAGAGGAAGAGTCACTGTCAGAGAGTGTTGGAGAGGAATACTCACTGTCAGAGAGTGTTGGAGAGGAAGAGTCACTGTCAGAGAGTGTTGGAGAGGAAGAGTCACTGTCAGAGAGTGTTGAAGAAGAGGAGTCGCTGTCAGAGAGTTTTGGAGAGGAAGAGTCACTGTCAGAGATTGTTGGAGAGGAAGAGTCTCTGTCAGAGAGTGTTGGAGCGGAAGAGTCACTGTCAGAGAGTGTTGGAGAGGAAGAGTCAGTGTCAGAGAGTGTTGGAGAGGAAGAGTCACTGTCAGAGAGTGTTGGAGAGGAAGAGTCACTGTCAGAGAGTGTAGGAGCGGAAGTGTCAGAGTCAGTGAGTGTTGAAGAGGAAGAGTCACTGTCATAGAGTGTTGGAGAGGAAGAGTCGCTATCAGAGATTGTTGGAGAACAAGAGTCGCTGTCAGAGAGTGTTGGAGAGGAAGATTCACTGTCAGAGAGTGTTGGAGAGGAAGTGTCAGTGTCAGAGAGTGTTGGAGAGGAAGCGTCACTGTCAGAGAGTGTTGGAGAGGAAGTGTCAGTATCAGAGAGTGTTGGAGAGGAAGTGTCACTGTCAGAGAGTGTTGGAGAGGAAGAGTCACTGTCAGAGAGTGTTGGAGAGGAGGAGTCACTGTCAGAGAGTGTTGGAGAGGAATACTCACTGTCAGAGAGTGTTGGAGAGGAAGAGTCACTGTCAGAGAGTGTTGGAGAGGAAAAGTCACTGTCAGAGAGTGTTAAAGAAGAGGAGTCGCTGTCAGAGAGTTTTGGAGAGGAAGAGTCGCTATCAGAGATTGTTGGAGAGGAAGAGTCACAGTCAGAGAGTGTTGGAGAGGAAGACTCACTGTCACAGTGTGTTGGAAAGGAAGAGTCACTGTCAGAGATTGTTGGACAGGAAGTGTCAGTGTCAGAGAGTGTTGGAGAGGAAGAGTCACTGTCAGAGAGTGTTGGAGAGGAAGAGTCACTGTCAGAGAGTGTTGGAGAGGAATACTCACTGTCAGAGAGTGTTGGAGAGGAAGAGTCACTGTCAGAGAGTGTTGGAGAGGAAGAGTCACTGTCAGAGAGTGTTGAAGAAGAGGAGTCGCTGTCAGAGAGTTTTGGAGAGGAAGAGTCACTGTCATAGAGTGTTGGAGAGGAAGAGTCGCTATCAGAGATTGTTGGAGAGGAAGAGTCACTGTCAGAGAGTGTTGGAGAGGAAGTGTCAGTGTCAGAGAGTGTTGGAGAGAAAGAGTCACTGTCACAGAGTGTTGGAGAGGAAGAGTCACTGTCAGAGAGTGTTGGACAGGAGGAGTCACTGTCAGAGAGTGTTGGAGAGGTAGAGTCCCTGTCAGAGAGTGTTGGAGAGGAAGAGTCACTGTCAGAGAGTGTTGGAGAGGAAGACTCACTGTCAGAGAGTGTTGGAAAGGAAGTGTCAGTGTCAGAGACTGTTGGAGAGGAAGCGTCACTGTCAGAGAGTGTTGGAGAGGAAGTGTCAGTATCAGAGAGTGTTGGAGAGGAAGCGTCACTGTCAGAGAGTGTTGGAGAGGAAGTGTCAGTGTCAGAGAGTGTTGGAGAGGAGGAGTCACTGTCAGAGAGTGTTGGAGAGGAAGAGTCGCTATCAGAGATTGTTGGAGAACAAGAGTCGCTGTCAGAGAGTGTTGGAGAGGAAGATTCACTGTCAGAGAGTGTTGGAGAGGAAGTGTCAGTGTCAGAGAGTGTTGGAGAGGAAGCGTCACTGTCAGAGAGTGTTGGAGAGGAACTGTCAGTATCAGAGAGTGTTGGAGAGGAGCGTCACTGTCAGAGAGTGTTGGAGAGGAAGTGTCAGTGTCAGAGAGTGTTGGAGAGGAAGAGTCACTGTCAGAGAGTGTTGGAGAGGAGGAGTCACTGTCAGAGAGTGTTGGAGAGGTAGAGTCCCTGTCAGTGAGTGTTGGAGAGGAAGAGTCACAGTCAGAGAGTGTTGGAGAGGAAGACTCACTGTCACAGTGTGTTGGAAAGGAAGAGTCACTGTCAGAGATTGTTGGACAGGAAGTGTCAGTGTCAGAGAGTGTTAGAGAGGAAGAGTCACTGTCAGAGAGTGTTGGAGAGGAAGAGTCACTGTCAGAGAGTGTTGGAGAGGAATACTCAATGTCAGAGAGTGTTGGAGAGGAAGAGTCACTGTCAGAGAGTGTTGGAGAGGAAGAGTCACTGTCAGAGAGTGTTGAAGAAGAGGAGTCGCTGTCAGAGAGTTTTGGAGAGGAAGAGTCACTGTCATAGAGTGTTGGAGAGGAAGAGTCGCTATCAGATATTGTTGGAGAGGAAGAGTCACTGTCAGAGAGTGTTGGAGAGGAAGAGTCACTGTCAGAGAGTGTTGGAGAGGAAGAGTCACTGTCAGAGAGTGTTGGAGAGGAAGAGTCACTGTCGGAGAGTGTTGGAGAGGAAGAGTCACTGTCAGAGACTGTTGGAGAGGAAGAGTCACTGTCAGAGATTGTTGGAGAGGAGCTGCCACTGTCAGAGTGTGTTGGAGAGGAGGAGTCACTGTCAGAGAGTGTTAAAGAGGAAGAGTCACTGTCAGAGAGTGTTGGAGAGGAAGAGTCACTGTCAGAGAGTGTTGGAGAGGATGAGTCATTGTCAGAGAGTGTTGAAGAGGATGAGTCACTGTCAGAGAGTGTAGGAGAGGAAGAGTCACTGTCAGAGAGTGTTGGAGAGGAAGAGTCACTGTCAGAGAGTGTTGAAGAGGATGAGTCACTGTCAGAGAGTGTAGGAGAGGAAGAGTCACTGTCAGAGAGTGTTGGAGAGGAAGAGTCACTGTCAGAGAGTGTTGGAGAGGATGAGTCAGTGTCAGAGAGTGTTGGAGAGGAGGAGTCACTGTCAGAGAGTGTTGCAGAGGTGGAGTCCCTGTCAGAGAGTGTTGGAGAGTAAGAGTCACTGTCAGAGAGTGTTGGAGAGTAAGAGTCACTGTCAGAGTGTGTTGGAGAGGAAGAGTCACTGTCAGAGAGTGTTGGAGAGGAAGAGTCAGTGTCAGAGAGTGTTGGAGAGGAAGAGTAACTGTCAGAGAGTGTTGGAGAGGAAGAGTCACTGTCAGAGAGTGTTGGAGAGGAGGAGTCACTGTCAGAGAGTGTTGGAGAGGAAGAGTCACTGTCTGAGAGTGTAGGAGAGGAGGAGTCACTGTCAGAGAGTGTTGAAGAGGAAGAGTCACTGTCAGAGACTGTTGGAGAGGAAGAGTCAATGTCAGAGAGTGTTGAAGAGGAAGAGTCACTGTCAGAGAGTGTTGGAGAGGAGGAGTCACTGTCAGAGAGTGTAGGAGTGGAGGAATCACTGTCAGAGAGTGTTGAAGAGGAAGAGTCACTGTCAGAGAGTGTTGGAGAGGAGGAGTCACTGTCAGAGAGTTTAGGAGAGGAGGAGTCACTGTCAGAGAGTGTTGAAGAGGAAGAGTCACTGTCAGAGTCTGTTGGAGAGGAAGAGTCACTGTCAGAGAGTGTTGAAGAGGAAGAGTCACTGTCAGAGAGTGTTGGAGAGGAAGAGTCACTGTCTGAGAGTGTTGGAGAGGAAGAGTCACTGTCAGAGATTGTTGGAGAGGAAGAGTCTCTGTCAGAGAGTGTTGGAGAGGAAGAGTCACTGTCAGAGAGTGTTGGAGAGGAAGAGTCAGTGTCAGAGAGTGTTGGAGATGAAGAGTCCCTGTCAGAGAGTGTTGGAGGACAAGAGTCACTGTCAGAGAGTGAAGGAGCGGAAGTGTCAGAGTCAGTGAGTGTTGAAGAGGAAGAGTCACTGTCATAGAGTGTTGGAGAGGAAGAGTCGCTATCAGAGATTGTTGGAGAGGAAGAGTCACTGTCAGAGAGTGTTGGAGAGGAAGTGTCAGTGTCAGAGATTGTTGGAGAGGAAGCGTCACTGTCACAGAGTGTTGGAGAGAAAGAGTCACTGTCACAGAGTGTTGGAGAGGAAGAGTCACTGTCAGAGAGTGTTGGACAGGAGGAGTCACTGTCAGAGAGTGTTGGAGAGGTAGAGTCCCTGTCAGAGAGTGTTGGAGAGGAAGAGTCACTGTCAGAGAGTGTTGGAGAGGAAGACTCACTGTCAGAGTGTGTTGGAAAGGAAGAGACACTGTCAGAGATTGTTGGACAGGAAGTGTCAGTGTCAGAGGGTGTTGGAGAGGAAGAGTCACTGTCAGAGAGTGTTGGAGAGGAAGAGTCACTGTCAGAGAGTGTTGGAGAGGAATACTCACTGTCAGAGAGTGTTGGAGAGGAAGAGTCACTGTCAGAGAGTATTGGAGAGGAAGAGTCACTGTCAGAGAGTGTTGGACAGGAGGAGTCACTGTCAGAGAGTGTTGGAGAGGTAGAGTCCCTGTCAGAGAGTGTTGGAGAGGAAGAGTCACTGTCAGAGAGTGTTGGAGAGGAAGACTCACTGTCAGAGAGTGTTGGAAAGGAAGTGTCAGTGTCAGAGAGTGTTGGAGAGGAAGCGTCACTGTCAGAGAGTGTTGGAGAGGAAGTGTCAGTATCAGTGAGTGTTGGAGAGGAAGCGTCACTGTCAGAGAGTGTTGGAGAGGAAGTGTCAGTGTCAGAGAGTGTTGGAGAGGAGGAGTCACTGTCAGAGAGTGTTGGAGAGGAAGAGTCGCTATCAGAGATTGTTGGAGAACAAGGGTCGCTGTCAGAGAGTGTTGGAGAGGAAGATTCACTGTCAGAGAGTGTTGGAGAGGAAGTGTCAGTGTCAGAGAGTGTTGGAGAGGAAGCGTCACTGTCAGAGAGTGTTGGAGAGGAAGTGTCAGTGTCAGAGAGTGTTGGAGAGGAAGAGTCACAGTCAGAGAGTGTTGGAGAGGAGGAGTCACTGTCAGAGAGTGTTGGAGAGGTAGAGTCCCTGTCAGAGAGTGTTGGAGAGGAAGAGTCACAGTCAGAGAGTGTTGGAGAGGAAGACTCACTGTCACAGTGTGTTGGAAAGGAAGAGTCACTGTCAGAGAGTGTTGGACAGGAAGTGTCAGTGTCAGAGAGTGTTAGAGAGGAAGAGTCACTGTCAGAGAGTGTTGGAGAGGAAGAGTCACTGTCATAGAGTGTTGGAGAGGAATACTCACTGTCAGAGAGTGTTGGAGAGGAAGAGTCACTGTCAGAGAGTGTTGGAGAGGAAGAGTCACTGTCAGAGAGTGTTGAAGAAGAGGAGTCGCTGTCATAGAGTTTTGGAGAGGAAGAGTCACTGTCATAGAGTGTTGGAGAGGAAGAGTCGCTATCAGAGATTGTTGGAGAGGAAGAGTCACTGTCAGAGAGTGTTGGAGAGAAAGAGTCATTGTCAGAGATTGTTGAAGAGGAAGAGTCACTGTCAGAGAGTGTTGGAGAGGAAGAGTCACTGTCAGAGAGTGTTCAAGAGGAAGTGTCGCTGTCAGAGAGTGTTGGAGAGGAAGAGTCACTGTCAGAGAGTGTTGAAGAGGATGCGTCACTGTCAGAGAGTGTAGGAGAGGAAGAGTCACTGTCAGAGAGTGTTGGAGAGGAAGAGTCACTGTCAGAGAGTGTTGAAGAGGAAGAGTCACTGTCAGAGAGTGTTGGAGAGGAAGAGTCACTGTCAGAGAGTGTTGGAGAGGAAGAGTCAGTGTCAGAGAGTGTTGGAGAGGAGGAGTCACTGTCAGAGAGTGTTGGAGAGGAAGAGTCAGTGTCAGAGAGTGTTGGAGATGAAGAGTCCCTGTCAGAGAGTGTTGGAGGACAAGAGTCACTGTCAGAGAGTGTAGGAGCGGAAGTGTCAGAGTCAGTGAGTGTTGAAGAGGAAGAGTCACTGTCATAGAGTGTTGGAGAGGAAGAGTCGCTATCAGAGATTGTTGGAGAGGAAGAGTCACTGTCAGAGAGTGTTGGAGAGGAAGTGTCAGTGTCAGAGATTGTTGGAGAGGAAGCGTCACTGTCACAGAGTGTTGGAGAGAAAGAGTCACTGTCACAGAGTGTTGGAGAGGAAGAGTCACTGTCAGAGAGTGTTGGACAGGAGGAGTCACTGTCAGAGAGTGTTGGAGAGGTAGAGTCCCTGTCAGAGAGTGTTGGAGAGGAAGAGTCACTGTCAGAGAGTGTTGGAGAGGAAGACTCACTGTCAGAGTGTGTTGGAAAGGAAGAGACACTGTCAGAGATTGTTGGACAGGAAGTGTCAGTGTCAGAGGGTGTTGGATAGGAAGAGTCACTGTCAGAGAGTGTTGGAGAGGAAGAGTCACTGTCAGAGAGTGTTGGAGAGGAATACTCACTGTCAGAGAGTGTTGGAGAGGAAGAGTCACTGTCAGAGAGTATTGGAGAGGAAGAGTCACTGTCAGAGAGTGTTGGACAGGAGGAGTCACTGTCAGAGAGTGTTGGAGAGGTAGAGTCCCTGTCAGAGAGTGTTGGAGAGGAAGAGTCACTGTCAGAGAGTGTTGGAGAGGAAGACTCACTGTCAGAGAGTGTTGGAAAGGAAGTGTCAGTGTCAGAGAGTGTTGGAGAGGAAGCGTCACTGTCAGAGAGTGTTGGAGAGGAAGTGTCAGTATCAGAGAGTGTTGGAGAGGAAGCGTCACTGTCAGAGAGTGTTGGAGAGGAAGTGTCAGTGTCAGAGAGTGTTGGAGAGGAGGAGTCACTGTCAGAGAGTGTTGGAGAGGAAGAGTCGCTATCAGAGATTGTTGGAGAACAAGAGTCGCTGTCAGAGAGTGTTGGAGAGGAAGATTCACTGTCAGAGAGTGTTGGAGAGGAAGTGTCAGTGTCAGAGAGTGTTGGAGAGGAAGCGTCACTGTCAGAGAGTGTTGGAGAGGAAGTGTCAGTATCAGAGAGTGTTGGAGAGGAGCGTCACTGTCAGAGAGTGTTGGAGAGGAAGTGTCAGTGTCAGAGAGTGTTGGAGAGGAAGAGTCACAGTCAGAGAGTGTTGGAGAGGAGGAGTCACTGTCAGAGAGTGTTGGAGAGGTAGAGTCCCTGTCAGAGAGTGTTGGAGAGGAAGAGTCACAGTCAGAGAGTGTTGGAGAGGAAGACTCACTGTCACAGTGTGTTGGAAAGGAAGAGTCACTGTCAGAGAGTGTTGGACAGGAAGTGTCAGTGTCAGAGAGTGTTAGAGAGGAAGAGTCACTGTGATAGAGTGTTGGAGAGGAATACTCACTGTCAGAGAGTGTTGGAGAGGAAGTGTCAGTGTCAGAGAGTGTTGGAGAGGAAGCGTCACTGTCAGAGAGTGTTGGAGAGGAAGTGTCAGTATCAGTGAGTGTTGGAGAGGAAGCGTCACTGTCAGAGAGTGTTGGAGAGGAAGTGTCAGTGTCAGAGAGTGTTGGAGAGGAGGAGTCACTGTCAGAGAGTGTTGGAGAGGAAGAGTCGCTATCAGAGATTGTTGGAGAACAAGGGTCGCTGTCAGAGAGTGTTGGAGAGGAAGATTCACTGTCAGAGAGTGTTGGAGAGGAAGTGTCAGTGTCAGAGAGTGTTGGAGAGGAAGCGTCACTGTCAGAGAGTGTTGGAGAGGAAGTGTCAGTGTCAGAGAGTGTTGGAGAGGAAGAGTCACAGTCAGAGAGTGTTGGAGAGGAGGAGTCACTGTCAGAGAGTGTTGGAGAGGTAGAGTCCCTGTCAGAGAGTGTTGGAGAGGAAGAGTCACAGTCAGAGAGTGTTGGAGAGGAAGACTCACTGTCACAGTGTGTTGGAAAGGAAGAGTCACTGTCAGAGAGTGTTGGACAGGAAGTGTCAGTGTCAGAGAGTGTTAGAGAGGAAGAGTCACTGTCAGAGAGTGTTGGAGAGGAAGAGTCACTGTCATAGAGTGTTGGAGAGGAATACTCACTGTCAGAGAGTGTTGGAGAGGAAGAGTCACTGTCAGAGAGTGTTGGAGAGGAAGAGTCACTGTCAGAGAGTGTTGAAGAAGAGGAGTCGCTGTCAGAGAGTTTTGGAGAGGAAGAGTCACTGTCATAGAGTGTTGGAGAGGAAGAGTCGCTATCAGAGATTGTTGGAGAGGAAGAGTCACTGTCAGAGAGTGTTGGAGAGAAAGAGTCATTGTCAGAGATTGTTGAAGAGGAAGAGTCACTGTCAGAGAGTGTTGGAGAGGAAGAGTCACTGTCAGAGAGTGTTCAAGAGGAAGTGTCGCTGTCAGAGAGTGTTGGAGAGGAAGAGTCACTGTCAGAGAGTGTTGAAGAGGATGCGTCACTGTCAGAGAGTGTAGGAGAGGAAGAGTCACTGTCAGAGAGTGTTGGAGAGGAAGAGTCACTGTCAGAGAGTGTTGAAGAGGAAGAGTCACTGTCAGAGAGTGTTGGAGAGGAAGAGTCACTGTCAGAGAGTGTTGGAGAGGAAGAGTCAGTGTCAGAGAGTGTTGGAGAGGAGGAGTCACTGTCAGAGAGTGTTGGAGAGGAAGAGTCAGTGTCAGAGAGTGTTGGAGATGAAGAGTCCCTGTCAGAGAGTGTTGGAGGACAAGAGTCACTGTCAGAGAGTGTAGGAGCGGAAGTGTCAGAGTCAGTGAGTGTTGAAGAGGAAGAGTCACTGTCATAGAGTGTTGGAGAGGAAGAGTCGCTATCAGAGATTGTTGGAGAGGAAGAGTCACTGTCAGAGAGTGTTGGAGAGGAAGTGTCAGTGTCAGAGATTGTTGGAGAGGAAGCGTCACTGTCACAGAGTGTTGGAGAGAAAGAGTCACTGTCACAGAGTGTTGGAGAGGAAGAGTCACTGTCAGAGAGTGTTGGACAGGAGGAGTCACTGTCAGAGAGTGTTGGAGAGGTAGAGTCCCTGTCAGAGAGTGTTGGAGAGGAAGAGTCACTGTCAGAGAGTGTTGGAGAGGAAGACTCACTGTCAGAGTGTGTTGGAAAGGAAGAGACACTGTCAGAGATTGTTGGACAGGAAGTGTCAGTGTCAGAGGGTGTTGGATAGGAAGAGTCACTGTCAGAGAGTGTTGGAGAGGAAGAGTCACTGTCAGAGAGTGTTGGAGAGGAATACTCACTGTCAGAGAGTGTTGGAGAGGAAGAGTCACTGTCAGAGAGTATTGGAGAGGAAGAGTCACTGTCAGAGAGTGTTGGACAGGAGGAGTCACTGTCAGAGAGTGTTGGAGAGGTAGAGTCCCTGTCAGAGAGTGTTGGAGAGGAAGAGTCACTGTCAGAGAGTGTTGGAGAGGAAGACTCACTGTCAGAGAGTGTTGGAAAGGAAGTGTCAGTGTCAGAGAGTGTTGGAGAGGAAGCGTCACTGTCAGAGAGTGTTGGAGAGGAAGTGTCAGTATCAGAGAGTGTTGGAGAGGAAGCGTCACTGTCAGAGAGTGTTGGAGAGGAAGTGTCAGTGTCAGAGAGTGTTGGAGAGGAGGAGTCACTGTCAGAGAGTGTTGGAGAGGAAGAGTCGCTATCAGAGATTGTTGGAGAACAAGAGTCGCTGTCAGAGAGTGTTGGAGAGGAAGATTCACTGTCAGAGAGTGTTGGAGAGGAAGTGTCAGTGTCAGAGAGTGTTGGAGAGGAAGCGTCACTGTCAGAGAGTGTTGGAGAGGAAGTGTCAGTATCAGAGAGTGTTGGAGAGGAGCGTCACTGTCAGAGAGTGTTGGAGAGGAAGTGTCAGTGTCAGAGAGTGTTGGAGAGGAAGAGTCACAGTCAGAGAGTGTTGGAGAGGAGGAGTCACTGTCAGAGAGTGTTGGAGAGGTAGAGTCCCTGTCAGAGAGTGTTGGAGAGGAAGAGTCACAGTCAGAGAGTGTTGGAGAGGAAGACTCACTGTCACAGTGTGTTGGAAAGGAAGAGTCACTGTCAGAGAGTGTTGGACAGGAAGTGTCAGTGTCAGAGAGTGTTAGAGAGGAAGAGTCACTGTCAGAGAGTGTTGGAGAGGAAGAGTCACTGTGATAGAGTGTTGGAGAGGAATACTCACTGTCAGAGAGTGTTGGAGAGGAAGAGTCACTGTCAGAGAGTGTTGGAGAGGAAGAGTCACTGTCAGAGAGTGTTGAAGAAGAGGAGTCGCTGTCAGAGAGTTTTGGAGAGGAAGAGTCACTGTCATAGAGTGTTGGAGAGGAAGAGTCGCTATCAGAGATTGTTGGAGAGGAAGAGTCACTGTCAGAGAGTGTTGGAGAGAAAGAGTCATTGTCAGAGAGTGTTGAAGAGGAAGAGTCACTGTCAGAGAGTGTTGGAGAGGAAGAGTCACTGTCAGAGAGTGTTCAAGAGGAAGTGTCGCTGTCAGAGAGTGTTGGAGAGGAAGAGTCACTGTCAGAGAGTGTTGAAGAGGATGAGTCACTGTCAGAGAGTGTAGGAGAGGAAGAGTCACTGTCAGAGAGTGTTGGAGAGGAAGAGTCACTGTCAGAGAGTGTTGAAGAGGAAGAGTCACTGTCAGAGAGTGTTGGAGAGGAAGAGTCACTGTCAGAGAGTGTTGGAGAGGAAGAGTCAGTGTCAGAGAGTGTTGGAGAGGAGGAGTCACTGTCAGAGAGTGTTGCAGAGGTGGAGTCCCTGTCAGAGAGTGTTGCAGAGGAAGAGTCACTGTCAGAGAGTGTTGGAGAGTAAGAGTCACTGTCAGAGTGTGTTGGAGAGGAAGAGTCACTGTCAGAGAGTGTTGGAGAGGAAGAGTCAGTGTCAGAGAGTGTTGCAGAGGAAGAGTAACTGTCAGAGAGTGTTGGAGAGGAAGAGTCACTGTCAGAGAGTGTTGGAGAGGAGCTGCCACTGTCAGAGAGTGTTGGAGAGGAAGAGTCACTGTCAGAGAGTGTAGGAGAGGAGGAGTCACTGTCAGAGAGTGTTGAAGAGGAAGAGTCACTGTCAGAGACTGTTGGAGAGGAAGAGTCAATGTCAGAGAGTGTTGAAGAGGAAGAGTCACTTGCAGAGAGTGTTGGAGAGGAGGAGTCACTGTCAGAGAGTGTAGGAGTGGAGGAATCACTGTCAGAGAGTGTTGAAGAGGAAGAGTCACTGTCAGAGAGTGTTGGAGAGGAGGAGTCACTGTCAGAGAGTTTAGGAGAGGAGGAGTCACTGTCAGAGAGTGTTGAAGAGGAAGAGTCACTGTCAGAGTCTGTTGGAGAGGAAGAGTCACTGTCAGAGAGTGTTGAAGAGGAAGAGTCACTGTCAGAGAGTGTTGGAGAGGAAGAGTCACTGTCTGAGAGTGTTGGAGAGGAAGAGTCACTGTCAGAGATTGTTGGAGAGGAAGAGTCTCTGTCAGAGAGTGTTGGAGAGGAAGAGGCACTGTCAGAGAGTGTTGGAGAGGAAGAGTCAGTGTCAGAGAGTGTTGGAGATGAAGAGTCACTGTCAGAGAGTGTTGGAGGACAAGAGTCACTGTCAGAGAGTGTAGGAGCGGAAGTGTCAGAGTCAGTGAGTGTTGAAGAGGAAGAGTCACTGTCATAGAGTGTTGGAGAGGAAGAGTCGCTGTCAGAGATTGTTGGAGAGGAAGAGTCACTGTCAGAGAGTGTTGGAGAGTAAGTGTCAGTGTCAGAGATTGTTGGAGAGGAAGCGTCACTGTCACAGAGTGTTGGAGAGAAAGAGTCACTGTCACAGAGTGTTGGAGAGGAAGAGTCACTGTCAGAGAGTGTTGGACAGGAGGAGTCACTGTCAGAGAGTGTTGGAGAGGTAGAGTCCCTGTCAGAGAGTGTTGGAGAGGAAGAGTCACTGTCAGAGAGTGTTGGAGAGGAAGACTCAATGTCAGAGTGTGTTGGAAAGGAAGAGACACTGTCAGAGATTGTTGGACAGGAAGTGTCAGTGTCAGAGAGTGTTGGAGAGGAAGAGTCACTGTCAGAGAGTGTTGGAGAGGAAGAGTCACTGTCAGAGAGTGTTGGAGAGGAATACTCACTGTCAGAGAGTGTTGGAGAGGAAGAGTCACTGTCAGAGAGTATTGGAGAGGAAGAGTCACTGTCAGAGAGTGTTGAAGAAGAGGAGTCGCTGTCAGAGAGTTTTGGAGAGGAAGAGTCACTGTCAGAGATTGTTGGAGAAGAAGAGTCTCTGTCAGAGAGTGTTGGAGCGGAAGAGTCACTGTCAGAGAGTGTTGGAGAGGAAGAGTCAGTGTCAGAGAGTGTTGGAGAGGAAGAGTCACTGTCAGAGAGTGTTGGAGAGGAAGAGTCACTGTCAGAGAGTGTAGGAGCGGAAGTGTCAGAGTCAGTGAGTGTTGAAGAGGAAGAGTCACTGTCATAGTGTGTTGGAGAGGAAGAGTCGCTATCAGAGATTGTTGGAGAACAAGAGTCGCTGTCAGAGAGTGTTGGAGAGGAAGAGTCACTGTCAGAGAGTGTTGGAGAGGAAGAGTCACTGTCAGAGAGTGTTGGAGAGGAATACTCACTGTCAGACAGTGTTGGAAAGGAAGAGTCACTGTCAGAGATTGTTGGACAGGAAGTGTCAGTGTCAGAGAGTGTTGGAGAGGAAGAGTCACTGTCAGAGAGTGTTGGAGAGGAAGAGTCACTGTCAGAGAGTGTTCGAGAGGAATACTCACTGTCAGAGAGTGTTGGAGAGGAAGAGTCACTGTCAGAGAGTGTTGGAGAGGAAGAGTCACTGTCAGAGAGTGTTGGAGAAGAGGAGTCGCTGTCAGAGAGTTTTGGAGAGGAAGAGTCACTGTCATAGAGTGTTGGAGAGGAAGAGTCGCTGTCAGAGATTGTTGGAGAGGAAGAGTCACTGTCAGAGAGTGTTGGAGAGGAAGTGTCAGTGTCAGAGAGTGTTGGAGAGGAATCGTCACTGTCAGAGAGTGTTGGAGAGAAAGAGTCACTGTCACAGAGTGTTGGAGAGGAAGAGTCACTGTCAGAGAGTGTTGGACAGGAGGAGTCACTGTCAGAGAGTGTTGGAGAGGTAGAGTCCCTGTCAGAGAGTGTTGGAGAGGAAGAGTCACTGTCAGAGAATGTTGGAGAGGAAGACTCACTGTCAGAGAGTGTTGGAAAGGAAGTGTCAGTGTCAGAGAGTGTTGGAGAGGAAGCGTCACTGTCAGAGAGTGTTGGAGAGGAAGTGTCACTATCAGAGAGTGTTGGAGAGGAAGCGTCACTGTCAGAGAGTGTTGGAGAGGAAGTGTCAGTGTCAGAGAGTGTTGGAGAGGAGGAGTCACTGTCAGAGAGTGTTGGAGAGGAAGAGTCGCTATCAGAGATTGTTGGAGAACAAGAGTCGCTGTCAGAGAGTGTTGGAGAGGAAGATTCACTGTCAGAGAGTGTTGGAGAGGAAGTGTCAGTGTCAGAGAGTGTTGGAGAGGAAGCGTCACTGTCAGAGAGTGTTGGAGAGGAAGTGTCAGTATCAGAGAGTGTTGGAGAGGAGCGTCACTGTCAGAGAGTGTTGGAGAGGAAGTGTCAGTGTCAGAGAGTGTTGGAGAGGAAGAGTCACTGTCAGAGAGTGTTGGAGAGGAGGAGTCACTGTCAGAGAGTGTTGGAGAGGTAGAGTCCCTGTCAGAGAGTGTTGGAGAGGAAGAGTCACAGTCAGAGAGTGTTGGAGAGGAAGACTCACTGTCACAGTGTGTTGAAAAGGAAGAGTCACTGTCAGAGATTGTTGGACAGGAAGTGTCAGTGTCAGAGAGTGTTGGAGAGGAAGAGTCACTGTCAGAGAGTGTTGGAGAGGAAGAGTCACTGTCAGAGAGTGTTGGAGAGGAATACTCACTGTCAGAGAGTTTTGGAGAGGAAGAGTCACTGTCATAGAGTGTTGGAGAGGAAGAGTCGCTATCAGAGATTGTTGGAGAGGAAGAGTCACTGTCAGAGAGTGTTGGAGAGGAAGAGTCACTGTCAGAGAGTGTTGGAGAGGAAGAGTCACTGTCAGAGAGTGTTGGAGAGGAAGAGTCACTGTCGGAGAGTGTTGGAGAGGAAGAGTCACTGTCAGAGACTGTTGGAGAGGAAGAGTCACTGTCAGAGAGCGTTGGAGAGGAGCTGCCACTTTCAGAGTGTGTTGGAGAGGAGGAGTCACTGTCAGAGAGTGTTAAAGAGGAAGAGTCACTGTCAGAGAGTGTTGGAGAGGAAGAGTCACTGTCAGAGAGTGTTGGAGAGGATGAGTCATTGTCAGAGAGTGTTGAAGAGGAAGAGTCACTGTCAGAGAGTGTTGGAGAGGAAGAGTCACTGTCAGAGAGTGTTCAAGAGGAAGTGTCGCTGTCAGAGAGTGTTGGAGAGGAAGAGTCACTGTCAGAGAGTGTAGGAGAGGAAGAGTCACTGTCAGAGAGTGTTGGAGAGGAAGAGTCACTGTCAGAGAGTGTTGAAGAGGAAGAGTCACTGTCAGAGAGTGTTGGAGAGGAAGAGTCACTGTCAGAGAGTGTTGGAGAGGAAGTGTCAGTGTCAGAGAGTGTTGGAGAGGAGGAGTCACTGTCAGAGAGTGTTGCAGAGGTAGAGTCCCTGTCAGAGAGTGTTGGAGAGGAAGAGTAACTGTCAGAGAGTGTTGGAGAGGAAGAGTCACTGTCAGAGAGTGTTGGAGAGGAGGAGTCACTGTCAGAGTGTGTTGGAGAGGAAGAGTCACTGTCAGAGAGTGTAGGAGAGGAGGAGTCACTGTCAGAGAGTGTTGAAGAGGAAGAGTCACTGTCAGAGACTGTTGGAGAGGAAGAGTCAATGTCAGAGAGTGTTGAAGAGGAAGAGTCACTGTCAGAGAGTGTTGGAGAGGAGGAGTCACTGTCAGAGAGTGTCGGAGAGGAGGAGTCACTGTCAGAGAGTGTTGAAGAGGAAGAGTCTCTGTCAGAGAGTGTTGGAGAGGAGGAGTCACTGTCAGAGAGTTTAGGAGAGGAGGAGTCACTGTCAGAGAGTGTTGAAGAGGAAGAGTCACTGTCAGAGTCTGTTGGAGAGGAAGAGTCACTGTCAGAGAGTGTTGAAGAGGAAGAGTCACTGTCAGACAGTGTTGGAGAGGAAGAGTCACTGTCTGAGAGTGTTGGAGAGGAAGAGTCACTGTCAGACATTGTTGGAGAGGAAGAGTCTCTGTCAGAGAGTGTTGGAGCGGAAGAGTCACTGTCAGAGAGTGTTGGAGAGGAAGAGTCAGTGTCAGAGAGTGTTGGAGAGGAAGAGTCACTGTCAGATTGTGTTGGAGAACAAGAGTCACTGTCAGAGAGTGTAGGAGCGGAAGTGTCAGAGTCAGTGAGTGTTGAAGAGGAAGAGTCACTGTCATAGAGTGTTGGAGAGGAAGAGTCGCTATCAGAGATTGTTGGAGAGGAAGAGTCAGTGTCAGAGAGTGTTGGAGAGGAAGTGTCAGTGTCAGAGATTGTTGGAGAGGAAGCGTCACTGTCAGAGAGTGTTGGAGAGAAAGAGTCACTGTCACAGAGTGTTGGAGAGGAAGAGTCACTGTCAGAGAGTGTTGGACAGGAGGAGACACTGTCAGAGAGTGTTGGAGAGGTAGAGTCCCTGTCAGAGAGTGTTGGAGAGGAAGAGTCACTGTCAGAGAGTGTTGGAGAGGAAGACTCACTGTCAGAGTGTGTTGGAAAGGAAGAGACACTGTCAGAGATTGTTGGACAGGAAGTGTCAGTGTCAGAGAGTGTTGGAGAGGAAGAGTCACTGTCAGAGAGTGTTGGAGAGGAATACTCACTGTCAGAGAGTGTTGGAGAGGAAGAGTCACTGTCAGAGAGTATTGGAGAGGAAGAGTCACTGTCAGAGAGTGTTGAAGAAGAGGGGTCGCTGTCAGAGAGTTTTGGAGAGGAAGAGTCACTGTCAGAGATTGTTGGAGAGGAAGAGTCTCTGTCAGAGTGTGTTGGAGCGGAAGAGTCACTGTCAGAGAGTGTTGGAGAGGAAGAGTCAGTGTCAGAGAGTGTTGGAGAGGAGGAGTCACTGTCAGAGAGTGTTGGAGAGGAAGAGTCACTGTCAGAGAGTGTAGGAGCGGAAGTGTCAGAGTCAGTGAGTGTTGAAGAGGAAGAGTCACTGTCATAGAGTGTTGGAGAGGAAGAGTCGCTATCAGAGATTGTTGGAGAACAAGAGTCGCTGTCAGAGAGTGTTGGAGAGGAAGATTCACTGTCAGAGAGTGTTGGAGAGGAAGTGTCAGTGTCAGAGAGTGTTGGAGAGGAAGCGTCACTGTCAGAGAGTGTTGGAGAGGAAGTGGCAGTATTAGAGAGTGTTGGAGAGGAAGCGTCACTGTCAGAGAGTGTTGGAGAGGAAGTGTCAGTGTCAGAGAGTGTTGGAGAGGAAGAGTCACTGTCAGAGAGTGTTGGAGTGGAGGAGTCACTGTCAGAGAGTGTTGGAGAGGTAGAGTCCCTGTCAGAGAGTGTTGGAGAGGAAGAGTCACAGTCAGAGAGTGTTGGAGAGGAAGACTCACTGTCACAGTGTGTTGGAAAGGAAGAGTCACTGTCAGAGATTGTTGGACAGGAAGTGTCAGTGTCAGAGAGTGTTGGAGAGGAAGAGTCACTGTCAAAGAGTGTTGGAGAGGAAGAGTCACTGTCAGAGAGTGTTGGAGAGGAATACTCACTGTCAGAGAGTGTTGGAGAGGAAGAGTCACTGTCAGAGAGTGTTGGAGAGGAAGAGTCACTGTCAGAGAGTGTTGAAGAAGAGGAGTCGCTGTCAGAGAGTTTTGGAGAGGAAGAGTCACTGTCATAGAGTGTTGGAGAGGAAGAGTCGCTATCAGAGATTGTTGGAGAGGAAGAGTCACTGTCAGAGTGTTGGAGAGGAAGTGTCAGTGTCAGAGAGTGTTGGAGAGGAAGCGTCACTGTCAGAGAGTGTTGGAGAGAAAGAGTCACTGTCACAGAGTGTTGGAGAGGAAGAGTCACTGTCAGAGAGTGTTGGACAGGAGGAGTCACTGTCAGAGAGTGTTGGAGAGGTAGAGTCCCTGTCAGAGAGTGTTGGAGAGGAAGAGTCACTGTCAGAGAGTGTTGGAGAGGAAGACTCACTGTCAGAGAGTGTTGGAGAGGAAGTGTCAGTGTCAGAGAGTGTTGGAGAGGAAGCGTCACTGTCAGAGAGTGTTGGAGAGGAAGTGTCAGTATCAGAGAGTGTTGGAGAGGAAGCGTCACTGTCAGAGAGTGTTGGAGAGGAAGTGTCAGTGTCAGAGAGTGTTGGAGAGGAGGAGTCACTGTCAGAGAGTGTTGGAGAGGAAGAGTCGCTATCAGAGATTGTTGGAGAACAAGAGTCGCTGTCAGAGAGTGTTGGAGAGGAAGATTCACTGTCAGAGAGTGTTGGAGAGGAAGTGTCAGTGTCAGAGAGTGTTGGAGATGAAGCGTCACTGTCAGAAAGTGTTGGAGAGGAAGTGTCAGTATCAGAGAGTGTTGGAGAGGAAGCGTCACTGTCAGAGAGTGTTGGAGAGGAAGTGTCAGTGTCAGAGAGTGTTGGAGAGGAAGAGTCACTGTCAGAGAGTGTTGGAGAGGAGGAGTCACTGTCAGAGAGTGTTGGAGAGGTAGAGTCCCTGTCAGAGAGTGTTGGAGAGGAAGAGTCACAGTCAGAGAGTGTTGGAGAGGAAGACTCACTGTCTCAGTGTGTTGGAAAGGAAGAGTCACTGTCAGAGATTGTTGGACAGGAAGTGTCAGTGTCAGAGAGTGTTGGAGAGGAAGAGTCACTGTCAGAGAGTGTTGGAGAGGAAGAGTCACTGTCAGAGAGTGTTGGAGAGGAATACTCACTGTCAGAGAGTGTTGGAGAGGAAGAGTCACTGTCAGAGAGTGTTGGAGAGGAAGAGTCACTGTCAGAGAGTGTTGAAGAAGAGGAGTCGCTGTCAGAGAGTTTTGGAGAGGAAGAGTCACTGTCATAGAGTGTTGGAGAGGAAGAGTCGCTATCAGAGATTGTTGGAGAGGAAGAGTCACTGTCAGAGAGTGTTGGAGAGGAAGAGTCACTGTCAGAGAGTGTTGGAGAGGAAGAGTCACTGTCAGAGAGTGTTGGAGAGGAAGAGTCACTGTCGGAGAGTGTTGGAGAGGAAGAGTCACTGTCAGAGACTGTTGGAGAGGAAGAGTCACTGTCAGAGAGTGTTGGAGAGGAGCTGCCACTTTCAGAGTGTGTTGGAGAGGAGGAGTCACTGTCAGAGAGTGTTAAAGAGGAAGAGTCACTGTCAGAGAGTGTTGGAGAGGAAGAGTCACTGTCAGAGAGTGTTGGAGAGGATGAGTCATTGTCAGAGAGTGTTGAAGAGGAAGAGTCACTGTCAGAGAGTGTTGGAGAGGAAGAGTCACTGTCAGAGAGTGTTCAAGAGGAAGTGTCGCTGTCAGAGAGTGTTGGAGAGGAAGAGTCACTGTCAGAGAGTGTTGAAGAGGAAGAGTCACTGTCAGAGAGTGTAGGAGAGGAAGAGTCACTGTCAGAGAGTGTTGGAGAGGAAGAGTCACTGTCAGAGAGTGTTGAAGAGGAAGAGTCACTGTCAGAGAGTGTTGGAGAGGAAGAGTCACTGTCAGAGAGTGTTGGAGAGGAAGTGTCAGTGTCAGAGAGTGTTGGAGAGGAGGAGTCACTGTCAGAGAGTGTTGCAGAGGTAGAGTCCCTGTCAGAGAGTGTTGGAGAGGAAGAGTCACTGTCAGAGAGTGTTGGAGAGTAGGAGTCACTGTCAGAGTGTGTTGGAGAGGAAGAGTCACTGTCAGAGAGTGTTGGAGAGGAAGAGTCAGTGTCAGAGAGTGTTGGAGAGGAAGAGTAACTGTCAGAGAGTGTTGGAGAGGATGAGTCACTGTCAGAGAGTGTTGGAGAGGAGGAGTCACTGTCAGAGTGTGTTGGAGAGGAAGAGTCACTGTCAGAGCGTGTAGGAGAGGAGGAGTCACTGTCAGAGAGTGTTGAAGAGGAAGAGTCACTGTCAGAGACTGTTGGAGAGGAAGAGTCAATGTCAGAGAGTGTTGAAGAGGAAGAGTCACTGTCAGAGAGTGTTGGAGAGGAGGAGTCACTGTCAGAGAGTGTAGGAGAGGAGGAGTCACTGTCAGAGAGTGTTGAAGAGGAAGAGTCTCTGTCAGAGAGTGTTGGAGAGGAGGAGTCACTGTCAGAGAGTTTAGGAGAGGAGGAGTCACTGTCAGAGAGTGTTGAAGAGGAAGAGTCACTGTCAGAGTCTGTTGGAGAGGAAGAGTCACTGTCAGAGAGTGTTGAAGAGGAAGAGTCACTGTCAGAGAGTGTTGGAGAGGAAGAGTCACTGTCTGAGAGTGTTGGAGAGGAAGAGTCACTGTCAGACATTGTTGGAGAGGAAGAGTCTCTGTCAGAGAGTGTTGGAGCGGAAGAGTCACTGTCAGAGAGTGTTGGAGAGGAAGAGTCAGTGTCAGAGAGTGTTGGAGAGGAAGAGTCACTGTCAGATTGTGTTGGAGAACAAGAGTCACTGTCAGAGAGTGTAGGAGCGGAAGTGTCAGAGTCAGTGAGTGTTGAAGAGGAAGAGTCACTGTCATAGAGTGTTGGAGAGGAAGAGTCGCTATCAGAGATTGTTGGAGAGGAAGAGTCAGTGTCAGAGAGTGTTGGAGAGGAAGTGTCAGTGTCAGAGATTGTTGAAGAGGAAGCGTCACTGTCAGAGAGTGTTGGAGAGAAAGAGTCACTGTCACAGAGTGTTGGAGAGGAAGAGTCACTGTCAGAGAGTGTTGGACAGGAGGAGTCACTGTCAGAGAGTGTTGGAGAGGTAGAGTCCCTGTCAGAGAGTGTTGGAGAGGAAGAGTCACTGTCAGAGAGTGTTGGAGAGGAAGACTCACTGTCAGAGTGTGTTGGAAAGGAAGAGACACTGTCAGAGATTGTTGGACAGGAAGTGTCAGTGTCAGAGAGTGTTGGAGAGGAAGAGTCACTGTCAGAGAGTGTTGGAGAGGAAGAGTCACTGTCAGAGAGTGTTGGAGAGGAATACTCACTGTCAGAGAGTGTTGGAGAGGAAGAGTCACTGTCAGAGAGTATTGGAGAGGAAGAGTCACTGTCAGAGAGTGTTGAAGAAGAGGGGTCGCTGTCAGAGAGTTTTGGAGAGGAAGAGTCACTGTCAGAGATTGTTGGAGAGGAAGAGTCTCTGTCAGAGTGTGTTGGAGCGGAAGAGTCACTGTCAGAGAGTGTTGGAGAGGAAGAGTCAGTGTCAGAGAGTGTTGGAGAGGAAGAGTCACTGTCAGAGAGTGTTGGAGAGGAAGAGTCACTGTCAGAGAGTGTAGGAGCGGAAGTGTCAGAGTCAGTGAGTGTTGAAGAGGAAGAGTCACTGTCATAGAGTGTTGGAGAGGAAGAGTCGCTATCAGAGATTGTTGGAGAACAAGAGTCGCTGTCAGAGAGTGTTGGAGAGGAAGATTCACTGTCAGAGAGTGTTGGAGAGGAAGTGTCAGTGTCAGAGAGTGTTGGAGAGGAAGCGTCACTGTCAGAGAGTGTTGGAGAGGAAGTGGCAGTATTAGAGAGTGTTGGAGAGGAAGCGTCACTGTCAGAGAGTGTTGGAGAGGAAGTGTCAGTGTCAGAGAGTGTTGGAGAGGAAGAGTCACTGTCAGAGAGTGTTGGAGTGGAGGAGTCACTGTCAGAGAGTGTTGGAGAGGTAGAGTCCCTGTCAGAGAGTGTTGGAGAGGAAGAGTCACAGTCAGAGAGTGTTGGAGAGGAAGACTCACTGTCACAGTGTGTTGGAAAGGAAGAGTCACTGTCAGAGATTGTTGGACAGGAAGTGTCAGTGTCAGAGAGTGTTGGAGAGGAAGAGTCACTGTCAAAGAGTGTTGGAGAGGAAGAGTCACTGTCAGAGAGTGTTGGAGAGGAATACTCACTGTCAGAGAGTGTTGGAGAGGAAGAGTCACTGTCAGAGAGTGTTGGGTAGGAAGTGTCAGTGTCAGAGAGTGTTGGAGAGGAAGCGTCACTGTCAGAGAGTGTTGGAGAGAAAGAGTCACTGTCACAGAGTGTTGGAGAGGAAGAGTCACTGTCAGAGAGTGTTGGACAGGAGGAGTCACTGTCAGAGAGTGTTGGAGAGGTAGAGTCCCTGTCAGAGAGTGTTGGAGAGGAAGAGTCACTGTCAGAGAGTGTTGGAGAGGAAGACTCACTGTCAGAGAGTGTTGGAGAGGAAGTGTCAGTGTCAGAGAGTGTTGGAGAGGAAGCGTCACTGTCAGAGAGTGTTGGAGAGGAAGTGTCAGTATCAGAGAGTGTTGGAGAGGAAGCGTCACTGTCAGAGAGTGTTGGAGAGGAAGTGTCAGTGTCAGAGAGTGTTGGAGAGGAGGAGTCACTGTCAGAGAGTGTTGGAGAGGAAGAGTCGCTATCAGAGATTGTTGGAGAACAAGAGTCGCTGTCAGAGAGTGTTGGAGAGGAAGATTCACTGTCAGAGAGTGTTGGAGAGGAAGTGTCAGTGTCAGAGAGTGTTGGAGATGAAGCGTCACTGTCAGAAAGTGTTGGAGAGGAAGTGTCAGTATCAGAGAGTGTTGGAGAGGAAGCGTCACTGTCAGAGAGTGTTGGAGAGGAAGTGTCAGTGTCAGAGAGTGTTGGAGAGGAAGAGTCACTGTCAGAGAGTGTTGGAGAGGAGGAGTCACTGTCAGAGAGTGTTGGAGAGGTAGAGTCCCTGTCAGAGAGTGTTGGAGAGGAAGAGTCACAGTCAGAGAGTGTTGGAGAGGAAGACTCACTGTCTCAGTGTGTTGGAAAGGAAGAGTCACTGTCAGAGATTGTTGGACAGGAAGTGACAGTGTCAGAGAGTGTTGGAGAGGAAGAGTCACTGTCAGAGAGTGTTGGAGAGGAAGAGTCACTGTCAGAGAGTGTTGGAGAGGAATACTCACTGTCAGAGAGTGTTGGAGAGGAAGAGTCACTGTCAGAGAGTGTTGGAGAGGAAGAGTCACTGTCAGAGAGTGTTGAAGAAGAGGAGTCGCTGTCAGAGAGTTTTGGAGAGGAAGAGTCACTGTCATAGAGTGTTGGAGAGGAAGAGTCGCTATCAGAGATTGTTGGAGAGGAAGAGTCACTGTCAGAGAGTGTTGGAGAGGAAGAGTCACTGTCAGAGAGTGTTGGAGAGGAAGAGTCACTGTCAGAGAGTGTTGGAGAGGAAGAGTCACTGTCGGAGAGTGTTGGAGAGGAAGAGTCACTGTCAGAGACTGTTGGAGAGGAAGAGTCACTGTCAGAGAGTGTTGGAGAGGAGCTGCCACTTTCAGAGTGTGTTGGAGAGGAGGAGTCACTGTCAGAGAGTGTTAAAGAGGAAGAGTCACTGTCAGAGAGTGTTGGAGAGGAAGAGTCACTGTCAGAGAGTGTTGGAGAGGATGAGTCATTGTCAGAGAGTGTTGAAGAGGAAGAGTCACTGTCAGAGAGTGTTGGAGAGGAAGAGTCACTGTCAGAGAGTGTTCAAGAGGAAGTGTCGCTGTCAGAGAGTGTTGGAGAGGAAGAGTCACTGTCAGAGAGTGTTGAAGAGGAAGAGTCACTGTCAGAGAGTGTAGGAGAGGAAGAGTCACTGTCAGAGAGTGTTGGAGAGGAAGAGTCACTGTCAGAGAGTGTTGAAGAGGAAGAGTCACTGTCAGAGAGTGTTGGAGAGGAAGAGTCACTGTCAGAGAGTGTTGGAGAGGAAGTGTCAGTGTCAGAGAGTGTTGGAGAGGAGGAGTCACTGTCAGAGAGTGTTGCAGAGGTAGAGTCCCTGTCAGAGAGTGTTGGAGAGGAAGAGTCACTGTCAGAGAGTGTTGGAGAGTAGGAGTCACTGTCAGAGTGTGTTGGAGAGGAAGAGTCACTGTCAGAGAGTGTTGGAGAGGAAGAGTCAGTGTCAGAGAGTGTTGGAGAGGAAGAGTAACTGTCAGAGAGTGTTGGAGAGGATGAGTCACTGTCAGAGAGTGTTGGAGAGGAGGAGTCACTGTCAGAGTGTGTTGGAGAGGAAGAGTCACTGTCAGAGAGTGTAGGAGAGGAGGAGTCACTGTCAGAGAGTGTTGAAGAGGAAGAGTCACTGTCAGAGACTGTTGGAGAGGAAGAGTCAATGTCAGAGAGTGTTGAAGAGGAAGAGTCACTGTCAGAGAGTGTTGGAGAGGAGGAGTCACTGTCAGAGAGTGTAGGAGAGGAGGAGTCACTGTCAGAGAGTGTTGAAGAGGAAGAGTCTCTGTCAGAGAGTGTTGGAGAGGAGGAGTCACTGTCAGAGAGTTTAGGAGAGGAGGAGTCACTGTCAGAGAGTGTTGAAGAGGAAGAGTCACTGTCAGAGTCTGTTGGAGAGGAAGAGTCACTGTCAGAGAGTGTTGAAGAGGAAGAGTCACTGTCAGAGAGTGTTGGAGAGGAAGAGTCACTGTCTGAGAGTGTTGGAGAGGAAGAGTCACTGTCAGACATTGTTGGAGAGGAAGAGTCTCTGTCAGAGAGTGTTGGAGCGGAAGAGTCACTGTCAGAGAGTGTTGGAGAGGAAGAGTCAGTGTCAGAGAGTGTTGGAGAGGAAGAGTCACTGTCAGATTGTGTTGGAGAACAAGAGTCACTGTCAGAGAGTGTAGGAGCGGAAGTGTCAGAGTCAGTGAGTGTTGAAGAGGAAGAGTCACTGTCATAGAGTGTTGGAGAGGAAGAGTCGCTATCAGAGATTGTTGGAGAGGAAGAGTCAGTGTCAGAGAGTGTTGGAGAGGAAGTGTCAGTGTCAGAGATTGTTGAAGAGGAAGCGTCACTGTCAGAGAGTGTTGGAGAGAAAGAGTCACTGTCACAGAGTGTTGGAGAGGAAGAGTCACTGTCAGAGAGTGTTGGACAGGAGGAGTCACTGTCAGAGAGTGTTGGAGAGGTAGAGTCCCTGTCAGAGAGTGTTGGAGAGGAAGAGTCACTGTCAGAGAGTGTTGGAGAGGAAGACTCACTGTCAGAGTGTGTTGGAAAGGAAGAGACACTGTCAGAGATTGTTGGACAGGAAGTGTCAGTGTCAGAGAGTGTTGGAGAGGAAGAGTCACTGTCAGAGAGTGTTGGAGAGGAAGAGTCACTGTCAGAGAGTGTTGGAGAGGAATACTCACTGTCAGAGAGTGTTGGAGAGGAAGAGTCACTGTCAGAGAGTATTGGAGAGGAAGAGTCACTGTCAGAGAGTGTTGAAGAAGAGGGGTCGCTGTCAGAGAGTTTTGGAGAGGAAGAGTCACTGTCAGAGATTGTTGGAGAGGAAGAGTCTCTGTCAGAGTGTGTTGGAGCGGAAGAGTCACTGTCAGAGAGTGTTGGAGAGGAAGAGTCAGTGTCAGAGAGTGTTGGAGAGGAAGAGTCACTGTCAGAGAGTGTTGGAGAGGAAGAGTCACTGTCAGAGAGTGTAGGAGCGGAAGTGTCAGAGTCAGTGAGTGTTGAAGAGGAAGAGTCACTGTCATAGAGTGTTGGAGAGGAAGAGTCGCTATCAGAGATTGTTGGAGAACAAGAGTCGCTGTCAGAGAGTGTTGGAGAGGAAGATTCACTGTCAGAGAGTGTTGGAGAGGAAGTGTCAGTGTCAGAGAGTGTTGGAGAGGAAGCGTCACTGTCAGAGAGTGTTGGAGAGGAAGTGGCAGTATTAGAGAGTGTTGGAGAGGAAGCGTCACTGTCAGAGAGAGTTGGAGAGGAAGTGTCAGTGTCAGAGAGTGTTCAAGAGGAAGTGTCGCTGTCAGAGAGTGTTGGAGAGGAAGAGTCACTGTCAGAGAGTGTTGAAGAGGAAGAGTCACTGTCAGAGAGTGTAGGAGAGGAAGAGTCACTGTCAGAGAGTGTTGGAGAGGAAGAGTCACTGTCAGAGAGTGTTGAAGAGGAAGAGTCACTGTCAGAGAGTGTTGGAGAGGAAGAGTCACTGTCAGAGAGTGTTGGAGAGGAAGTGTCAGTGTCAGAGAGTGTTGGAGAGGAGGAGTCACTGTCAGAGAGTGTTGCAGAGGTAGAGTCCCTGTCAGAGAGTGTTGGAGAGGAAGAGTCACTGTCAGAGAGTGTTGGAGAGTAGGAGTCACTGTCAGAGTGTGTTGGAGAGGAAGAGTCACTGTCAGAGAGTGTTGGAGAGGAAGAGTCAGTGTCAGAGAGTGTTGGAGAGGAAGAGTAACTGTCAGAGAGTGTTGGAGAGGATGAGTCACTGTCAGAGAGTGTTGGAGAGGAGGAGTCACTGTCAGAGTGTGTTGGAGAGGAAGAGTCACTGTCAGAGAGTGTAGGAGAGGAGGAGTCACTGTCAGAGAGTGTTGAAGAGGAAGAGTCACTGTCAGAGACTGTTGGAGAGGAAGAGTCAATGTCAGAGAGTGTTGAAGAGGAAGAGTCACTGTCAGAGAGTGTTGGAGAGGAGGAGTCACTGTCAGAGAGTGTAGGAGAGGAGGAGTCACTGTCAGAGAGTGTTGAAGAGGAAGAGTCTCTGTCAGAGAGTGTTGGAGAGGAGGAGTCACTGTCAGAGAGTTTAGGAGAGGAGGAGTCACTGTCAGAGAGTGTTGAAGAGGAAGAGTCACTGTCAGAGTCTGTTGGAGAGGAAGAGTCACTGTCAGAGAGTGTTGAAGAGGAAGAGTCACTGTCAGAGAGTGTTGGAGAGGAAGAGTCACTGTCTGAGAGTGTTGGAGAGGAAGAGTCACTGTCAGACATTGTTGGAGAGGAAGAGTCTCTGTCAGAGAGTGTTGGAGCGGAAGAGTCACTGTCAGAGAGTGTTGGAGAGGAAGAGTCAGTGTCAGAGAGTGTTGGAGAGGAAGAGTCACTGTCAGATTGTGTTGGAGAACAAGAGTCACTGTCAGAGAGTGTAGGAGCGGAAGTGTCAGAGTCAGTGAGTGTTGAAGAGGAAGAGTCACTGTCATAGAGTGTTGGAGAGGAAGAGTCGCTATCAGAGATTGTTGGAGAGGAAGAGTCAGTGTCAGAGAGTGTTGGAGAGGAAGTGTCAGTGTCAGAGATTGTTGAAGAGGAAGCGTCACTGTCAGAGAGTGTTGGAGAGAAAGAGTCACTGTCACAGAGTGTTGGAGAGGAAGAGTCACTGTCAGAGAGTGTTGGACAGGAGGAGTCACTGTCAGAGAGTGTTGGAGAGGTAGAGTCCCTGTCAGAGAGTGTTGGAGAGGAAGAGTCACTGTCAGAGAGTGTTGGAGAGGAAGACTCACTGTCAGAGTGTGTTGGAAAGGAAGAGACACTGTCAGAGATTGTTGGACAGGAAGTGTCAGTGTCAGAGAGTGTTGGAGAGGAAGAGTCACTGTCAGAGAGTGTTGGAGAGGAAGAGTCACTGTCAGAGAGTGTTGGAGAGGAATACTCACTGTCAGAGAGTGTTGGAGAGGAAGAGTCACTGTCAGAGAGTATTGGAGAGGAAGAGTCACTGTCAGAGAGTGTTGAAGAAGAGGGGTCGCTGTCAGAGAGTTTTGGAGAGGAAGAGTCACTGTCAGAGATTGTTGGAGAGGAAGAGTCTCTGTCAGAGTGTGTTGGAGCGGAAGAGTCACTGTCAGAGAGTGTTGGAGAGGAAGAGTCAGTGTCAGAGAGTGTTGGAGAGGAAGAGTCACTGTCAGAGAGTGTTGGAGAGGAAGAGTCACTGTCAGAGAGTGTAGGAGCGGAAGTGTCAGAGTCAGTGAGTGTTGAAGAGGAAGAGTCACTGTCATAGAGTGTTGGAGAGGAAGAGTCGCTATCAGAGATTGTTGGAGAACAAGAGTCGCTGTCAGAGAGTGTTGGAGAGGAAGATTCACTGTCAGAGAGTGTTGGAGAGGAAGTGTCAGTGTCAGAGAGTGTTGGAGAGGAAGCGTCACTGTCAGAGAGTGTTGGAGAGGAAGTGGCAGTATTAGAGAGTGTTGGAGAGGAAGCGTCACTGTCAGAGAGAGTTGGAGAGGAAGTGTCAGTGTCAGAGAGTGTTGGAGAGGAAGAGTCACTGTCAGAGAGTGTTGGAGTGGAGGAGTCACTGTCAGAGAGTGTTGGAGAGGTAGAGTCCCTGTCAGAGAGTGTTGGAGAGGAAGAGTCACAGTCAGAGAGTGTTGGAGAGGAAGACTCACTGTCACAGTGTGTTGGAAAGGAAGAGTCACTGTCAGAGATTGTTGGACAGGAAGTGTCAGTGTCAGAGAGTGTTGGAGAGGAAGAGTCACTGTCAAAGAGTGTTGGAGAGGAAGAGTCACTGTCAGAGAGTGTTGGAGAGGAATACTCACTGTCAGAGAGTGTTGGAGAGGAAGAGTCACTGTCAGAGAGTGTTGGAGAGGAAGAGTCACTGTCAGAGAGTGTTGAAGAAGAGGAGTCGCTGTCAGAGAGTTTTGGAGAGGAAGAGTCACTGTCATAGAGTGTTGGAGAGGAAGAGTCGCTATCAGAGATTGTTGGAGAGGAAGAGTCACTGTCAGAGAGTGTTGGAGAGGAAGTGTCAGTGTCAGAGAGTGTTGGAGAGGAAGCGTCACTGTCAGAGAGTGTTGGAGAGAAAGAGTCACTGTCACAGAGTGTTGGAGAGGAAGAGTCACTGTCAGAGAGTGTTGGACAGGAGGAGTCACTGTCAGAGAGTGTTGGAGAGGTAGAGTCCCTGTCAGAGAGTGTTGGAGAGGAAGAGTCACTGTCAGAGAGTGTTGGAGAGGAAGACTCACTGTCAGAGAGTGTTGGAGAGGAAGTGTCAGTGTCAGAGAGTGTTGGAGAGGAAGCGTCACTGTCAGAGAGTGTTGGAGAGGAAGTGTCAGTATCAGAGAGTGTTGGAGAGGAAGCGTCACTGTCAGAGAGTGTTGGAGAGGAAGTGTCAGTGTCAGAGAGTGTTGGAGAGGAGGAGTCACTGTCAGAGAGTGTTGGAGAGGAAGAGTCGCTATCAGAGATTGTTGGAGAACAAGAGTCGCTGTCAGAGAGTGTTGGAGAGGAAGATTCACTGTCAGAGAGTGTTGGAGAGGAAGTGTCAGTGTCAGAGAGTGTTGGAGATGAAGCGTCACTGTCAGAAAGTGTTGGAGAGGAAGTGTCAGTATCAGAGAGTGTTGGAGAGGAAGCGTCACTGTCAGAGAGTGTTGGAGAGGAAGTGTCAGTGTCAGAGAGTGTTGGAGAGGAAGAGTCACTGTCAGAGAGTGTTGGAGAGGAGGAGTCACTGTCAGAGAGTGTTGGAGAGGTAGAGTCCCTGTCAGAGAGTGTTGGAGAGGAAGAGTCACAGTCAGAGAGTGTTGGAGAGGAAGACTCACTGTCTCAGTGTGTTGGAAAGGAAGAGTCACTGTCAGAGATTGTTGGACAGGAAGTGTCAGTGTCAGAGAGTGTTGGAGAGGAAGAGTCACTGTCAGAGAGTGTTGGAGAGGAAGAGTCACTGTCAGAGAGTGTTGGAGAGGAATACTCACTGTCAGAGAGTGTTGGAGAGGAAGAGTCACTGTCAGAGAGTGTTGGAGAGGAAGAGTCACTGTCAGAGAGTGTTGAAGAAGAGGAGTCGCTGTCAGAGAGTTTTGGAGAGGAAGAGTCACTGTCATAGAGTGTTGGAGAGGAAGAGTCGCTATCAGAGATTGTTGGAGAGTAAGAGTCACTGTCAGAGAGTGTTGGAGAGGAAGTGTCAGTGTCAGAGAGTGTTGGAGAGGAAGTGTCAGTGTCAGAGAGTGTTGGAGAGGAAGCGTCACTGTCAGAGAGTGTTGGAGAGGAAGTGTCAGTGTCAGAGAGTGTTGGAGAGGAAGAGTCACTGTCAGAGAGTGTTGGAGAGAAAGAGTCACTGTCACAGAGTGTTGGAGAGGAAGAGTCACTGTCAGAGAGTGTTGGACAGGAGGAGTCACTGTCAGAGAGTGTTGGAGAGGTAGAGTCCCTGTCAGAGAGTGTTGGAGAGGAAGAGTCACTGTCAGAGAGTGTTGGAGAGGAAGACTCACTGTCAGAGAGTGTTGGAGAGGAAGTGTCAGTGTCAGAGAGTGTTGGAGAGGAAGCGTCACTGTCAGAGAGTGTTGGAGAGGAAGTGTCAGTGTCAGAGAGTGTTGGAGAGGAGGAGTCACTGTCAGAGAGTGTTGGAGAAGTAGAGTCCCTGTCAGAGAGTGTTGGAGAGTAAGAGTCACAGTCAGAGAGTGTTGGAGAGGAAGACTCACTGTCTGAGTGTGTTGGAAAGGAAGAGTCACTGTCAGAGATTGTTGGACCGGAAGTGTCAGTGTCAGAGAGTGTTGGAGAGGAAGAGTCACTGTCATAGAGTGTTGGAGAGGAAGAGTCACTGTCAGAGAGTGTTGGAGAGGAATACTCACTGTCAGAGGGTGTTGGAGAGGAAGAGCCACTGTCAGAGAGTGTTGGAGAGGAAGAGTCACTGTCAGAGAGTGCTGAAGAAGAGGAATCGCTGTCAGAGAGTTTTGGAGAGGAAGAGTCACTGTCAGAGAGTGTTGAAGAGGAAGAGTCGCTGTCAGAGAGTGTTGGAGAGGAAGAGTCACTGTCAGAGAGGGTAGGAGAGGAAGAGTCACTGTCAGAGAGTGTTGGAGAGGAAGAGTCACTGTCAGAGAGCGTTGAAGAGGAAGAGTCACTGTCAGAGAGTGTTGGAGAGGAAGAGTCACTGTCAGAGAGTGTAGGAGAGGAAGAGTCTGAGTCAGAGAGTGTTGAAGTGGAAGAGTCACTGTCAGAGAGTGTAGAAGCGTGAAGAGTCATTGTCAGAGATTGTTGAAGAGGAAGAGTCACTGTCAGAGAGTGTTGGAGAGGAAGAGTCACTGTCAGAGTGTGTTGGAGAGGAAGAGTCACTGTCAGAGAGTGTTGAAGAAAAGGAGTCGCTGTCAGAGAGTGTTGGAGAGGAAGAGTCACTGTCAGAGAGTGTTGAAGAGGAACAGTCACTGTCAGAGAGTTTTGGAGAGGAAGAGTCACTGTCAGAGAGTGTTGGAGAGGAAGAGTCACTGTCAGAGAGTGTTGAAGAGGAAGAGTCGCTGTCAGAGAGTGTTGGAGAGGAATAGTCACTGTCAGAGAGTGTTGAAGAGGATGAGTCACTGTCAGAGAGGGTAGGAGAGGAAGAGTCACTGTCAGAGAGTGTTGAAGAGGAAGAATCACTGTCAGAGAGTGTTGAAGAGGAAGAGTCACTGTCAGAGAGTGTTGAAGAGGAAGAATCACTGTCAGAGAGCGTTGAAGAGGAAGAGTCACTGTCAGAGAGTGTTGGAGAGGAAGAGTCACTGTCAGAGAGTGTAGGAGAGGAAGAGTCTGAGTCAGAGAGTGTTGAAGTGGAAGAGTCACTGTCAGAGAGTGTAGAAGCGTGAAGAGTCATTGTCAGAGATTGTTGAAGAGGAAGAGTCACTGTCAGAGAGTGTTGGAGAGGAAGAGTCACTGTCAGAGTGTGTTGGAGAGGAAGAGTCACTGTCAGAGAGTGTTGAAGAAAAGGAGTCGCTGTCAGAGAGTGTTGGAGAGGAAGAGTCACTGTCAGAGAGTGTTGAAGAGGAACAGTCACTGTCAGAGAGTTTTGGAGAGGAAGAGTCACTGTCAGAGAGTGTTGGAGAGGAAGAGTCACTGTCAGAGAGTGTTGAAGAGGAAGAGTCGCTGTCAGAGAGTGTTGGAGAGGAATAGTCACTGTCAGAGAGTGTTGAAGAGGATGAGTCACTGTCAGAGAGGGTAGGAGAGGAAGAGTCACTGTCAGAGAGTGTTGAAGAGGAAGAATCACTGTCAGAGAGTGTTGAAGAGGAAGAGTCACTGTCAGAGAGTGTTGGAGAGGAAGAGTCAGTGTCAGAGAGTGTAGGAGAGGATGAGTCAGAGTCAGAGAGTGTTGAAGAGGAACAGTCACTGTCAGAGTGTGTTGGAGAGGAAGAGTCACTGTCAGAGATTGTTGGAGAGGAAGAGTCACTGTCAGAGAGTGTTGGTGAGGAAGAGTCACTGTCAGAGAGTTTTGGAGAGGAAGAGTCACTGTCAGAGAGTGTTGGAGAGGAAGAGTCACTGTCAGAGAGTGTTGGAGAGGAAGAGTCACTGTCAGAGAGTGTTGGAGAGGAAGAGACACTGTCAGAGAGTGTTGGAGAGGAAGAGTCACTGTCAGAGAGTGTAGGAGCGGAAGAGTCAGTGTCAGAGAGTGTTGAAGAGGAAGAGTCACTGTCAGAGAGTGTTGGAGAGGAAGAGTCACTGACAGAGTGTGTTGTTGAGGAAGAGTCACTGTCAGAGAGTGTAGGAGAGGAAGAGTCAGAGTCAGAGAGTGTAGAAGCGTGAAGAGTCATTGTCAGAGAGTGTTGAAGAGGAAGAGTCACTGTCAGAGAGTGTTGCAGAGGAAGAGTCACTGTCAGAGAGTGTAGGAGAGGAAGAGTCACTGTCAGAGAGTGTTGGAGAGGAAGAGTCACTGTCAGAGAGTGTTGAAGAGGAAGATTCACTGTCAGAGTGTGTTGGAGAGGAGGAGTCACTGTCAGAGAGTGTTGGAGAGGAAGAGTCAGTGTCAGAGAGTGTTGGAGAGGAAGAGTCACTGTCAGAGAGTGTTGGAGAGGAAGAATCACTGTCAGAGAGTGTTGGAGAGGAAGAATCACTGTCAGCGAGTGTTGGAGAGGAAGAGTCACTGTCAGAGAGTGTTGGAGCGGAAGAGTCAGAGTCAGAGAGTGTTGGAGAGGAAGAGTCACTGTCAGAGAGTGTTGTTGAGGAAGAGTCACTGTCAGAATGTTTTGCAGAGGTAGAGTCACTGTCAGAGTGTGCTGGGGAGGAAGAGTCACTGTCAGAGAGTGTTGGTGAGGAAGAGTCACTGTCAGAGAGTGTTGGAGAGGAAGAGTCAGTGTCAGAGAGTGTTGGTGAGGAAGAGTCACTCTCAGAGAGTGTTGGAGAGGAAGAATCACTGTCAGAGAGTGTTGGAGAGGACGAGTCACTGTCAGAGAGTGTAGGAGCGGAAGAGTCAGTGTCAGAGAGTGTTGAAGAGGAAGAGTCACTGTCAGAGAGTGTTGGAGAGGAAGAGTCACTGACAGAGAGTGTTGTTGAGGAAGAGTCACGTTCAGAGAGTGTTGGAGAGGAAGAGTCACTGACAGAGAGTGTTGAAGAGGAAGAGTCAGTGTCAGAGAGTTTTGGAGAGGAAGAGTCACTGTCAGAGAGTGTTGGAGACGAAGTGTCACTGTCAGACAGTTTTGAAGAGGGAGAGTCACTTTCAGAGAGTGTTGCAGAGGAAGAGTCACTGTCAGAGAGTATAGGAGAGGAAGAGTCACTGTCAGAGAGTGTTGGAGAGGTAGAGTCACTGTCAGAGAGTGTTGAAGAGGAAGAGTCACTGTCAGAGAGTGTTGGAGAGGAAGAGTCACTGTCAGAGAGTGTTGAAGAGGAAGAGTCGCTGTCAGAGAGTGTTGGAGAGAAAGAGTCACTGTCATAGAGTGTTGGAGAGGAAGTGTCACTGTCAGAGAGTTTTGAAGAGGGAGAGTCACTTTCAGAGAGTGTTGCAGAGGAAGAGTCACTGTCAGAGAGTGTAGGAGAGGAAGAGTCACTGTCAGAGAGTGTTGGAGAGGTAGAGTCACTGTCAGAGAGTGTTGAAGAGGAAGAGTCAATGTCAGAGAGTGTAGGAGCGGAAGAGTCAGAGTCAGAGAGTGTTGGAGAGGAAGAGTCACTGTCAGAGAGTGTTGTTGAGGAAGAGTCACTGTCAGCGAGTGTTGGAGAGGAAGAGTCACTGTCAGAGAGTTTAGGAGCGGAAGAGTCAGAGTCAGAGAGTGTTGGAGAGGAAGAGTCACTGTCAGAGACTGTTGTTGAGGAAGAGTCACTGTCAGAGAGTTTTGGAGAGTAAGAGTCACTGTCAGAGAGTGTTGGAGAGGAAGTGTCACTGTCAGAGAGTTTTGAAGAGGGAGAGTCACTTTCAGAGAGTGTTGCAGAGGAAGAGTCACTGTCAGAGAGTGTAGGAGAGGAAGAGTCATTGTCAGAGAGTGTTGGAGAGGTAGAGTCACTGTCAGAGAGTGTTGAAGAGGAAGAGTCACTGTCAGAGAGTGTTGGAGAGGAAGAGTCACTGTCAGAGAGTGTTGAAGAGGAAGAGTCGCTGTCAGAGAGTGTTGGAGAGGAAGAGTCACTGTCAGAGATTGTTGAAGAGGATGAGTCACTGTCAGAGAGGGTAGGAGAGGAAGAGTCACTGTCAGAGAGTGTTGGAGAGGAAGAGTCACTGTCAGAGAGTGTTGAAGAGGAAGAGTCACTGTCAGAGAGTGTTGGAGAGGAAGAGTCACTGTCAGAGTGTGTAGGAGAGTATGAGTCAGAGTCAGAGAGTGTTGAAGAGGAACAGTCACTGTCAGAGAGTGTTGGAGAGGAAGAGTCACTGTCAGAGAGTTTTGGAGAGGAAGAGTCACTGTCAGAGAGTGTTGGAGAGGAAGAGTCACTGTCAGAGAGTGTTGGAGTGGAAGGGTCACTGTCAGAGATTGTTGGAGAGGAAGAATCACTGTCAGAGAGTGTTGGAGAGGAAGAGTCACTGTCAGAGAGTGTAGGAGCGGAAGAGTCAGATTCAGAGAGTGTTGAAGAGGAAGAGTCGCTGTCAGAGAGTGTTGGAGAGGAAGAGTCACTGTCAGAGAGTGTTGGAGAGGAAGAGTCACTGTCAGAGAGTGTTGGAGAGGAAGAGTCACTGTCAGAGAGTGTAGGAGCGGAAGAGTCAGTGTCAGAGAGTGTTGAAGAGGAAGAGTCACTGTCAGAGAGTGTTGGAGAGGAAGAGTCACTGTCAGAGAGTGTTGGAGAGGAAGAGTCACTGACAGAGTGTGTTGTTGAGGAAGAGTCACTGTCAGAGAGTGTAGGAGAGGAAGAGTCAGAGTCAGAGAGTGTAGAAGCGTGAAGAGTCATTGTCAGAGAGTGTTGAAGAGGAAGAGTCACTGTCAGAGAGTGTTGCAGAGGAAGAGTCACTGTCAGAGAGTGTAGGAGAGGAAGAGTCACTGTCAGAGAGTGTTGGAGAGGAAGAGTCACTGTCAGAGAGTGTTGAAGAGGAAGATTCACTGTCAGAGTGTGTTGGAGAGGAGGAGTCACTGTCAGAGAGTGTTGGAGAGGAAGAGTCAGTGTCAGAGAGTGTTGGAGAGGAAGAGTCACTGTCAGAGAGTGTTGGAGAGGAAGAATCACTGTCAGAGAGTGTTGGAGAGGAAGAATCACTGTCAGCGAGTGTTGGAGAGGAAGAGTCACTGTCAGAGAGTGTTGGAGCGGAAGAGTCAGAGTCAGAGAGTGTTGGAGAGGAAGAGTCACTGTCAGAGAGTGTTGTTGAGGAAGAGTCACTGTCAGAATGTTTTGCAGAGGTAGAGTCACTGTCAGAGAGTGCTGGGGAGGAAGAGTCACTGTCAGAGAGTGTTGGTGAGGAAGAGTCACTGTCAGAGAGTGTTGGAGAGGAAGAGTCAGTGTCAGAGAGTGTTGGTGAGGAAGAGTCACTCTCAGAGAGTGTTGGAGAGGAAGAATCACTGTCAGAGAGTGTTGGAGAGGACGAGTCACTGTCAGAGAGTGTAGGAGCGGAAGAGTCAGTGTCAGAGAGTGTTGAAGAGGAAGAGTCACTGTCAGAGAGTGTTGGAGAGGAAGAGTCACTGACAGAGAGTGTTGTTGAGGAAGAGTCACGTTCAGAGAGTGTTGGAGAGGAAGAGTCACTGACAGAGAGTGTTGAAGAGGAAGAGTCAGTGTCAGAGAGTTTTGGAGAGGAAGAGTCACTGTCAGAGAGTGTTGGAGACGAAGTGTCACTGTCAGACAGTTTTGAAGAGGGAGAGTCACTTTCAGAGAGTGTTGCAGAGGAAGAGTCACTGTCAGAGAGTATAGGAGAGGAAGAGTCACTGTCAGAGAGTGTTGGAGAGGTAGAGTCACTGTCAGAGAGTGTTGAAGAGGAAGAGTCACTGTCAGAGAGTGTTGGAGAGGAAGAGTCACTGTCAGAGAGTGTTGAAGAGGAAGAGTCGCTGTCAGAGAGTGTTGGAGAGAAAGAGTCACTGTCATAGAGTGTTGGAGAGGAAGTGTCACTGTCAGAGAGTTTTGAAGAGGGAGAGTCACTTTCAGAGAGTGTTGCAGAGGAAGAGTCACTGTCAGAGAGTGTAGGAGAGGAAGAGTCACTGTCAGAGAGTGTTGGAGAGGTAGAGTCACTGTCAGAGAGTGTTGAAGAGGAAGAGTCAATGTCAGAGAGTGTAGGAGCGGAAGAGTCAGAGTCAGAGAGTGTTGGAGAGGAAGAGTCACTGTCAGAGAGTGTTGTTGAGGAAGAGTCACTGTCAGCGAGTGTTGGAGAGGAAGAGTCACTGTCAGAGAGTTTAGGAGCGGAAGAGTCAGAGTCAGAGAGTGTTGGAGAGGAAGAGTCACTGTCAGAGACTGTTGTTGAGGAAGAGTCACTGTCAGAGAGTTTTGGAGAGTAAGAGTCACTGTCAGAGAGTGTTGGAGAGGAAGTGTCACTGTCAGAGAGTTTTGAAGAGGGAGAGTCACTTTCAGAGAGTGTTGCAGAGGAAGAGTCACTGTCAGAGAGTGTAGGAGAGGAAGAGTCATTGTCAGAGAGTGTTGGAGAGGTAGAGTCACTGTCAGAGAGTGTTGAAGAGGAAGAGTCACTGTCAGAGAGTGTTGGAGAGGAAGAGTCACTGTCAGAGAGTGTTGAAGAGGAAGAGTCGCTGTCAGAGAGTGTTGGAGAGGAAGAGTCACTGTCAGAGATTGTTGAAGAGGATGAGTCACTGTCAGAGAGGGTAGGAGAGGAAGAGTCACTGTCAGAGAGTGTTGGAGAGGAAGAGTCACTGTCAGAGAGTGTTGAAGAGGAAGAGTCACTGTCAGAGAGTGTTGGAGAGGAAGAGTCACTGTCAGAGTGTGTAGGAGAGTATGAGTCAGAGTCAGAGAGTGTTGAAGAGGAACAGTCACTGTCAGAGAGTGTTGGAGAGGAAGAGTCACTGTCAGAGAGTTTTGGAGAGGAAGAGTCACTGTCAGAGAGTGTTGGAGAGGAAGAGTCACTGTCAGAGAGTGTTGGAGTGGAAGGGTCACTGTCAGAGATTGTTGGAGAGGAAGAATCACTGTCAGAGAGTGTTGGAGAGGAAGAGTCACTGTCAGAGAGTGTAGGAGCGGAAGAGTCAGATTCAGAGAGTGTTGAAGAGGAAGAGTCGCTGTCAGAGAGTGTTGGAGAGGAAGAGTCACTGTCAGAGAGTGTTGGAGAGGAAGAGTCACTGTCAGAGAGTGTTGGAGAGGAAGAGTCACTGTCAGAGAGTGTAGGAGCGGAAGAGTCAGTGTCAGAGAGTGTTGAAGAGGAAGAGTCACTGTCAGAGAGTGTTGGAGAGGAAGAGTCACTGACAGAGAGTGTTGTTGAGGAAGAGTCACTGTCAGAGAGTGTAGGTGGGGAAGAGTCAGAGTCAGAGAGAGTTGAAGAGGAAGAATCACTGTCAGCGAGTGTTGGAGAGGAAGAGTCACTGTCAGAGAGTGTAGGAGCGGAAGAGTCAGAGACAGAGAGTGTTGGAGAGGAAGAGTCACTGTCAGAGAGTGTTGTTGAGGAAGAGTCACTGTCAGAATGTTTTGCAGAGGTAGAGTCACTGTCAGAGAGTGCTGGGGAGGAAGAGTCACTGTCAGAGAGTGTTGCAGAGGAAGAGACACTGTCAGAGAGTGTTGGTGAGGAAGAGTCACTGTCAGAGAGTGTTGGAGAGAAAGAGTCAGTGTCAGAGAGTGTTGGTGAGGAAGAGTCACTGTCAGAGAGTGTTGGAGAGGAAGAATCACTGTCAGCGAGTGTTGGAGAGGAAGAGTCACTGTCAGAGAGTGTAGGAGCGGAAGAGTCAGAGTCAGAGAGTGTTGGAGAGGAAGAGTCACTGTCAGAGAGTGTTGTTGATGAAGAGTCACTGTCAGAATGTTTTGCAGAGGTAGAGTCACTGTCAGAGAGTGTTGGAGAGGAAGTGTCAGTGTCAGAGAGTGTTGGAGAGGAAGCGTCACTGTCAGAGAGTGTTGGAGAGGAAGTGTCAGTGTCAGAGAGTGTTGGAGAGGAGGAGTCACTGTCAGAGAGTGTTGGAGAAGTAGAGTCCCTGTCAGAGAGTGTTGGAGAGGAAGAGTCACAGTCAGAGAGTGTTTGAGAGGAAGACTCACTGTCAGAGTGTGTTGGAAAGGAAGAGTCACTGTCAGAGATTGTTGGACAGGAAGTGTCAGTGTCAGAGAGTGTTGGAGAGGAAGAGTCACTGTCAGAGAGTGTTGGAGAGGAAGAGTCACTGTCAGAGAGTGTTGGAGAGGAATACTCACTGTCAGAGGGTGTTGGAGAGGAAGAGTCGCTGTCAGAGAGTGTTGGAGAGGAAGGGTCACTGTCAGAGAGGGTAGGAGAGGAAGAGTCACTGTCAGAGAGTGTTGGAGAGGAAGAGTCACTGTCAGAGAGTGTTGGAGAGGAAGAGTCACTGTCAGAGAGGGTAGGAGAGGAAGAGTCACTGTCAGAGAGTGTTGGAGAGGAAGAGTCACTGTCAGAGAGTGTTGAAGAGGAAGAGTCACTGTCAGAGAGTGTTGGAGAGGAAGAGTCACTGTCAGAGAGTGTAGGAGAGGAAGAGTCTGAGTCAGAGAGTGTTGAAGTGGAAGAGTCACTGTCAGAGAGTGTAGAAGCGTGAAGAGTCATTGTCAGAGATTGTTGAAGAGGAAGAGTCACTGTCAGAGAGTGTTGGAGAGGAAGAGTCACTGTCAGAGTGTGTTGGAGAGGAAGAGTCACTGTCAGAGAGTGTTGAAGAAAAGGAGTCGCTGTCAGAGAGTGTTGGAGAGGAAGAGTCACTGTCAGAGAGTGTTGAAGAGGAACAGTCACTGTCAGAGAGTTTTGGAGAGGAAGAGTCACTGTCAGAGAGTGTTGGAGAGGAAGAGTCACTGTCAGAGAGTGTTGAAGAGGAAGAGTCGCTGTCAGAGAGTGTTGGAGAGGAATAGTCACTGTCAGAGAGTGTTGAAGAGGATGAGTCACTGTCAGAGAGGGTAGGAGAGGAAGAGTCACTGTCAGAGAGTGTTGAAGAGGAAGAGTCACTGTCAGAGAGTGTTGAAGAGGAAGAGTCACTGTCAGAGAGTGTTGGAGAGTAAGAGTCACTGTCAGAGAGTGTAGGAGAGGATGAGTCAGAGTCAGAGAGTGTTGAAGAGGAACAGTCACTGTCAGAGTGTGTTGGAGAGGAAGAGTCACTGTCAGAGATTGTTGGAGAGGAAGAGTCAACGTCAGAGAGTGTTGTTGAGGAAGAGTCACTGTCAGAGAGTTTCGGAGAGGAAAAGTCACTGTCAGAGAGCGTTGGAGAGGAAGAGTCACTGTCAGAGAGTGTTGGAGTGGAAGAGTCACTGTCAGAGAGTGTTGGAGAGGAAGAGTCACTGTCAGAGAGTGTTGGAGAGGAAGAGTCACTGTCAGAGAGTGTAGGAGCGGAAGAGTCAGTGTCAGAGAGTGTTGAAGAGGAAGAGTCACTGTCAGAGAGTGTTGGAGAGGAAGAGTCACTGACAGAGTGTGTTGTTGAGGAAGCATCACTGTCAGAGAGTGTAGGAGAGGAAGAGTCACTGTCAGAGAGTTTTGGAGAGGAAGAGTCACTGTCAGAGAGTGTTGGAGAGGAAGAGTCACTGTCAGAGAGTGTTGAAGAGGAAGGGTCGCTGTCAGAGAGTGTTGGAGAGGAATAGTCACTGTCAGAGAGTGTTGAAGAGGATGAGTCACTGTCAGAGAGGGTTGAAGAAAAGGAGTCGCTGTCAGAGAGTGTTGGAGAGGAAGAGTCACTGTCAGAGAGTGTTGAAGAGGAACAGTCACTGTCAGAGAGTTTTGGAGAGGAAGAGTCACTGTCAGAGAGTGTTGGAGAGGAAGAGTCACTGTCAGAGAGTGTTGAAGAGGAAGAGTCGCTGTCAGAGAGTGTTGGAGAGGAATAGTCACTGTCAGAGAGTGTTGAAGAGGATGAGTCACTGTCAGAGAGGGTAGGAGAGGAAGAGTCACTGTCAGAGAGTGTTGAAGAGGAAGAGTCACTGTCAGAGAGTGTTGAAGAGGAAGAGTCACTGTCAGAGAGTGTTGGAGAGTAAGAGTCACTGTCAGAGAGTGTAGGAGAGGATGAGTCAGAGTCAGAGACTGTTGAAGAGGAACAGTCACTGTCAGAGTGTGTTGGAGAGGAAGAGTCACTGTCAGAGATTGTTGGAGAGGAAGAGTCAACGTCAGAGAGTGTTGTTGAGGAAGAGTCACTGTCAGAGAGTTTCGGAGAGGAAGAGTCACTGTCAGAGAGTGTTGGAGAGGAAGAGTCACTGTCAGAGAGTGTTGGAGTGGAAGAGTCACTGTCAGAGAGTGTTGGAGAGGAAGAGTCACTGTCAGAGAGTGTTGGAGAGGAAGAGTCACTGTCAGAGAGTGTAGGAGCGGAAGAGTCAGTGTCAGAGAGTGTTGAAGAGGAAGAGTCACTGTCAGAGAGTGTTGGAGAGGAAGAGTCACTGACAGAGTGTGTTGTTGAGGAAGCATCACTGTCAGAGAGTGTAGGAGAGGAAGAGTCACTGTCAGAGAGGGTAGGAGAGGAAGAGTCACTGTCAGAGAGTGTTGAAGAGGAAGAGTCACTGTCAGAGAGTGTTGAAGAGGAAGAGTCACTGTCAGAGAGTTTAGGAGAGGATGAGTCAGAGTCAGAGAGTGTTGAAGAGGAACAGTCACTGTCAGAGTGTGTTGGAGAGGAAGAGTCACTGTCAGAGATTGTTGGAGAGGAAGAGTCAACGTCAGAGAGTGTTGGTGAGGAAGAGTCACTGTCAGAGAGTTTTGGAGAGGAAGAGTCACTGTCAGAGAGTGTTGGAGAGGAAGAGTCACTGTCAGAGAGTGTTGGAGAGGAAGAGTCACTGTCAGAGAGTGTTGGAGAGGAAGAGTCACTGTCAGAGAGTGTTGGAGAGGAAGAGTCACTGTCAGAGAGTGTAGGAGCGGAAGAGTCAGTGTCAGAGAGTGTTGAAGAGGAAGAGTCACTGTCAGAGAGTGTTGGAGAGGAAGAGTCACTGACAGAGTGTGTTGTTGAGGAAGAGTCACTGTCAGAGAGTGTAGGAGAGGAAGAGTCAGAGTCAGAGAGTGTAGAAGCGTGAAGAGTCATTGTCAGAGAGTGTTGAAGAGGAAGAGTCACTGTCAGAGAGTGTTGCAGAGGAAGAGTCACTGTCAGAGAGTGTAGGAGCGGACGAGTCACTGTCAGAGAGTGTTGGAGAGGAAGAGTCACTGTCAGAGAGTGTTGAAGAGGAAGATTCACTGTCAGAGTGTGTTGGAGAGGAGGAGTCACTGTCAGAGAGTGTTGGAGAGGAAGAGTCAGTGTCAGAGAGTGTTGGAGAGGAAGAGTCACTGTCAGAGAGTGTTGGAGAGGAAGAATCACTGTCAGAGAGTGTTGGAGAGGAAGAATCACTGTCAGCGAGTGTTGGAGAGGAAGAGTCACTGTCAGAGAGTGTAGGAGCGGAAGAGTCAGAGTCAGAGAGTGTTGGAGAGGAAGAGTCACTGTCAGAGAGTGTTGTTGAGGAAGAGTCACTGTCAGAATGTTTTGCAGAGGTAGAGTCACTGTCAGAGAGTGCTGGGGAGGAAGAGTCACTGTCAGAGAGTGTTGCAGAGGAAGAGTCACTGTCAGAGAGTGTTGGTGAGGAAGAGTCACTGTCAGAGATTGTTGGAGAGGAAGAGTCAACGTCAGAGAGTGTTGTTGAGGAAGAGTCACTGTCAGAGAGTTTCGGAGAGGATGAGTCAGAGTCAGAGAGTGTTGAAGAGGAACAGTCACTGTCAGAGTGTGTTGGAGAGGAAGAGTCACTGTCAGAGATTGTTGGAGAGGAAGAGTCAACGTCAGAGAGTGTTGTTGAGGAAGAGTCACTGTCAGAGAGTTTCGGAGAGGAAGAGTCACTGTCAGAGAGTGTTGGAGAGGAAGAGTCACTGTCAGAGAGTGTTGGAGTGGAAGAGTCACTGTCAGAGAGTGTTGGAGAGGAAGAGTCACTGTCAGAGAGTGTTGGAGAGGAAGAGTCACTGTCAGAGAGTGTAGGAGCGGAAGAGTCAGTGTCAGAGAGTGTTGAAGAGGAAGAGTCACTGTCAGAGAGTGTTGGAGAGGAAGAGTCACTGACAGAGTGTGTTGTTGAGGAAGCATCACTGTCAGAGAGTGTAGGAGAGGAAGAGTCACTGTCAGAGAGGGTAGGAGAGGAAGAGTCACTGTCAGAGAGTGTTGAAGAGGAAGAGTCACTGTCAGAGAGTGTTGAAGAGGAAGAGTCACTGTCAGAGAGTTTAGGAGAGGATGAGTCAGAGTCAGAGAGTGTTGAAGAGGAACAGTCACTGTCAGAGTGTGTTGGAGATGAAGAGTCACTGTCAGAGATTGTTGGAGAGGAAGAGTCAACGTCAGAGAGTGTTGGTGAGGAAGAGTCACTGTCAGAGAGTTTTGGAGAGGAAGAGTCACTGTCAGAGAGTGTTGGAGAGGAAGAGTCACTGTCAGAGAGTGTTGGAGAGGAAGAGTCACTGTCAGAGAGTGTTGGAGAGGAAGAGTCACTGTCAGAGAGTGTTGGAGAGGAAGAGTCACTGTCAGAGAGTGTAGGAGCGGAAGAGTCAGTGTCAGAGAGTGTTGAAGAGGAAGAGTCACTGTCAGAGAGTGTTGGAGAGGAAGAGTCACTGACAGAGTGTGTTGTTGAGGAAGAGTCACTGTCAGAGAGTGTAGGAGAGGAAGAGTCAGAGTCAGAGAGTGTAGAAGCGTGAAGAGTCATTGTCAGAGAGTGTTGAAGAGGAAGAGTCACTGTCAGAGAGTGTTGCAGAGGAAGAGTCACTGTCAGAGAGTGTAGGAGCGGACGAGTCACTGTCAGAGAGTGTTGGAGAGGAAGAGTCACTGTCAGAGAGTGTTGAAGAGGAAGATTCACTGTCAGAGTGTGTTGGAGAGGAGGAGTCACTGTCAGAGAGTGTTGGAGAGGAAGAGTCAGTGTCAGAGAGTGTTGGAGAGGAAGAGTCACTGTCAGAGAGTGTTGGAGAGGAAGAATCACTGTCAGAGAGTGTTGGAGAGGAAGAATCACTGTCAGCGAGTGTTGGAGAGGAAGAGTCACTGTCAGAGAGTGTAGGAGCGGAAGAGTCAGAGTCAGAGAGTGTTGGAGAGGAAGAGTCACTGTCAGAGAGTGTTGTTGAGGAAGAGTCACTGTCAGAATGTTTTGCAGAGGTAGAGTCACTGTCAGAGAGTGCTGGGGAGGAAGAGTCACTGTCAGAGAGTGTTGCAGAGGAAGAGTCACTGTCAGAGAGTGTTGGTGAGGAAGAGTCACTGTCAGAGAGTGTTGGAGAGGAAGAGTCAGTGTCAGAGAGTGTTGGTGAGGAAGAGTCACTCTCAGAGAGTGTTGGAGAGGAAGAATCACTGTCAGAGAGTGTTGGAGAGGACGAGTCACTGTCAGAGAGTGTAGGAGCGGAAGAGTCAGTGTCAGAGAGTGTTGAAGAGGAAGAGTCACTGTCAGAGAGTGTTGGAGAGGAAGAGTCACTGACAGAGAGTGTTGATGAGGAAGAGTCACTGTCAGAGAGTGTTGGAGAGGAAGTGTCACTGACAGAGAGTGTTGTTGAGGAAGAGTCACTGTCAGAGAGTTTTGGAGAGGAAGAGTCACTGTCAGAGAGTGTTGGAGAGGAAGTGTCACTGTCAGAGAGTTTTGAAGAGGGAGAGTCACTTTCAGAGAGTGTTGCAGAGGAAGAGTCACTGTCAGAGAGTGTAGGAGAGGAAGAGTCACTGTCAGAGAGTGTTGGAGAGGTAGAGTCACTGTCAGAGAGTGTTGAAGAGGAAGAGTCACTGTCAGAGTGTGTTGGAGAGGAAGAGTCACTGTCAGAGAGTGTTGAAGAGGAAGAGTCGCTGTCAGAGAGTGTTGGAGAGGAAGAGTCACTGTCAGAGAGTGTTGGAGAGGAAGTGTCACTGTCAGAGAGTTTTGAAGAGGGAGAGTCACTTTCAGAGAGTGTTGCAGAGGAAGAGTCACTGTCAGAGAGTGTAGGAGAGGAAGAGTCACTGTCAGAGAGTGTTGGAGCGGTAGAGTCACTGTCAGAGAGTGTTGAAGAGGAAGAGTCACTGTCAGAGAGTGTAGGAGCGGAAGAGTCAGAGTCAGAGAGTGTTGGAGAGGAAGAGTCACTGTCAGAGAGTGTTGTTGAGGAAGAGTCACTGTCAGCGAGTGTTGGAGAGGAAGAGTCACTGTCAGAGAGTGTAGGAGCGGAAGAGTCAGAGTCAGACAGTGTTGGAGAGGAAGAGTCACTGTCAGAGAGTGTTGTTGAGGACGAGTCACTGTCAGAGAGTTTTGGAGAGGAAGAGTCACTGTCAGAGAGTGTTGGAGAGGAAGTGTCACTGTCAGAGAGTTTTGAAGAGGGAGAGTCACTTTCAGAGAGTGTTGCAGAGGAAGAGTCACTGTCAGAGAGTGTAGGAGAGGAAGAGTCACTGTCAGAGAGTGTTGGATAGGTAGAGTCACTGTCAGAGAGTGTTGAAGAGGAAGAGTCACTGTCAGAGAGTGTAGGAGCGGAAGAGTCAGAGTCAGAGAGTGTTGGAGAGGAAGAGTCACTGTCAGAGAGTGTTGTTGAGGAAGAGTCACTGTCAGCGAGTGTTGGAGAGGAAGAGTCACTGTCAGAGAGTGTAGGAGCGGAAGAGTCAGAGTCAGAGAGTGTTGGAGAGGAAGAGTCACTGTCAGAGAGTGTTGTTGAGGAAGAGTCACTGTCAGAGAGTTTTGGAGAGGAAGAGTCACTGTCAGAGAGTGCTGGGGATGAAGAGTCACTGTCAGAGAGTGTTGCAGAGGAAGAGTCACTGTCAGAGAGTGTTGGTGAGGAAGAGTCACTGTCAGAGAGTGTTGGAGAGGAAGAGTCACTGTCAGAGAGTGTTGGAGAGGAAGAGTCAGTGTCAGAGAGTGTTGGTGAGGAAGAGTCACTGTCAGAGAGTGTTGGAGAGGAAGAATCACTGTCAGAGAGTGTTGGAGAGGACGAGTCACTGTCAGAGAGTGTAGGAGCGGAAGAGTCATTGTCAGAGAGTGTTGAAGAGGAAGAGTCACTTTCAGAATGTTTTGCAGAGGTAGAGTCACTGTCAGAGAGTGCTGGGGATGAAGAGTCACTGTCAGAGAGTGTTGCAGAGGAAGAGTCACTGTCAGAGAGTGTTGGTGAGGAAGAGTCACTGTCAGAGAGTGTTGGAGAGGAAGAGTCAGTGTCAGAGAGTGTTGGTGAGGAAGAGTCACTGTCAGAGAGTGTTGGAGAGGAAGAATCACTGTCAGAGAGTGTTGGAGAGGACGAGTCACTGTCAGAGAGTGTTGGTGAGGAAGAGTCACTGTCAGAGAGTGTTGGAGAGGAAGAGTCAGTGTCAGAGAGTGTTGGTGAGGAAGAGTCACTGTCAGAGAGTGTTGGAGAGGAAGAATCACTGTCAGAGAGTGTTGGAGAGGACGAGTCACTGTCAGAGAGTGTAGGAGCGGAAGAGTCATTGTCAGAGAGTGTTGAAGAGGAAGAGTCACTGTCAGAGAGTGTTGGAGAGGAAGAGTCACTGACAGAGAGTGTTGTTGAGGAAGAGTCACTGTCAGAGAGTTTTGGAGAGGAAGAGTCACTGTCAGAGAGTGTTGGAGAGGAAGTGTCACTGTCAGAGAGTGTTGGAGAGGAAGAGTCACTGTCAGAGAGTGTTGAGGAGGAAGAGTCACTGTCAGAGAGTGTTGGAGAGGAAGAGTCACTGTCAGAGTGTGTTGGAGAGGTAGAGTCACTGTCAGAGAGTGTTGAAGAGGAAGAGTCACTGTCAGAGAGTGTTGGAGAGGAAGAGTCACTGTCAGAGAGTGTTGAAGAGGAAGAGTCGCTGTCAGAGAGTGTTGGAGAGGAAGAGTCACTGTCAGAGATTGTTGAAGAGGATGAGTCACTGTCAGAGAGGGTAGGAGAGGAAGACTCACTGTCAGAGAGTGTTGGAGAGGAAGAGTCACTGTCAGAGAGTGTTGAGGAGGAAGAGTCACTGTCAGAGAGTGTTGGAGAGGAAGAGTCACTGTCAGAGTGTGTAGGAGAGTATGAGTCAGAGTCAGAGAGTGTTGAAGAGGAACAGTCACTGTCAGAGAGTGTTGGAGAGGAAGAGTCACTGTCAGAGAGTTTTGGAGAGGAAGAGTCACTGTCAGAGAGTGTTGGAGAGGAAGAGTCACTGTCAGAGAGTGTTGGAGTGGAAGAGTCACTGTCAGAGATTGTTGGAGAGGAAGAATCACTGTCAGAGAGTGTTGGAGAGGAAGAGTCACTGTCAGAGAGTGTAGGAGCGGAAGAGTCAGATTCAGAGAGTGTTGAAGAGGAAGAGTCGCTGTCAGAGAGTGTTGGAGAGGAAGAGTCACTGTCAGAGAGTGTTGGAGAGGAAGAGTCACTGTCAGAGAGTGTTGGAGAGGAAGAGTCACTGTCAGAGAGTGTAGGAGCGGAAGAGTCAGTGTCAGAGAGTGTTGAAGAGGAAGAGTCACTGTCAGAGAGTGTTGGAGAGGAAGAGTCACTGACAGAGAGTGTTGTTGAGGAAGAGTCACTGTCAGAGAGTGTAGGTGGGGAAGAGTCAGAGTCAGAGAGTGTTGAAGAGGAACAGTCACTGTCAGAGAGTGTTGGAGAGGAAGAGTCACTGTCAGAGAGTGTTGAAGAGGAAGAGTCGCTGTCAGAGAGTGTTGGAGAGGAAGAGTCACTGTCAGAGAGTGTTGAAGAGGATGAGTCACTGTCAGAGAGGGTAGGAGAGGAAGAGTCACTGTCAAAGAGTGTTGGAGAGGAAGAGTCACTGTCAGAGAGTGTTGGAGAGGAAGAGTCACTGTCAGAGTGTGTTGGAGAGGAAGAGTCACTGTCAGAGAGTGTTGAAGAAGAGGAGTCGCTGTCAGAGAGTGTTGGAGAGGAAGAGTCACTGTCAGAGAGTTTTGGAGAGGAAGAGTCACTGTCAGAGAGTGTTGGAGAGGAAGAGTCACTGTCAGAGAGTGTTGAAGAGGAAGAGTCGCTGTCAGAGAGTGTTGGAGAGGAATAGTCACTGTCAGAGAGTGTTGAAGAGGATGAGTCACTGTCAGAGAGGGTAGGAGAGGAAGAGTCACTGTCACAGAGTGTTGAAGAGGAAGAGTCACTGTCAGAGAGTGTTGAAGAGGAAGAGTCACTGTCAGAGAGTGTTGTAGAGGAAGAGTCACTGTCAGAGAGTGTAGGAGAGGATGAGTCAGAGTCAGAGAGTGTTGAAGAGGAACAGTCACTGTCAGAGTGTGTTGGAGAGGAAGAGTCACTGTCAGAGATTGTTGGAGAGGAAGAGTCACTGTCAGAGAGTGTTGGTGAGGAAGAGTCACTGTCAGAGGTGTTTTGGAGAGGAAGAGTCACTGTCGGAGAGTGTTGGAGAGGAAGAGTCACTGTCAGAGAGTGTTGGAGAGGAAGAGTCACTGTCAGAGAGTGTTGGAGAGGAAGAATCACTGTCAGAGAGTGTTGGAGAGGAAGAGTCACTGTCAGAGAGTGTAGGAGCGGAAGAGTCAGTGTCAGAGAGTGTTGAAGAGGAAGAGTCACTGTCAGAGAGTGTTGGAGAGGAAGAGTCACTGACAGAGTGTGTTGTTGAGGAAGAGTCACTGTCAGAGAGTGTAGGAGAGGAAGAGTCAGAGTCAGAGAGTGTAGAAGCGTGAAGAGTCATTGTCAGAGAGTGTTGAAGAGGAAGAGTCACTGTCAGAGAGTGTTGCAGAGGAAGAGTCACTGTCAGAGAGTGTAGGAGAGGACGAGTCACTGTCAGAGAGTGTTGGAGAGGAAGAGTCACTGTCAGAGAGTGTTGAAGAGGAAGAGTCACTGTCAGAGTGTGTTGGAGAGGAGGAGTCACTGTCAGAGAGTGTTGGAGAGGAAGAGTCAGTGTCAGAGAGTGTTGGAGAGTAAGAGTCACTGTCAGAGAGTGTTGGAGAGGAGGAATCACTGTCAGAGAGTGTTGGAGAGGAAGAATCACTGTCAGCGAGTGTTGGAGAGGAAGAGTCACTGTCAGACAGTGTAGGAGCGGAAGAGTCAGAGTCAGAGAGTGTTGAAGAGGAGGAGTCACTGTCAGAGAGTGTTGTTGAGGAAGAGTCACTGTCAGAATGTTTTGCAGAGGAAGAGTCACTGTCAGAGAGTGCTGGGGAGGAAGAGTCACTGTCAGAGAGTGTTGCAGAGGAAGAGTCACTGTCAGAGAGTGTTGGTGAGGAAGAGTCACTGTCAGAGAGTGTTGGAGAGGAAGAGTCAGTGTCAGAGAGTGTTGGTGAGGAAGAGTCACTGTCAGAGAGTGTTGGAGAGGAAGAGTCACTGTCAGAGAGTGTTGGAGAGGAAGATTCACTGTCAGAGAGTGTTGGAGAGGAAGAGTCACTGTCAGAGAGTGTAGGAGCGGAAGAGTCAGTGTCAGAGAGTGTTGAAGTGGAAGAGTCACTGTCAGAGAGTGTTGGAGAGGAAGAGTCACTGACAGAGAGTGTTGTTGAGGAAGAGTCACTGTCAGAGAGTGTAGGTGGGGAAGAGTCAGAGTCAGAGAGTGTTGAAGAGGAAGAGTCACTGTCAGAGAGTGTTGGAGAGGAAGAGTCACTGTCAGAGAGTGTTGGAGAGGAAGAGTCACTGTCAGAGAGTGTTGAAGAGGAAGAGTCGCTGTCAGAGAGTGTTGGAGAGGAAGAGTCACTGTCAGAGAGTGTTGGAGAGGAAGAGTCACTGTCAGAGAGTGTTGAAGAAGAGGAGTCGCTGTCAGAGAGTGTTGGAGAGGAAGAGTCACTGTCAGAGAGTTTTGGAGAGGAAGAGTCACTGTCAGAGAGTGTTGGAGAGGAAGAGTCACTGTCAGAGAGTGTTGAAGAGGAAGAGTCGCTGTCAGAGAGTGTTGGAGAGGAATAGTCACTGTCAGAGAGTGTTGAAGAGGATGAGTCACTGTCAGAGAGGGTAGGAGAGGAAGAGTCACTGTCACAGAGTGTTGAAGAGGAAGAGTCACTGTCAGAGAGTGTTGAAGAGGAAGAGTCACTGTCAGAGAGTGTTGTAGAGGAAGAGTCACTGTCAGAGAGTGTAGGAGAGGATGAGTCAGAGTCAGAGAGTGTTGAAGAGGAACAGTCACTGTCAGAGTGTGTTGCAGAGGAAGAGTCACTGTCAGAGATTGTTGGAGAGGAAGAGTCACTGTCAGAGAGTGTTGGTGAGGAAGAGTCACTGTCAGAGGTGTTTTGGAGAGGAAGAGTCACTGTCGGAGAGTGTTGGAGAGGAAGAGTCACTGTCAGAGAGTGTTGGAGAGGAAGAGTCACTGTCAGAGAGTGTTGGAGAGGAAGAATCACTGTCAGAGAGTGTTGGAGAGGAAGAGTCACTGTCAGAGAGTGTAGGAGCGGAAGAGTCAGTGTCAGAGAGTGTTGAAGAGGAAGAGTCACTGTCAGAGAGTGTTGGAGAGGAAGAGTCACTGACAGAGTGTGTTGTTGAGGAAGAGTCACTGTCAGAGAGTCTAGGAGAGGAAGAGTCAGAGTCAGAGAGTGTAGAAGCGTGAAGAGTCATTGTCAGAGAGTGTTGAAGAGGAAGAGTCACTGTCAGAGAGTGTTGCAGAGGAAGAGTCACTGTCAGAGAGTGTAGGAGAGGACGAGTCACTGTCAGAGAGTGTTGGAGAGGAAGAGTCACTGTCAGAGAGTGTTGAAGAGGAAGAGTCACTGTCAGAGTGTGTTGGAGAGGAGGAGTCACTGTCAGAGAGTGTTGGAGAGGAAGAGTCAGTGTCAGAGAGTGTTGGAGAGTAAGAGTCACTGTCAGAGAGTGTTGGAGAGGAGGAATCACTGTCAGAGAGTGTTGGAGAGGAAGAATCACTGTCAGCGAGTGTTGGAGAGGAAGAGTCACTGTCAGACAGTGTAGGAGCGGAAGAGTCAGAGTCAGAGAGTGTTGAAGAGGAGGAGTCACTGTCAGAGAGTGTTGTTGAGGAAGAGTCACTGTCAGAATGTTTTGCAGAGGAAGAGTCACTGTCAGAGAGTGCTGGGGAGGAAGAGTCACTGTCAGAGAGTGTTGCAGAGGAAGAGTCACTGTCAGAGAGTGTTGGTGAGGAAGAGTCACTGTCAGAGAGTGTTGGAGAGGAAGAGTCAGTGTCAGAGAGTGTTGGTGAGGAAGAGTCACTGTCAGAGAGTGTTGGAGAGGAAGAGTCACTGTCAGAGATTGTTGGAGAGGAAGAATCACTGTCAGAGAGTGTTGGAGAGGACGAGTCACTGTCAGAGAGTGTAGGAGCGGAAGAGTCAGTGTCAGAGAGTGTTGAAGAGGAAGAGTCACTGTCAGAGAGTGTTGGAGAGGAAGAGTCACTGACAGAGAGTGTTGTTGAGGAAGAGTCACTGTCAGAGAGTGTTGGAGAGGAAGAGTCACTGACAGAGAGTGTTGTTGAGGAAGAGTCACTGTCAGAGAGTGTTGGAGAGGAAGTGTTACTGTCAGAGAGTGTTGTTGAGGAAGAGTCACTGTCAGAATGTTTTGCAGAGGTAGAGTCACTGTCAGAGAGTGCTGGGGAGGAAGAGTCACTGTCAGAGAGTGTTGCAGTGGAAGAGTCACTGTCAGAGAGTGTTGCTGAGGATGAGTCACTGTCAGAGAGTGTTGGAGAGGAAGAGTCAGTGTCAGAGAGTGTTGGTGAGGAAGAGTCACTGTCAGAGAGTGTTGGAGAGGAAGAATCACTGTCAGAGAGTGTTGGAGAGGACGAGTCACTGTCAGAGAGTGTAGGAGCGGAAGAGTCAGTGTCAGAGAGTGTTGAAGAGGAAGAGTCACTGACAGAGAGTGTTGTTGAGGAAGAGTCACTGTCAGAGAGTTTTGGAGAGGAAGAGTCACTGTCAGAGAGTGTTGGAGAGGAAGTGTCACTGTCAGAGAGTTTTGAAGAGGGAGAGTCACTTTCAGAGAGTGTTGCAGAGGAAGAGTCACTGTCAGAGAGTGTAGGAGAGGAAGAGTCACTGTCAGAGAGTGTTGGAGAGGTAGAGTCACTGTCAGAGAGTGTTGAAGAGGAAGAGTCACTGTCAGAGAGTGTTGGAGAGGAAGAGTCACTGTCAGAGAGTGTTGAAGAGGAAGAGTCGCTGTCAGAGAGTGTTGGAGAGGAAGAGTCACTGTCAGAGATTGTTGAAGAGGATGAGTCACTGTCAGAGAGGGTAGGAGAGGAAGAGTCACTGTCAGAGAGTGTTGGAGAGGAAGAGTCACTGTCAGAGAGTGTTGAAGAGGAAGAGTCACTGTCAGAGAGTGTTGGAGAGGAAGAGTCACTGTCAGAGTGTGTAGGAGAGTATGAGTCAGAGTCAGAGAGTGTTGAAGAGGAACAGTCACTGTCAGAGAGTGTTGGAGAGGAAGAGTCACTGTCAGAGAGTTTTGGAGAGGAAGAGTCACTGTCAGAGAGTGTTGGAGAGGAAGAGTCACTGTCAGAGAGTGTTGGAGTGGAAGAGTCACTGTCAGAGATTGTTGGAGAGGAAGAATCACTGTCACAGAGTGTTGGAGAGGAAGAGTCACTGTCAGAGAGTGTAGGAGCGGAAGAGTCAGATTCAGAGAGTGTTGAAGAGGAAGAGTCGCTGTCAGAGAGTGTTGGAGAGGAAGAGTCACTGTCAGAGAGTGTTGGAGAGGAAGAGTCACTGTCAGAGAGTGTTGGAGAGGAAGAGTCACTGTCAGAATGTTTTGCAGAGGAAGAGTCACTGTCAGAGAGTGTTGGAGAGGAAGAGTCAGTGTCAGAGAGTGTTGGAGAGGAAGAGTCACTGTCAGAGAGTGTTGGAGAGGAAGAGTCACTGTCAGAATGTTTTGCAGAGGAAGAGTCACTGTCAGAGAGTGCTGGGGAGGAAGAGTCACTGTCAGAGAGTGTTGCAGAGGAAGAGTCACTGTCAGAGAGTGTTGGTGAGGAAGAGTCACTGTCAGAGAGTGTTGGAGAGGAAGAGTCAGTGTCAGAGAGTGTTGGTGAGGAAGAGTCACTGTCAGAGAGTGTTGGAGAGGAAGAGTCACTGTCAGAGATTGTTGGAGAGGAAGAATAACTGTCAGAGAGTGTTGGAGAGGACGAGTCACTGTCAGAGAGTGTAGGAGCGGAAGAGTCAGTGTCAGAGAGTGTTGAAGAGGAAGAGTCACTGTCAGAGAGTGTTGGAGAGGAAGAGTCACTGACAGAGAGTGTTGTTGAGGAAGAGTCACTGTCAGAGAGTGTTGGAGAGGAAGAGTCACTGACAGAGAGTGTTGAAGAGGAAGAGTCGCTGTCAGAGAGTGTTGGAGAGGAAGAGTCACTGTCAGAGATTGTTGAAGAGGATGAGTCACTGTCAGAGAGGGTAGGAGAGGAAGAGTCACTGTCAGAGAGTGTTGGAGAGGAAGAGTCACTGTCAGAGAGTGTTGAAGAGGAAGAGTCACTGTCAGAGAGTGTTGGAGAGGAAGAGTCACTGTCAGAGTGTGTAGGAGAGTATGAGTCAGAGTCAGAGAGTGTTGAAGAGGAACAGTCACTGTCAGAGAGTGTTGGAGAGGAAGAGTCACTGTCAGAGAGTTTTGGAGAGGAAGAGTCACTGTCAGAGAGTGTTGGAGAGGAAGAGTCACTGTCAGAGAGTGTTGGAGTGGAAGAGTCACTGTCAGAGATTGTTGGAGAGGAAGAATCACTGTCACAGAGTGTTGGAGAGGAAGAGTCACTGTCAGAGAGTGTAGGAGCGGAAGAGTCAGATTCAGAGAGTGTTGAAGAGGAAGAGTCGCTGTCAGAGAGTGTTGGAGAGGAAGAGTCACTGTCAGAGAGTGTTGGAGAGGAAGAGTCACTGTCAGAGAGTGTTGGAGAGGAAGAGTCACTGTCAGAATGTTTTGCAGAGGAAGAGTCACTGTCAGAGAGTGTTGGAGAGGAAGAGTCACTGTCAGAGAGTGTTGGAGAGGAAGAGTCACTGTCAGAGAGTGTTGGAGAGGAAGAGTCACTGTCAGAATGTTTTGCAGAGGAAGAGTCACTGTCAGAGAGTGCTGGGTAGGAAGAGTCACTGTCAGAGAGTGTTGCAGAGGAAGAGTCACTGTCAGAGAGTGTTGGTGAGGAAGAGTCACTGTCAGAGAGTGTTGGAGAGGAAGAGTCACTGTCAGAGATTGTTGAAGAGGATGAGTCACTGTCAGAGAGGGTAGGAGAGGAAGAGTCACTGTCAGAGAGTGTTGGAGAGGAAGAGTCACTGTCAGAGAGTGTTGAAGAGGAAGAGTCACTGTCAGAGAGTGTTGGAGAGGAAGAGTCACTGTCAGAGTGTGTAGGAGAGTATGAGTCAGAGTCAGAGAGTGTTGAAGAGGAACAGTCACTGTCAGAGAGTGTTGGAGAGGAAGAGTCACTGTCAGAGAGTTTTGGAGAGGAAGAGTCACTGTCAGAGAGTGTTGGAGAGGAAGAGTCACTGTCAGAGAGTGTTGGAGTGGAAGAGTCACTGTCAGAGATTGTTGGAGAGGAAGAATCACTGTCACAGAGTGTTGGAGAGGAAGAGTCACTGTCAGAGAGTGTAGGAGCGGAAGAGTCAGATTCAGAGAGTGTTGAAGAGGAAGAGTCGCTGTCAGAGAGTGTTGGAGAGGAAGAGTCACTGTCAGAGATTGTTGGAGAGGAAGAGTCACTGTCAGAGAGTGTTGGAGAGGAAGAGTCACTGTCAGAATGTTTTGCAGAGGAAGAGTCACTGTCAGAGAGTGTTGGAGAGGAAGAGTCACTGTCAGAGAGTGTTGGAGAGGAAGAGTCACTGTCAGAGAGTGTTGGAGAGGAAGAGTCACTGTCAGAATGTTTTGCAGAGGAAGAGTCACTGTCAGAGAGTGCTGGGGAGGAAGAGTCACTGTCAGAGAGTGTTGCAGAGGAAGAGTCACTGTCAGAGAGTGTTGGTGAGGAAGAGTCACTGTCAGAGAGTGTTGGAGAGGAAGAGTCAGTGTCAGAGAGTGTTGGTGAGGAAGAGTCACTGTCAGAGAGTGTTGGAGAGGAAGAGTCACTGTCAGAGATTGTTGGAGAGGAAGAATAACTGTCAGAGAGTGTTGGAGAGGACGAGTCACTGTCAGAGAGTGTAGGAGCGGAAGAGTCAGTGTCAGAGAGTGTTGAAGAGGAAGAGTCACTGTCAGAGAGTGTTGGAGAGGAAGAGTCACTGACAGAGAGTGTTGTTGAGGAAGAGTCACTGTCAGAGAGTGTTGGAGAGGAAGAGTCACTGACAGAGAGTGTTGTTGAGGAAGAGTCACTGTCAGAGAGTTTTGGAGAGGAAGAGTCACTGTCAGAGAGTGTTGGAGAGGAAGTGTTACTGTCAGAGAGTGTTGTTGAGGAAGAGTCACTGTCAGAATGTTTTGCAGAGGTAGAGTAACTGTCAGAGAGTGCTGGGGAGGAAGAGTCACTGTCAGAGAGTGTTGCAGAGGAAGAGTCACTGTCAGAGAGTGTTGGTGAGGAAGAGTCACTGTCAGAGAGTGTTGGAGAGGAAGATTCAGTGTCAGAGAGTGTTGGTGAGGAAGAGTCACTGTCAGAGAGTGTTGGAGAGGAAGAATCACTGTCAGAGAGTGTTGGAGAGGACGAGTCACTGTCAGAGAGTGTAGGAGCGGAAGAGTCACTGTCAGAGAGTGTTGAAGAGGAAGAGTCACTGTCAGAGAGTGTTGGAGAGGAAGAGTCACTGACAGAGAGTGTTGTTGAGGAAGAGTCACTGTCAGAGAGTTTTGGAGAGGATGAGTCACTGTCAGAGCGTGTTGGAGAGGAAGTGTCACTGTCAGAGAGTTTTGAAGAGGGAGAGTCACTTTCAGAGAGTGTTGCAGAGGAAGAGTCACTGTCAGAGAGTGTAGGAGAGGAAGAGTCACTGTCAGAGAGTGTTGGAGAGGTAGAGTCACTCTCAGAGAGTGTTGAAGAGGAAGAGTCACTGTCAGAGAGTGTTGGAGAGGAAGAGTCACTGTCAGAGAGTGTTGAAGAGGAAGAGTCGCTGTCAGAGAGTGTTGGAGAGGAAGAGTCACTGTCAGAGATTGTTGAAGAGGATGAGTCACTGTCAGAGAGGGTAGGAGAGGAAGAGTCACTGTCAGAGAGTGTTGGAGAGGAAGAGTCACTGTCAGAGAGTGTTGAAGAGGAAGAGTCACTGTCAGAGAGTGTTGGAGAGGAAGAGTCACTGTCAGAGTGTGTAGGAGAGTATGAATCAGAGTCAGAGAGTGTTGAAGAGGAACAGTCACTGTCAGAGATTGTTGGAGAGGAAGAGTCACTGTCAGAGAGTTTTGGAGAGGAAGAGTCACTGTCAGAGAGTGTTGGAGAGGAAGAGTCACTGTCAGAGAGTGTTGGAGTGGAAGAGTCACTGTCAGAGATTGTTGGAGAGGAAGAATCACTGTCAGAGAGTGTTGGAGAGGAAGAGTCACTGTCAGAGAGTGTAGGAGCGGAGGAGTCAGATTCAGAGAGTGTTGAAGAGGAAGAGTCGCTGTCAGAGAGTGTTGGAGAGGAAGAGTCACTGTCAGAGAGTGTTGGAGAGGAAGAGTCACTGTCAGAGAGTGTAGGAGCGGAAGAGTCAGTGTCAGAGAGTGTTGAAGAGGAAGAGTCACTGTCAGAGAGTGTTGGAGAGGAAGAGTCACTGACAGAGAGAGTTGTTGAGGAAGAGTCACTGTCAGAGAGTGTAGGTGGGGAAGAGTCAGAGTCAGAGAGTGTTGAAGAGGAAGAGTCACTGTCAGAGAGTGTTGGAGAGGAAGAGTCACTGTCAGAGAGTGTTGAAGAGGAAGAGTCGCTGTCAGAGAGTGCTGGAGAGGAATAGTCACTGTCAGAGAGTGTTGGAGAGGAAGAGTCACTGTCAGAGAGTGTTGGAGAGGAAGAGTCACTGTCAGAGTGTGTTGGAGAGGAAGAGTCACTGTCAGAGAGTGTTGAAGAAGAGGAGTCGCTGTAAGAGAGTGTTGGAGAGGAAGAGTCACTGTCAGAGAGTTTTGAAGAGGAAGAGTCACTGTCAGAGAGTGTTGGAGAGGAAGAGTCACTGTCAGAGAGTGTTGAAGAGGAAGAGTCGCTGTCAGAGAGTGTTGGAGAGGAATAGTCACTGTCAGAGAGTGTTGAAGAGGATGAGTCACTGTCAGAGAGGGTAGGAGAGGACGGGTCACTGTCAGAGAGTGTTGAAGAGGAAGAGTCAGAGTCAGAGAGTGTTGAAGAGGAAGAGTCACTGTCAGAGAGTGTTGGAGAGGAAGAGTCACTGTCAGAGAGTGTAGGAGAGGATGAGTCAGAGTCAGAGAGTGTTGAAGAGGAACAGTCACTGTCAGAGTGTGTTGGAGAGGAAGAGTCACTGTCAGAGAAAGTTGGAGAGGAAGAGTCACTGTCAGAGAGTGTTGGTGAGGAAGAGTCACTGTCAGAGGTGTTTTGGAGAGGAAGAGTCACTGTCAGAGAGTATTGGAGAGGAAGAGTCACTGTCAGAGAGTGTTGGAGAGGAAGAGTCACTGTCAGAGAGTGTTGGAGAGGAAGAGTCACTGTCAGAGAGTGTTGGAGAGGAAGAGTCACTGTCAGAGAGTGTAGGAGCGGAAGAGTCAGTGTCAGAGAGTGTTGAAGAGGAAGAGTCACTGTCAGAGAGTGTTGGAGAGGAAGAGTCACTGACAGAGTGTGTTGTTGAGGAAGAGTCACTGTCAGAGAGTGTAGGAGAGGAAGAGTCAGAGTCAGAGAGTGTAGAAGCGTGAAGAGTCATTGTCAGAGAGTGTTGAAGAGGAAGAGTCACTGTCAGAGAGTGTTGCAGAGGAAGAGTCACTGTCAGAGAGTGTAGGAGTGGACGAGTCACTGTCAGAGAGTGTTGGAGAGGAAGAGTCACTGTCAGAGAGTGTTGAAGAGGAAGAGTCACTGTCAGAGTGTGTTGGAGAGGAGGAGTCACTGTCAGAGAGTGTTGGAGAGGAAGAGTCAGTGTCAGAGAGTGTTAGAGAGTAAGAGTCACTGTCAGACAGTGTTGGAGAGGAAGAATCACTGTCAGAGAGTGTTGTAGAGGAAGAATCACTGTCAGCGAGTGTTGGAGAGGAAGAGTCACTGTCAGACAGTGTAGGAGCGGAAGAGTCAGAGTCAGAGAGTGTTGAAGAGGAGGAGTCACTGTCAGAGAGTGTTGTTGAGGAAGAGTCACTGTCAGAATGTTTTGCAGAGGAAGAGTCACTGTCAGAGAGTGCTGGGGAGGAAGAGTCACTGTCAGAGAGTGTTGGTGAGGAAGAGTCACTGTCAGAGAGTGTTGGAGAGGAAGAGTCAGTGTCAGAGAGTGTTGGTGAGGAAGAGTCACTGTCAGAGAGTGTTGGAGAGGAAGAGTCACTGTCAGAGATTGTTGGAGCGGAAGAATCACTGTCAGAGAGTGTTGGAGAGGACGAGTCACTGTCAGAGAGTGTAGGAGCGGAAGAGTCAGTGTCAGAGAGTGTTGAAGAGGAAGAGTCACTGTCAGAGAGTGTTGGAGAGGAAGAGTCACTGACAGAGAGTGTTGTTGAGGAAGAGTCACTGTCAGCGAGTGTTGGAGAGGAAGAGTCACTGACAGAGAGTGTTGTTGAGGAAGAGTCACTGTCAGAGAGTTTTGGAGAGGAAGAGTCACTGTCAGAGAGTGTTGGAGAGGAAGGGTTACTGTCAGAGAGTGTTGGAGAGGAAGGGTCACTGTCAGAGAGTGTTGGAGAGGAAGAGACACTGTCAGAGAGTGTTGAAGAGGATGAGTCACTGTCAGAGAGGGTAGGAGAGGAAGAGTCTCTGTCAGAGAGTGTTGGAGAGGAAGAGTCACTGTCAGAGTGTGTTGAAGAGGAAGAGTCACTGTCAGAGAGTGTTGGAGAGGAAGAGTCACTGTCAGAGTGTGTAGGAGAGTATGAGTCAGAGTCAGAGAGTGTTGAAGAGGAACAGTCACTGTCAGAGAGTGTTGGAGAGGAAGAGTCACTGTCAGAGAGTTTTGGAGAGGAAGAGTCACTGTCAGAGAATGTTGGAGAGGAAGAGTCACTGTCAGAGAGTGTTGGAGTGGAACAGTCACTGTCAGAGATTGTTGGAGAGGAAGAATCACTGTCAGAGAGTGTTGGAGAGGAAGAGTCACTGTCAGAGAGTGGAGGAGCGGAAGAGTCAGAGTCAGAGAGTGTTGAAGAGGAAGAGTCGCTGTCAGAGAGTGTTGGAGAGGAAGAGTCACTGTCAGAGAGTGTTGGAGAGGAAGAGTCACTCTCAGAGTGTGTTGGAGAGGAAGAGTCACTGTCAGAGAGTGTTGGAGAGGAAGAGTCACTGACAGAGAGTGTTGTTGAGGAAGAGTCACTGTCAGAGAGTGTTGGAGAGGAAGAGTCACTGACAGAGAGTGTTGTTGAGGAAGAGTCACTTTCAGAGAGTTTTGGAGAGGAAGAGTCACTGTCAGAGAGTGTTGGAGAGGAAGGGTTACTGTCAGAGAGTGTTGGAGAGGAAGGGTCACTGTCAGAGAGTGTTGGAGAGGAAGAGACACTGTCAGAGAGTGTTGAAGAGGATGAGTCACTGTCAGAGAGGGTAGGAGAGGAAGAGTCTCTGTCAGAGAGTGTTGGAGAGGAAGAGTCACTGTCAGAGTGTGTTGAAGAGGAAGAGTCACTGTCAGAGAGTGTTGGAGAGGAAGAGTCACTGTCAGAGTGTGTAGGAGAGTATGAGTCAGAGTCAGAGAGTGTTGAAGAGGAACAGTCACTGTCAGAGAGTGTTGGAGAGGAAGAGTCACTGTCAGAGAGTTTTGGAGAGGAAGAGTCACTGTCAGAGAATGTTGGAGAGGAAGAGTCACTGTCAGAGAGTGTTGGAGTGGAACAGTCACTGTCAGAGATTGTTGGAGAGGAAGAATCACTGTCAGAGAGTGTTGGAGAGGAAGAGTCACTGTCAGAGAGTGGAGGAGCGGAAGAGTCAGAGTCAGAGAGTGTTGAAGAGGAAGAGTCGCTGTCAGAGAGTGTTGGAGAGGAAGAGTCACTGTCAGAGAGTGTTGGAGAGGAAGAGTCACTCTCAGAGTGTGTTGGAGAGGAAGAGTCACTGTCAGAGAGTCTTGGAGAGGAAGAGTCACTGTCAGAATGTTTTGCAGAGGAAGAGTCACTGTCAGAGAGTGCTGGGGAGGAAGAGTCACTGTCAGAGAGTGTTGCAGAGGAAGGGTCACTGTCAGAGAGTGTTGGTGAGGAAGAGTCACTGTCAGAGAGTGTTGGAGAGGAAGAGTCAGTGTCAGAGAGTGTTGGTGAGGAAGAGTCACTGTCAGAGAGTGTTGGAGAGGAAGAGTCACTGTCAGAGATTGTTGGAGAGGAAGAATCACTGTCAGAGAGTGTTGGAGAGGACGAGTCACTGTCAGAGAGTGTTGAAGAGGGAGAGTCACTTTCAGAGAGTGTTGAAGAGGAAGAGTCGCTGTCAGAGAGTGTTGGAGAGGAAGAGTCACTGTCAGAGAGTGTTGGAGAGGAAGAGTCACTGTCAGAGAGTGTAGGAGCGGAAGAGTCAGTGTCAGAGAGTGTTGAAGAGGAAGAGTCACTGTCAGAGAGTGTTGGAGAGGAAGAGTCACTGACAGAGAGAGTTGTTGAGGAAGAGTCACTGTCAGAGAGTGTAGGTGGGGAAGAGTCAGAGTCAGAGAGTGTTGAAGAGGAAGAGTCACTGTCAGAGAGTGTTGGAGAGGAAGAGTCACTGTCAGAGAGTGTTGAAGAGGAAGAGTCGCTGTCAGAGAGTGTTGGAGAGGAAGAGTCACTGTCAGAGAGTGTTGGAGAGGAAGAGTCACTGTCAGAGAGTGTTGGAGAGGAAGAGTCACTGTCAGAGTGTGTTGGAGAGGAAGAGTCACTGTCAGAGAGTGTTGAAGAAGAGGAGTCGCTGTAAGAGAGTGTTGGAGAGGAAGAGTCACTGTCAGAGAGTTTTGAAGAGGAAGAGTCACTGTCAGAGAGTGTTGGAGAGGAAGAGTCACTGTCAGAGAGTGTTGAAGAGGAAGAGTCGCTGTCAGAGAGTGTTGGAGAGGAATAGTCACTGTCAGAGAGTGTTGAAGAGGATGAGTCACTGTCAGAGAGGGTAGGAGAGGACGAGTCACTGTCAGAGAGTGTTGAAGAGGAAGAGTCACTGTCAGAGAGTGTTGAAGAGGAAGAGTCACTGTCAGAGAGTGTTGGAGAGGAAGAGTCACTGTCAGAGAGTGTAGGAGAGGATGAGTCAGAGTCAGAGAGTGTTGAAGAGGAACAGTCACTGTCAGAGTGTGTTGGAGAGGAAGAGTCACTGTCAGAGATTGTTGGAGAGGAAGAGTCACTGTCAGAGAGTGTTGGAGAGGAAGAGTCACTGTCAGAGAGTGTTGGAGAGGAAGAGTCACTGTCAGAGAGTGTTGGAGAGGAAGAGTCACTGTCAGAGAGTGTAGGAGCGGAAGAGTCAGTGTCAGAGAGTGTTGAAGAGGAAGAGTCACTGTCAGAGAGTGTTGGAGAGGAAGAGTCACTGACAGAGTGTGTTGTTGAGGAAGAGTCACTGTCAGAGAGTGTAGGAGAGGAAGAGTCAGAGTCAGAGAGTGTAGAAGCGTGAAGAGTCATTGTCAGAGAGTGTTGAAGAGGAAGAGTCACTGTCAGAGAGTGTTGCAGAGGAAGAGTCACTGTCAGAGAGTGTAGGAGTGGACGAGTCACTGTCAGAGAGTGTTGGAGAGGAAGAGTCACTGTCAGAGAGTGTTGAAGAGGAAGAGTCACTGTCAGAGTGTGTTGGAGAGGAGGAGTCACTGTCAGAGAGTGTTGGAGAGGAAGAGTCAGTGTCAGAGAGTGTTGGAGAGTAAGAGTCACTGTCAGAGAGTGTTGGAGAGGAAGAATCACTGTCAGAGAGTGTTGGAGAGGAAGAATCACTGTCAGCGAGTGTTGGAGAGGAAGAGTCACTGTCAGACAGTGTAGGAGCGGAAGAGTCAGAGTCAGAGAGTGTTGAAGAGGAGGAGTCACTGTCAGAGAGTGTTGTTGAGGAAGAGTCACTGTCAGAATGTTTTGCAGAGGAAGAGTCACTGTCAGAGAGTGCTGGGGAGGAAGAGTCACTGTCAGAGAGTGTTGGTGAGGAAGAGTCACTGTCAGAGAGTGTTGGAGAGGAAGAGTCAGTGTCAGAGAGTGTTGGTGAGGAAGAGTCACTGTCAGAGAGTGTTGGAGAGGAAGAGTCACTGTCAGAGATTGTTGGAGAGGAAGAATCACTGTCAGAGAGTGTTGGAGAGGACGAGTCACTGTCAGAGAGTGTAGGAGCGGAAGAGTCAGTGTCAGAGAGTGTTGAAGAGGAAGAGTCACTGTCAGAGAGTGTTGGAGAGGAAGAGTCACTGACAGAGAGTGTTGTTGAGGAAGAGTCACTGTCAGAGAGTGTTGGAGAGGAAGAGTCACTGACAGAGAGTGTTGTTGAGGAAGAGTCACTGTCAGAGAGTTTTGGAGAGGAAGAGTCACTGTCAGAGAGTGTTGGAGAGGAAGTGTTACTGTCAGAGAGTGTTGGAGAGGAAGGGTCACTGTCAGAGAGTGTTGAAGAGGGAGAGTCACTTTCAGAGAGTGTTGCAGAGGAAGAGTCACTGTCAGAGAGTGTAGGAGAGGAAGAGTCACTGTCAGAGGGTGTTGAAGAGGAAGAGTCGCTGTCAGAGAGTGTTGGAGAGGAAGAGACACTGTCAGAGAGTGTTGAAGAGGATGAGTCACTGTCAGAGAGGGTAGGAGAGGAAGAGTCTCTGTCAGAGAGTGTTGGAGAGGAAGAGTCACTGTCAGATTGTGTTGAAGAGGAAGAGTCACTGTCAGAGAGTGTTGGAGAGGAAGAGTCACTGTCAGAGTGTGTAGGAGAGTATGAGTCAGAGTCAGAGAGTGTTGAAGAGGAACAGTCACTGTCAGAGAGTGTTGGAGAGGAAGAGTCACTGTCAGAGAGTTTTGGAGAGGAAGAGTCACTGTCAGAGAATGTTGGAGAGGAAGAGTCACTGTCAGAGAGTGTTGGAGTGGAAGAGTCACTGTCAGAGATTGTTGGAGAGGAAGAATCACTGTCAGAGAGTGTTGGAGAGGAAGAGTCACTGTCAGAGAGTGGAGGAGCGGAAGAGTCAGAGTCAGAGAGTGTTGAAGAGGAAGAGTCGCTGTCAGAGAGTGTTGGAGAGGAAGAGTCACTGTCAGAGAGTGTTGGAGAGGAAGAGTCACTGTCAGAGTGTGTTGGAGAGGAAGAGTCGCTGTCAGAGAGTGTTGGAGAGGAAGAGTCACTGTCAGAATGTTTTGCAGAGGAAGAGTCACTGTCAGAGAGTGCTGGGGCGGAAGAGTCACTGTCAGAGAGTGTTGCAGAGGAAGAGTCACTGTCAGAGAGTGTTGGTGAGGAAGAGTCACTGTCAGAGAGTGTTGGAGAGGAAGAGTCAGTGTCAGAGAGTGTTGGTGAGGAAGAGTCACTGTCAGAGAGTGTTGGAGAGGAAGAGTCACTGTCAGAGATTGTTGGAGAGGAAGAATCACTGTCAGAGAGTGTTGGAGAGGACGAGTCACTGTCAGAGAGTGTAGGAGCGGAAGAGTCAGTGTCAGAGAGTGTTGAAGAGGAAGAGTCACTGTCAGAGAGTGTTGGAGAGGAAGAGTCACTGACAGAGAGTGTTGTTGAGGAAGAGTCACTGTCAGAATGTTTTGCAGAGGTAGAGTAACTGTCAGAGAGTGCTGGGGAGGAAGAGTCACTGTCAGAGAGTGTTGGAGAGGAAGAGTCAGTGTCAGAGAGTGTTGCAGAGGAAGAGTCACTGTCAGAGAGTGTTGGTGAGGAAGAGTCACTGTCAGAGAGTGTTGGAGAGGAAGAGTCAGTGTCAGAGAGTGTTGGTGAGGAAGAGTCACTGTCAGAGAGTGTTGGAGAGGAAGAATCACTGTCAGAGAGTGTTGGAGAGGACGAGTCACTGTCAGAGAGTGTAGGAGCGGAAGAGTCACTGTCAGAGAGTGTTGAAGAGGAAGAGTCACTGTCAGAGAGTGTTGGAGAGGAAGAGTCACTGACAGAGAGTGTTGTTGAGGAAGAGTCACTGTCAGAGAGTTTTGGAGAGGAAGAGTCACTGTCAGAGCGTGTTGGAGAGGAAGTGTCACTGTCACAGAGTTTTGAAGAGGGAGAGTCACTGTCAGAGAGTGTTGGAGAGGAAGAGTCACTGTCAGAGAGTGTAGGAGAGGAAGAGTCACTGTCAGAGAGTGTTGGAGAGGTAGAGTCACTGTCAGAGAGTGTTGAAGAGGAAGAGTCACTGTCAGAGAGTGTTGGAGAGGAAGAGTCACTGTCAGAGAGTGTTGAAGAGGAAGAGTCGCTGTCAGAGAGTGTTGGAGAGGAAGAGTCACTGTCAGAGATTGTTGAAGAGGATGAGTCACTGTCAGAGAGGGTAGGAGAGGAAGAGTCACTGTCAGAGAGTGTTGGAGAGGAAGAGTCACTGTCAGAGAGTGTTGAAGAGGAAGAGTCACTGTCAGAGAGTGTTGGAGAGGAAGAGTCACTGTCAGAGTGTGTAGGAGAGTATGAGTCAGAGTCAGAGAGTGTTGAAGAGGAACAGTCACTGTCAGAGAGTGTTGGAGAGGAAGAGTCACTGTCAGAGAGTTTTGGAGAGGAAGAGTCACTGTCAGAGAGTGTTGGAGAGGAAGAGTCACTGTCAGAGAGTGTTGGAGTGGAAGAGTCACTGTCAGAGATTGTTGGAGAGGAAGAATCACTGTCAGAGAGTGTTGGAGAGGAAGAGTCACTGTCAGAGAGTGTAGGAGCGGAGGAGTCAGATTCAGAGAGTGTTGAAGAGGAAGAGTCGCTGTCAGAGAGTGTTGGAGAGGAAGAGTCACTGTCAGAGAGTGTTGGAGAGGAAGAGTCACTGTCAGAGAGTGTAGGAGCGGAAGAGTCAGTGTCAGAGAGTGTTGAAGAGGAAGAGTCACTGTCAGAGAGTGTTGGAGAGGAAGAGTCACTGACAGAGAGAATTGTTGAGGAAGAGTCACTGTCAGAGAGTGTAGGTGGGGAAGAGTCAGAGTCAGAGAGTGTTGAAGAGGAAGAGTCACTGTCAGAGAGTGTTGGAGAGGAAGAGTCACTGTCAGAGAGTGTTGAAGAGGAAGAGTCGCTGTCAGAGAGTGTTGGAGAGGAAGAGTCACTGTCAGAGAGTGTTGGAGAGGAAGAGTCACTGTCAGAGAGTGTTGGAGAGGAAGAGTCACTGTCAGAGTGTGTTGGAGAGGAAGAGTCACTGTCAGAGAGTGTTGAAGAAGAGGAGTCGCTGTAAGAGAGTGTTGGAGAGGAAGAGTCACTGTCAGAGAGTTTTGAAGAGGAAGAGTCACTGTCAGAGAGTGTTGGAGAGGAAGAGTCACTGTCAGAGAGTGTTGAAGAGGAAGAGTCGCTGTCAGAGAGTGTTGGAGAGGAATAGTCACTGTCAGAGAGTGTTGAAGAGGATGAGTCACTGTCAGAGAGGGTAGGAGAGGACGAGTCACTGTCAGAGAGTGTTGAAGAGGAAGAGTCACTGTCAGAGAGTGTTGAAGAGGAAGAGTCACTGTCAGAGAGTGTTGGAGAGGAAGAGTCACTGTCAGAGAGTGTAGGAGAGGATGAGTCAGAGTCAGAGAGTGTTGAAGAGGAACAGTCACTGTCAGAGTGTGTTGGAGAGGAAGAGTCACTGTCAGAGATTGTTGGAGAGGAAGAGTCACTGTCAGAGAGTGTTGGTGAGGAAGAGTCACTGTCAGAGGTGTTTTGGAGAGGAAGAGTCACTGTCAGAGAGTATTGGAGGGGAAGAGTCACTGTCAGAGAGTGTTGGAGAGGAAGAGTCACTGTCAGAGAGTGTTGGAGAGGAAGAGTCACTGTCAGAGAGTGTTGGAGAGGAAGAGTCACTGTCAGAGAGTGTAGGAGCGGTAGAGTCAGTGTCAGAGAGTGTTGAAGAGGAAGAGTCACTGTCAGAGAGTGTTGGAGAGGAAGAGTCACTGACAGAGTGTGTTGTTGAGGAAGAGTCACTGTCAGAGAGTGTAGGAGAGGAAGAGTCAGAGTCAGAGAGTGTAGAAGCGTGAAGAGTCATTGTCAGAGAGTGTTGAAGAGGAAGAGTCACTGTCAGAGAGTGTTGCAGAGGAAGAGTCACTGTCAGAGAGTGTAGGAGAGGACGAGTCACTGTCAGAGAGTGTTGGAGAGGAAGAGTCACTGTCAGAGAGTGTTGAAGAGGAAGAGTCACTGTCAGAGTGTGTTGGAGAGGAGGAGTCACTGTCAGAGAGTGTTGGAGAGGAAGAGTCAGTGTCAGAGAGTGTTGGAGAGTAAGAGTCACTGTCAGAGAGTGTTGGAGAGGAAGAATCACTGTCAGAGAGTGTTGGAGAGGAAGAATCACTGTCAGCGAGTGTTGGAGAGGAAGAGTCACTGTCAGACAGTGTAGGAGCGGAAGAGTCAGAGTCAGAGAGTGTTGAAGAGGAGGAGTCACTGTCAGAGAGTGTTGTTGAGGAAGAGTCACTGTCAGAATGTTTTGCAGAGGAAGAGTCACTGTCAGAGAGTGCTGGGGAGGAAGAGTCACTGTCAGAGAGTGTTGGTGAGGAAGAGTCACTGTCAGAGAGTGTTGGAGAGGAAGAGTCAGTGTCAGAGAGTGTTGGTGAGGAAGAGTCACTGTCAGAGAGTGTTGGAGAGGAAGAGTCACTGTCAGAGATTGTTGGAGAGGAAGAATCACTGTCAGAGAGTGTTGGAGAGGACGAGTCACTGTCAGAGAGTGTAGGAGCGGAAGAGTCAGTGTCAGAGAGTGTTGAAGAGGAAGAGTCACTGTCAGAGAGTGTTGGAGAGGAAGAGTCACTGACAGAGAGTGTTGTTGAGGAAGAGTCACTGTCAGAGAGTGTTGGAGAGGAAGAGTCACTGACAGAGAGTGTTGTTGAGGAAGAGTCACTGTCAGAGAGTTTTGGAGAGGAAGAGTCACTGTCAGAGAGTGTTGGAGAGGAAGTGTTACTGTCAGAGAGTGTTGGAGAGGAAGGGTCACTGTCAGAGAGTGTTGAAGAGGGAGAGTCACTTTCAGAGAGTGTTGCAGAGGAACAGTCACTGTCAGAGAGTGTAGGAGAGGAAGAGTCACTGTCAGAGGGTGTTGAAGAGGAAGAGTCGCTGTCAGAGAGTGTTGGAGAGGAAGAGACACTGTCAGAGAGTGTTGAAGAGGATGAGTCACTGTCAGAGAGGGTAGGAGAGGAAGAGTCTCTGTCAGAGAGTGTTGGAGAGGAAGAGTCACTGTCAGAGTGTGTTGAAGAGGAAGAGTCACTGTCAGAGAGTGTTGGAGAGGAAGAGTCACTGTCAGAGTGTGTAGGAGAGTATGAGTCAGAGTCAGAGAGTGTTGAAGAGGAACAGTCACTGTCAGAGAGTGTTGGAGAGGAAGAGTCACTGTCAGAGAGTTTTGGAGAGGAAGAGTCACTGTCAGAGAATGTTGGAGAGGAAGAGTCACTGTCAGAGAGTGTTGGAGTGGAAGAGTCACTGTCAGAGATTGTTGGAGAAGAAGAATCACTGTCAGAAAGTGTTGGAGAGGAAGAGTCACTGTCAGAGAGTGGAGGAGCGGAAGAGTCAGAGTCAGAGAGTGTTGAAGAGGAAGAGTCGCTGTCAGAGAGTGTTGGAGAGGAAGAGTCACTGTCAGAGAGTGTTGGAGAGGAAGAGTCACTGTCAGAGAGTGTTGGAGAGGAAGAGTCACTGTCAGAGAGTGTAGGAGCGGAAGAGTCAGTGTCAGAGAGTGTTGAAGAGGAAGAGTCACTGTCAGAGAGTGTTGGAGAGGAAGAGTCACTGACAGAGAGTGTTGTTGAGGAAGAGTCACTGTCAGAGAGTGTAGGAGGGGAAGAATCACTGTCAGCGAGTGTTGGAGAGGAAGAGTCACTGTCAGAGAGTGCAGGAGCGAAAGAGTCAGAGTCAGAGAGTGTTGGACAGGAAGAGTCACTGTCAGAGAGTGTTGTTGAGGAAGAGTCACTGTCAGAAAGTTTTGGAGAGGACGAGTCACTGTCAGAGAGTGCTGGAGAGGAAGAGTCACTGTCAGAGAGTGTTGGTGAGGAAGAGTCACTGTCAGAGAGTGTTGGAGAGGAAGAGTCAGTGTCAGAGAATGTTGGTGAGGAAGAGTCACTGTCAGAGAGTGTTGGAGAGGAAGAGTCACTGTCAGAGATTGTTGGAGAGGAAGAATCACTGTCAGAGAGTGTTGGAGAGGACGAGTTACTGTCAGAGTGTGTAGGAGCGGAAGGGTCAGTGTCAGAGTGTTGAAGAGGAAGAGTCACTGTCAGAGAGTGTTGGAGAGGAAGAGTCACTGTCAGAGAGTGTAGGAGAGGAAGAGTCACTGTCAGAGAGTGTTGGAGAGGTAGAGTCACTGTCAGAGAGTGTTGAAGAGGAAGAGTCACTGTCAGAGAGTGTTGGAGAGGAGGAGTCACTGTCAGAAAGTGTTGGAGAGGAAGAGTCAGTGTCAGAGAGTGTTGGAGAGGAAGAGTCACTGTCAGAGAGTGTTGAAGAGGAAGAGTCACTGTCAGAGAGTGTTGGAGAGGAAGAGTCACTGTCAGAGTGTGTAGGAGAGTATGAGTCAGAGTCAGAGAGTGTTGAAGAGGAACAGTCACTGTCAGAGAGTGTTGGAGAAGAAGAGTCACTGTCAGAGAGTTTTGGAGAGGAAATGTCACTGTCAGAAAGTGTTGAAGAGGAAGAGTCACTGTCAGAGAGTGTTGGAGTGGAAGAGTCACTGTCAGAGATTGTTGGAGAGGATGAATCACTGTCAGAGAGTGTTGGAGAGGAAGAGTCACTGTCAGAGAGTGTAGGAGCGGAAGAGTCAGAGTCAGAGAGTGTTGAAGAGGAAGAGTCGCTGTCAGAGAGTGTTGGAGAGGAAGAGTCACTGTCAGAGAGTGTTGGAGAGGAAGAGTCACTGTCAGAGAGTGTAGTAGCGGAAGAGTCAGTGTCAGAGAGTGTTGAAGAGGAAGAGTCACTGTCAGAGAGTGTTGGAGAGGAAGAGTCACTGACAGAGAGTGTTGTTGAGGAAGAGTCACTGTCAGAGTGTGTAGGAGGGGAAGAATCAGAGTCAGAGAGTGTTGAAGTGGAAGAGTCACTGTCAGAGAGTGTAGAAGCGTGAAGAGTCATTGTCAGAGAGTGTTGAAGAGGAAGAGTCACTGTCAGAGAGTGTTGCAGAGGAAGAGTCACTGTCAGAGAGTGTAGGAGAGGAAGAGTCACTGACGGAGAGTGTTGGAGAGGAAGAGTCCCTGTCAGAGAGTGTTGGAGAGGAAGAGTCACTGTCAGAGAGTGTTGGAGAGGAGGGGTCACTGTCAGAGAGTGTTGGAGAGGAAGAGTCAGTGTCAGAGAGTGTTGGAGAGGAAGAGTCACTGTCACAGAGTGTTGGAGAGGAAGAATCACTGTCAGAGAGTGTTGGAGAGGAAGAATCACTGTCAGCGAGTGTTGGAGAGGAATAGTCACTGTCAGAGAGTGTAGGAGCGAAAGAGTCAGAGTCAGAGAGTGTTGGACAGGAAGAGTCACTGTCAGAGAGTGTTGTTGAGGAAGAGTCACTGTCAGAAAGTTTTGGAGAGGACGAGTCACTGTCAGAGAGTGCTGGAGAGGAAGAGTCACTGTCAGAGAGTGTTGGTGAGGAAGAGTCACTGTCAGAGAGTGTTGGAGAGGAAGAGTCAGTGTCAGAGAATGTTGGTGAGGAAGAGCCACTGTCAGAGAGTGTTGGAGAGGAAGCGTCACTGTCAGAGATTGTTGGAGAGGAAGAATCACTTTCAGAGAGTGTTGGAGAGGACGAGTTACTGTCAGAGTGTGTTGGAGAGGAAGTGTTACTGTCAGAGAGTGTTGGAGAGGAAGGGTCACTGTCAGAGAGTGTTGAAGAGGGAGAGTCACTTTCAGAGAGTGTTGCAGAGGAAGAGTCACTGTCAGAGAGTGTAGGAGAGGAAGAGTCACTGTCAGAGAGTGTTGGAGAGGTAGAGTCACTGTCACAGAGTGTTGAAGAGGAAGAGTCACTGTCAGAGAGTGTTGGAGAGGAAGAGTCACTGTCAGAGGGTGTTGAAGAGGAAGAGTCGCTGTCAGAGTGTGTTGGAGAGGAAGAGTCACTGTCAGAGAGTGTTGAAGAGGATGAGTCACTGTCAGAGAGGGTAGGAGAGGAAGAGTCTCTGTCAGAGAGTGTTGGAGAGGAAGAGTCACTGTCAGAGAGTGTTGAAGAGGAAGAGTCACTGTCAGAGAGTGTTGGAGAGGAAGAGTCACTGTCAGAGTGTGTAGGAGAGTATGAGTCAGAGTCAGAGAGTGTTGAAGAGGAACAGTCACTGTCAGAGAGTGTTGGAGAGGAAGAGTCACTGTCAGAGAGTTTTGGAGAGGAAGAGTCACTGTCAGAGAATGTTGGAGAGGAAGAGTCACTGTCAGAGAGTGTTGGAATGGAAGAGTCACTGTCAGAGATTGTTGGAGAGGAAGAATCACTGTCAGAGAGTGTTGGAGAGGAAGAGTCACTGTCAGAGAGTGTAGGAGCGGAAGAGTCAGAGTCAGAGAGTGTTGAAGAGGAAGAGTCGCTGTCAGAGAGTGTTGGAGAGGAAGAGTCACTGTCAGAGAGTGTTGGAGAGGAAGAGTCACTGTCAGAGAGTGTTGGAGAGGAAGAGTCACTGTCAGAGAGTGTTGGAGAGGAAGAGTCAGTGTCAGAGAATGTTGGTGAGGAAGAGTCACTGTCAGAGAGTGTTGGAGAGGAAGAGTCACTGTCAGAGATTGTTGGAGAGGAAGAATCACTTTCAGAGAGTGTTGGAGAGGACGAGTCACTGTCAGAGTGTGTTGGAGAGGAAGTGTTACTGTCAGAGAGTGTTGGAGAGGAAGGGTCACTGTCAGAGAGTGTTGAAGAGGGAGAGTCACTTTCAGAGAGTGTTGCAGAGGAAGAGTCACTGTCAGAGAGTGTTGGAGAGGAAGAGTCACTGACAGAGATTGTTGTTGAGGAAGAGTCACTGTCAGAGAGTGTTGGAGAGGAAGAGTCACTGACAGAGATTATTGTTGAGGAAGAGTCACTGTCAGAGAGTGTAGGAGCGAAAGAGTCAGAGTCAGAGAGTGTTGGAGAGGAAGAGTCACTGTCAGAGAGTGTAGGAGCGAAAGAGTCAGAGTCAGAGAGTGTTGGACAGGAAGAGTCACTGTCAGAGAGTGTTGTTGAGGAAGAGTCACTGTCAGAAAGTTTTGGTGAGGAAGAGTCACTGTCAGAGAGTGTTGGAGAGGAAGAGTCAGTGTCAGAGAATGTTGGTGAGGAAGAGTCACTGTCAGAGAGTGTTGGAGAGGAAGAATCACTGTCAGAGAGTGTTGGAGAGGACAAGTTACTGTCAGAGTGTGTAGGAGCGGAAGGGTCAGTGTCAGAGAGTGTTGAAGAGGAAGAGTCACTGTCAGAGAGTGTTGGAGAGGAAGAGTCACTGTCAGAGAGTGTAGGAGAGGAAGAGTCACTGTCAGAGAGTGTTGGAGAGGTAGAGTCACTGTCAGAGAGTATTGAAGAGGAAGAGTCACTGTCAGAGAGTGTTGGAGAGGAGGAGTCACTGTCAGAAAGTGTTGGAGAGGAAGAGTCAGTGTCAGAGAGTGTTGGAGAGGAAGAGTCACTGTCAGAGAGTGTTGAAGAGGAAGAGTCACTGTCAGAGATTGTTGGAGAGGAAGAATCACTTTCAGAGAGTGTTGGAGAGGACGAGTCACTGTCAGAGTGTGTTGGAGAGGAAGTGTTACTGTCAGAGAGTGTTGGAGAGGAAGAGTCACTGTCAGAGAGTGTTGAAGAGGGAGAGTCACTTTCAGAGAGTGTTGCAGAGGAAGAGTCACTGTCAGAGAGTGTTGGAGAGGAAGAGTCACTGACAGAGATTGTTGTTGAGGAAGAGTCACTGTCAGAGAGTGTTGGAGAGGAAGAGTCACTGACAGAGATTATTGTTGAGGAAGAGTCACTGTCAGAGAGTGTAGGAGCGAAAGAGTCAGAGTCAGAGAGTGTTGGAGAGGAAGAGTCACTGTCAGAGAGTGTAGGAGCGAAAGAGTCAGAGTCAGAGAGTGTTGGACAGGAAGAGTCACTGTCAGAGAGTGTTGTTGAGGAAGAGTCACTGTCAGAAAGTTTTGTTGAGGAAGAGTCACTGTCAGAGAGTGTTGGAGAGGAAGAGTCAGTGTCAGAGAATGTTGGTGAGGAAGAGTCACTGTCAGAGAGTGTTGGAGAGGAAGAATCACTGTCAGAGAGTGTTGGAGAGGACGAGTTACTGTCAGAGTGTGTAGGAGCGGAAGGGTCAGTGTCAGAGAGTGTTGAAGAGGAAGAGTCACTGTCAGAGAGTGTTGGAGAGGAAGAGTCACTGTCAGAGAGTGTAGGAGAGGAAGAGTCACTGTCAGAGAGTGTTGGAGAGGTAGAGTCACTGTCAGAGAGTGTTGAAGAGGAAGAGTCACTGTCAGAGAGTGTTGGAGAGGAGGAGTCACTGTCAGAAAGTGTTGGAGAGGAAGAGTCAGTGTCAGAGAGTGTTGGAGAGGAAGAGTCACTGTCAGAGAGTGTTGAAGAGGAAGAGTCACTGTCAGAGAGTGTTGGAGAGGAAGAGTCACTGTCAGAGTGTGTAGGAGAGTATGAGTCAGAGTCAGAGAGTGTTGAAGAGGAACAGTCACTGTCAGAGAGTGTTGGAGAAGAAGAGTCACTGTCAGAGAGTTTTGGAGAGGAAATTTCACTGTCAGAGAGTGTTGAAGAGGAAGAGTCACTGTCAGAGAGTGTTGGAGTGGAAGAGTCACTGTCAGAGATTGTTGGAGAGGAAGAATCACTGTCAGAGAGTGTTGGAGAGGAAGAGTCACTGTCAGAGAGTGTAGGAGCGGAAGAGTCAGAGTCAGAGAGTGTTGAAGAGGAAGAGTCGCTGTCAGAGAGTGTTGGAGAGGAAGAGTCACTGTCAGAGAGTGTTGGAGAGGAAGAGTCACTGTCAGAGAGTGTTGGAGAGGAAGAGTCACTGTCAGAGAGTGTAGTAGCGGAAGAGTCAGTGTCAGAGAGTGTTGAAGAGGAAGAGTCACTGTCAGAGAGTGTTGGAGAGGAAGAGTCACTGACAGAGAGTGTTGTTGAGGAAGAGTCACTGTCAGAGTGTGTAGGAGGGGAAGAATCAGAGTCAGAGAGTGTTGAAGTGGAAGAGTCACTGTCAGAGAGTGTAGAAGCGTGAAGAGTCATTGTCAGAGAGTGTTGAAGAGGAAGAGTCACTGTCAGAGAGTGTTGCAGAGGAAGAGTCACTGTCAGAGAGTGTAGGAGAGGAAGAGTCACTGACAGAGAGTGTTGGAGAGGAAGAGTCCCTGTCAGAGAGTGTTGGAGAGGAAGAGTCACTGTCAGAGAGTGTTGGAGAGGAGGGGTCACTGTCAGAAAGTTTTGGAGAGGACGAGTCACTGTCAGAGAGTGCTGGAGAGGAAGAGTCACTGTCAGAGAGTTTTGGTGAGGAAGAGTCACTGTCAGAGAGTATTGGAGAGGAAGAGTCAGTGTCAGAGAATGTTTTTGAGGAAGAGGCACTGTCAGAGAGTGTTGGAGAGGAAGAGTCACTGTCAGAGATTGTTGGAGAGGAAGAATCACTGTCAGAGAGTGTTGGAGAGGACGAGTCACTGTCAGAGTGTGTAGGAGCGGAAGAGTCAGTGTCAGAGAGTGTTGAAGAGGAAGAGTCACTGTCAGAGAGTGTTGGAGAGGAAGAGTCACTGTCAGAGAGTGTAGGAGAGGAAGAGTCAGTGTCAGAGAGTGTTGGAGAGGAAGAGTCACTGTCAGAGAGTGTTGGAGAGGAAGAGTCACTGTCAGAGAGTGTTGGAGAGGAAGAGTCACTGTCAGAGAGTGTTGAAGAGGAAGAATCAGTGTCAGAGATTGTTGGAGAGGAAGAATCACTGTCAGAGAGTGTTGGAGAGGACGAGTTACTGTCAGAGTGTGTAGGAGCGGAAGGGTCAGTGTCAGAGAGTGTTGAAGAGGAACAGTCACTGTCAGAGAGTGTTGGAGAGGAAGAGTCACTGTCAGAGAGTGTAGGAGAGGAAGAGTCACTGTCAGAGAGTGTTGGAGAGGAAGAATCACTGTCAGCGAGTGTTGGAGAGGAATAGTCACTGTCAGAGAGTGTAGGAGCGAAAGAGTCAGAGTCAGAGAGTGTTGGACAGGAAGAGTCACTGTCAGAGAGTGTTGTTGAGGAAGAGTCACTGTCAGAAAGTTTTGGAGAGGACGAGTCACTGTCAGAGAGTGCTGGAGAGGAAGAGTCACTGTCAGAGAGTGTTGGTGAGGAAGAGTCACTGTCAGAGAGTGTTGGAGAGGAAGAGTCAGTGTCAGAGAATGTTGGTGAGGAAGAGTCACTGTCAGAGAGTGTTGGAGAGGAAGAGTCACTGTCAGAGATTGTTGGAGAGGAAGAATCACTTTCAGAGAGTGTTGGAGAGGACGAGTTACTGTCAGAGTGTGTTGGAGAGGAAGTGTTACTGTCAGAGAGTGTTGGAGAGGAAGGGTCACTGTCAGAGAGTGTTGAAGAGGGAGAGTCACTTTCAGAGAGTGTTGCAGAGGAAGAGTCACTGTCAGAGAGTGTAGGAGAGGAAGAGTCACTGTCAGAGAGTGTTGGAGAGGTAGAGTCACTGTCACAGATTGTTGAAGAGGAAGAGTCACTGTCAGAGAGTGTTGGAGAGGAAGAGTCACTGTCAGAGGGTGTTGAAGAGGAAGAGTCGCTGTCAGAGTGTGTTGGAGAGGAAGAGTCACTGTCAGAGAGTGTTGAAGAGGATGAGTCACTGTCAGAGAGGGTAGGAGAGGAAGAGTCTCTGTCAGAGAGTGTTGGAGAGGAAGAGTCACTGTCAGAGAGTGTTGAAGAGGAAGAGTCACTGTCAGAGAGTGTTGGAGAGGAAGAGTCACTGTCAGAGTGTGTAGGAGAGTATGAGTCAGAGTCAGAGAGTGTTGAAGAGGAACAGTCACTGTCAGAGAGTGTTGGAGAGGAAGAGTCACTGTCAGAGAGTTTTGGAGAGGAAGAGTCACTGTCAGAGAATGTTGGAGAGGAAGAGTCACTGTCAGAGAGTGTTGGAATGGAAGAGTCACTGTCAGAGATTGTTGGAGAGGAAGAATCACTGTCAGAGAGTGTTGGAGAGGAAGAGTCACTGTCAGAGAGTGTAGGGGCGGAAGAGTCAGTGTCAGAGAGTGTTGAAGAGGAAGAGTCGCTGTCAGAGAGTGTTGGAGAGGAAGAGTCACTGTCAGAGAGTGTTGGAGAGGAAGAGTCACTGTCAGAGAGTGTTGGAGAGGAAGAGTCACTGTCAGAGAGTGTTGGAGAGGAAGAGTCAGTGTCAGAGAATGTTGGTGAGGAAGAGTCACTGTCAGAGAGTGTTGGAGAGGAAGAGTCACTGTCAGAGATTGTTGGAGAGGAAGAATCACTTTCAGAGAGTGTTGGAGAGGACGAGTCACTGTCAGAGTGTGTTGGAGAGGAAGTGTTACTGTCAGAGAGTGTTGGAGAGGAAGGGTCACTGTCAGAGAGTGTTGAAGAGGGAGAGTCACTTTCAGAGAGTGTTGCAGAGGAAGAGTCACTGTCAGAGAGTGTTGGAGAGGAAGAGTCACTGACAGAGATTGTTGTTGAGGAAGAGTCACTGTCAGAGAGTGTTGGAGAGGAAGAGTCACTGACAGAGATTATTGTTGAGGAAGAGTCACTGTCAGAGAGTGTAGGAGCGAAAGAGTCAGAGTCAGAGAGTGTTGGAGAGGAAGAGTCACTGTCAGAGAGTGTAGGAGCGAAAGAGTCAGAGTCAGAGAGTGTTGGACAGGAAGAGTCACTGTCCGAGAGTGTTGTTGAGGAAGAGTCACTGTCAGAAAGTTTTGGAGAGGACGAGTCACTGTCAGAGAGTGCTGGAGAGGAAGAGTCACTCTCAGAGAGTTTTGGTGAGGAAGAGTCACTGTCAGAGAGTGTTGGAGAGGAAGAGTCAGTGTCAGAGAATGTTGGTGAGGAAGAGTCACTGTCAGAGAGTGTTGGAGAGGAAGAGTCACTGTCAGAGATTGTTGGAGAGGAAGAATCACTGTCAGAGAGTGTTGGAGAGGACGAGTCACTGTCAGAGTGTGTAGGAGCGGAAGAGTCAGTGTCAGAGAGTGTTGAAGAGGAAGAGTCACTGTCAGAGAGTGTTGAAGAGGAAGAGTCACTGTCAGAGAGTGTAGGAGAGGAAGAGTCAGTGTCAGAGAGTGTTGGAGAGGAAGAGTCACTGTCAGAGAGTGTTGGAGAGGAAGAGTCACTGTCAGAGAGTGTTGGAGAGGAAGAGTCACTGTCAGAGAGTGTTGAAGAGGAAGAATCAGTGTCAGAGATTGTTGGAGAGGAAGAATCACTGTCAGAGAGTGTTGGAGAGGAAGAGTCACTGACAGAGATTGTTGTTGAGGAAGAGTCACTGTCAGAGAGTGTTGGAGAGGAAGAGTCACTGACAGAGATTATTGTTGAGGAAGAGTCACTGTCAGAGAGTGTAGGAGCGAAAGAGTCAGAGTCAGAGAGTGTTGGAGAGGAAGAGTCACTGTCAGAGAGTGTAGGAGCGAAAGAGTCAGAGTCAGAGAGTGTTGGACAGGAAGAGTCACTGTCAGAGAGTGTTGTTGAGGAAGAGTCACTGTCAGAAAGTTTTGGAGAGGACGAGTCACTGTCAGAGAGTGCTGGAGAGGAAGAGTCACTCTCAGAGAGTTTTGGTGAGGAAGAGTCACTGTCAGAGAGTGTTGGAGAGGAAGAGTCAGTGTCAGAGAATGTTGGTGAGGAAGAGTCACTGTCAGAGAGTGTTGGAGAGGAAGAGTCACTGTCAGAGATTGTTGGAGAGGAAGAATCACTGTCAGAGAGTGTTGGAGAGGACGAGTCACTGTCAGAGTGTGTAGGAGCGGAAGAGTCAGTGTCAGAGAGTGTTGAAGAGGAAGAGTCACTGTCAGAGAGTGTTGAAGAGGAAGAGTCACTGTCAGAGAGTGTAGGAGAGGAAGAGTCAGTGTCAGAGAGTGTTGGAGAGGAAGAGTCACTGTCAGAGAGTGTTGGAGAGGAAGAGTCACTGTCAGAGAGTGTTGGAGAGGAAGAGTCACTGTCAGAGAGTGTTGAAGAGGAAGAATCAGTGTCAGAGATTGTTGGAGAGGAAGAATCACTGTCAGAGAGTGTTGGAGAGGACGAGTTACTGTCAGAGTGTGTAGGAGCGGAAGGGTCAGTGTCAGAGAGTGTTGAAGAGGAAGAGTCACTGTCAGAGAGTGTTGGAGAGGAAGAGTCACTGTCAGAGAGTGTAGGAGAGGAAGAGTCACTGTCAGAGATTGTTGGAGAGGAAGAATCACTGTCAGAGAGTGTTGGAGAGGACGAGTTACTGTCAGAATGTGTAGGAGCGGAAGGGTCAGTGTCAGAGAGTGTTGAAGAGGAAGAGTCACTGTCAGAGAGTGTTGGAGAGGAAGAGTCACTGTCAGAGAGTGTAGGAGAGGAAGAGTCACTGTGAGAGAGTGTTGGAGAGGTAGAGTCACTGTCAGAGAGTGTTGAAGAGGAAGAGTCACTGTCAGAGAGTGTTGGAGAGGAGGAGTCACTGTCAGAAAGTGTTGGAGAGGAAGAGTCAGTGTCAGAGAGTGTTGGAGAGGAAGAGTCACTGTCAGAGAGTGTTGGAGAGGAAGAGTCACTGTCAGAGTGTGTAGGAGAGTATGAGTCAGAGTCAGAGAGTGTTGAAGAGGAACAGTCACTGTCAGAGAGTGTTGGAGAAGAAGAGTCACTGTCAGAGAGTTTTGGAGAGGAAATGTCACTGTCAGAGAGTGTTGAAGAGGAAGAGTCACTGTCAGAGAGTGTTGGAGTGGAAGAGTCACTGTCAGAGATTGTTGGAGAGGAAGAATCACTGTCAGAGAGTGTTGGAGAGGAAGAGTCACTGTCAGAGAGTGTAGGAGCGGAAGAGTCAGAGTCAGAGAGTGTTGAAGAGGAAGAGTCGCTGTCAGAGAGTGTTGGAGAGGAAGAGTCACTGTCAGAGAGTGTTGGAGAGGAAGAGTCACTGTCAGAGAGTGTTGGAGAGGAAGAGTCACTGTCAGAGAGTGTAGGAGCGGAAGAGTCAGTGTCAGAGAGTGTTGAAGAGGAAGAGTCACTGTCAGAGAGTGTTGGAGAGGAAGAGTCACTGACAGAGAGTGTTGTTGAGGAAGAGTCACTGTCAGAGAGTGTAGGAGGGGAAGAATCAGAGTCAGAGAGTGTTGAAGTGGAAGAGTCACTGTCAGAGAGTGTAGAAGCGTGAAGAGTCATTGTCAGAGAGTGTTGAAGAGGAAGAGTCACTGTCAGAGAGTGTTGCAGAGGAAGAGTCACAGTCAGAGAGTGTAGGAGAGGAAGAGTCACGGACAGAGAGTGTTGGAGAGGAAGAGTCACTGTCAGAGAGTGTTGGAGAGGAAGAGTCACTGTCAGAGAGTGTTGGAGAGGAGGGGTCACTGTCAGAGAGTGTTGGAGAGGAAGAGTCAGTGTCAGAGAGTGTTGGAGAGGAAGAGTCACTGTCACAGAGTGTTGGAGAGGAAGAATCACTGTCAGAGAGTGTTGGAGAGGAAGAATCACTGTCAGCGAGTGTTGGAGAGGAATAGTCACTGTCAGAGAGTGTAGGAGCGAAAGAGTCAGAGTCAGAGAGTGTTGGACAGGAAGAGTCACTGTCAGAGAGTGTTGTTGAGGAAGAGTCACTGTCAGAAAGTTTTGGAGAGGACGAGTCACTGTCAGAGAGTGCTGGAGAGGAAGAGTCACTGTCAGAGAGTGTTGGTGAGGAAGAGTCACTGTCAGAGAGTGTTGGAGAGGAAGAGTCAGTGTCAGAGAATGTTGGTGAGGAAGAGTCACTGTCAGAGAGTGTTGGAGAGGAAGAGTCACTGTCAGAGATTGTTGGAGAGGAAGAATCACTTTCAGAGAGTGTTGGAGAGGACGAGTCACTGTCAGAGTGTGTTGGAGAGGAAGTGTTACTGTCAGAGAGTGTTGGAGAGGAAGGGTCACTGTCAGAGAGTGTTGAAGAGGGAGAGTCACTTTCAGAGAGTGTTGCAGAGGAAGAGTCACTGTCAGAGAGTGTAGGAGAGGAAGAGTCACTGTCAGAGAGTGTTGGAGAGTTAGAGTCACTGTCACAGAGTGTTGAAGAGGAAGAGTCACTGTCAGAGAGTGTTGGAGAGGAAGAGTCACTGTCAGAGAGTGTTGAAGAGGAAGAATCAGTGTCAGAGATTGTTGGAGAGGAAGAATCACTGTCAGCGAGTGTTGGAGAGGACGAGTTACTGTCAGAGTGTGTAGGAGCGGAAGGGTCAGTGTCAGAGAGTGTTGAAGAGGAAGAGTCACTGTCAGAGAGTGTTGGAGAGGAAGAGTCACTGTCAGAGAGTGTAGGAGAGGAAGAGTCACTGTCAGAGATTGTTGGAGAGGAAGAATCACTGTCAGAGAGTGTTGGAGAGGACGAGTTACTGTCAGAGTGTGTAGGAGCGGAAGGGTCAGTGTCAGAGAGTGTTGAAGAGGAAGAGTCACTGTCAGAGAGTGTTGGAGAGGAAGAGTCACTGTCAGAGAGTGTAGGAGAGGAAGAGTCACTGTCAGAGAGTGTTGGAGAGGTAGAGTCACTGTCAGAGAGTGTTGAAGAGGAAGAGTCACTGTCAGAGAGTGTTGGAGAGGAGGAGTCACTGTCAGAAAGTGTTGGAGAGGAAGAGTCAGTGTCAGAGAGTGTTGGAGAGGAAGAGTCACTGTCAGAGAGTGTTGGAGAGGAAGAGTCACTGTCAGAGTATGTAGGAGAGTATGAGTCAGAGTCAGAGAGTGTTGAAGAGGAACAGTCACTGTCAGAGAGTGTTGGAGAAGAAGAGTCACTGTCAGAGAGTTTTGGAGAGGAAATGTCACTGTCAGAGAGTGTTGAAGAGGAAGAGTCACTGTCAGAGAGTGTTGGAGTGGAAGAGTCACTGTCAGAGATTGTTGGAGAGGAAGAATCACTGTCAGAGAGTGTTGGAGAGGAAGAGTCACTGTCAGAGAGTGTAGGAGCGGAAGAGTCAGAGTCAGAGAGTGTTGAAGAGGAAGAGTCGCTGTCAGAGAGTGTTGGAGAGGAAGAGTCACTGTCAGAGAGTGTTGGAGAGGAAGAGTCACTGTCAGAGAGTGTTGGAGAGGAAGAGTCACTGTCAGAGAGTGTAGGAGCGGAAGAGTCAGTGTCAGAGAGTGTTGAACAGGAAGAGTCACTGTCAGAGAGTGTTGGAGAGGAACAGTCACTGACAGAGAGTGTTGTTGAGGAAGAGTCACTGTCAGAGAGTGTAGGAGGGGATGAATCAGAGTCAGAGAGTGTTGAAGTGGAAGAGTCACTGTCAGAGAGTGTAGAAGCGTGAAGAGTCATTGTCAGAGAGTGTTGAAGAGGAGGAGTCACTGTCAGAGAGTGTTGCAGAGGAAGAGTCACTGTCAGAGAGTGTAGGAGAGGAAGAGTCACTGACAGAGAGTGTTGGAGAGGAAGAGTCACTGTCAGAGAGTGTTGGAGAGGAAGAGTCACTGTCAGAGAGTGTTGGAGAGGAGGGGTCACTGTCAGAGAGTGTTGGAGAGGAAGAGTCAGTGTCAGAGAGTGTTGGAGAGGAAGAGTCACTGTCACAGAGTGTTGGAGAGGAAGAATCACTGTCAGAGAGTGTTGGAGAGGAAGAATCACTGTCAGCGAGTGTTGGAGAGGAATAGTCACTGTCAGAGAGTGTAGGAGCGAAAGAGTCAGAGTCAGAGAGTGTTGGACAGGAAGAGTCACTGTCAGAGAGTGTTGTTGAGGAAGAGTCACTGTCAGAAAGTTTTGGAGAGGACGAGTCACTGTCAGAGAGTGCTGGAGAGGAAGAGTCACTGTCAGAGAGTGTTGGTGAGGAAGAGTCACTGTCAGAGAGTGTTGGAGAGGAAGAGTCAGTGTCAGAGAATGTTGGTGAGGAAGAGTCACTGTCAGAGAGTGTTGGAGAGGAAGAGTCACTGTCAGAGATTGTTGGAGAGGAAGAATCACTTTCAGAGAGTGTTGGAGAGGACGAGTCACTGTCAGAGTGTGTTGGAGAGGAAGTGTTACTGTCAGAGAGTGTTGGAGAGGAAGGGTCACTGTCAGAGAGTGTTGAAGAGGGAGAGTCACTTTCAGAGAGTGTTGCAGAGGAAGAGTCACTGTCAGAGAGTGTAGGAGAGGAAGAGTCACTGTCAGAGAGTGTTGGAGAGTTAGAGTCACTGTCACAGAGTGTTGAAGAGGAAGAGTCACTGTCAGAGAGTGTTGGAGAGGAAGAGTCACTGTCAGAGGGTGTTGAAGAGGAAGAGTCGCTGTCAGAGAGTGTTGAAGAGGAAGAGTCACTGTCAGAGAGTGTTGGAGAGGAAGAGTCACTGTCAGAGAGTGTGTAAGAGGATGAGTCACTGTCAGAGAGGGTAGGAGAGGAAGAGTCTCTGTCAGAGAGTGTTGGAGAGGAAGAGTCACTGTCAGAGAGTGTTGAAGAGGAAGAGTCACTGTCAGAGAGTGTTGGAGAGGAAGAGTCACTGTCAGAGTGTGTAGGAGAGTATGAGTCAGAGTCAGAGAGTGTTGAAGAGGAACAGTCACTGTCAGAGAGTGCTGGAGAGGAAGAGTCACTGTCAGAGAGTTTTGGAGAGGAAGAGTCACTGTCAGAGAATGTTGGAGAGGAAGAGTCACTGTCAGAGAGTGTTGGAGAGGAAGAATCACTGTCAGAGAGTGTTGGAGAGGAAGAGTCACTGTCAGAGAGTGTAGGAGCGGAAGAGTCAGAGTCAGAGAGTGTTGAAGAGGAAGAGTCGCTGTCAGAGAGTGTTGGAGAGGAAGAGTCACTGTCAGAGAGTGTTGGAGAGGAAGAGTCACTGTCAGAGAGTGTTGGAGAGGAAGAGTCACTGTCAGAGTATGTAGGAGAGTATGAGTCAGAGTCAGAGAGTGTTGAAGAGGAACAGTCACTGTCAGAGAGTGTTGGAGAAGAAGAGTCACTGTCAGAGAGTTTTGGAGAGGAAATGTCACTGTCAGAGAGTGTTGAAGAGGAAGAGTCACTGTCAGAGAGTGTTGGAGTGGAAGAGTCACTGTCAGAGATTGTTGGAGAGGAAGAATCACTGTCAGAGAGTGTTGGAGAGGAAGAGTCACTGTCAGAGAGTGTAGGAGCGGAAGAGTCAGAGTCAGAGAGTGTTGAAGAGGAAGAGTCGCTGTCAGAGAGTGTTGGAGAGGAAGAGTCACTGTCAGAGAGTGTTGGAGAGGAAGAGTCACTGTCAGAGAGTGTTGGAGAGGAAGAGTCACTGTCAGAGAGTGTAGGAGCGGAAGAGTCAGTGTCAGAGAGTGTTGAACAGGAAGAGTCACTGTCAGAGAGTGTTGGAGAGGAACAGTCACTGACAGAGAGTGTTGTTGAGGAAGAGTCACTGTCAGAGAGTGTAGGAGGGGATGAATCAGAGTCAGAGAGTGTTGAAGTGGAAGAGTCACTGTCAGAGAGTGTAGAAGCGTGAAGAGTCATTGTCAGAGAGTGTTGAAGAGGAGGAGTCACTGTCAGAGAGTGTTGCAGAGGAAGAGTCACTGTCAGAGAGTGTAGGAGAGGAAGAGTCACTGACAGAGAGTGTTGGAGAGGAAGAGTCACTGTCAGAGAGTGTTGGAGAGGAAGAGTCACTGTCAGAGAGTGTTGGAGAGGAGGGGTCACTGTCAGAGAGTGTTGGAGAGGAAGAGTCAGTGTCAGAGAGTGTTGGAGAGGAAGAGTCACTGTCACAGAGTGTTGGAGAGGAAGAATCACTGTCAGAGAGTGTTGGAGAGGAAGAATCACTGTCAGCGAGTGTTGGAGAGGAATAGTCACTGTCAGAGAGTGTAGGAGCGAAAGAGTCAGAGTCAGAGAGTGTTGGACAGGAAGAGTCACTGTCAGAGAGTGTTGTTGAGGAAGAGTCACTGTCAGAAAGTTTTGGAGAGGACGAGTCACTGTCAGAGAGTGCTGGAGAGGAAGAGTCACTGTCAGAGAGTGTTGGTGAGGAAGAGTCACTGTCAGAGAGTGTTGGAGAGGAAGAGTCAGTGTCAGAGAATGTTGGTGAGGAAGAGTCACTGTCAGAGAGTGTTGGAGAGGAAGAGTCACTGTCAGAGATTGTTGGAGAGGAAGAATCACTTTCAGAGAGTGTTGGAGAGGACGAGTCACTGTCAGAGTGTGTTGGAGAGGAAGTGTTACTGTCAGAGAGTGTTGGAGAGGAAGGGTCACTGTCAGAGAGTGTTGAAGAGGGAGAGTCACTTTCAGAGAGTGTTGCAGAGGAAGAGTCACTGTCAGAGAGTGTAGGAGAGGAAGAGTCACTGTCAGAGAGTGTTGGAGAGTTAGAGTCACTGTCACAGAGTGTTGAAGAGGAAGAGTCACTGTCAGAGAGTGTTGGAGAGGAAGAGTCACTGTCAGAGGGTGTTGAAGAGGAAGAGTCGCTGTCAGAGAGTGTTGAAGAGGAAGAGTCACTGTCAGAGAGTGTTGGAGAGGAAGAGTCACTGTCAGAGAGTGTGTAAGAGGATGAGTCACTGTCAGAGAGGGTAGGAGAGGAAGAGTCTCTGTCAGAGAGTGTTGGAGAGGAAGAGTCACTGTCAGAGAGTGTTGAAGAGGAAGAGTCACTGTCAGAGAGTGTTGGAGAGGAAGAGTCACTGTCAGAGTGTGTAGGAGAGTATGAGTCAGAGTCAGAGAGTGTTGAAGAGGAACAGTCACTGTCAGAGAGTGCTGGAGAGGAAGAGTCACTGTCAGAGAGTTTTGGAGAGGAAGAGTCACTGTCAGAGAATGTTGGAGAGGAAGAGTCACTGTCAGAGAGTGTTGGAGAGGAAGAATCACTGTCAGAGAGTGTTGGAGAGGAAGAGTCACTGTCAGAGAGTGTAGGAGCGGAAGAGTCAGAGTCAGAGAGTGTTGAAGAGGAAGAGTCGCTGTCAGAGAGTGTTGGAGAGGAAGAGTCACTGTCAGAGAGTGTTGGAGAGGAAGAGTCACTGTCAGAGAGTGTTGGAGAGGAAGAGTCACTGTCAGAGAGTGTTGGAGAGGAAGAGTCAGTGTCAGAGAATGTTGGTGAGGAAGAGTCACTGTCAGAGAGTGTTGGAGAGGAAGAGTCACTGTCAGAGATTGTTGTAGAGGAAGAATCACTTTCAGAGAGTGTTGGAGATGACGAGTCACTGTCAGAGTGTGTTGGAGAGGAAGTGTTACTGTCAGAGAGTGTTGGAGAGGAAGGGTCACTGTCAGAGAGTGTTGAAGAGGGAGAGTCACTTTCAGAGAGTGTTGCAGAGGAAGAGTCACTGTCAGAGAGTGTTGGAGAGGAAGAGTCACTGACAGAGATTGTTGTTGAGGAAGAGTCACTGTCAGAGAGTGTTGGAGAGGAAGAGTCACTGACAGAGATTATTGTTGAGGAAGAGTCACTGTCAGAGAGTGTAGGAGCGAAAGAGTCAGAGTCAGAGAGTGTTGGAGAGGAAGAGTCACTGTCAGAGAGTGTAGGAGCGAAAGAGTCAGAGTCAGAGAGTGTTGGACAGGAAGAGTCACTGTCAGAGAGTGTTGTTGAGGAAGAGTCACTGTCAGAAAGTTTTGGAGAGGACGAGTCACTGTCAGAGAGTGCTGGAGAGGAAGAGTCAATGTCAGAGAGTTTTGGTGAGGAAGAGTCACTGTCAGAGAGTGTTGGAGAGGAAGAGTCAGTGTCAGAGAATGTTGGTGAGGAAGAGTCACTTTCAGAGAGTGTTGGAGAGGAAGAGTCACTGTCAGAGATTGTTGGAGAGGCAGAATCACTGTCAGAGAGTGTTGGAGAGGACGAGTCACTGTCAGAGTGTGTAGGAGCGGAAGAGTCAGTGTCAGAGAGTGTTGAAGAGGAAGAGTCACTGTCAGAGAGTGTTGGAGAGGAAGAGTCACTGTCAGAGAGTGTAGGAGAGGAAGAGTCACTGTCAGAGTGTGTTGGAGAGGTAGAGTCACTGTCAGAAAGTGTTGAAGAGGAAGAGTCACTGTCAGAGAGTGTTGGAGAGGAGGAGTCACTGTCAGAGTGTGTTGGAGAGGAAGAGTCAGTGTCAGAGAGTGTTGGAGAGGAAGAGTCACTGTCAGAGAGTGTTGGAGAGGAAGAGTCACTGTCAGAGAGTGTTGAAGAGGAAGAGTTACTGTCAGAGAGTGTTGGAGAGGAAGAGTCACTGTCAGAGTGTGTAGGAGAGTATGAGTCAGAGTCAGAGAGTGTTGAAGAGGAACAGTCACTGTCAGAGAGTGTTGGAGAGGAAGAGTCACTGTCAGAGAGTTTTGGAGAGGAAGAGTCACTGTCAGAGAGTGTTGAAGAGGAAGAGTCACTGTCAGAGAGTGTTGGAGCGGAAGAGTCACTGTCAGAGATTGTTGGAGAGGAAGAATCACTGTCAGAGAGTGTTGGAGAGGAAGAGTCACTGTCAGAGAGTGTCGGAGCGGAAGAGTCAGAGTCAGAGAGTGTTGAAGAGGAAGAGTCGCTGTCAGAGAGTGTTGGAGAGGAAGAGTCACTGTCAGAGAGTGTTGGAGAGGAAGAGTCACTGTCAGAGAGTGTTGGAGAGGAAGAGTCACTGTCAGAGAGTGTAGGAGCGGAAGAGTCAGTGTCAGAGAGTGTTGAAGAGGAAGAGTCACTGTCAGAGAGTGTTTTTAGAGCAAGAGTCACTGACAGAGAGTGTTGTTGAGGAAGAGTCACTGTCAGAGAGTGTAGGAGGGGAAGAGTCAGAGTCAGAGAGTGTTGAAGTGGAAGAGTCACTGTCAGAGAGTGTAGAAGCGTGAAGAGTCATTGTCAGAGAGTGTTGAAGAGGAAGAGTCACTGTCAGAGAGTGTTGCAGAGGAAGAGTCACTGTCAGAGAGTGTAGGAGAGGAAGAGTCACTGACAGAGAGTGTTGGAGAGGAAGAGTCACTGTCAGAGAGTGTTGAAGAGGAAGAGTCACTGTCAGAGAGTGTTGGAGAGGAAGAGTCAGTGTCAGAGAGTGTTGGAGAGGAAGAGTCACTGTCAGAGAGTGTTGGAGAGGAAGAATCAATGTCAGAGAGTGTTGGAGAGGAAGAATCACTGTCAGCAAGTGTTGGAGAGGAAGAGTCACTGTCAGAGAGTGTAGGAGCGAAAGAGTCAGAGTCAGAGAGACTTGGACAGGAAGAGTCACTGTCAGAGAGTGTTGTTGAGGTAGAGTCACTGTCAGAAAGTTTTGGAGAGGACGAGTCACTGTCAGAGAGTGCTGGAGAGGAAGAGTCACTGTCAGAGAGTGTTGGTGAGGAAGAGTCACTGTCAGAGAGTGTTGGAGAGGAAGAGTCAGTGTCAGAGAATGTTGGTGAGGAAGAGTCACTGTTAGAGAGTGTTGGAGAGGAAGAGTCACTGTCAGAGATTGTTGGAGAGGAAGAATCACTGTCAGAGAGTGTTGGAGAGGACGAGTCACTGTCAGAGTGTGTAGGAGCGGAAGAGTCAGTGTCAGAGAGTGTTGAAGAGGAAGAGTCACTGTCAGAGAGTGTTGGAGAGGAAGAGTCACTGTCAGAGAGTGCAGGAGAGGAAGAGTCACTGTCAGAGAGTGTTGGAGAGGTAGAGTCACTGTCAGAGAGTGTTGAAGAGGAAGAATCACTGTCAGCGAGTGTTGGAGAGGAAGAGTCACTGTCAGAGAGGGTAGGAGCGGAAGAGTCAGAGTCAGAGAGTGTTGAAGAGGAAGAGTCAGTGTCAGAGAGTGTTGAAGAGGAAGAGTCACTGTCAGAGAGTGTTGGAGAGGAAGAGTCACTGACAGAGAGTGTTGTTGAGGAAGAGTCACGTCAGAGAGTGTTGAAGAGGAAGAGTCACTGTCAGAGAGTGTTGGAGAGGAAGAGTCACTGTCAGAGAGTGTAGGAGAGGAGCAGTCACTGTCAGAGAGTGTTGGAGAGGAAGAGTCACTGTCAGAGAGTGTTGGAGAGGACGAGTCACTGTCAGAGTGTGTAGGAGCGGAAGAGTCAGTGTCAGAGAGTGTTGAAGAGGAAGAGTCACTGTCAGAGAGTGTTGGAGAGGAAGAGTCACTGTCAGAGAGTGTAGGAGAGGAAGAGTCACTGTCAGAGAGTGTTGGAGAGGTAGAGTCACTGTCAGAGAGTGTTGAAGAGGAAGAGTCACTGTCAGAGAGTGTTGGAGAGGAGGAGTCACTGTCAGAGAGTGTTGGAGAGGAAGAGTCAGTGTCAGAGAGTGTTGTAGAGGAAGATTCACTGTCAGAGAGTGTTGGAGAGGAAGAATCACTGTCAGAGAGTGTTGGAGAGGAAGAATCACTGTCAGCGAGTGTTGGAGAGGAAGAGTCACTGTCAGAGAGTGTAGGAGCGGAAGAGTCAGAGTCAGAGAGTGTTGGAGAGGAAGAGTCACTGTCAGAGAGTGTAGGAGCGGAAGAGTCAGAGTCAGAGAGTGTTGAAGAGGAAGAGTCAGTGTCAGAGAGTGTTGAAGAGGAAGAGTCACTGTCAGAGAGTGTTGGAGAGGAAGAGTCACTGACAGAGAGTGTTGTTGAGGAAGAGTCACTGTCAGAGAGTTTTGGAGAGGAAGAGTCACTGTCAGAGAGTGTTGGAGAGGAAGTGTCACTGTCAGAGAGTGTTGGAGAGGAAGAGTCACGTCAGAGAGTGTTGAAGAGGAAGAGTCACTGTCAGAGAGTGTTGGAGAGGAAGAGTCACTGTCAGAGAGTGTAGGAGAGGAGCAGTCACTGTCAGAGAGTGTTGGAGAGGAAGAGTCACTGTCAGAGAGTGTTGAAGAGGAAGAGCCACTGTCAGAGAGTGTTGGAGAGGAGGAGTCACTGTCAGAGAGTGTAGGAGAGGTAGTGTCAGAGTCAGAGAGTGTTGGAGAGGAAGAGTCACTGTCAGAGAGTGTTGAAGAGGAAGAGGCACTGTCAGAGAGTGTTGGAGAGGAAGAGTCACTTTCAAAGAGTGTTGGAGAGGAAGAGTCACTGTCAGAGAGTGTTGGAGAGGAAGAGTCACTGTCAGAGAGTGTTGGAGAGGAAGACTCAGTGTCAGAGAGTGTTGGAGAGGAAGAGTCACTGTCAGAGAGTGTTGGAGAGGAAGAATCACTGTCAGAGAGTGTTTATGAGGAAGAGTCACTGTCAGTAAGTTTTGGAGAGGAAGAATCACTGTCAGCGAGTGTTGGCGAGGAAGAGTCACTGTCAGAGATTGTAGGAGCGGAAGAGTCAGAGTCAGAGAGTGTTGGAGAGGAAGAGTCACTGTCAGAGAGTGTTGGAGAGGAAGAGTCACTGTCAGAGAGTGTTGGAGAGGAAGAGTCACTGTCAGAGAGTGTTGGAGTGGAAGGGTCACTGTCAGAGAGTGTAGGAGCGGATGAGTCAGTGTCAGAGAGTGTTGAAGAGGAAGAGTCACTGTCAGAGAGTGTTGGAGAGGAAGAGTCACTGTCAGAGAGTGTTTATGAGGAAGAGTCACTGTCAGTAAGTTTTGGAGAGGAAGAGTCCCTGTCAGAGAGTGCTGGAGAGGAAGAGTCACTGTCAGAGAGTGTTGGAGAGGAAGAGTCACTGTCAGAGAGTGTTGGTGAGGAAGAGTCACTGTCAGAGAATGTTGGAGAGGAAGAGTCAGTGTCAGAGAGTGTTGGTGAGGAAGTGTCACTGTCAGAGAGTGTTGGAGAGGAAGAGTCACTGTCAGAGATTGTTGGAGAGGAAGAATCACTGTCAGAGAGTGTTGGAGAGGAAGAGTCACTGTCAGAGAGTGTAGGAGCGGAAGAGTCAGTGTCAGAGACTGTTGAAGAGGAAGAGTCACTGTCAGAGACTGTTGGAGAGGAAGAGTCTTTGACAGAGAGTGTTGTTGAGGAAGAGTCACTGTCAGAGAGTGTTGGAGAGGAAGAGTCACTGTCAGAGAGTGTTGGAGAGGAGGTGTCACTGTCAGAGAGTGTTGGAGAGGAAGAGTCACTGTCAGAGAGTGTTGAAGAGGGAGAGTCACTGTCAGAGAGTGTTGCAGAGGAAGAGTCACTGTCAGAGAGTGTAGGAGCGGAAGAGTCACTGTCAGAGAGTGTTGGAGAGGAAGAGTCACTGTCAGAGAGTGTTGAAGAGGAAGAGTCACTGTCAGAGAGTGTTGGAGAGGAGGAGTCACTGGCAGAGAGTGTTGGAGAGGAAGAGTCAGTGTCAGAGAGTGTAGGAGCGGAAGAGTCAGAGTCAGAGAGTGTTGAAGAGGAAGAGTCACTATCAGAGAGTGTTGGAGAGGAAGAGTCACTGTCAGAGAGTGTTGGAGAGGAAGAGTCACTGTCAGAGAGTGTTGGAGAGGAAGGGTCACTGTCAGAGAGTGTTGGAGCGGAAGAGTCAGTGTCAGAGAGTGTTGAAGAGGAAGAGTCACTGTCAGAGAGTGTTGTTGAGGAAGAGTCACTGTCAGAGAGTGTTGTTGAGGAAGAGTCACTGTCAGAGAGTGTTATTGTGGAAGAGTCACTGTTAGAGAGTTTTGGAGAGGAAGAGTCACTGTCAGAGAGTGTTGGAGAGGAAGAATCACTGTCAGAGAGTGTTGGAGAGGAAGAGTCACTATCAGAGAGTGTTTGAGAGGAAGAGTCACTGTCAGAGAGTGTTGGAGATGAAGAGTCACTGTCAGAGAATGTTGGAGAGGAAGAGTCAGAGTCAGAGAGTGTTGGAGAGGAAGAGTCACTGTCAGAGAGTGTTGGAGAGGAAGAGTCACTGTCAGAGATTGTTGGTGAGGAAGAGTCAGTGTCAGAGAGTTTTGGAGAGGAGGAGTCACTGTCAGAGAGTGTTGGAGAGGAAGTGTCACTGTCAGAGAGTGTTGGAGAGGGAGAGTCACTGTCAGAGAGTGTTGGAGAGGAAGAGTCACTGTCAGAGAGTGTTGGAGAGGAAGAGTCACTGTCAGAGAATGTTGTTGAGGAAGAGTCACTGTCAGAGAGTTTTGGAGAGGAAGAGTCACTGTCAGAGAGTGTTGGAGAGGAAGAGTCACTATCAGAGAGTGTTTGAGAGGAAGTCACTGTCAGAGAGTGTTGGTTAGGAAGAGTCACTGTCAGAGAATGTTGGAGAGGAAGAGTCACTATCAGAGAGTGTTTGAGAGTAAGAGTCACTGTCAGAGAGTGTTGGAGAGGAAGAGTCACTGTCAGAGAGTTTTGGCGAGTAAGACTCATTTTCAGGGTGTGTATATCCCTGGTGATGTGCATGCTCAGAACTGACCGCAGTACTTCCGTTGAGCAGCCTGAGAATGCTGGGAGTTTTTCCTTCAAAAACCTTTGACGTCATAGCAAGTTAATTGAGGTATTTCTGTTGCTAAATTAGTTTTTTTCCACTTGACTTGTTTTCATTGATCCATGGAGGCAGCGAGGCACTCGGAGACATCAGTCTAAGTTAACTAAGTGGAGTGTTCAGAAATTACCGGTGCATGCGGTGATCATGTATTCATTCCAATGATTGAAACTGGAAGTGTTCCTGTGAGTGGAAGATGTTGCAAGTTATTCAAGCGTTGTGGGCTTGAGCACGTCTTGATATCAGTTTCCATGATATCCTGGAACTTGCTTGATTTGCCGGTTGGGGGTCGGATGGGAATGTCCCCGGAGATTTTTCTCTTCATGAACTGAAGTATTTTCTCTCCCCCTGTTGTTTTGCCTTCCTGAGGTGTATGTATGACAGTGGGGATTGTGGTGTGGGGCGAGGAGTGGGCGGGCAGGAGGTGGGATGTGATTCATGGTGTGCGTGCATTACACCATGTGACAGGTTGATGGAGCAGCTGATCTTTCCTGTTCTTTTTCATTTGCCGGATCATACCCTGTTTTTTAAAGGCTGGAGTATTATACCCGATAACAGCCAATTGGACAAAAAGCAAAGAATGTTGTGAATAGAAAGACACTGATGGGTGTGGATGAAACTGAGTCATTCAAATACATAATCCCTGAATGTGTGAATGCATATGGATGAAACTGTTAGATATTATCCTTACTATTGTTAAACTACTTAGCTAATATTAACCCAATCGAGGCCAGCTGGAGCTTTAAAAAAGCAATCAATAGCACTGATTTAATCTGGAGAAGCCTTTTATCTTTTCCCTTCTGTCCTTGATTCGTGGCCTTCTCCCCTCAGGCTGGGACACGATCTTTGGATGTTTTGCCCTTCAGAGGCTCTCGGCCTTGGCTGCTCTCCAGTTGGATGCTTTATCTTCATTTATGTCCCATTTGTTTGTTACAATGCTCTGCCAATGTAGACGGCATTATCTGCTCTTCCATACAGCAGACATCCAGGTTCAAATTATCACAGTTTCATCAATGCAACTCAGCTCAACTCAGACATTCTCAAGTGATCCATTCTCTTATTGTTAGCTTTTCTCATGGTTCTTATTTAATTGACTTCACGGCTTTGACAGTGTTAATTATTTGTTCTTTGAAGGTGGTTTCCAAAGCTTTTGTTTCATCAAGCTTTCTGCCAAAGTTACAGCAGCTGATTGCAATGACCCTTGAGAAAATTCACCCCCACAGAGTACAAATGTAATGAGATGATGATATATTTATACAAGGCATTGGTTAGGGCACCGCCCAGAGTGTCTGCAGCCACGGCATGCGGTAAGTCCATTGAGGTGAAGAAGGAGCAGCGGGACCCTAGAGAAGTCTTGAGAAAAGGTGCCCCGATCACCCATAAAATCCATGAACGGCCCCCCGGCCGCAACTTCAAAGCGCCCGCGGGAGATGGCTCGGAGAGCATCTGCAGCGCACTGTCGGCAATGCTGCATGCCTTTATTTAAACCACTGCAAAAAACCCTTAGCGAATGTAATCACCTCTGTAAATCTGCCAAAAGATGCTTCACCTCCCAAAGGACGTGGATGAGCTTTCCGGACGTCGATGGTGGGCACTAGGGACCTTATTACCTGCACCCGCTTTCCCCCCCCCTCCCCCACTTTTCCCCCCTTCCTCCCCCCGTCCCCTTCCCTGCTCCACCCTCTCAGCTCACCCCCCAACAACCCCGTCCCAGCCCACCCCCCCTCGCACCATCTTCCCCCCGCATCCCCTACCCCTGCACCCCCCCACCCCCTTACAGCCTCCTTCCCAGCTCCCCCTCGCACCCCCCTCCCTCCACCCCTCTCCCTCGCATCCCCTCCTCCCACCGGCACCATCCTACACCTGTGTAGGGGCCCTAACAACCCCACTGCCTTGTGGGCGTCTCGGGAGAGACCAAGGCTAAGGGAGTAAACCCTAACAGATAATCTGGAGTGGAACCCCGTAGGCGGTCATGTGTCACCTTTGGCATGTTTCCGGCAGTTCCTGCAGCCATACTGGTGCCAAACGTCGTGCCCTGCACTCCTTTGGACCCCACCAGAAAGGCCGAGAGGGGGGTTTTGACGACTGGGCAACTCTCAACCTCCATAAACTTGCCCAGGCATGCGCCATGGAGAGGTCACTCCATAGTTGCCTCACAGCGACTGACACAACACAGTTAGGGCATAGTCTGCAGATTTGACTCACCCTTCCCCAACACCCCACCCGCCCCTTTCCCCTCCACAAACCCCACTCCAGCACGTAAGCCTAATGATCAAGGCTAACATTCCAGTGTCAGTACTGAGGGAGTGCTGTGCTGTCAGAGGTGCCATCTATCAGATGAGACATTAAGCTGAGGATCTGTGGTGCAAGTAAAAGACCCTTTGGCACTATTTTCAAGAACAGCAGGGTAGTTCTCCCCGGTGTCCTGGCCAACATTTATCCGTCAATCAATACCACTAAAACAGTTAACTGGTCATTAGGACATTGCTGTTTGTGAGATCTTGCTGTGCATTAATTGGCTGCTGCATTTCCTACATTAAAACAGTGACTACACTTCAAAAGTGCTGCTTTGGTTGTAAGGAGCTTTGGACATCCTGAGGTCTTGCAAAGGTGCTATATAAATGCAAAGCCTTCTTTCTCATGGGAAAATTGGAAGGGGTGAGAGTAAAGCAGTGGCATGAGAGAAGAATTGTACCAGCAAAGGGCCAGTGCATATACAATCAGCTGAAAGGCCAACTTTCAGTTTAATTGTCTGGTGGGTGAGGCCAGGTGCCTGTTGCCTTGTGGGCGGAATCTGGAGGGAGGAGTCTGGTCATTATCACATTGCTGTTGGTGGGGTCTTGCTGTGTGCAAATTGGCTACCGCATTTCCTGCATTACAACAGTGACTGCACTTCAAAAGTACACTCTGGCTGTAAAGTGCTTTGTGACGTCCTGTGGTCTTGCAAGGCTGCTATAAAAAGTAAGACTATCTTTCTCATAGGAAAATTGGATCAACATTGGATCTGGAGGTTGGGGTTTGGTGGAAGATGTTCAGGGGTGAGTTCCTTGGGAGTTATTCCTGGGGGGTGAGTTCCTGATGGGTTAAGTTTTTTTTTCCTGGTGCTTGGGATGTGGACATCGCTGACTAGGTCAGCATTTATTGCCCATCCCTAATTGCCCTTGAGAAGGTGGTGGTGAGCTGCCTTCTTGAACCGCTGCAGTCCATGTGAGGTGGGTACACCCACAATGCTGTTAGGAAAGGAGTTCCAGGATTTTGACCCAGTGACAGTGAAGGAACGACGATATAGTTCCAAGTCAGGATGGTGTGTGACTTGGAGGGGAACTTGCAGGTGGTGATGTTCCCATGTATCTGCTGCCCTTGTCGGTCACGGGTTTGGAAGGTGCTGTCGAAGGAGCTTTGGTGCATTGCTGCAGTGCATCTTGTAGATGGTACACACTGCTGCCACTGTGTGTCGCTGGTGAAGGGAGTGAATGTTGAAGGTGGAGAATGGGGTGCCGATCAAGTGGGCTGCTTTGTCTTGGATGGTGTCGAGCTTCTTGAGTGTTGTTGGAGCTGCACCCATCCAGGCAAGTGTAGAGTATTCCATCACACTTCTGAATTGTGCCTTGTAGATGGTGGACAGGCATTGGGGAGTCAGGAGGTGAGTTACTCGCTGCAGAATTCCCAGTCTCTGACCTGCTCTTGTAGCCATGGGTATTTATGTGGCTGGTCCAGTTCAGGTTCTGGTCAATGGTGACCCCCAGGATGTTGATAGTGGGAGATTCGGGGATGGTGGGTAATGTTTGTTCTGTCATGTTTGAGGGGGGAGCTCTGGTGGCTAGCTTGTGGTGGATGGGATCTGCTGGGTTATGCTTGGAATGTAATATCTGCCCTGTGATGTTTGCAATACTAAACAGAAGATGCTTTTTGAACTGATGGATGGTGAAGGATGAAATCATTTGCTCAGTTCTTTGATGAAGAAAAAATAAATTGTATTCCGACAGCTCCTTCTCCCATTCAATAGGGTGTTGGAAAAACACTTCACATCCAATGATGAGAATAGCCATATGCAAATGCACAGCCAATTTGTGCACAGCAAGGGCCAATAAAAAGCCAATGTGATAAATGATGAATTATTTTCTTTTTGGTGATGTTAGGTGATGGAGATCTATTGTCCAGGACAATGGCAAGAAGTCCACTACTCTTCTCCAAAAAATGTCACTGGAGCATTTCTGGCCACTTGAACAGGTTTAACCCTGCCTCCATACTGCATTGGAATGTCAGCCTAGATTCCTCTGATCCCAGATATTATTGTAAGAGACAAAGTGCTGGATATTAGCTCAGAGATGGGGAGGAAGCTCGGAGGGGAGGTGGAGTAGGGGGCCTATTTTGAGGTCCGAAGTATGAATTTCCCAAAAGCCTGAAGTTAAGGACGTCTTTAAATTTCTCCTGATTGGCAGGCTGGCTGCTTGTCGGGCAGGCAATCCTGCAACACAAGGCTGGACCATGAACAGGCAGGTCTAGTGCAGGCAGTGGGTGGGGGGTGGGGGGGGGGTGGTGGTGGGCAGAGATTGTTGGTGATTGGTTGGTGGTCTAGTGTGGGGGTGGGAGTGGGGTAGTGGATCACGGATGTCCTGATCACTGGGGTCGGGGAGATGTGGAGATGGTGGTCCAGTGGTGTAGGCGTGATCACGGTGGCAGTGGAGCAGGTAGATCACGAGGGGGAGCTTTAATGAGTAGCTTGTTGTGCTGTGCTGTAAAGACACTTACCTTATGGGTTCAACCCTTCTCACCTCCTTCCACTTAACAGGTTTCTCGAGGCCAAGGAAACCTGACCAACTGTGGTTAAAAATAGAATCTCTGTTAAAACAGAGGCATGCTGCCTCATTAAAATATTTAAAGAACTAATTCGTCCCCTGGGTTGGGTTCCTGTTTCAAATTTTTAGCTTTTTAACCTCCCACTCGAGCCCACCCATTTTGGAGGTTAAAAGCTAGCCCTCCCCCACTTTGAAGAGATCAGGCCATCAATATTGCAATGACTCAAGAATATGCAGCTTTGCTTTTCCAGTTAAGTAAGATCCAAAGAAAGAGAGAGGTCCTGCCCATCTCTCTCTAATAGACTCAACATAGTTCAAAGGAATGAATATGACTGGAGTCGCTAAGGTTTTGTGGAAACGCTCTAGACAACCCTCTGTAAGAATGCATGGTTCAAAAGACATCCTGTATCAGGCTTGTTGGAGCTTGCAGCTGGCTGTAAAAGGAATCTGGATGTGCCTGTCCAAACTGTCCAGATCTCCCTGCTCTCATATCAACCACAGGGTCAAGTGAAGCATCCTGTCATTCTTACACTTGCTTTGAACGACAGTCTGTGGCTATGATGTCTAATATACTGAAAGAAGTAAGTAGAGGAACTTGTCAGATGCTGTAATGAGCCCCATGGTTTTAAATGGAATATTAACACCCAGAATGATGCAACATATCGTCGTTCCCTCTATGAGTGTACAGCCAGCTGATGACTGTAACTATGGACTGTTTCATATCATCTCCTCGTAATTTCCGCCATGCCTATATCAGGTATGACCAATTGTGTACGCATTTTGGCTGCTACTCCAGACCTCAGCTCATCACCGCAATCTCCCTCTTTTTCTCTCTCAGCCCTTTTTGGGTCCTCTTTTCTCTCATCCCCTTCCCCTCACCTGGCGATACCACCTTTCATTTCTCTCCTCTTGGCGACTTTGCCCCTCCTAATCCCATACCCCAACCCATTGCTTCTCCTCTGCCTTCCTACTCTCCTGCCAATGTCCCAAGCTTGAATTCCCTATTGGATACCCCCATGGCTACCCTCTGTGCCTCTCTTGGTATTCTTCGACAGGCCTATTGAGTGAGGCACCTGTCACTCTGTCCTTAATATCACCAACTCCATCTGCCTTATCCTCCCATCTTGCCCTGAGCCCCCTTCCCTGAATTTTCTACCGAAATGTCCGTTCACTCATGGATAAGCCCCTCGAGTTTGCTGTGGATAATTGCATTGTCACATCAGTCAGTAATTGGTTGGGAGATAGAGGACAGAGATTAGGGATAAAGGGAGTGCACTCTGATCGGTGAAATGTGACATTCCCCAGGGATCTGTTGCTGAGGGCCACAACTTTTCATTATGTTGATCAATAACTTGGATGAAGGGGAGGTGATGGTGTAGTGGTAATGTCATTGGATAATTAATCCAGAGGCACAGGCCAATGCTCTGAGGACATGGGTTCAAATCCCACCATGGCAGATGGTGAAATTTGAATTCAATTAATAAAAATCTGCTATGAAAAGCTAGTCTAATGGTGACCATGAGTCCGTTGTCACTTGTTGTAAAAAACCATCTGGTTCACTGATGTCCTTTAGGGAAGGAAATCTGCCATCCTTACCTGGTCTGGCCTACATGTGACTCCAGACCCACAGCAATGTGGTTGGCTCTTAAATGCCCTCTGAAATTGCCTAGCAAGCCACTCAGTTCAAGGGCAATTAAGGATGCCAACAACGCCCACATCCCATGAATGAATAAAAAAAATAGAGTTGTTTTATTTCTGAATTGGCAGGCAACAGCACAGTAAATATTGTAGATGGGAGCAGAAAGTTGCAAAGGGACATTGATCGATTAAATGAGTGGAGAGATGTGGCAAACAGAGTTCAACGTGGGGAAAGTGTGATGTCATCCACATTAGATCCAAGAAAGACAAATTGGAATATTTACTTAATGATGAGAAACTAGGAACAGTGGAAGAGCAAAGGGAGTTAAGGATTCAAGTACACAAATCACTAAAAACTAGTGGACAAACAGGAAAGGGGATGTTGGCCTTTATCTCAAAAGGATTGTAAGACAAAGGGGAGGAGTTATGCTTCAATTGTATGAAGCCTTGATTAGACCCAATTTGGAGTAACTGCATTCAGTTCTGGGCAGTGCACCTCAGGAAGGATATAATTGACATGGGTGTAAAGTGCAGATTCACCAGAATGATACTGGGAATTAAAGGGTTACGTTATCATGACAGATTGCAGGCAGTGTAGATAGTGTCGATACAGAGAAACTATTTCCTCTGATGGGGGAATCCAGGACAAGGGGGAATCATCTTCAAATTAGAACCAGGCTCTTCAGAAGTGAAATCAGGAAGCACATAGTCACAGAATCCATCATAGAATCGTAGAATTACACTGTGCAAAAAGAGGGCATTTGTCCCATCATGTCTATGCTGCCTCTTTGGTAGAGCTATCTATTCGGTCCCACGCCTCTGCTCTTTCCCCATAGCCCAGGAAATTTCTGTCCTTCAAGTTTGGACTCAAGGCATGGACTCAATGGGCCGAATGGCCTTCTTCTGTGCTGTAAATGACTCTATGACTCTATTTATGCAATTCTCTTTAGTTTTGTTCTCTGTTGAATCTGCTTCCATCACCCTTTCAGGCAGTAGATTCCAGATTGCAACAACTCACTATGTGTAAAATAAATTCCCCGTATCTCCCCTGGATGTTTTGCACAGATCTTAAATCTGTGTCCTCTGGTTACCGTCCCTTCTGCCGGTGGAAACAGTTTCTCCCTGTCTACTCTATCAAAACCATTCATGATTTTGAGCACCTCTATCAAATCTCCTCTTAGTCTTCTCCGCTGTAAGGAGAACAGCCCCAGCTTCTCCAGTCTCTCCCCATAACTGAAGTCCCTCATTCCTGCTACCATTTGAGCAAATCCCTGCACCCTCTCCACAGCCTTGACACTGTTCAGAACTGGACACAATGCTCCAGCTGAGGCTGAACCAGAGTTTTATGAAGATTTTGTGTAACTTCCTTGGTTCTGTACTCTATGGTTCTGATGTTTATGGGAGACAGGAAGAGTACATATGAGACCAAAATCAGCCAAAGAACCCAGCAATGCTGGGAACATGGAGGCCCCACCAATCTTAATGGCAGGAACTCACTTGCATCTTGCCAGTTGTTCAAGTGGGCAGGAGGGCTCGAGGGAGGACCCCCGTTTTTTGGAGGACTCGGATGGGAAGTTGAAGATCAGGCCTGGGGGAGACCAAGGCTTCTTTGAGGGTCGAGGGGAGAACTCCTGTCCCTCCGAGCCCACAAGGTTTGCTGAAGAGCCAATTGTCTTGGGGAGCTGGCAGTTCCTGCCTGAGATGAGCGGCTGAGAATCCCACAGCTTGGGCCTCCCCCTCATTTTCTGTTGAATATATGTCGTGGTGTTGATTATATCTGTGACTTTGGAATATTAATTAGGCCCTTGTCTGCTTTTTGCAAGAGCCTCATTCCTGGCTTGAATTGTGTACTTTAAAATTTAAAAGGGCCGTGAATGGGGTCAGTTTGCTTGATCCTGATATTGTAATTTCCCCTCTTCTACTGTCCCCCAACCCTCTCCTGCCCGTCAGGGATGATGTTAACATCATAGTCTATATCTTAGTTATATGCTTTTTTAACAGCCATATCAACTAGTATTCCCTTCACCTGGAGTATCTATATCACTATATGTGACCTGAACTTTGTTTTATTAATCCTTAAACTACTGTTTCTGGCTGAGCCGCCCTACCCCAAACAGCAGCTTTACTTCCCTAACTTTGATGCTACAATGAACTTTCAACTACATATCCATGCTATCACTAAGATCACCTGTTTCCACCTCCATAACATTGCCCATTTCCAAACCCCTGCCTCAGCTCATCTGCTGCTGAATCTCTCATCCATGCCTTTGTTACCTTCAGAGTTGACTATTTCAATGGTCTTCTGGTCAGCCTGCTATCCTCCACCTTCAACATACTGCAAGTCACATAAAACTCTGCCAGTATTCTGCTCTTCACTTCCCTCTCCTCCTTTAAGATGCTGCTTAATACTCACCTCTTAGACCAAGCTTTTGATCACCCCCTCCTAATGTTTCCATCTTTGGCTCAGCTCCCATTTTTTGATTATGTTTCTGTCAAGCACATTGACTTTTTCCATGCTATATGAATCCTATTGACGCCTGTTTAATACTCCATGGCTCGGTGTTCTCCCATGTGCTATATTTATCTCAATGACAAAGTTTGTGCTCGTGGGCTAAATATTTTACATGAAGGAATTTCTGGCCGTGGTTCTCCTTTCTTGAAGCTTTGCCACTGTGCCAGAAGAAAGTCTTTTGGAAAGCAGCTCGACAAGTCTTCCACTTAGCCTGGGGTGAGTGTCCTTGCTCACAGAGTAGGCAGTAGATTAATCGACAAAACCATCAGCACAGTGCTTCAAAGGAAAATGAAGTCACATCACCAAAGACACAGTATTTGGAATTTCCTCTGGCAAGTTATACTGAGATACATGCTCATTGTCACGTTCATTTTGCCGACAGTAATTTACACTGAAATTTCCTGCCAATCTCATTAGCAACCACTGGAATGTCAAAAGCAGTATAAATAGGTGGAAGTCAGTGTAAACAATCGAGGCTGAAGGATTGAGCAGAACCACAAAATCAAACAATCATAGCATAGAAGGAGGCCATTCAGCCCTTCGTGACTGTGCTGGCTCTCTGTAAGAGCAACTCAGCTAGTTCCACTGCCCTGCCTTTCCCCTGCAGTCCTGCAATGTTTCTCTCTTCAGGTGTTTATTCAATTCCCTTTTGAAAGCCATAATTGAATCTACCTTCACCACACTCTCAGGCAGTGCATTCCAGATCCTGATGACTCGCTGTGTAAAAAACGTTTTTCCTCATGTCGCCATTGCTTCTTTTGACAATCACCTTAAATCAGTGTCCTCTGGTTCTCAACCCTTGCACTAATGGGAACAGTTTCTCTTTATCCACTCTGTCCAGACCCCTCATGATTTTAAACACCTTTATCAAATCTCCTCTCAACCTTCTCTCCTCCAAAGCGAACAGCCCCAGCTTCTCCAATCTATCCTCGTAACTGAAGTTCCTCATGCCTGGAACCATTCTCGTGAATCTTTTCTATACCCTCTCTAATGCCTTCACATCCTTCCTAAAGCACGGTGACCAGAATGGGACACAATACTCCAGTTGAGGCCAAACCAACGTTTTGTAAAGGCTCATCGTAACTTTCTTGCTTTTGTATTCTATGCCTCTATTTATAAAGCCCAGGATCCCATATGCCTTATTAACCACTTTCTCAACCTGCTGTGCCACTTCCAAAGATTTGTGCGCATATACCCGCAGGTCCCACTGCTCCGGCACCCCCTTTAGAATAGTGCCCTTTAGTTTATATAGCCTTTGCTCATTCTTCCTTCCAAGATGTATCACTTCACACTTCTCTGCATTATATTTCATCTGCCACGTGTCTGTCCATTCCACCAGCCTGTCTATGTCCTCTTGGAGTCTATCACCATCCTTCCCAGTTCACAATTCTTCCAAATTTTGTGTCATCTGCAAATTTTGAAATTGTGCCCTGCGCTCCCAAGTCTAGGTCATTAATATATATAAGCAGTGGTCCTAGTACCAACTCGTGGGGAACCCCCACTATATACCTTCCTCCAGTCTGGAAAAGAACTATTCACCACTACTCTGCATACCTGTCACTCAGCCAACTTTGTATCCATGCTACTACTGTCCTTTTTAATCCATGGGCTTTAACTTTTCTCACAAGCCTGTTATGTGGCACTTTATCAAGTGTCTTTTGGAAGTCCACGTCCACTACATCAACCACATTACCCTCATCAACCCTCTCTGTTAGCTCATCAAAAAACTCAATCAAGTTGGTTAACCACAGTTTGCCTTTAATAAATCATGTTGGCTTTCCTTAATTAATCCACATTTGTCCAAGTGACTGTAAATGTTGTCCCAGATTATCGTTTCTACAAGCATTCCCACCACTGAGGTTAAACTAACTGGTCTGTAGTTGTTGGGCTTATTCTGACACCCTTTTTTGAACAAGGGTGTATCATTTGGAATTCTCCAGTCCTCTGGCACCACCCCTGTATCTAAGGAGGATTGGACGATTATGGCCAGTGCCTCCACAATTTCCATCCTTACTTCCTTTAGTATCCTTGGATGCATCCCAAATGGTCCTGGTGACTTATCAACTTTAAGTACAGCTAGCCTTTCTAATATAAAAGCAAAATACTGTGGATGCTGGAAATGTGAAATAAAAACAAGAAATGCTGGAACCACTCAGCAGGTCTGGCAGCATCTGTGAAAAGAGAAGCAGAGTTAACGTTTCGGGTCAGTGACCCTTCTTCGGAACTGACAAATATTAGAAAAGTCACAGGTTATAAGTAGGTGAGGTGGGGGTGGGGCAAGAGATAACAAAGGAGGTCGAGATTGGACCAGGCCACATAGCTGACCAAAAGGTCACGGAGCAAAGGCAAACAATATGTTAATGATGTGTTGAAAGACAAAGCATTAGTACAGATTAGGTGTTAATACACTGAATATTGAACAGCAGCAAGTGCAAATCTGAAATCTTTTCAATCTTTTTTTTTGCATTTATTTCATTTCATCTTAGTTTGTTCAGTTTGCTTACCCACTGTTTTTTTTCAGGTTTGCACTTGCTGTTGTTCAATATTCAGTATATTAACACCTAATCTGTACTAATGCTTTGTCTTTCAACACACCATTAACATATTGTTTGCCTTTGCTCCGTGACCTTTTGGTCAGCTATGTGGCCTGGTCCAATCTCGACCTCCTTTGTTATCTCTTGCCCCACCCCCACCTCACTTGCTTATAACCTGTGACTTTTCTAATATTTGTCAGTTCCGAAGAAGGGTCACTGACCCGAAACGTTAACTCTGCTTCTCTTTTCACAGATGCTGCCAGACCTGCTGAGTGGTTCCAGCATTTCTTGATATTATTATAGCCTTTCTAATACTTCCTCTTTATCAATTTTTTGCCCATCCAGTGTCTCAACTACCTCCTCTTTCACTATGACTTTGGCAGCATCTTCTTCCTTGGTAAAGACAGATGCAAAGTGCTCATTTAGTATCTCAGCAATGCCCTCTGCCTCCATGAATAAATTTCCTTTTTAATCCCTAATCCATCCCACTCCTTCTCTTACCATCCTTTTACTATTTATATGTGTATTGAAGATTTTTGGCTTCCCTTTTATGTTGGCTGCCAGTCTTTTCTCATACTCTCTCTTTGCTGCTCTTACTTCTTTTTCACTTCCTCTCTGAACTTTCTATATTTAGCCTGGTTGCCACTTGATGATAAACCTGATATCTGTCATACAAACCCTTTTTCTGCTTCATCTTACTCTCTATCTCCTTTGTCATCCAGGGAGCTCTGGCTTTGTTTGTCCTACCTTTCTCCCTTGTGGGAATGTACCTCGACCGTACCTGATCCATCTCCTCTTTAAAGGCCCATTGTTCAGTTACAGTTTTGCCTGCCAATCTTTGATCCCAATTGACCTGGGCCAGATCCGTTCTCACTCCACTGAAGTTGGTCCTCCCCCAATTAATTATAGTTACTCTGGATTGCTTCTTGTCCTTTTCCATAGCTAATCTAAACATTATGATACTATGATCACTGTCCACTAAATGTTCCCCTACTGTTTCTTGATCCACTTCCCCAGAACCCGATCCAGCAATGGCTCCTTCTTCATTGGGCCAGAAACATACTGATCTGGAAAATTCTCCTGAACATACTTTAGAAACTCTTGCCCCTCTATGTTTTTTACACTGTGACTATCCCAGTCTGTATTAGGATACAGAGAACTCCTCTTTGCTGACGATGCTGCTTTAACATCTTACACTGAAGAGTGCCTGCAGAGTCTCAACGACAGGTTTGCGGCTGCCTGCAATGAATTTGGCCTAACCATCAGCCTCAAGAAAACGAACATCATGGGGCAGGACGTCAGAAATGCTCCATCCATCAATATTGGCGACCACGCTCTGGAAGTGGTTCAAGAGTTCACCTACCTAGGCTCAACTATCACCAGTAACCTGTCTCTAGATGCAGAAATCAACAAGCGCATGGGAAAGGCTTCCACTGCTATGTCCAGACTGGCCAAGAGAGTGTGGGAAAATGGCGCACTGACACGGAACACAAAAGTCCGAGTGTATCAGGCCTGTGTCCTCAGTACCTTGCTCTATGGCAGCGAGGCCTGGACAACGTATGCCAGCCAAGAGCAACGTCTCAATTAATTCCATCTTCGCTGCCTCCGGAGAATACTTGGCATCAGGTGGCAGGACCATATCTCCAACACAGAAGTCCTTGAAGTGGCTAACATCCCCAGCTTGTACACACTACTGAGTCAGCGGCGCTTGAGATGGCTTGGCCATGTGAGCCGCATGGAAGATGGCAGGATCCCCAAAGACACATTGTACAGCGAGCTCGCCACTGGTATCAGACCCACCGGCCGTCCATGTCTCCGCTATAAAGACGTCTGCAAACGCGACATGAAATCGTGTGACATTGATCACAAGTCGTGGGAGTCAGTTGCCAGCATTCGCCAGAGCTGGCGGGCAGCCATAAAGACAGGGCTAAATTGTGGCGAGTCGAAGAGACTTAGTAGTTGGCAGGAAAAAAGACAGAGGCGCAAGGGGAGAGCCAACTGTGTAACAGCCCCAACAAACAAATTTCTCTGCAGCACCTGTGGAAGAGCCTGTCACTCCAGAATTGGCCTTTATAGCCACTCCAGGCGCTGCTTCACAAACCACTGACCACCTCCAGGCGCGTGTCCATTGTCTCTCGAGATAAGGAGGCCCAAAAGAAGAATTAGGATAACTAAAGTCCTTAATTATAACTATTCCATAGTTTTTGCACCACGCTGTAATTTCCTTGCACTAGAAAGCTAGAAAATTCCATCAGCAATGCCTTTGCCGCAACCTCTGGATTTAATGGGAGGACCGTCGAACAAACACTAGTGCCCTTCTTGAAGCCAGATCCACAAGCATTCAGGCAAAACTCCTGCAAAATCAACTCCAATAGAGTGGCCACTGTGTCCACATGGCTGAAAATTGTCTCCCCCACCAGGTTCTGTCCTCACAGCTCTCAAATGGCCATGTTCCAGGGGAGGACAAAGAAAACACTTCAAAGACTCCCTGAAGTTTTCCTTGAAGCACAGCTGCATTGATCGTAATGACTGGGAGGAGCTTGCTACCAAGCACTCAGAATAGCGACAACTTGTCCACCAAGCTGCATCACACTGTGAGTCCCAACAACTTAATGATGATGCAGAACGACGGCAGAGAATGAAAGAAAAGGAAACAAATCCTGCACTCTGGATCGCACCACCGCGTGGAATATCCTGCCCCATGTGCCCAAAGATCAGTGAGTCAACAATTGGCCTGGGGGTTAGGTAGTTTGAGGGATATGGGGAGAAGGTGGGTAGGTGAGTTTGAGGGATGTGAGGAGAAGGTGGGTAGGTGAGTTTGAGGGATATGGGGAGAAGGTGGGTAGGTGAGTTTGAGGGATATGGGGAGAAGGTGGGTCGGTGAATTTGAGGGATATGGGGAGAAGGTGGGTAGCTGAGTTTGAGGGATATGGGGAGAAGGTGAGTATGTGAGTTTGAGGGATATGGGGAGAAGGTGGGTCGGTGAATTTGAGGGATATGGGGAGAAGGTGGGTAGGTGAGTTTGAGGGATATGGGGAGAAGGTGGGTAGCTGAGTTTGAGGGATATGGGGAGAAGGTGAGTAGGTGAGTTTGAGGGATATGGGGAGAAGGTGAGTAGGTGAGTTTGAGGGATATGGGGAGAAGGTGGGTCGGTGAATTTGAGGGATATGGGAGAAGGTGGGTCGGTGAATTTGAGGGATATGGGGAGAAGGTGGGTAGGTGTGTTTGAGGGATATGGGGAGAAGGTGAGTAGGTGAGTTTGAGGGATATGGGGAGAAGGTGAGTAGGTGAATTTGAGGGATATGGGGAGAAGGTGGGTAGCTGAGTTTGAGGGATATGGGGAGAAGGTGAGTAGGTGAATTTGAGGGATATGGGGAGAAGGTGGGTAGCTGAGTTTGAGGGATATGGGGAGAAGGTGAGTAGGTGAATTTGAGGGATATGGGGAGAAGGTGGGTAGCTGAGTTTGAGGGATATGGGGAGAAGGTGAGTAGGTGAATTTGAGGGATATGGGGAGAAGGTGGGTAGCTGAGTTTGAGGGATATGGGGAGAAGGTGAGTAGGTGAATTTGAGGGATATGGGGAGAAGGTGGGTAGCTGAGTTTGAGGGATATGGGGAGAAGGTGAGTAGGTGAGTTTGAGGGATATGGGAGAAGGTGAGTAGGTGAGTTTGAGGGATATGGGAGAAGGTGGGTCGGTGAATTTGAGGGATATGGGGAGAAGGTGGGTAGGTGAGTTTGAGGGATATGGGGAGAAGGTGCGTAGGTGAGTTTGAGGGATATGGGGAGAAGGTGCGTAGGTGAGTTTGAGGGATATGGGAGAAGGTGGGTCGGTGAATTTGAGGGATATGGGGAGAAGGTGGGTAGGTGAGTTTGAGGGATATGGGGAGAAGGTGCGTAGGTGGGAATGGTTGTCATTGGGTGAACAAAAGTTGGAGATGTGACGTGATGACTCGTAGGCAACAATCACCTGTTCACTTCACCTGTCCCTGAAAATGTTATTGTCTGGTATGAGATGCTGCACTGTTTGCCTTTGACCCTTGTTTTTAAAATGAAGTATTGGAGGATATATTGTCGGGGAATTATGCAAACCCCAACAGCAATTAACGGTCAAAGTTGATTTATTTTTACCTGTTCTCAAAATGCAATGAACTTCACATGCACACGGAATTCAAAGTAACTAAAGCCCATTTTCCAGCACAGGATGATTATGTATCTGGTGACTAAACACATTGTCCTTATACAGTGCTCAAAGTCAAAACTAACAACGAGGAATATTTGGTCTAGAGTGCTGAGGTTGTATACTGACGTTACATGGATTATATCTGATGGTGAAATCTATTCCTTTTATGGGATGTAAATACAGACAGAAGTTGATATCTAGTGGATGACTGCCATCTCTCGTGACTAATTGAACTTTATGTGTAAATCATACATGTTAGCTCCTTCAGAGGCACTTGAGCCAAGACTGAGCAGCTGAGTGAGATCCGTGACCATTACTATAACAGGCTCTCACTCAAACAGCTTTTCAATGAAGATGAATGACCATTTAAACCAGGCTGTCTCTAATATGTCAACATAAAGCCAATGCTCATCATAACATCAAGCTCATTTTAAGAGCATGTGCAGCATATTAAAGTGACTGTTTTGCCACTGGGTGAGTTGGAACTAAATTAACTTGGAAACCCCAGTTTCTTTTCATTGAGCTGCTTGAATTTATTGAGGCCATAAATCGAGAGAAACAGACACTGACCAGAAGAGAGGGCTGAGTGAGAAGCAAGGCAGCACACACATGTCCTGGCCTTCATGCCAAGTTTGGTGCTTCTTTTTCAAATTTTCCCTCTGATTCTACACTCTTGCTCCCCTTTTCCTGAAGATGTTCACTCCTTGTGGTGGTGCACTGTCAACACATAACACCTCCGTCTTTGTTCAGCTCTTTCAATCTTTCCCCACTGCAAATTCAGGCAGAAACAGGTTGGGCATTATATTAGATCTTGGCTGAACCTCTTACCCAACTCCTGGTCGGCCAGCTAGTCTATACCTTCCCAAATAACATTTAATCCTGAAAACTGCAGCCCAGGTATTCTCTAAGGTCCCCACACTCATTACCCCTATCCTTGGCAAACTGCTCTGGATATCAACCCCCACGATATGGTCAAGTTCTTCACCATCATTTTCAAATCCCTCCACCTATTTGCACCTATCCCCATATCCCTCAATCCCACCTTCTCTCCATTTCCCTCCTGTATGTCCCAGGCAGCATCCTCTGTCTTTGGTTTACTAGGAATTGCTCATCCCTTACCCTCCACTTTTGGATGATGATCTTTCAGCAACCATTCCCCATGCTGTTCAGGGCTCGGGGGAAAATGAATGATCCAGGTAGAGATAATTGCTTCTTTTAAGATAAATATTTCGAGCAAAGTAAGATACAGTGATGTGAGGAGTGGAATTAGTTTAAGATTCTTCGAGCAAAGAGCAGACAAAGACAAAATGAGTTCCATTGTTAAATCCTGTGCTGCAAACTTCAAAGGTGATACTGTTTTAACATTTGCAGTAGAGCTCAGGATGGACATGGAATGTGCAAATAGGGGACTTGAAGCCATGCATGACCTGGTAAGTATATTTAGAATGAGGGTCTATGTTACGTGCATTTACATTGAGTTCTGTGGTGTGTTTTTTATATTCGTTCATGGGATGTAAGCGCCATTGGCCAGGCCAGCATTTACTGTCCATCCCCGATTCCCCTTGGGAAGATGATGGTGACCTACCATTTTGACCCACTGCAGTCCATCTGGTGTACGCACCTTGGGACTTGAGTGAGGTTAGCCGAGTTTGGTATAGGATTTGAGGCAAAGACAGAGAGACAAAGACTGCAGCAGCTGAACACAAAGGCTTCTCTTTTTATTCTGTCTTACTTTCCCTTTGCTAGCATGCGTGTTCTAAGCAACCTCTAGAGTACACATTGCACAATGCGATTGCAATTTCCAAACACTGCAACACTACATCCCTCCCCTTCTTGGTAAATGAGAGACATAGCATGTTTTAATGGTTTGTTTCAAAGATTGTAAACGATAAACACGAACATAAATAGTTCATTTCGTAACATAGTCACTTAAGTATGGTGGGTGTTTTCTCCCATGAGTAGGATATCATCTGACATCAGATGTAATCTCATTTGACTCATGTTCTTCAGCTGAAATGTCGATGTCGGAATCGGATTCAATGTTTGCGAGTGGTGTTTTCAGTGCTTTGAAGAATGACACGTTTCTTGTGATGATTTGTGAATCGGACTGAGCAGTGATCATTGATCCTTTTGTGTTGGTCACAACAAATGGTTGGATGTCATAAGGGGTTGTTTGCTTTCCAATACGACCATCACGTTTCACAAGTACTTTATCTCCTAGCTTAAGTGCCATAGCTCTAAGTTTCATGTTTCGCTCCGCATTTACTTTCTCTATGATATCGTCGTGTCAAGTGCCTTTCTCGTTGTATGGCTTGGCTTGGTGATCGCATATCAACACAGATTCTAATCTGGTTCTCTCTCTTGGGTCCCTTGACGACTTGCATGGGTGAGACCCAAGGGGTAGGTTCATCCTCAACTTTCTCAATTAAGTCAAGGTCAAGTAGGCATTGAAGTTCCTTCTCTGTCTGTTTCCTGACATGAAATGGTATTCGTCACTGTTGATGCGCAACTGGTAGCACATGAGGGTCTACGTGCAGCGTGCATGAAACACCTTTCAGCTTGCCAGTACCAGTGATCAGCATGCAGTTCGAGAATGTTTTTGCTATGCAAAGGAATCATGTATGTGACTGCAATCATGTGCAGATCTGATGCTGTGTGGAAATTGATAAGTGTGTCACATTCTCCAGATATGATGTAGAATACAGCTTTCATTCTAGTGCCTTTAATGAGTGGTTTGTCGCTGTTGTAAGGGAAGATTTTCATATTCCCTGGTTTGCAGAAAATGGGGCAATCCTGACGTCATTTGAATGTTTTGTCTCCCATGACATTGACTGATGCTCCTGTATCTATGAGAGTATCTATGTCCGAGCAGCCAATGGTCACTGTCTCACGTGGCTGTTTGCTGTGTCTGACAGAGTGCACAAAAGTATGTTCAGGGTCATCCAACTCTACTTTGGCTACTTCGCTTGCCCTTTTTGCTGTGATACACAAATGCGACACCCTTCTGTTGGGATTGGTCTTGGTAGTTGACTTTGCTGATGAGAGACAAACATGAGCAAAGTGGTTGGGTTTTCCACAGGCTTTACACTGCTAACCAGTAGCAGGACACTGTCCTGTGTAGGTAAACAGCACCACAATAGAAACACTCTTTGGATAAGTTGCAGCTCTGTTTGAGATGGCTGTTGTTGCTTTGCAGGTGGTTTACTGGCACGTGAGCAATGAATAGTGTTCACAGGAGTTAAACTTGAAGTGTGGTAGTTAATGTTAGCCTCAATTTCAGTAGCTCTGGACTTTGAAAGCCACAGTGATCTTGCTAACTCCAGCAGCTCTGACAGCTTTCTGTCTTTCTCGAGTCCTTTTCGGCGTAGTTGACTGGAGAGACAACCTTTGACTATTTGTGCTTCAATTTCAGCTCAACATGTTCAACGTCACCAAAGTCACATTTGGTTGCTAGTTGCCCTAATTGTGTGCAATATTGGTCAATTCTTGCTTCGTGCATCGGAAGACAATGGTTTCTGATATGGTGTTTTTCTTGGGAGTGAAGTAGGATGTCAGCGCATTTTTTGCTGATTCGTAGTCATTTTGCTCAGGCATAAGTATCTCAAAGATATCTTCTAATACTTCACCTTCATAGTGTAGAAGTAAGACCTTTTTCCTTGTGTTGTCTGTGAGTGCGAAACCTGCCATCACACCTTCGAAACATCGCAGCCACTTTTGCCAACATTGGGATATTGAAGATGGCTCTGAATGAACATCAAAAGGTGGTTAGTTGGGCATAAACAAACGTCATAAAGAATCCGGGATCGTGTTTCTTTCAGAGGAAACTTCTCCGCAGTGATCCAAGGTTTTTTTTTTGATTGGATAGTTATTTAGGAGAGATCAGTATGTGAGTATTTACTGTACAAACGTCCTGTGTGTCACTAGAACACAGCTGCAGCTGAAAATGCTGTCTGTATGTAGTAGACAAAAGCTTCCAAAATGTTTATTCCTGAAAGCAATGTTCCTGTTTTTTCCCCATCCTTTTTCTGTTTACCACATCACCATTGTGATGTCCACGGGACTTCACAGAATTGTTACAGTGCAGAAGGAGGCCATTCGGACCATCGTGTCCACACTGGCTCTCTGAAAGAGCAACTCCCTCAGTTTCATTCCCCTGCCTTCTCCCCGTAACCCTGCACATTCTTCCTTTTCATATAACAGTCTAATTCCCTTTTGATTACTTCAATTGAACCTGCCTCCAGCACGTTCTCAGGCAGTGCATTCCAGACCTTAACCACTCACTGCGTGAAAAAGATTTTCTTCATGTCACTTTTGCTTCTCTGACCAAATATTTGAAATCTGTGCCCTCTCATTCTCGTTCCTTTCACGAGTGGGAACAGTTTTTCTCAATCTACACTGTCCAGACCCCTCATGATTTTGAATACCTCTATCAAATCACCTCTCAGCCTTTTCTTCTCCAAGGAAAACAGTCCTAACTTCTCCAACCTATCTTCATAACTAAAATTCCTCATCCTTGGAACCATTCTCATGAATCTTTTCTGTACTCTCTCCAATGCCCTCACGTCTTTCCGAGAGTGCGGAGACCAGAACTAGACGCAATACTCCAGCTGAGGCTGAACCAGTGTCTTATACAAGTTCAACCTAGCCTCGTTGCTCTCGTACTCTACGCCCCTATTAATAAAGCCCAGGATACTGTATGCTTTATTCACCGCTCTCTCAACCTGTCCTGCCACCTTCAATGACTTGTGCACAAAAACACCCAGGTCCCTCTGCTCCTGCACCCCCTTTAGAATTGTACCCTTTATTCGATATTGTTTCTCCATGTTCTTCCTACCAAAATGAATCACTTCACATTTCTCTGCATTGAACTTCATCTGCCACCTGTCTGCCCATTCCACCAACTTGTCTATGTCCTTTTGAAGTTCTACACTATCCTCCTCACAGTTCACAATGCTTCCAAGTTTGTTATCATCTGCCAACTTTGAAATTGTGCCCCGTACACCAAGTTCTAGGTCATTAATGTATATCAGGAAAAACAAGGGTCCCAACACTGATCCCTGGGGAACTCCACTACAAACCTTCCTCCAGCCTGAAAAACATCCATTAACCACAACTCTTTGTTTCCTGTCACTCAGCCAGTTCCGTATCCATGTTGCTACCGTCCCTTTTATTCCATGACCTCTAAAGCCTGTCCACCATCTACAAGGCACAAGTCAGGAGTATGAACAAAGAACAAAGAACAGTACAGCACAGGAACAGGCCATTCGGCCCTCCAAGCCTGCGCCGATCTTGATGCCTGCCTAAACTAAAACCTTCTGCACTTCCGGAGACCGTATCCCTCTATTCCCATCCTATTCATGTATTTGTCAAGATGCCTCTTAAACGTCGCTATTGTACCTGCTTCCACCACCTCCCCCGGCAGCACGTTCCAGGCACTCACCACCCTCTGTGTAAAGAACTTGCCTCACACCTTAAACCCATGTCCCCCAGTAACTGACTCTTCCACCCTGGGAAAAAGCTTCTGACTATCCACTCTGTCCATGCCGCTCATAACTTTGTAAACCTCTATCATGTCGCCCCTCTACCTCCGTCGTTCCAGTGAAAACAATCCGAGTTTATCCAACCTCTCCTCATAGCTAATGCCCTCCAGACCAGGCAACATCCTGGTAAACCTCCTCTGTACCCTCTCCAAAGCCTCCACATCCTTCTGGTAGTGTGGCGACCAGAATTGCACGCAATATTCTAAGTGTGGCCGAACTAAAGTTCTGTACAGCTGCAGCATGACTTGCCAATTTTTATACTCTATGCCCTGACCGATGAAGGCAAGCATGCCGTATGCCTTCTTGACTACCTTATCCACCTGCGTTGCCACTTTCAGTGACCTGTGGACCTGTACGCCCAGATCTCTCTGCCTGTCAATACTCCTAAGGGTTCTGCCATTTACTGTATACCTCCCACCTGCATTAGACCTTCCAAAATGCATTCCCTCACATTTGTCCGGATTAAACTCCATCTGCCATTTCTCCGCCCAAGTCTCCAACCGATCTATATCCTGCTGTATCCTCTGACAATCTTCATCATAATCTGCAACTCCACCAACCTTTGTGTCGTCCGCAAACTTACTAATCAGACCAGCTGCATTTTCCTCCAAATCATTTATATATACTACAAACAGCAAAGGTCCCAGCACTGATCCCTGCGGAACACCACCCGTCACATCCCTCCATTCAGAAAAGCACCCTTCCACTGCTAGCCTCTGTCTTCTATGACCGAGCCAGTTTTGTATCCATCTTGCCAGCTCATCTCTGATCCCGTGTGACTTCACCTTTTGTACCATTCTGCCATGCGGGACCTTGTCAAAGGCTTTACTGAAGTTCATATAGATAACATCCACTGCCCTTCCTTCATCAATCATCTTCGTCCCTTCCTCAAAAAACTCAATCAAATTAGTAAGACACGACCTCCCCTTCACAAAACCATGCTGTCTCTCGCTAATACGTTCGTTTGTTTCCAAATGGGAGTAAATCCTGTCCCGAAGAATCCTCTCGAATAATCTCCCTACCACTGACGTAAGGCTCACCGGCCTATAATTTCCTGGATTATCCTTGCTGCCCTTCTTAAACAAAGGAACAACATTGGCTATTCTCCAGTCCCCTGGGACTTCACCTGTAGCCAATGAGGATGCAACGATTTCTGTCAAGGCCCCAGCAATTTCTTCCCTTGCCTCCCTCAGTATTCTGGGGTAGACCCCATCAGGCCCTGGGGACTTATCTACTTTAATACTTTGCAAGACACCCAACACCTCCTTTTTGATAATGAGATGACTGAGACTATCTGCACTCCCTTCCCTAAGCTCATCATCCACCAAGTCCTTCTCTTTGGTGAATACTGATGCAAAGTACTCATTTAGTACCTTGCCCATTTCCTCTGGCTCCAGACATAGATTCCCTTCTCTGTCCTTGAGTGGGCCAACGCTTTCCCTCGTTACCCTCTTGCTCTTTATATATGTATAAAAAGCCTTGGGATTTTCCTTAATCCTGTTTGCCAATGACTTTTCATGACCCCTTTTAGCCCTCCTGACTCCTTAATAGAATACTCTCCACTTGCCTGGATGGGTGCAGCTCCAACAACACTCAAGAAACTCGACACCATCCAGGACAAAGCAGCCCGCTTGATTTGCACCCCATCTACAAACATTCACTCCCTCCACCACCGATGTACATTGGCAACAGTGTGTACCATCTACAAGATGCACTGCAGTAATGCACCAAGGCTCCTTAGACAGCACCTTCCAAACCCGCGACTTGTACTGACTAGAGGGATAAGGGCAGCAGATGCATGGGAACACCACCACCTGCAAGTTCCCTCCAAGTCACACACCATCCTGACTTGGAACTATATCGACGTTCCTTCACTGTCACTGGGTCAAAATGCTGGAACTCCCTTCCTAACAGCACTGTCCCACATGGACTGTCGCGGTTCAAGAAGGCAGCTCACCACCAACTTCTCAAGGGCAATTAGCAATGGGCAATAAATGCTGGCCTAGCCAGCGACACCCACATCCCATGAATGAATAAAAAATAAACTTGCTCACAAGTCTGTTATGTGACATTGTATCAATGCCTTTTGAAAGTCCATCAACAGCATTGCCCTCATCAACCCTCTCTGTTACCCCTTCAAAAAACTCCAGCAAGTTAGTGAAACATGATTTTCCCTTAAGAAATCCATGCTGGCTTTCCTTAATTAACCTGCATATGTCCATGTGACTATTAATTTTGTCCCAAATTATTTTTTCCAGAAGTTTCCCCACCACCAAAGTTAAAGTAACTTGAGCGAGGTTTAACCACGTTTGGTACAGGTTATGAGACAAAGACTGCAGCAGCTGACCATAAAGGCTTCTCCTTTTATTCTGTCTTAGTTTCACTTTGCAAGCATGTGTGTTCTGCAGCAGCCTCTAGAATACACAATGCAATTGCAATTTCTAAACACTACAACATTACATCAACAACAATGTTGTTAGGAAGGGTGTTCTAGGATTTTGACCCAGTGACAGTGAAGGAACGGCGATTTAGTTCCAAGTCAGGATGGTGTGTGACTTGAAGGGGAACTTACAGGTGGTGATGTTCCCATGCATCTGCTACTCTTGTCCTTCGAGGTGGTAGAGGTCGCGGGTTTGGAAGGTGCTGTCGAAGGAGTCTTGGTGAGTTGCTGCAGTGCATCTTGTAGATGATACATCCTGCTACCACCGTGTGTCAGTGGTGGAGGGAGTGAATGTTGAAGGTGGTGGATGGGGTGTCAATCAAGCGGGCTGCTTTGTCTTGGATGGTGTCGAGCTTCTTGAGTGTTGTTGGAGCTGCACTCATCCAGGCAAGAGGAGAGTATTCCATCACACTCCTGACTTGTGCCTTGTAGATGATGGACAAGCATTAGGGAGTCAGGAGGGGAATTACTTGCCACAGGATTCCCAGCCTCTGACCTGCTCTTGTAGCCACAGTATTTATGTGGTTGGTCCAGTTCAGTTTCCAGTCAATGGCAACCCCCAGCATGTTGATGGTGGGGGAATTCATCGATCGTTTTGCTGTTGAATGTCAAGGGCGGATGGTTAGATTCTCTCTTGTTGGCGGTGGTCGTTGTCTGGCACTTTTATGGTGTGAATGTTACTTGCCACTTATCAGCCCAAGCCTGAATGTTGTCCAGTATTGCTGCATGCAGGCACAGACTGCTTCAGTATCTGAGGAGTTGTGAATGGCACTGAACACTGTGCAATCATCAACGAACGTCCCCACTTCTGACAGTTTTTCCCTATCTACCCTGTTCAGACCCATCATCATTTCGAATACCTCTATCAAATCTCTGTTCAACCTTCTCTTCTCCAAAGAAAACAGTCCCAACTTGTCCAATCTATCCACGTAACTGAAGTTCCTCATCCCTGGAACTTGCACTCACAGGAAAGCTGTCAGGTGATTGGTTGGTGAGTAACTGCTATTAGGGAGCATCTGTAAATAGCTAGGTTAGTACACTACTATTAGGGTGCGTGTGTAAATAGCTACAAATTAGAAAAAACTTAAAATTAAAGTTCATGTAACTACCTTACAATTAATTAAGGCACACAAGCAGAAGGGAAAAGCTGGTGAGTCTACTGTTCTGTTTTATTTTAAAGAAGTCAGGTTTATTACTGAGGTTAATACTATAATTGGTAACATTTTGTATTGGTAGGGTATATTAATAGAGGTAAGGTTGATTAGTTTTGGTCAGTGTGCATCACAGGGAAGCGGGTAGGTGATTGGCTGGGTGAGACTTTGTAGCTACAAACAGCGTGAGGGGGAGAGAGCGCAGCGAGGCACAGGGAGCTAGTTAGTGAGTATCTGGTGGGTATTTTCTTACTTTTTTCTTTTCTTTTTACTGCTAATTTTTATATTTTCTCTCACATTTAAGTCTATCTACTAAGTTGAAGCTGAAATGCCAGTAGTCGATAGGTGGTTACCCATTTGTTAATTTTATTTATAATCATTTTATTGTGTTTATTTAACTTCCAATTTTAGTGCAGTAAATAAATAATTCAAGGCATGGCAGGGCTGCTCACACCCATCGAATGCACATTCTGTGGCATGTGGGAACTCCAGGACCCTGCCCATGTCCTGGACAACTATATGTGTAGAAAGTGGCACCAAATGCAAAAAAATCAAGCGCCAAATTTTGGAACTCGATGAGCAGCTGGAGTCACTGAGGTGCATTCGTGAGGATGAGAGATACGTGGATAGCATATTTCAGGAGGTGGTCACCCCGCAGCTTAAGAGAGCGCAGGTAGAGAGGAACTGGGTGGCTGCCAGACTTACAAGAAGGAGCAGGCAGGTAGTACAGGAGACCCAAGGACATCCCACTTTCTAACCAGTATTCAGTTCTGAGTACCAATGGGGGAGAGGGTTCCTCTGGAGGGTGCAGCGAGAGTCATGACCAGAGCACCGTGGGTGGCTCAGCTGTGCAGGGAGGGAGGAAAAAAGACAGGAGAGCAATAGTGTTAGGGGATTCTATAGTTAGGGAAACAGCCAGGTGTTTATGTTGCCACCGACACGATTCCACGTTGCCTCCCTGTGCAAGGGTCATGGATATCATCGAGCGGCTACAGAGCATTCTGGAGGGCAAGGGTGTACAGCCAGAGGTCATGGTCCACATTGGTACCAATTATATAGTCGAAAAAGAGATGAGGTCCTGCAGGCTGAGTTTAGGGAGGTAGGAAAGATGTTAGCAAGCAGGACCTCAAAAGTAGTAATCTCCGGATTACTCCCAAGGCCACGTGCCAGTGAGTATTGAAATAGGAGAATACACCAGATGAATGCGTGGCTGGAGAGATGGTGCAGGATGGAGGGCTTCAGATTTCAGGGATATTGGGACTGGTTCTGGGGAAGGTGGGATCTGTACAAGCCGGACAGTTGACACCTGAACAGGGCTGGGAGGAATATCCTTGCAGGAAGGTTTGCTCGTGCTGTTGGGGATGGTTTAAACTAGGTTGGCAGGGAGATGGGAACCTGAGGGCAGTTTCAGATAGGACAATTTCAGGGCAGGGAACGGGAGGCAGAAAATTAGCGAGTGACTCCGAAAGACAGAAGAAGCAAAGGTTAAAAAGTGTGCAGCGCAGGAATTTGGCAATGTTTAAGGGTATTTATTTAAATGCAAGGAGTATAGCAAATAAAGCCGATGAGCTGAGGGCACAGATATGATATCATTGTTATCATGGAAAGTTGGCTTAAAGAGGGGCAAAAATGGCAGCTCGACATCCCTGGATATAGAGTTTTCAGGCAGGATAGAGAGGGGAATAAAAAAGGAACGGGTGGAGCATTATTAGTTAAGGAATCAATTACAGCTGTGAGGAGGGATGATATACTAAATGAATCATCAAATGAGGCCATATGGGTTGAGCTCAGAAATAAAAAAGGGGCAGTCACACTACCAGGAGTGTACTATCGACCCCCAAATAATGAGAGGGAGATAAAAGAACAAATATGTCGGCAAATTTCTGAGTGCAAAAACTATAGGGCAATAATAGTTGGGGATTTCAATGACCTAATATCAACTGGGATACAAACAGTGTGAAGGGCACAGAGGGCACAGAATTCTTGAAATGCATTTAAGAGAACTTTTTTAGCCAGCATGTAACAGGTCCAACGAGGTGGAGTGCAATTCTAGATTTAGTCTTAGGAAATGAAGCTGGGTAAATTGATGAAGTAGCAGTGGGTGACCATTTTGGAGCTAGTGATCATAATAGTTAGATTTAGCATTATTAGGGAAAAGGACAAAGATCGAACAGGAAAAAAAATTCTAAATTAGAGATTAGAGGAAGGCAAATTTTACGCAGCTGAGAGGTGATCTGGCGAAAGTGGACTGGATACAGCTACTTGAAGGAAAATCAGTGCCAAATCAGTGGGAGGCATTCAAAAGCGAGATTCTACAGGCACAGTGTAGATATGTCCCCACAACGAAAAAGGGTGATACTACCAAATCTAGAGCCCCCTGGTCTTCTGGAAGCATACAGAGTAAGATAAAGCAGAAAAAGAAAGCTTATGACAGTCACAAAAAACTTAATATTATAGAAAGCCGAGAGGTGTTTAGAAAGTGCAGGGGTGAAGTAAAAAAGGAAATTAGAAAAGCAAAGGGAGGAAAGGAAAAAATATTGGCAGGTAAAATAAAGGAAAACACAAAGATGTTTTATCAGTACATTAAGAGCAAAAGGATAACTAAGGAAAGAGTAGGGCCTATCAGAGCTGTACAAGGGAACTTACACGTGGATGCAGAAGATGTGGGCAGGGTTCTTAATGAGTACTTTGTCTCTGTCTTCACAAAGGAGAGGGATGATGCAGACATTGTAGTTAAAGAGGAGTGTGAAATATTAGATACAATAAGTATAATGAGAGAGGAAGTACCAGAGGGTCTGACATCCTTGAAAATGGATAAATTACCAGGGCCAGATGGATTGTATCCCAGGTTGTTAAAGGAAGCCAGGGAGGAAATAGCAGATGTGCTGAGGATCATCTTCAAATCCTCACTAGATACAGCAGAGGTACCAGAGGATTAGAGGTCTGCAAATGTTGTACCATTGTTTAAAAAAGGTGTGAGGGATAGGCCAAATAATTATAGGCTGGTCAGTCTGACCTCGATGGAGGATAAATTGTTAGAATCTATTCGGAGGGGCAGGATAAACTGCCACTTAGAAAGGCACGGATTAATCAGGGATAGTCAGCATGGATTTGTTAAAGGAAAGTCGTGTCTGACAAACTTAATTGAATTTTTTGAGGAAGTAACAAGGAGGATTGATGAGGGTAGTGCAGTGGATGTTGTCTACATGGATTTTAGTAAGGCATTTGACAAGATCCCACATGGCAGACTGGTCAGAAAAATAACAGCCCATGAGGGACAGGGGAATGGGGTGAGTTGGATCCAAAATTGGCTCAGTGACAGGAAACAAAGGGCAGTGGTCGATGGATGTTTTTACGAATGGTCGGCAGTTTCCAGTGGCGTTCTACAGGGCTCAGTGTTGGGTCACTTGCTGTTTGTGGTATATATTAATGATTTGGACTTAAATGTGAGAGGCATGATTGGGAAATTTTCAGATGACACAAAGATTGGCCGTGTAGTTGATAGTGAAGAGGATGGCTGTAGACTCCAGAAAGATGTCAATGGTTTGGTTGAGTGGGCAGAAAAGTGGCAAATGGAATTCAATCCGGAGAAGTGTGAGGTAATGCATTTGGGGAGGGCAAATAAATCAAAGGAATACACAATAAACGGGAGGATATTGAGAGGGGTAGAGAAAGTGAGAGACCTTGGAGTACATGTCCACAGGTCCCTGAAGGTGGCAGGACAGGTAGATAGAGTGGTGAAGAAGGCATATGGAATGGTTTCCTTTATTGGCCAATGTATAGAATACAAAATCAGGGATGTAATGCTGGAACTGTGTAAAACGCTGGTTAGGCCACAGCTGGAGTATTGCATACAGTTCTGGTCACCACATTACAGGAAGGACATAATTGCTCTGGAGAGAGTACAGAGGAGATTTACAAGAATGTTACCAGGGCTTGAAAGTTGCAGCTATGAGGAAAGATTAGATAGGCTGAGGTTGTTTTCCTTAGAACAGAGGAGGCTGAGGGGTGACTTAATTGAGGCGTACAAAATTATGAGGGACCTAGATAGAATAGACAGGAAGGAACCTGTTTCCCCTAGCGAGAGGTCAATTACCAGCGGCCACAGATTTAAGGTGACTGGTAGAAGGATTAGAGGGGACATGAGGAAAAACTTTTTCACCCAGAGGGTGGTGGGTCTCTGGATCGGTGGTGGAGGCAGAAACCCTGAACTCAGTTAAAAAGGTACCTGGACCTGCACCTGAAGTGCTGTAACCTGCAAGTCCATGGACCAAGTGCTGGAAAGTGGGATTAGAATGGGCGGATAGTTTTTTCAGCTGGCACAGGCATGATGGGCTTTATGGCCTCTTTTTGTGCTGTAACCTTTCTATGGTTCTATGGTTTATGGTAGAGTGGGGATATACAGGCCATGAGGTTAGAGATTGTGGGCCAATTCCCTGCCCTTACTGCTGAGTCCCCCTCTCCCCACTCTGTGAGACCCCTCCGTCCCTGACCTACCTTGAGCCTGGTTCCAGCGCTGCTCCTCGGTGTCTGGTGGCTGCAGCTACAGCAGCAACCACTGCCTCCGCGGTGGCGCTGCAGCTGCCAGCCTCTGATTGGCCAGCAGCTCTGCAAGGCCAGGACCTCTGGCGGCGGGGTCTTAAATCGTACGTAAGGCCTGCTGCTGTCAAGTTAAGTGCCTGATTGGCACTCAATTCAGTGGGCCTTCCACACAGGAGTTGATGTGGGGATCTCGGCATCAGCTTCCCCCGACATTGAGAACCTTGCTGCCAGCACAAAGTTCCACCCGATAATTCAGGTCAAAATTAATTGGCATTTGAAAAATTATGGGCTATTAAATGAAAGTCAACAATAATTTGTTAAAGGCAAATCATTTTTGATGAACTTGATTGAATTCTATGATGAAATAATGGAGAGGGTTGATGAGGGTAATATGCTTGATGTGGTGTAAATGGACTTTCAAAAGGCATTTGACAAAATACGACATAATAGACTTATTCACAAAATTGATGCCCAATGGATTAAAGGGACAGTGGTAGGGTAGAGACAAAACTGGCTAAGGGACAGAAAGCAGAGAGTAGTGGTGTTTGGTTGTTTATCAGACTACAGGGATGCATACAGTGGGGTTCCTCAGGGATCAGTATTTGGACAACTGCTCATTTTGATATATATTCATGACCTGGGCTTCGGTATACAGAGCATAATTTCAAAGTTTGCAGGTGAGACAAAACTGAGAAATGTAGTCAAGATTGAGGAGGTTAGTAACAGAACTTCAGGAGGACATAGACAGGTGAAATAGGCAGACAGATGGCAGATGAAATTTAACACAGAAGTATGAAGTGATATATTGTGGTGGGAAGAATCGGAGAGGCAATATGAACCAAATGGTATCATTTTAAAGGGGGTGAGGAACAGAGAGACCTGGAGTGTTTGTACACAAATCTTTGAAGGTGGTAGGGCAAGTTCCGAAGGTTGTTTAAAAAAATACGGGATCCTTAGCTTTATAAACAGAGGGATAGAATATCAAAGCAAGGAAGTTGTGTGAAACTTTTATAAGACACTAGTTAGGCCCCAGTCTGAGTATTGTGTCCAATTCTGGGCACCACACTTTAGGAAGGATGTCAAGGCCTTAGAGAGGGTGCAGTGGAGATTGACCACAATGGTTTCGGGGATGAGAGACTTCAGTTACATGGAGAGACTGGAGAAGCTGGAATTGTTCTGCTTAGAACAGAGAAAGGTAAGGGCAGATTTATTAGAGTTGTTCAAAATCATGAAGGGTTCCAATAAGAAGAAGTGATTTCCAATGGCAGAAGAGTCGGTAACCAGAGGTTGCAGATTTAAGATCATTGGCAGAAGAAGCAGAGGCGTGATGAGAATTTTTTGTTTACACAGTGAGTTGTTGTGATCTGGGACACGCTGCCTGCAAGGGGCAGTGGAAGCAGATTCAATAGTAACTTTCAAATGGGAATTTGATAAATACTCGAACAATTTGCAGGGCTATAGGTAAAGAGCAGGGGAGTGGGATTGATTGGATATCTCTGTCAAAGAGCTGGCACAGGCATAATGGGCCGAATGGCCTCCTTCTGTACTGTATCATTTTATGATTCTATCCTTTATAGCTGGATACTTGGGGATGCCTTGGAGTTGACCCCAGCTTCTTGTTTGATTTCTAACTGGAGGCAACTTGTAATTTCTCCAGCCAGATCTCTATACATGGGAGAAAATGTAAATCAGTGAGGATTTCCTTTTTAGTACTGCCTAAATTTAGTACCAGCCTCTCAAATTGTACAACAGTGCATGATCTCGCAGGAAGTCACCCAGCTCTGACTCAGTGCACTTTCTACAGATGTTGTGTACTTAAAAGGGATAAGCTCCTCATCCATGGTCAGTGTATGTATTCTATTGACAGGGGAATGCCGACTTCTGTAACTAATATCAAACATGTGGCTCTCTACAGGGGTACTGAAAATGATCCAGTTTTAAATAAGCAATTACTAGATGCAAATCCCTTGTGGCCACCCTCATCATTTTGTAATGTATCACTTTAAAGAGCAGTTTCCTCATCTTCAGTAACTGATGACATTCCTCGTGGTTGAGAGGTGCTCTCCTCTACCCATATACAGAGATGGAGTATAAAACACAAACTGTCGTCAGAGGTGACTCACTCTTCTCGGAGAAGGAGCCAACAAAAACTTTTTCAATGCCAAAGACCAAATTTATTAAAATATTGACAACACTGTGGAAGAGCTTTGTAATATCACACAGACGCATCCTTGTGCATGAGGTCCTCTCTGTGCCAGGCTTGGCCTTCATATGACAACCTAATCTGTTAAAAGGGTCAGTGAACTCAAAGCATCAATCAGAAGAGTTGGAAATGATGCAGTCCTCTCAACTCTACAAGTGGTCATTCAGCCTCTTGTGACATTGGGTGCCAGTTATAGTCTTTCTCTGTCTTTCTTCTCACTGCCTGTGCTAATAATCTGTTTCTCTCTACTTTTGATTTTTGCTATTGACCTCTACCACCCTCTCATGCTCCATGGATGGGTGTAAATTCTCTTGGCTCGCATTTTTGCCCAACTTTTTAATGTGCTCCCAGGAAGAGCAAAATTAACTACATGTTTTCCGGCAGTTCAGGCACTTTCCTGTGTGCTAAACAACTGCACAACTGAGTGACCCATTGAAGATCATCTACAAGGCTGCTGCTCAAGTAGCTGAACAGTCAGTTAACCGAGCAATGCATAGAGTAGACAATTCCGCTGCACAGTGTGCACTTCCTGGGAGATATTGAGTGAATGCACACTGTATAAAGAAGGATTTGCAGATCACTGGGACTAAAAGCCGACAAATTCCCCTCGACCTAATGGCCTATGCCCAAGGGGTTTAAAAGAGGTGGCTGCAGGGATAGTGGATGCATTGGTTTTGATCCTCCAGACTTCCTTAGATTCTAGAACGAACCCCGTGAATTGGAAGGTAGCAAATGTAACCCCGGTATTGAAAAGGAAGGAGAGAAAACAGGGAACTACAGGTCAGTTAGCTGACATCAGTAGTAGGAAAATACGAGAATCTATTATTAGGGACGTGATAACAGAGCACTTAAAAAATCGCTAAGCAGAGTCAACATAGATTTATGAAAAGGAATCAAAACAAGAAATGCTGGAAATACTCAGGTCTGGCAGCATCAGTGGAGAGAGAAGCAGAGTTAACGTTTCAGGTCCATGACCCTTCTTCAGCACTGGCAAATATTAGAAATGTAAAAGATTTTACAAAAGTAAAGCTGGAGTGGGGCAAGAGATAACAAAAGAGGTGTTGATAGGACAAGGTCACAGAATAGCTGACCAGAAGGTCATGGAGCAAAGGCAAACAATATGTTAATGGTGTCCCATGGCACCTTCCCCTGCAATCGCAGGAGGTGTAATACCTGCCCATTTACCTCCTCTCTCCTCACTATCCCAGGCCCCAAACACTCCTTTCAGGTGAAGCAGCAATTTATTTGTACTTCTTTCAATATAGTATACTGTATTCGCTGCTCACAATGTGGTCTCCTCCACATTGGGGAGACCAAACACAGACTGGGTGCTTTGCGGAACACCTCCGCTCAGTCCGCAAGCAGGACCCTGAGCTTCCGGTTGCTTGCCATTTCAACACTCCCCCCTGCTCTCATGCTCACATCTCTGTCTGGGATTGCTGCAGTGTTCCAGTGAACATCAACGCAAGCTCGAGGAACAGCATCTCATTTACCGATTAGGCACACAACAGCCTGCTGGACTGAACATTGAGTTCAATAATTTCAGAGCATGATGGGCCCCCATTTTACTTTTATTTTTTAGTTATTTTTTTCTTTTTCCTTTTTAAAATATTTTTTTCTGTGTTTGTTTTATTTTATTTCATCTTAGTTTGTTCACTTTGCTTACCCACTGTTTTTTTCTCATGTTTGTACTTGCGGCTGTTCGGTTTCAGTCCGTTAACACCCTATCTGTACTAATGCTTTGTCTTTCAACACACCATTAATATATTGTTTGCCCTTGCTCCACGACCTTCTGGTCAGCTATTCTGTGATCTTGTCCTATTTACACCTTCTCCTTTGTTATCTCTTGCCCCACTTGCTTATAACCTTTTACATTTCTAATATTTGCCAGTTCTGAAGAAGGGTCACTGACCTGAAATGTTAACTCTGCTTCTCTCTCGACAGATGCTGCCAGACCTGCTGAGTATTTCCAGCATTTCTTGTTTTTATTTCAGGTTTCCAGCATCTGCAGTATTTTGCTTTTATTCCAGTGTATTACCTCCTATCCCATGTGCTTTAATTTTGTTAACCAACCTCCTGTGGGGGGCTTTATCAAAAGCCTTCTGAAAATCCAAGTATATTACGGCGGTTGTCCTCATTCTGGTCGTCCTCACAGTGGGGGCACATCCAGAGGCTGCTGCAACTGAATCATCACCGGGCCCTGCTGCATAGATGCTCCCTATATCAGAGAAGCCAAGGAGGCCAAAGATGATTATGGCGCCCAGTGAGGGTGGCACCCTCATCCTCCCCAGTGACATCCTTAAAAAAGCATGGGTTCCAGCACTGACCCTTGGGAACACCAGTGTCTACCATCCTCCAGTCTGAAAAACAACCATTTACCATGACTGGCTGTTTTCTGTTCTCAAGCCAATTTTTTACCCAAGCTGACACTGACCCACTTATTCCATAAGCCTCAATTTTGTTAACCAGCCTTTTATGTGGTACTTTGTCAAACGCTTTCTCAAAATCCATATAGACAACATCCATTGCTTTCCATTCATCAATCTTCTCTGTTACTCCATCAAAAAATTCAATTAGGTTAGTCAAGCACGGTCTGCCTTTTACAAATCTGTGCTGGTTCTCCTTAATTAACTCACACCTCTCCTAGTGCCTATTGATTTCTTTTCGCTGATTATTGCTTCTAAAACCTTGCCCAGCACTGATATTAAACTAACTGGCCTGTAGTTACTAGGAATATCCTTACTTCTTCTTTTGGGCCTCCTTATCTCGAGAGACAATGGATACGCGCCTGGAGGTGGTCAGTGGTTTGTGAAGCAGTGCCTGGAGTGGCTATAAAGGCCAATTCTAGAGTGACAGGCTCTCCCATAGGTGCTGCAGAGAAATTTGTTTTTCGGGGCTGTTACACAGTTGGCTCTCCCCTTGCACCTCTGTCTTTTTTCCTGCCAACTGCTAAGTCTATTCAACTCGCCACATTTTAGCCCTGTCTTTATGGCTGCCCGCCAGCTCTGGCGAACGCTGGCAACTGACTCCCACGACTTGTGATCAATGTCACAGGATTTCATGTCGCGTTTGCAGACGTCTTTAAAGCGGAGACAAGGACGGCCGGTGGGTCTGATACCATTGGCGAGCTCGCTGTACAATGTGTCTTTGGGGATCCTGCCATCTTCCATGCGGCTCACATCCTTACACACTTTCTTGAATAAGGGTGTCACATTTGTCACTCTCCAATCCTCTGGCACCTCCCCTGTATCTAGGGAAGATTATGGCAAGGCCTTCCGCTATCTCCATTCCCACTTCCTTTAGCAACCTGGGATGCGACTTATCCACTCTAAGCATAACCAGCCTTTCCAGTATATCCAGCCTGTCAATTTTCACCCCATCCATTATCTCTACCAGCTCCACTTCTACTGATATTTCATCAGCATCCTCTTCCTTATTAAACACTGACACAAAGTACTCATTAAGTATTCTAGCCTTGCCCTGTGCCTCTAAGTATATACCACCCTGACTCTTGTCTTACTACTGGCTTACTATTTACATGCCGGTAGATGATTTTTGCGTTCCCTTTTATGTTGACTGCCATTCTATTCTCATTTTTTCTCTTTGCCAGTCTTATTTTCCTCTTCACTTACCCTCTCAAATTATTGTATTTTTCCTGGTTCTCGCTTGAAGAATTCACCTGACATGCATCATACACCTTTTCTCGTTTCATAATATTCTCTATCTCCCTCGTCATCCAAGGAGCCCTGTCTTTGGTTCCCTTACCTTTTGCTCTTTGTTAGAATGTACCTATCCTGTACCTGAAACATCTCCTCCTTAAAGATCACCTGTTGTTCCATTACATTTTTTTCTGTCAGTCTTTGGCTAGATCCCCTCTCATCCCATTGACGTTAGCCCTCTTCTAATTGAGAAATTCTGCTTTAGATTGTTCCTTTCTCTTCTCCATTACTAATCTAAACCTTATGATATGATGATCACTCTTACCCAAGTGTTCCCCCACAGACAATTGGCCCACCTCATTCCCCAGCACCAGATCCAGCAATGCCTCCTTCCTAGTTGGACCGAGAACATACTGATCAAGGAAGTTCTCCTGAATACATTTTAGAAATTCCTCCTCCTCCTTAGCCTTTACTTTAACATTATCCCAATTGATATTTGGGTAATTAAAGTCCCCCAATATCACCACTCGATAGTCCTTTCACATCTCTTTGATTTCCCTGCAGATTTTCTCCTCGATCTCTCTCTCTCCCTATTTGGAGGCCTATAGAATACCCCCAATCATGCGATCATATCCTTTTAACATCTCAAATCTAACCAAATGGATTTTGTCTCTGCCCTCTCAAGGACATCCTCCCTTTCCAACACTACAATGCCTTCGCTAACCCCACTCCCTTTTCTCCTTCCCTATCTTTTCTAACCACTTTGTATCCTTGTATATTAAGCACCCAGTCCTCACTACTTTTAAGCCACGTTTCCATTATTGTCACTACATCATATTCCCTGGTGCTAAAGATCATCAGAAACCGCAGCTCTTTCATCCAATCAAAATAGGCTTTAGAAGGAAGCTGAAGTTATGAAAAAAAAGCTGCTCACGAGGGGAAGGAGAAGCTTTTCACAAAAGAGGCCAATAATATTCTGCTACAGTAAGCATTTGGGAAGATTTATCATTGTATTCTGAAACCATAATGGATATAATTCATTGTTTTATAAAGCAATGAATGTTGGCCGTATTTCAAAACTATCAAAAACATGGAGCTTGATTCTGTAGAAGAGAAGGCTGAGGGGTCAACTGATTACATGATGACAGGGTTTGACAGCGTAGATGTAAAGATGTTTCCACTTGTGGGAGAGACCAAAACTAGGGGTCTTAAATATAAAATAGGCACAAATAAATGAAATAGGGAATTCAGGAGAAACTTTTTTATCCAGAAAGTGGCGAGAATGTTGAGGTGAATACTATAGATCCATTTAAGGCGCACGAAGGAGAAGGGAATAGAAGGATATGCAGATGGGGTTCGATGGCACAGGATAGAAGGAGATTCATGTGGAACATTTTCACATGGACTAGTTGGTCTGAATGGCCTTTTTCTCTGCTGTGCATTCTTTGTGTGAGTACCTATGTCCTCACAGACTATCTTAAATAAAAGACACAGGCCATGAGATTTCAAGAGTGGGGGCTAGGAATTGGATCGCCTTGTTTTTTGGGCAACAGGGTCACGTCTCGTGACCTGTCCGTGCCCATTCAGATCAAGGTGAGCACCACATGATTTTGGTGTGCTCACCTTATCTGAAGGATCGGAGCCTCAGGTCGAGCAGGTCCCACGCTGCTCTCCTCTCCTAAACGCTGCCTGCAGCCTCCAAGCTCTGCAGGGTGGACCAGGCAGCGTTGTTTGCAAGCCACATTGTCCAGCCAGCTTTCCCTTCTTAAATACAGGCCCCCTATTGAAGGGAAGCTGCACTGCTGAAGTGAAGGCTGCTTGTCAACCAACTGGGAAGATTGCAGGAAGCAGAATGGCACAGCACGCAAGGTAGCAAACTCTCGGGTTTAGTGAAACACAAACAAGAAGTGTTGGAAATATTCAGCAGGTCTGGCAGCATCAGTGGAGAGAGAAGCAGAGTTAACGTTTCAGGTCTGTGACCTTTCATCAGAACCCAGGTTTAGTGACGCTGCCTTGGAGGATCTGGTAGCCCAAGTGGAATCCAGGAGGTAGGCTATGTTTCCCCGGGTAGGCGGGAAGCCCCATGCACCAGCCTGAAGAGGGAATGGGAGCGCATTGCCAGGGAGGTCAATGCCCAGAGTCTGGTGCCAACTACATGGTAGCAGTGCCAGAAAAAGTACAATGGCCTCATATGGGTGATCAAGTTGAGTGAATGCATTCTCATATTACATATCATGACCACCACTCTCACACTGCTCAATGCACCACATCCCTATCACTCACCCGGCAGCATTTCCTGGCAGTTAGGACTCACACCTAACCTCCACATACCGCACCTCACCCACACACACTTTCCAATGCTGCCAACCTCACACCAACATCTCGCTGCCTCCACAGACCTTCAGCTATTCAGCTGTGGTAGGCATATCACCTAAGATTAGTGCCACACAATCACCGACAGTCTGCCCTATCTCTTGCTGGAGAAGTTCATGCACAACACCAGGAAGACCCAGAAAACCAGAATGGAAGCTGCCTGACTCCATCCCTTGAACCCCCTTGAAGAGATGGTACTCCAGATCTTGGGTCTGCAGGCGACATAGTCAATATTCCCTCTAAGTTTTTGTTGTACTGGACATGCTGCAAACTCCTCTGAGTACAACTTGTCAAGAAAACCCTATGTGCCAAATGAGAAATATGAATTCATCAGTTGGAAACTTACATTAGACTTTTGATGGAGAAAATTCTATAGTTAACTTTTAAAAAAACTGGCAGCCAAGATGGCCACCACAATTTGCATCAGAAACACCTTTGCACATTCCAAGGCCCAACCGGAGCCAGAAGTATAACAAGAAGCCCAGCCAAGATAGTGCTTTGGCTAACTGAGTAGATTATCCAGAACACCCTTGTTAACAGGTCATTCAAAGCCATCTTGAGGCATTCATAAGTGGAGACGTCCCTCCAGGAGGTAAACACTGACAATACCATCTGAGAGAGGTTTTGGGTTTTAGAGCTCAGACCTCATTAAAAACAAAGGGCATTGAGAGAACCATGTGAAAAACTGGGAGTTTTGTTACACACACAAGAGACAAGCAGGATTGTGCAGCAGCAGAGAAGGCTGTGTGCCTCCCTTTCTTTCTCTCTCTCGCTCTCTCTCTCTCCAGAAAACATCGCGTTTGAAAACTGTCTCTAATTGTGGACCCTCCAAGCGTACAGACTGCTACAGCCAGAGACCAGGGGAAGAGAGCCACCTACAATTCTGTCTCCAAGAAAACCCTGAGCAAAGTGGGCCAGCCACAAAGTGCACTTTGACCAGCCAATGACTTCAAGAATACAACTCCATCCGGAAGACCACTGAATCATCCAACCACAGACTGTGTATTAACTTTTATTTATTCTGGACTTTAATCCAAACAAAAAAACCTACTTTCCACTTTGTAATCTATCTGTGTGTGTGTGATCCTCGTGTGAATGTGTGCGTGAATATGTAGCGTATTTTTTTATTATTTTAAATCGGGTTTAACTCGATGACTATAATAAACTTACCTCTTTGTTGTTTAAACCCAAGAAAACTTGTCCAATTGGTTCTTTCATGATCACGTTAAAGGTAAAAGGTAAAACACTCACTTGGGGGTAAGTACAACCATAGATTAAAAAGGAATAAGCCCTGTTGCAGTTAAATAAGAGGAAGGGGAAGAGGGGCAACTGCGATCCGTTCCTCACCTTGAACTTCCTTGTTCATTCCCAGCTTACATTTTAAAGTCACTAAAATTTCATGTAGTTGTGAGCAGCCTGTTTAGTTCAAGGTGTGGTCCATTCCAGATTGCTGTGCAACTAAACATGCTTGTTCCTGAGGGGAAACCTTGCTCCCTTCCCACTGGTCCCATTCCCCTTCTTCTCTCAGGACCCATTTCACCCCCACTTCCCACTAGTCCAAATCCACATGTCTTCTTACATGCCACATTCTACTTCTACTCTCACACGTCCCAATCCACTTCCCTTCTCAGTGGTCCTATTCCCTCTCTATTCACATGTCCCATTCTACCTCTCCTCACACATCCCACACCTAGATTGTTAACTCCCTTTCTTGACACATGAGCTCATACTTTCAGGAGAGGTGATAAAATGCAAAAGGAGCAGGGAGGATGCAAACAGCTTGAAAGACTGGGGTTATATCATAAACAACCTTAAAAATCCATTCATCTCACCAAACAGTGGAATAAAACACACATAATCTGGCCCCTCAGCCATTATCCATTCACCTAGACAGCTTCAAATAACCTGTGGCTTCCAAGCTGGTCTATGTGGCTCAGTCAATGTTCCATATCTACATATGATTAATAAGCAGATCTGTATCAAAAACCTGCCTGTCAGAAAGCATTTCCTCATAGTAAAGGAGTCTCTAAGCAACAGTGATCATAACATGATGAGTTTCACATTCAGTTTGAGGGTGAGAAGTGTGAGTCTAAGACTTAGCGTCTTAAACTTAAATAAAGACAATTACAAGGGTATGAGGACAGAGTTGGCTAAAGTGAGCTGGGAAAAAAGATAGGACAGTAGAGAAGCAGTGGCAGACATTTAAGGAGATATTTCATAACACTCAGCAAAGATATATTCCAGTGAGAAAGAAAGACTCTAGGGGAAGGATGCACCATCTGTGGCTAACTAAGGAAGTTAAAGATAGTATCAAATTGAAAGAAAAAGCAGACAATGCTGCAAAGATTAGTGGTAGGTCAGAAGATTGGACAGATTTTAAAGACCAGCAAAGAATGATATAAAATTAAGGGAGAAATTAAAGTATGAGAGAAAGCTAGCTGGAAATATAAAAACAGTAAGTGTTTCTACAAGTATTTAAAAAGGAAGAGTACCTCAAGTGTGCATTGGTCCTCTAGTGAGTGAGTCTGGGGAATTAATAATGGGAAACAAAGAAATGGCGGAAGTGTTGAACAGGTTTTTTTGGTCTGTCTTCACTGTAGAATACATTAAAAAATCCCCAAGATACTTGAAAATCAAGAAGTAAAAGGGACGGGGGAACTTAGAACAATCACCAGGAAAAAGGTACTGGGAAAACTATTAGAACTAAAGGTTAACTAGTCTGCTGGACCCGATGGCCTGCATCCGAGGGCCTTAAAAGAAGTGGCTGCAGAGACTGTAGATGCATTAGTTGTAATCTTCCAAAATTCCCTAGATTCTGGAAATTTCCCAGTGGATTGGCAAATCGCTAATGTAACACCACTATTCAAGAAAGGAGGGAGACACAAAGCAGGAAACTACATGCCAGTCAGCCTAACATCTGTCATAGGGAAAATGATCAAATCCATTATTAAGAAGGTTATAGCAGGACATTTATAAATTCATAATGTGATCAGGCAGAGTCAACATTGATTTGTGAAAGGGAAATTGTGTTTGACTAATTTATTAGAGTTCTTTGAGGAAGTAACAAGCAAGGTGGATAAAGGGGAACCTGTACATGTGGTGTGCTTGCATTTCCAAATTCGATTAAGGTGCCACATCAAAGATTACTACACAAAATAAGAGTTCATGATGTAGGGGGTAACATATTAGCATGGACAGAGGATTGGTTAGCTAACAGGAAGCAGAGAGTAGGGTTAAATGGGTCATTTTCGGGTTGGCAGGATGTAACTAGTGGAGTGCCACAAGGATCAATGCTGGGGCCTCAACTATTTACAATTTATATCAATGACTTGGATGAAGGAACCAAATGTATGGTAACTAAGTTTGCAGATGGCACAAAGATAGGTAGGAAGGTAAATTGTGAGGACATAAAGGTCGGGATTTTATGTGGTCCCCTGAGGTAAGGTTGGAGGCAGGGGGGTGGGGAGGAGCATGGAGTATCGTGACAGGTGGCAGGGGTGTGGAGGGCCTGTCACCTCCCCATTGCTGAGCGATCTTCCCTGGGGTGGGATATCCCAGCAAATGCCTTCCTGCCCAGAGGTCAATTGAGGCCCTTAAGTGGATGATTAATGGCCAATTAAGGGCCTTTCCCCGCTGGCTCTGGGATCGTACCAACGGTGGGGGGTGCCTCTGCCATGCGGGGAGGGCGCCTTGTAATATGAGGCATACTTCCTGCGGGCTTGGGTGGGGTCCCTCCTCCATGGACAATCTGTGGTCCACAGAGGAACCCCACTGGGAACCACTTTACCTCCTGGGACTCCCCCTCCCCCTGGACTGCATGACCACACCACCCACCCACATTGCTGGGCTCTTCTGGACAGGCCCAGTAACCCCGCCTCACTTACCTGAGGTCCGGGGTTCCAGCGCTGGGCCTGGGTCCAAGGCCTCTGCAGTACCGGCAGTAGCCACCACTCCCAGTGCTCCTGCTGATACTGCTGAGCTGCTTGAGGCTCAAGGGACTGAATGGCCTACTCCTGCTCCTAATTCGTATGTTTGTACATATATTAGCTGCTCATTGACTTCTTTGGCGTCTGTGGACGTGAAAGAAACTCCAGGATGGTATGTTGCCTCCCTGGTGCCAGGGTCAAGGATGTCTCTGAACGGACAGGGGGCATTCTGAAGGGGGAGGGTGAACAGCCAGAGGTTGTGGTACATATCGGTACCAACGACATAGGCAGGAAGAGTGACGAGGTCCTGCAAGGGGAGTTTAGGGAGTTAGGTAGAAAGTTAAAAAACAGGACCTCTAGGGTTGTAATCTCTGGATTACTCCCTGTGCCACGTGCCAGTGAGGCTAGAAATAGGAAGATAGTGCAGCTAAACACGTGGCTGAGCAGCTGGTGTAGAAGGGAGGGTTTCCGATATCTGGACCATTGGGCTCTCTTCAGGGACAGATGGGACCTGTACAAGAAGGACGGGCTGCATCTAAACTGGAAGGGCACAAATATCCTGGCTGCAAGGTTTGCTAGCGTCACTCGGGAGGGTTTAAACTAGTGTGGCAGGGGGGTGGGAAGCAGAGCAGTAGGACAGCTAGTGAAGTAAATGAGGAGGACATAGTAAATAAGGCCAGTAGGACTAAGAGGAAGAGCAGGCAGGGAGATGTTGCTGAGCACAGCGGGACTGGTGGACTGAAGTGCATTTGTTTCAATGCAAGAAGTATAACAGGTAAGGCAGATGAACTTAGAGCTTGGATTAGTACTTGGAACTATGATGTTGTTGTTATTAGAGACTTGGTTGAGGGAAGGGCAGGATTGGCAGCTAAATCTTCCAGGCTTTAGAAGCTTCAGGCAGGATAGAGGGGGATGTAAAAGGGGTGGGGGAGTTGCATTACTAGTTAAGGAGAATATCACAGCTGTACTGCGGGAGGACACCTCAGAGGGGTCGTGCAGCGAGGCAATATGGGTGGAGCTCAGGAATAGGAAGGGTGCAGTCACGATGTTGGGGGTTTACTACAGGCCTCCCAACAGCCAGCGGGAGGTAGAGGAGCAGATATGTAGACAGAGTTTGGAAAGATGTAAAGGTAACAGGGTTGTGGTGGTGGGTGATTTTAACTTCCCCTATATTGACTGGGACTCACTTAGTGATAGGGGCTTGGATGGGGCAGAATTTGTGAGGAGCATCCAGGAGGGCTTCTTGAAACAGTATGTAGATAGTCCAACTAGGGATGGGGCCATTCTGGACCTGGTATTGGGGAATGAGCCCGGCCAGGTGGTCGAAGTTTCAGTAGGGGAGCATTTCGGGAGCAGTGACCATAATTCCATAAGTTTTAAGGTACTTGTGGATAAGGATAAGAGTAGTCCTCGGGTGAAGGTGGTAAATTGGGGGAAGGCTAATTATAACAATATTAGGCAGGAACTGAAGAATTTAGATTGGGGGCGGCTGTTTGAGGGTAAATCAACATCTGACGTGTGGGAGTCTTTCAAATGTCAGCTGATTAGAATCCAGGACCAGCATGTTCCTGTGAGGAAGAATGACAAGTTTGGCAAGTTTCGGGAAGCTTGGATAACACGGCATATTGTGAGCCTAGTCAAAAAGAAAAAGGAAGCATTTGTTAGGGCTGGAAGGCTAGGAACAGATGAAGCATTTGAGGAATATAAAGACAGGAGGAAGGAACTTAAGCAAGGAGTTAGGAGGGCTAAAAGGGGTCATGAAAAGTCATTGGCAAACAGGATTAAGGAAAATCCCAAGGCTTTTTATACATATATAAAGAGCAAGAGGGTAACCAGGGAAAGGGTTGGCCCACTCAAGGACAGAGATGGGAATCTATGTGTGGAGCCAGAGGAAATGGACGAGGTGCTAAATGAGTACTTTGCATCAGTATTCACCAAAGAGAAGGACTTGGTGGATGATGAGCCTCGGGAAGGGAGTGCAGATAGTCTCGGTCATCTTATTATCAAAAAGGAGGAGGTGTTGGGTGTCTTGCAAAGCATTAAGGTAGATAAGTCCCCAGGGCCTGATGGGATCTACCCTAGAATACTGAGGGAGGCAAGTGAAGAAATTGCTGGGGCCTTGACAGAAATCTTTGCATCCTCATTGGCTGCAGGTGAGGTCCCAGAGGACTGAAGAATAGCCAATGTTGTTCCTTTGTTTAAGAAGGGTGGCAAGGATAATCCAGGAAATTATAGGCCGGTGAGCCTTACGTCAGTGGTAGGGAAACTATTAGAGAGGATTATTCGGGACAGGATTTACTCCCATTTGGAAACAAACGAACTTATTAGCGAGAGACAGCATGGTTTTGTGAAGGGGAGGTCGTGTCTTACTAATTTGATTGAGTTTTTTGAGGAAGTGACGAAGATGATTGATGAAGGAAGGGCAGTGGATGTTATCTATGTGGACTTTAGTAAAGCCTTTGACAAGGTCCCTCATGGCAGACTGGTACAAAAGGTGAAGTCACACGGGATCAGAGGTGAGCTGGCAAGATGGATACAGAACTGGCTCGGTCATAGAAGACAGAGGGTAGCAGTGGAAGGGTGTTTTTCTGAATGGAGGGATGTGACTAGTGGTGTTCCGCAGGGATCAGTGCTGGGACCTTTGCTGTTTGTAGTATATATAAATGATTTGGAGGAAAATGTAGCTGGTCTGATTAGTAAGTTTGCGGACGACACAAAGGTTGGTGGAATTGCGGATAATGATGAGGATTGTCAGAGGATACAGCAGGATATAGATTGGTTGGAGACTTGGGCGGAGAAATGGCAGATGGGGTTTAATCTGGACAAATGTGAGGGAATGCATTTTGGAAGGTCTAATGCAGGTGGGAGGTATACAGTAAATGGCAGAACCCTTAGGAGTATTGACAGGCAGAGAGATCTGGGCGTACAGGTCCACAGGTCACTGAAAGTGGCAACGCAGGTGGATAAGGTAGTCAAGAAGGCATACGGCATGCTTGCCTTCATCGGTCGGGGCATAGAGTATAAAAATTGGCAAGTCATGTTGCAGCTGTACAGAACTTTAGTTCGGCCACACTTAGAATATTGCGTGCAATTCTGGTCGCCACACTGCCAGAAGGACGTGGAGGCTTTGGAGAGGGTACAGAGGAGGTTTACCAGGATGTTGCCTGGTCTGGAGGGCATTAGCTATGAGGAGAGGTTGGATAAACTCGGATTGTTTTCACTGGAACGACGGAGGTGGAGGGGCGACATGATAGAGGTTTACAAAGTTATGAGCGGCATGGACAGAGTGGATAGTCAGAAGCTTTTTCCCAGGGTGGAAGAGTCAGTTACTAGGGGACATAGGTTTAAGGTGCGAGGGGCAAAGTTTAGAGGGGATGTGCGAGGCAAGTTTTTTACACAGAGGGTGGTGAGTGCCTGGAACTTGCTGCCGGGGGAGGTGGTGGAAGCAGATACGATAGCGACGTTTAAGAGACATCTTGACAAATACATGAATAGGAAGGGAATAGAGGGGTACGGTCCCCGGAAGTGCAGAAGGTGTTAGTTTAGGCAGGCATCAAGATCAGCGCAGGCTTGGAGGGCCGAATGGCCTGTTCCTGTGCTGTACTGTTCTTTGTTCTTTGTTCTTTGACACTATATCCATTATGTGTGTTTATCTGACCATGAAGAACCATGCCCACTGGGTTTGTGACCTTTGTAGACCATTTGGCTCCAGGTTGAGTCCAGGGCCATTGAAAGCTGCTGAGTGGGGAGCACTCCCGAGTCTCGGTCTAATCCAGGGCTGACAACCAGAAACTCTGCGAGCTCCATCACTTTCACCTTGCTCAAACCCTTTCCTCACAGGCCACCAGCTACCAGGGAATTTTCCCGAGCCTCTCCCACATGTACACTCCTTGATTGATGAATTTGGAGTGCTCTCACCTTCTGAAGCTCAGTCTCTTGGAGGGCCCCAAGGCCTTGTCTGGCACCTTTCTGTGTGTTACTCACTTCCAGACACATCTTCTACTTCCCTACTTGAGCTTACTACTCCTCCAATCACAGATTCCCTCTCTCCCACGCTCACTGCTCCTCCAATCACAGATTCCCTCTCTCCTGTTCTCACTACTCTTCCAATCACAGACTCCCTCTCTCCCACGCTCGCTGCTCCTCCAATCACAGATTCCCTCTCTCCTGTTCTCACTACTCTTCCAATCACAGACTCCCTCTCTCCCACGCTCGCTGCTCCTCCAATCACAGACTCCCTCTCTCCCATGCTCATTGCTCCTCCAATCACAGACTCCCTCCCTCCCGCGCTCACTGCTCCTCCAATCACAGCTTATACCTCTCTCCTGCGTTCATTGCTCCTCCAATCACAGATTCCCTCACCTCTCCTGCATTTATTACTCCTCCAATTGTAATATTTCTTGTTTCTTTGGTATGTGAACTATTGTAAGATTCATGGGGCACCAAGTAATATCCAAAGAATATATGGACTTTTATTAAACGTAGCTGGTCCAAAAGCTCCTGCACGAGTACACCTAAACAAAGCTCACTCTGTCAGGCTACACCTACAACTCCCTGGTCATGTGTGATCTGACATCACTTCCTCTGGTGACCTTCACTTACAGCATCTTAAGGTTGTCCTGCAACATCCCCCTTTTTTGCAAAGATAAAAACATATGTACAATATACAATGATGTCACAGTTCGGACTAACTATACATGAGTTAAAAAAAAACATAATTTACAAGTAAGCAAATTTAACACTCTCTAAAACTTAGAGGAGGTTTGTTTATCTGTCCTGATCTTGTTATTGTGAACCTCTTCTCAGAGCTGAGTTTGTCTTCACGACTCCTCTGAGACTCTGGTGACTCGGAACTCTGGTTAGCATGTTCTTCCTCTGTGCTCGTAACCTCTGTACGTTCATCTTCAGACTTTGTATTCGAACGTGTCGACAATGCTACAGGGTTGTCACATGTAATGTTGTCATACAGCTCTCTGAGTTGACTTCAGTTCTATCAGAGAATCACACCATTGGGTGTCTGGACCTTGTATGATCTGGGCTGGTCACATATCCGAGCAATTTCAGCACCGAACCATAATTGAGGACTCTGACCTTCTGTCTGACTCGCAATCGAGCTAATTCTGGTCCTGCTTGCCTGTCAGACGTTGCCTTCATCTTCCCTTGTTTGGAAAGCTTAGAAAAATGATGACTGGCAACATCACCAATCACTGGCAATCCCCTAGCTCCGGGTACTTGCTGCAATGAACTGAAGCCCGAGGAGAGACTCCCAGTCATATCACCTCTTCGTGTCATGGACTGGCCCAATACACTCGACCTGTTTATTTTCTACCATCATTGGTGTGTTACTGACTTCATGTATTGTGACAATTTATAGAGCTCAGCACACTGGAAGTCCTGCAACAGCTGGTCGAGTTGTGTCTACAATATAAAACATTTGTGGTAGCCATTCGGAGCTTCCATAGCTGCACTGTAAGGTTATTGTTCCAATGCACTTGATTGGAGAACCATTGTAGGCAGTCAGCCTAGCCATGATGGACCATATCATAGATTCCCATTTCTTTAAATACATGTCCTTCAGTATAAGGATGAGCAGAATATTTGCACTTGCTCTGGTGTCAGATTTTACTCTAAGTTTTTGCTTGTCACGCTTCTGTGGACATATAATCCTGATCATGGTAAATACCTCAGATTGTGTGATAGCATTGACATGCTGATCCACATTCACTATGAGAAATGCTTGCTTGCTGTTTGCACAAGTGCACTCTGCATCCGTGTCCTCCTGACAATCTGTCTCTCTGCTGACCTGATGTACCTGCTTGGGCTTTTGTTGCGTTTGCCATCCTGTCTTGTAGATGTTCACTTTGCATATGATCTGCTAACATTCCTGTGTGCAGTATCTGAGCTCAGTCTTCCGCACTGCCTTGCCCAATGTCCTCACATTCCACAAGCTTTGCACTGGTCCTGGTACGCCGGACAACTGCCAATTGGGTGAATCAGGCCACGTTTTCCACAAGGCTTAGCAGACATCTGAGACTTGGTTACCATACCAATTGTCGTAGCTGCCCCTAACGCTTGTAACTGTTGGCGCCCAGCCATGATGGCTTCAAATTTTGTTCCATCATTCAGTAGTGCATCTATGCTGTGCCCTTCCTTCTTTTCTAGCAGGTCTTTTTGAAAGGCCTCTAGTGGGGTCGATGCAATCACTAGCTTTATAATCCATTCTGACAATTCAATATCTGTGAAATCCTATTCTCAAGCTTTGTCTCGGCACCTTACAGCAAACTGATCAATGGACTTTGCCTTTGCTGATAGGTCATAAGCTCAAGCCTATGTACTCAGAAATTGTCCTTTACCTTCAGTTGCTCCTCCAGGAATGTCCATAGCTTGTGAGGGTCCTTCTGATCCTCAGCTGACAATCCTGATGTGCTGATCCATTATAGGCCCTCGTTGCCCAGTGCAATTTTGATTTTTATCACTTGTTTCTGTGGTTCACTCACTTCTTGATCCAGGAAACACAGTTCCATCTGCTGTTGAAACAGTTTAAATTCAGACACTATATCCAACGTCTTCCAATCCATAATTGGATACCTGAATGCTATTTTCAGAATGATCCTGCTGTTTCACAAATATAGGCTTTTTCACAGGTTTTCTTTTTAACAGGCACAATTCTGTTACAGACTCTCTGCTTTACAGGTTTTCTGTCTCACAGGTACAGCTTTCTGTTTCCTTTTTTAGATAAGCTCATTTTTGCAGGCCTGCTCCTTTTAAGAGTGAGAGACTATAGCAGCTTTTTTGTTTACACAACTCATTCATTTTTTTAAACTGTGAGATGACAGCTTTCTTTGTTTACACAGCTTGTCTTTTTTTAAAACTAAGAGAGCAGTTTTTTTCTCTCTGCAGAGAGGTTCAGTTTGCAGTACCAACAACTGCCACAACCAGCCTTTTCCTTTGTGCTGAACCTCTCGTGGTGCTGTTGAACTCTTCCTGATCTTTTTGGCTTAGACCCTGCCTACAGAAAGACCTGGGAAATCCAATGCAATCATGGCTACAGTTATGCTTTTTCAAATTTTTCAATCCATAGCCAGAGTAGTTGAAAGCTCCGATCTCCTGGCAAATTGCCTGCTGCACTCAGAGTTTTGACACCTCCCGGGGTTCTGTTTGCAGTCTGAGCTCACTGCACTGTTGTGGGGTTTTCAGCCAATTGCACCCCTGGTAAGCAACCTGCTGTCCCTTGCTCTCTCTTGGTGTGTTCTTCAGAAAAAAATCAAACATTGCCATGATGTAATATTTGGTGCTCTTCAGAAAAATATATCCCAAATGTTGCTACCATGTATTATTACTTGTTCCTTTGGTATGTCAACTATTGTAAGATTCACAGGACTCCTTTATGCCCCTTCTCAACTGCATCCTCACCCTCATTCTGAGGTGTGGCACCAAGAGAAAGCTGAACATGCTATGACTATGTAATTCCTGCTTTCCTCCCTTACCCCCATTCCCTCACCTCAACGCTCCTCTTCTGTTTTTATGCTTTCAGATACCCAAGACCTGCTGCCTGAGCAGCCTCAGAGGAAGCAGAATTAAGAGCAGCAGCAATCCCGTGACAGTGATGAAGAGGAACCGTCACGTGATCTTACAATCCCAGCCACCAACTGACACTCTGCAAATTTTACAGCCTAGTTTAGAGTCGGGATCAGCACGTGGTGAGTCACTGGGCACAAGTGGGCAGCATACAGGAAGAGGCTGATGAGGAAGAACACCAAGATGCTTGGTGCATTGGACGACCTGTCCTTTCACTGTGTAGGAGCATGGTGGAGTCCAGCTCCAACATGGCACAGGTTATCATGCAGGGTTTGGAGCCCAGCCTTTGCAGTGTGGAAGTGGTGGCAAACTCCATGACAGCACCGGTGGATCCATTCATGATGCAGTGTCTGGTGGCTGATGTCTCAGATTCCACTGCAGCACAGGGAGAAGCCACCCAACACCTTAGTGCTGCAGTGGAAGCTCAGACTGAGGTCATGAGATCCAAGCTTGCTGCCATGCAGGATCAGACTGCTGCCATCATGGCTGTGGATCTCAGTGCTCAAAGGGATTTGCAGGCTCTCACAGCAGTCCAGCAATCCGTGCTCCAGCAGATTATGAGGATTGCTGAGGTGCTGCTCCAGGGGGGAGTGACAGTGACATTGGGGAACTGGTGCATCCACGTTGGGATGGGAAGTTGTTGAAGTGGAGCCGCACAATTCACTTTGTCACAGTCTGTCCACTTACACAGGGTCCAGGTTGCCTCCTCCCTCACTGCCTCCCTCCTTGCAAAGCTTCCCCTCTCTGCCTCCTCCTTTCCATTTCCTGGTCATGTTGTAGAACAGGAGGCTCTGCACCAACTGCCCCAATACCTGGGTTAGCTAGTCCCCTGTCCTCCTTGGCCATGTTCAGAAAGTGGCAAAAAGCACCTCGAAGTACCCAGCACAGTGCTTTCACCAACTGTGTCTGAGCAAACGTTACATGGTCCCAACATGCACCTGACCTTTGGGAGTAATGTAACAATTCGTAGCCAGGGCCTGCAGAGTCCAACTTTGGAATCCTGGTGTTGTGTCAGCCGATTGGACTGTGCAATGTCAGGATAGCGTCAATTCAAGGTCATCTGGTGCATGCTGGGGGCTGCGCAGTGCAGGTCGCACAAGAGAAGTGGCACATGGCCTCCATAATGCCACTACAAACAACACCACAGTTCCTAAACCTGGTGGCAGTGTGACAGAGTGCAGCCCCATTGATGAGGAAGACAAAACCCAACCTAAATTGCAGCGACTGGGTCATTTACACTTTTTCTCAATGACAAGGGAGCTAATGCCGTGCCCAGCAGGGTTACTGGTCCACCCTTAGAGAAGAGAAGTTTAAGAGGAGATTTGATAGAGGTGTTCAAAATCTTGAGGGTTCTAGACAGAGTAGGTAGGGAGAAACTGTTCCCATTAGCAGAAAGGTCAAGAACCATTGGACAGCGATTTAAGGTGATTAACAAAAAAACCAGAAGTGACATGAGGAAAATCTTTCTTACGCAGCCAGTGGTGAGGATCTGGAATGCACTGCCTGAGTGTGTGGTGGAGGCAGACTCAATTGTGGCTTTCAAACGGGAATTGGATAAACACCTGAGAAGAGAAAATTTGCAGGGCTACAGGGAAAAGGCAGAGGAGTGGGACTAGCTGAGTTGCTCTTGCAGAGAGGGCAGCACAGTGGCGCAGTGGTTAGCACCGCAGCCTCACAGCTCCAGCGACCCGGGTTCAGTTCTGGGTACTGCCTGTGTGGAGTTTGCAAGTTCTCCCTGTGTCTGCGTGGGTTTTCTCCGGGTGCTCCAGTTTCCTCCCACAAGCCAAAAGACTTGCAGGTTGGTAGGTAAATTGACCATTATAAATTGCCACTAGTATAGGTAGGTGGTAGGGATATGTGGTAGGAATATGGGATTAGTGTAGGATTAGTATAAATAGGTGGTTGATGGTCGGCACAGACTCGGTGGGCCGAAGGGCCTGTTTCAGTGCTGTATCTCTAAACTAAACTAAGAGCTGGCACAGACATGATGGGCCAAATGGCCTCCTTCTGTGCTGTTGTCATTTTATGATTCTATGGAATTGATTACCTTTGCCTGTAGCTCTTTTGTGTTTTAGTAAATCCCTCAATTGGACTGATGCCAGCTTTTAGCTGGTAAGTATTCCATTTGGCCTTAAGGGTGTCGTGGATGGAATTCCTGGGAGAGCCTGTGAATGTCACCACCCCTCCCCTCCCCTACAATCTAAACATGCCCCATTTTATGAGTGAGTGAAGGGGCAGGCAAAAGACTCAGCCACTTCACCCCCTCCCCCCCACACCTCCACTCCCACTCACCTGAGATTATTGTACAAATGACACAGGGTGGAATACCAGCAGAAGCAAGTTACACCTCAAATTCTGGACTCTTCCTCCCCCAGCAAACAATGTGCCCACTCTTCACCCTGTCTGGTCCACAGAGTACAGTTGGTGGAAGGACTTAATATGCCAGACCTATCCCCCCTCTTCAAAGCGGCTATTAGGAAAACAGGTCGCTGGATGATGTGAAAGGTACTAGGGAACAATAGGTTCCAGGGTTGTGCAGTACGATCACACCTTCTTTGTAAATACATTTCGACACTGTAATGGAATCTGCCATGTGCTGGACCAGTGAGGGGGCGTGTGCAAGCTATTGTCTTAACGGATGGCTTGTCGAATGTTCTGTTGCGTGCACTGACCTTGGTTTCAAAGCTTTTTTTTTCTGAGACAGACGCTAACTGAAAGGAAAACGAAAACAGAAACTGAAACAGAAACTAAAATGTCAGGTTTCTGAGGAAACAGAAACTGGTTGGAACCAGATAAAAGGGACACAGAGCCATTCAAGTTCAGATCACATAGAAGTGGAGCTCAGGCAGGCTGAAGAAAGCGAAGGCTAGATCCAGGAACTATCCATATGCCAATATGAGTTGCTGCAACAGTTTCTGTTACTTAAAGTAACTGATCAACCAGACCTGGTGCATAGGATTGTCACTGAAGGGCTCGGATAAAGGTAATACTGGTGGATCCACACCATCAAGACTGTCGTGAGCAGCGCTGAGGAGGTTCTGGAATAGTGCGCCGTTTTGGGTGAAGATTGTACTCATGGAGTTCAGGTTGAAGGGGAACTGCTGTCGGATGAGAATCGGTGGCTGCATCTCAGAAGACAGGAGCTGGAGATCTACCTGAGGAAGTTCAGAGCTTTGAAGAACTCTGTGGCTGTAATTGGTGCCGTATTTGCTGAGTGGACTGCCCAGTAAATCCATGAGATCTATCTTTGTTGCATCTGATAGTTAAATGTGTAATATATATAGAGAATATATACCAATATATAATATATATATACTGTGATTTACTATTATTTCATGTTTAATGTATGTTGATTTTAGTTCAATTGTTAAATTAAAAGTTGTAAAAGTGAAATCTTGTCCATTTTGATTTGTTATTGGGGGGCGTTCAGTAAATTTGGTTTGTTGATCTCCTTGGGGATCATAACAAAATTGGGGGATTGATCCAAATTAGGCTGTGAAACTGGTTCACTGAAATTTTCCAGAATTTAAACAAACAAGATCTCACATTTCCATTTGCTGTATTCAGTGGCAAATCAACATGAGTACCTTTGATACTCAGGCCTTTGTGGAGAGAGAGGATTTGCCTCTTCGTGCTTTGAAACAGTTGACAAAAGGTAATTTGAAGGCAATAGCAGGGAACCTAGGGGTCAGCTTAAAATTAGAGGCGAGGAAGCAGAGATCATTGAAGAATTGACTCCTCACTTGAGGCTTGAGAAAGAAAAGGATGTTACTGTTCATCCCCAATTCAAAATAGAGAGGATGAAGTTAGAAAGGGAGAAGTTAGAAAGAGAAATGAAAATAAACTTGAATTTGAAAGGGAAAGGGAGAAATTAGAATTGGAAAAGGAAACACTCAAAGTCTGTGTACGTGCATTGAAGATGAAAGCTGAGGTTGACCTGGAGCAAACTCCTTGTCGTTTTGATTTGGCAAAGAATATTTGCTTGGTGCGTAAATTTAGTGAGGAGGGAGCAGAAATTTACTTTGTGTCCTTTGAGAAAATTGTCATGAATTTGGATTGGCCTAAATCATCTTGGACAATGCTCCTACAGAGTGTTTTCATAGGGAAATCTTTGGAGGTGTACTCATCTCTTTCAGAAGAACATTCACAGGACTGTGACAAAGTAAAGTCTGCTGTCCTTCATGCCTATTGTTATGAATGCTGGACTTTGTATTATGGTTATGTTTTAAAAAACTGTGAGCTCTGTGCAGTGTAAAATGGACATTCGGAAGAAACATGCAACCTCATACAAAATCTGCCCAGAGACAAGCCAGGGATCTTCGTTACCATGAGAACAAGGAACCCAGATCAGATCCTTTTGAAAGCAGGGTGCAAGGTTGTAACACCTAAAGGACAATGGGTTTCACTCCCCCAGACTCACAGATTGTAAACTGGGAGCCAGGGGCTCTAAAATGCAGATTCGAGTTGCAATTTTTAAAACAAAAGGAAGGCCCAGGTGATTTTGCTATGGTCAGACTTATAGTCTCTGAGAATTGTCAAAGGCAAACTATTGACTTTTGATCTGGAGAAATTCAGCAGGCTTTCCTAGGCCTGGGAACTGAAAGGACGAAATGTAGACCAGCAGTCAGCTGGCAGCCTAGAGAGAGCGAGAGAGAGAGAGAGTGAGCAGTGAGCTGTTTCTGGGAAAACAGCTGCTCTCAGATCACTGGTACAGCAAAAGGCTGCTACGATTTGAACCCAGTTCGAAGGCTCAAGGTTTGCAGAGGAGAAAAGACCAACAGGGTTACCAGAGATTGCCTTATTAACAGAAGATCAGTCTGCTGCGCTTGGAAGAAGTGAGCAAAGAGGGCATTGGCTTTAAGAACCCATTGGGAAATCCAACCCATTGCAGCTGGGAGAAGTTTAGGACTTTTAGCCGCAAGGATACTTTTTCCTCAGAGAACACTATGTAAAACGTATAAATGTGGTGTGGAGTTTTTGAGTGTGTTAATAAGTTAAGGGGAAACCCCTATCTCTGTAATTTAGTGTATTAGCTACCTGTTAAGTACTATTTAGTTAATGTTGACTTTTAGTTTAGTTATAGTAGAAGTCTTACAACACAAAATCTTGCCGTGTCATTCTTTAATCAGTCACTGTGAAGTTCATATCTCTTGCTTTAAAGTGAATGGTCTATACTGAGGTTGTAACATTGTGAGTTGGGACCAAAGGCCTACAGACAGAAATTCAGAAATGTAAAATGGAAACTGGGCCAGACAGATGTGGAATTTGCTTGAGAGAAGGAAATGCTGTTTGATATTAGTATAGATTGATGAAGGTTGCACAAGATTTTGAGAGCCTTAGGGAAGTGATTCTGATGAAAGAATTCAAAAATAGTGTCCTTTCGGGAATAAGGTTCCAGCTGGAAGAACATAACGTTTGTAAAAGGAAGGAAGCCACAGTATTGGCAGATGATTATGAATTGACTCACAAGAACAGTATTCACAGGCCCCAATTTGGAAACTTTCAGAGAAATTGGAGAGATAGGAAGTTTGATAATGAAAAGAGATCTGGTTCTATTGAGAAAAAATGGCAAAGGTAAAGACACAGACACACCTCAGGTTAATAAAAGAAAGTCCAGAGGACAAGCATTATGATCACTTGGTTTGTGGTTTGTATTAATTTTCTAGAGGTAACTTTTAATTTGGGAACTGATTTTTTTAATGCAAGACAAATGGTTCGAGAAGCTGGCAAACAAACCTGGGGTGGTTACAAATCAAAGGGTGGCCCATGTTTATTTAGTAAGATCATAATGGGAAGTGTGTGGACCCTAAACAATGGGAACCTCTCTGAAATTCTTGATGGAGATGGTGTATCTGCAGCTGCCTCAGTCAGGGGTTTAAATTATTCATATGATTTCCCAGAACAAAGCGAAGATTTAAAGTTCATAAATTTCTCCATGAGTGCTTACAGAGACAGAGTTAAAGAGGTGAGCTCATTTAGTTAGGCATTGGAAGCAGAAAGTTGAGAAGTAATTGCTCTGTCATTGTTAGTAATATCAATTATTCATGTGGATGTCAGAAATCAAAGAGATGTTTTGGGAGTTGGGGAGGGAATTAGCTTATATTGCTATCTGGGACATCCCACATGTATCACTTGCTATGGCGATAGATGATGCAGGGGGTGCCTGTTGGTGTTTTGATCTGTGTGCTTGCTGACAGACAAGCAGTTGGCTTTTGGAAAAGCAAGTTAGCTTTTGGAAAGCTGTTGGCTTTGAAAGCAGCTGGGCTCAGGAGCAAAGAGGCCATCAGGAACCAGGCGTGTTTCTGTTTTGAGGCCAGCCCGTGCTCAAGCTGGGAAGTCCAGATTTGGGAGGTGATCTCATACCTCAAAAGATAGATGAGAAATGAAGGAAATCAAAGTGAATTCCTAAGAGCTGTGGTACACTTTGGATTGGTCCCAGGGGTTGGCATCCTTCCCTCTACAAAAGATGATAAGACACGCAGCGAACAATCCATTTAGATGGGGTGTCTTCTCTTGATGCACCTTTGCTGATGGCTGTGAAGGCCAATCCTTGAGAGGCGGGTACTGCCACAAGTGCTGCACGTGAAGCTGCCAAGTGCCGTTGTGAGTTGTTGTTTTTGATGTTGGCACGAGTTACCAAGCTGCTGTGGCAACTGGTCATGGTGGTAGTGCACACCAGTCCACAGCATGCATCGCCATTTCCCTCTTTCGCCAACTAGTGACTCCCAAGTGCGATCGTCGACATTTAGAGCCTTCATGTCACGTTTGTAAGCATCCTTGAAGCGGAGCTTTGGGTGCCCCAGTGGTCGTTTGGCCCCGGCTACTTCACCATACAGAAGTTCCTTGGGCATGCGATCGTTTTCCATTCTGCGGACATGTCTGATCCACCGAAGCTGCCTCTGTTTGATTAGTGCCAACATATTTGGGAGCTCTGCCTTTGAGAGGCCTGCTGCATTTGTAATTTACCCATACATACATATATATATATATATATATATATATATATACCCATAATGCACCGCAGACAGTGAAGATGAAAATTATTGAGATTCTTTTTCTGGTAGCTTTAAGTCACCCATGTTTCACAGCCACACAGCAAGGTGCTGTGAACACAGGCCTTATAAACCATCAGCTTGGTCCTAAGGGTCAGCTTGGTGTTATTCCATGTATGTTTAGCAAGTCAGCCAAATATGGTAGCTGTTTTCCCTATGTGTATATTGAGCTCTGCATCAAGGGACAGATTGCCGGTCACCGTGGACCCAAGGTGAACCACTTCCAATGGAGAGTTATTTAGTGTGATCAGGGGCAGAGACACAACACGTTGTCCCATGACCAGGGTTTTCGTGACACTTATAGTCAAGGAGAACAAGTTATAGGCACGGGAGAGACAGTCCACGAGTCTTTGTAGCCGAGTGTCCGTGTGAGCGACTAGTGCAGCATCATCAGCGTAGAGGAGTTCTCTGATCAGGATGTGATGTGTTTTTGTCTTTGCTTTCAGCCTTGATAGATTGTAGAGTTTGCCGTCTGACCTAGTGTGCAAGTAAACTCCTTCAATATCTGCAGGGAAGGTGAAGGTCAGGAGCATGGAGAAGATGTCAAACAGAGGGGGGTCTGGGACACAACCCTGTTTCACTCCACTCCTCATTCCGAAACTGTCAGATGTGGAGCCGTCAAACTGTACAGGGCAGTGCATGGGGACATGGAAGGAGAGGATGAGACTGAGGAGCTTCGGCGGACAGCCAACTTTTCCCAAAATCTTGTATGGCCCTGCTCTGCTGACGGTGTAGAATGCCTTAGCGAGATCAACAAAAGTAAGGTCAAGGTGTATAGTCTGTTACCTACACTTCTCTTGCAGCTGACGTATGGAGATGATCATATCCACAGTAGATCTGCTGGCACGGAAACCACACTGTGTTTTCGGGTACACTCGGTCTGCAAGTGCAGTCTGAGAAGTATGATCCCAGCAAAGGCCTTCCTAGTAATGCTAAGCAGGGAGATGCCCCCGTAATTGTTACAGTCTCCTCTGTTGCCTTTGTTTTTGTATAGTGATGATGATTTTGGCGTCACGCATCTCCTGTGGAACAAATCCTACTTTCCAGCAGAGAATGAGGTGGTCATAAAGGTGTGGCAATAGATGGGACTTTCCGTGCTTGAGCAGTTCGGCAGGGATTCCATCCTTGCCCAATGCCCTGCTCGCTCGGCAGTCTATGGCCTTCTCAAGCTCCAGTGATGAGGGTTCTTCATCTAACTCATCCAGGACAGGAAGTTGCGGGAGAGCATCAAGCGCAGACTGGGAGATGTCCAACTCACAGGAGTACAGCTCACAGTAGTGTTCAGCCCAGCAGGACATCTGTTTACTTCTGTCTGTGAGTACTTCATCTACCGACTTCAGGGGAGCAACTTTGGTGATGGCAGGGCCAAGCACCCTTTTGATCCCTTCGTACCAGGAGAAAAAACGAAACCACCAAGAGGGGAGTACTGAGGGTGGAAGTAAAAGTCAAATGGGAGTGTTCTGTAAGATTTTGCATTTAAAATATAAATGTCTCAAGTTGTAGTGTTATGTTAATAGTGTTTTGCTTTGTTTAACTCTTGTACAGTGCAGGTTTTTGTTTCAAACGTGAAATCTTGAGCGTAATTCTTCCAGTAATAACTGGGAATTCGATTTTCTCTTTTTAAAGGTTAATGTTCCCTAACGGGATTGTAAACAATGTTTGGTTCGAGAGGTCCGACATGCTATTTCTGTCATAAAAAAAGGACATGTGAAGGCTGACAGTTGAAAATCGAAAAACAAGCCCATCACATTTGGTGTCAAATGGTGTCTCCCAGGAAATACTGTTCTCGTGGGTAATGTTCACGACAAGTGGGTACTTTCTCCCCCGTTCACTAATAGAGTGAATCAGGTTGCAGAAAGCTATAAAAGCTTTCTGTTTAAGGGTGAAGGTATCGCCACATTTGTCTGGTGAGGCAGGCAAGTCAATTATTATCCTTGGAGATAGAGGGGTCGCACAGTCACTAATGTTGGCAGGTGACATGAATTTCTCCCCCGCTAGTTTGCTGAATGTGAAGGTGCTCACTCAGGATATTGATGGAAATTATTTACCTGTTCCTTTGTGTAGGGTTTGATTTGATTTAGAGATACAGCACTGAAACAGGCCCTTCGGCCCACCGGGTCTGTGCCGACCATTAACCACCCATTTATACTAATCCTACACTAATCCCATATTCCTACCACATCCTCAACTGTCCCTATATTCCTCTACCACCTACCTATACTGGGGGCAATTTATACTGGCCAATTTACCTATCAACCTGCAAGTCTTTTGGCTGTGGGAGGAAACCGGAGCACTCGGTTACTGGCCCTGTTACTGTTGGTGTTGTTCCGAGTTTGCCTATTGAAGATGTGGATTTTTTGCTCAGAAGTTACTTGGCTAGAGATAAGGTATTGGCATCATACATACGAGCATAGGAATTAAGAGCTGGAGTAGGCCATTCGGCCCCTCGAGCCTGCTCCACCATTTAATAAGATCATGGCTGATCTGAATATAGCCTCAACTCCTCTTTCTTGTCTGGCCCCCACAACACTTAATTCCCTTGTCAATCAAGAATCTATCAAACTCAGCCTTGAATATATTCACTGACCCAGCCTCTACTGTTCTCTGAGGAAGCAAGTTCCACAGACTAATGACCCTCAGAGAGAGAAAAATTCTCCCCATCTCGTTTTAAATGGGAGATCCTTTATTTTTAAACCTGCCCATGAGTGGAAACATCCTTCCAACATCCACCCTGTCAAGTCCCCTCAGGATCTTATATATTTCAATATTGATCACCTCTCATTCTTCTTGTCTCCAGTGGTTTCGGGAAGCCAGCTGAGGATGTGGAAACTGAGGTTTGCAGGAAGAATTTCCTGGACTGTTCCCAGATTGTGTTGCGACTAGGTCCCAGGCTTATAGGTGTTTGATTTGGTTGTCACCAAAAAAGTACAGCACACAATTCAGCATTCCAACATGTGCTTCTCTGTGTAAGCTTCCATCTTACATAGACTCACATCAAGTCACACTCAGGGTCCTACAGGTAAAGCACAGCAAACAAGTCATGTTCAACTCACAATCCATAACACCTTTTTTTTTGAATTGCTTGTTCAAAGGAATAAACGTAAAATTGTACAGTGATCTCAATCACAGAACAATAACAAACAACAAATGTATAACTGTGTGATACATGTTATTTTTCAATGGAGTCCGTAACTGTTCATAGTGCTCTTTTCAGTTCTGCGACCATTCTTTAGGTGCTGGTATCTCTGTGATAGCCTTTATTTGGTCCGGATCTGGGCACAGGCCATCCTCTGTCGGTAGGTGTCTCATATAACGACACTGATGAGAGACAAATTTGAAGCTTCTTCCTGTTTAACTTCAAGTTGACTTCTCTTGGTCTCTGCAGGAACTTGGCTAAGGTGTTGTCATGGTCTACGACCACTTCCTGGTTGGTGTCACCACTGCCAAATACCAGAAAATCATCAGTTATAACATCAACACCATCTAAACCTTTAATAATTTCACGCTGGCATTGTTGAAACTCTTCCAGGGCTGTTTATATCCCAAACAGTATATGTGACCATCTGGAGCGGCTGTAGGGTATCACAAACATTGTGAGAAAACTGCTCTCCTCATCTAGTTTCACTTGCCAAAATCCATCTTTAATATCAAGGACTGAGAAGACAAGAGCTTTAGATCGTCTCGGTAAGATCTCAGCCACAGTGAGAATCGGGTAGTGTGGGCACTTCAGAGCCTTATTCAAGTCTCTAAACTCAATGCAGATTTGAAGTTTGTTAGACTTCTTCACAATGATTGCCCTGCGAATCCATTCTGTTAGTTGCGTAACTTTGACAAGGATTCCCTGTTCTTCAAGTTCACGGAGCTTCTGCTTCAGTTCCTGTTTCAAGGCAATAACTACTTTACAAGCTGCATGCTTAACTGGAGGTACTGTGACATCTCCATCGAGGTGATACTCTCCTGGAAGGCAACCTAAGCCTTCAAAAACATCAGCATACTCATTGATTACATCATGTGTAGTCTTCTCTACTCCCATCTGGTTCACGTCGTTCAAGGTCTGTGGGTTGTTTGTCATAATCAATCCCATCTAGAGTGATATAAAAGCAGAAAGTGCTGGAAATACTCAGCAGGTCTGGCAGCATCTGTGGAGAGAGAAGCAGAGTTAACATTTCAGGCCAGTGACCTTTCAGCAGTTCTGATGAAGGGTCATCGACCGAAAACATTAATTCTATTTCTTTCTTCACAGATGCTGCCAGTCCCGCTGAGTATTTCCAGCACTTTCTGCTTTTATTTCAGATTTCTAGCAGCCACAGTATTTTACTTTTACCATCTGCAGTGATGTTTTGACTGACAGATGAGGCATCTGTTACAATCTGGAAATGGTTTGTCTTTTCACTTTTCCAGCAGACTTTTCCATCGAGTCATGGCGAGGGGGTGGGGGGCAGTTTTATGCTCTTCCCCCGTGGCAGGTTTGGAGGCAGGGAGAGCATAAAATCAGGTGGGGCAGTGGCGGGGGTGCGGGGTGGCTCCCGTTACCATCCCACCTCCGCCAAAGTTTAGTCCAGGCGGGAAGGCCTGTGAACAGCCTTCCCACCTCGCTGCCAATTGAGGCCCTTAACTGGGCAATTAACCCCCAATTAAGGGCCTCTTCCCACTGCAGCCATAATTAGCTGTGCGGCGGGCGCACCTGCAGTCACAGGGGAAGCACGGCACAGAAAACCGTGCGGGATGCTTCCCGGCTCTGGTGGTGGGGGGAGGAACAAGGAACATAGGAGCAGGAGTAGGCCATTCGGCCCATCGAGCCTGCTCCGCCTTTCAATACGATCATGGCTGATTTCCCACACTATCCCCATATCCCTTTATGTCATTTGTATTTAGAAATCTGTCAATCTCTGCTTTAAACATACTCAATGACTGAGCTTCCACAGCCCTCTGGGGTAGAGAATTCCAAAGATTCACAATCCTCTGAGTAAAGAAATTTCTCCTCATCTCAGTCCTCATTGGCTTCCCCCTTATTTTGAAATTGTGTCGCCTGGTTCTAGACTCCCCTGGTTAGAAACTGATTTTGATTTAGATTTAGAGATACAGCACTGAAACAGGCCCTTCGGCCCACCGAGTCTGTGCCGACCATCAACCACCCATTTATACTAATCTTACACTAATCCCATATTCCTACCACATCCCCACCTTCCCTATATTCCCCTACCACCTACCTATACTGGGGGCAATTTATAATGGCCAATTTACCTATCAACCTGCAAGTCTTTGGCTGTGGGAGGAAACCGGAGCACCCGGAGGAAACCCACGCAGACACAGGGAGAACTTGCAAACTCCACACAGGCAGTACCCCGAATTGAACCCGGGTCGCTGGAGCTGTGAGGCTGTGGTGCTAACCACTGCGCCGCTGTAATAGGTTTTAAGAAGTGAAGCAGGGGTGGGGGGAAGGGAACAAAAAGGAAGTGTTAATGACAGGATAATGAGATACTGTTTGGACAGAGCTGCTCATTATTCTGTCATTAGCACTCTCTCTGCACTAATACTTGATCTTTCACCACACCATTAGCACTCCCTTTGCCTTGGCCCCATGACCTCCTTGTCAGTTAATCTCTCTGGCCCACTGTCCTATCACACACCTTCCCTTTTGTTCTCTTTTCCCTCCACCCCGACTTCACTTGCTTACCTATTACATTTCTAACCTTTGCCAGTTCTGATGAAGGGTCACTGACCTGAAACGTTAACTCTGCTTCTCTCCATAGATGCTGCCAGACCTGCTGAATAGTTCCAGCACTTTCTGTTTATATTTCATATTTCCAGCATCCGCAGTAATTTGCTTTCGTTTTAGTGCGCTGATTTGAGGAGATTCTCTCAGACGTTGTGTTCTGAGGCAGAAGCTGAAAAGGTCCCTGAGTGTTGTCATGTCAAGAATGACATTTTGATGAGGAGGTGGAGACCTCCCCACAGGCCTGCGGAATAAGGATTGGGCTGTAGTCCATCAAATTGTTGTCCCTCCTTCCTACCGCAGTGAAATTTTGAGAACTGCCCATGAGATTCCAGTTGCAGGTCATTTGGGTATTCTGAAGACTCAGGCTAGGGTAGTGAGGCATTTTTACTGGCCAAAGCTGCACAGGGATGTGGTTGACTTTTGTAAGACATATCACACATGTCAATTGGGAAACCGCAGCCTTCAATTAAGCCAGTTCCATTAACATCAATACCTGCATTTGATGAACCATTGAGTTGGGTTTTTGTATTGGACCCTTGCCTATGACTAAGTTGGGTTATAGGTATCTCCTGACCATCATGGATTTGTCTACCTGATTTCCAGAGGCAGCACCATTGAAGAAGATCACAGTGAAAGTTGTTATTGAGAGTTGATGCAGTTTTTCACTCGGTTTGGGTTGCCAAAAGAAATTCAGTCTGACCAAGGTCAAATTTCATGTCAGGTGTATTTCAGGAGGTCATGTGTAATTTAGGTGTGAAGCAGCTCAAGTCGTCTGTTTCTCACCCACAGTCTCAAGGTGCTTTGGAGAGGGATGATTAGGGCCTATTGTCTTGAATATCCCCACAATTGGAATAAAGAGATATCATTCTTGGTATTCACAACTAGGGACACAACAAATGAGTCTACTGGTTTCCATCCCTTCAAATTGGTCTATGGGCATGGGGTTAAGGGCACATTGAACTCATTAAACGAGAGACGTTTGGCCCAAGAGGAGGAAACTACTCTCCTAGATTATATGTCAAATTTCCCAGAAAGACTCTCGAAGATTTGTGCGATGGCCAGAGAACATTTCAAGGCTTCTCAGCAATTGCTGAGAACAAGCAGACAGAAGCAGCCCGCCCGCACAACGCCAATCAAGACCCTTAAATGGCCACTTAACGGCCTCTTAAGAGCCTTCGCCCGCCTCCATGGGTATTTTACCCATGGCAAGCGGGTGAGCTGAGGACGTGAAAGGCCGCCAAGTGATAGCTGCCGGCCTTTCCGCGCCCCGGGGGTGGGGGGGTGGGGAGCATGGCAGTGGGGCACAGAGTGCCCAATTGAGGGCCGCCCCCACCTCCCAACCAACCCCGGGACCCAAGACAACCCCCCTCCCCCAAACAACCACTTCAGCCTCACCAGGGAAGGACAGATCCGCCTGGTGAGGCATGCCCCGACTTACCTTCCCTCCTGGATCCATGGTGTTGGCTGGGCTGCAGTCCCAGCAGTAGCCACCGCTCCCAGTGGCGCTGTTGGGACTAAGAGCTGCTGACCCGCTGATTGGCCGGCAGCTCACTGAGGCGGGACCTCCTCCCTCAAGTGGGTGGAAGTCCCGCCTCGGGACAATTAAAGCCTGGGGACCTGTAAAATGCGGGACGGATCCCCGGGCTAGGTGGAGGCGGGTTCACCACCGACTTTCACGTCGGAGTCCGGCTCCCTTCCATCCACCGTAAAATTCCGGCCTTCGTTTTTGACCCAGGGATAAGATACTTGTCTTGTTGCCTGTACCTGCTGAACCATTGAAAGCTAGGTTTAGTGGATCCTACTGTATCAAAAGGGAACTCAGTGATGTGGAATATGTAGTTAGTACTGCAGAGAGATGAAAGAGTCAAAGGGTGTGTCATGTGAATATGCTGAAGAGGGACTATGACCGTGAGCATAGTCAGCCAGTAGGTGTAGCACAGCTGGTAGAGAACGTAGATGGTGATACTGGTACACATGATAAACCATATGATGAGTCTGAGACTGAGTGTTCTCAGGTTGAGCCTCCTGCGGTGATGCTGGTGAACGCAGAGATGTTGGAGGGTCTGGATGAGGAGTTGCAACATCTACCTGAGCAACAGAGGAAAGACATAGCTAACCTAGTGAAAGAACATAAGCCTGTATGCACAGTTAAGCCATGGCGGACTTCTCTGGCCATTCATGGAGTTAATGTAGGGAAGCTAAATCAATTAAACAATACCCCGACAGACTCTATCCCAGTAAATTGACCAAAGTCGGGGAGGAGGTTCGATACATGTTAAATAATGATATAATTGAACCCAGTCAAAGTAGTTGGAGTTCTTCTATCATTCCGGTAACTAAACCAGACGGTTTGCAAAGATTCTGCATTGATTACGGTTCATGCGGTAACTAGGATGGACTCCTATCCGATCCCAAGGCTCAAGGATTATATTGATCAGGTGGGGAATGTGGCCTTTGTTAGCAAGATTGATTTGCTTAAGGGAAATTGGCAAGTCTCCATGACCGACCAAGCCAAATATATTTCTGCTTTTGTGACACCAGATGATCTGTTCCAATGTAAAGTCAGGCCATTTGGTATGAAAAATGCACTGGCTACATTTCCAAGTCCAATCAAGTGATTGCCAAATTGAGTAATTGAGTAATTGTGTTGTGTACATCAATGACCTATTGGTGTAAAGTGACATGTTGAGTGATCATGTCAGACATTTGAAAGTACTATTTGACAAGTTGGCCAAAGCTAACTTTGTCATAAACCTGGCAAAGAGCAAGTTTGCCAAGGCCAAGGTTACTTATTTAGGCCATATAATGAGTCAAGGTGAAGTGTTACCGTGAGAGGCCAAGTTTCGGGCGAAAATAGTCTTTCCTGTACCCAAGACAAAGAAAGAAATGTTACAATTTCTGGGTATGTGTCTGTTCTACAAGAAATTTGTCCCTAATTTCAGCACAGTAGTCACTCCATTGACTAATCTGTTAAAGAAGAATGTGAAGTTCTCATGGTCAGAGTTAAGACAAGCAGCATTTGAGAAGTGAAAGGACATTCTAATAAAGGAACCAGTTCTTGCAGCTCTAGATTTTAGGAAGCCATTCAAGGTGGCTATCGACACCAGTGATGTAGGTGGGAGCGGTGTTGCTCCAAGATGATGATACTGGTATGGAATGGCCCATTAGTTACTTCACTAGGGAGCTTAATAATCTCAAATAAAGTACTCAACTATCGAGACAGAAGCTTTAAGTTTTGTACTGGGTCTACAATAGTTTGAAGCATAGCTAACCACCCGTCATTTGAAATACTGGTTTATACAAGCCACATCCCTTCTGTGTTTCTGGAAAAGTTCAGAATAAAGAATCTCAGGTTGCTTCACTGGAGTTTAACGTTCCAGCCATTTACACTAGAAATTGTACATATTGCAGGGAAAAGCAATGTAATTGCTGATGCTGTGTCTGGAGTTAAAGAGAAGGTGTAAGAGTGAAGGAAACCTCTGAGATGTACAAATTTTACCATGTTTGAATCCTAATAATTCTAATTGCCACATTTACTTCGTTTTGTTATTGGTTAGGTCCTTATGATTTTGTAAATACGATATGTATAATTGTGGAATATGAAAATGTTATCTGTACAGTATGGAATAAGCTAATTGTAAAAACATTTATGATGTTAAGAACTTGCTGTATTTCTAAACCGTATTTCTAAACTTTCTTATGGTAAAGCTTTCTTTTTCCCAAAGGGGGAAGTGTGATGGAGTCTGCGGTTCGCGAGACCAGTGAAGGGCCATGTGCGAGCTGTTGTCTGAACAGATGACTTGTCGAATGTTCTGTTAGGTGCTGTAAAGCTTGTTTTTTTTTTCTGAGACAGAACCTAACTGAAAGAGAAGATTAAACTGAAACAGAACCTGAAACGAAAACTTCAGGGGCCAGATTTTCATTATGGAGGCAGGAAACAGGAGCCGGGTCTGGTTTGGGTCTGAAACCTGCCTCCTCTGGGAAGCTGATTCACATTGAAATGTTCAAGTGGGGAAGCCCTTATTTGGTCTGGAGTCGGGTTTCTTGTCCTCTTAGAGCCAGTGCGATTGAAAATGGCAGTGGGTCAGATCAAGTTTGCGGCTCATGTAGACTCCCATGGCAGCCATCACCGAGGCTGCTGGTTGTCCTGAGGGAGAGATCTGCCTTCCACTGCACCAGAGGGAAACGAGATGTCACAGGGGAGCTGTAGGCCTGACACTAGGGGCAGGGCAGACCATTGATGCCCACCTGGGTCTAATGCTGGAGGCTGTGAGGGAGAGGAGGGATGTCCTCTTCCCAGAGGGCAGTAGGAGGAGGCCACCTTGTTGTGCAGCGGGGGCACCTCTCTGTTCAATGTTATCCCCCTCCACCTCATCCTCCTCCTCCTCTCTTACCTCCTGCTCCTCCTCACCCCCCAATGAGCTGTCTCCTTCCAAGGCCTCACTGTCCTCAAGGTTCACACCTCCCTGGAGGGCCATGTTATGGAAAGCACAACAGACCACCACAATGACCGAGACCTTTGCAGGAGGGTATTGGAGGGTTCCACTCTACTGATCCAGGCACAAGAATCGCATCTTCAGAAACCCAATGGCCTGCTCAAGGGTTGACCTGCTGAGCAGCTGGCATTGGTTGTTTCACCTCTGTGCCTCTGTCTGGGGCTCCCGTAAAGGGGTCAGTAGCCATCTCTTCAGGGGACTTCCCTTGTCCCCTTGGAACCAGCCATGCACTTTGGAGTTTGGAGTGAAGGACTGAGGCAGCCTGGACTGGCAGAGGATGAAGGAGTCATGGCAGCTGCCGGGAACGTGAGCACACACATGGAGGAAGCTCTTTCATGGTTAGATGTTGAGGGAGTGGAAACCCTTCCTGTTGATGGATCTCACTGGCCAGTCACTGGGTGCCTCGACGGCCACTTGGCACAAGTGATGATGCCCTACACCTGGGGGAATCCATTGATGGTATCTAACCCCAATGCCCTCTGTGCCAACGCCGGCTCATCTGTCTCAAAGTGAATGTAGTCCCCTGACCTCCTGAAAATGGCATCATGACCTGCCTGATGGCCTGACGACCTGCCGACTGGGAGATGCCACCTAGGTCCACAGCTGATGTCTGGAATGACTCAGCTGTATAGAAGTTCAGGGTGATGGAGACCTTGACGGCTGCAGGTAGGAGACTGCCATGGGGGCCGTGAGGCCTCAGGTCATTGTGGATCAGAGCACACAGGATCGAGACCATCTGCCTGGATAGACACAGCCTCCCACAGCACTGGCACTCTGTCATTTGCAGGTTGCTGACTCTTGGGCTGTGCAGCCGATGTCGTGGGCAGTGCCTTCCTCCCCTTGCAGTCCCCCGCTGTGCTCCTCCGGCCTCCTGGTGTCCAGGAGGTTGCATCTGCTGCAGTTCATCCTGACTGCTGTGTCCAATGTCAGAGTCGCCTGTTCCCATCTGAACTCCCTCAGCTGGGCTTTGTGCATTTACCAGGCCTTCCCCTGCCAAACCCAGCTGCCCATGTGATGCCAACAGCCTCACGTCCCTCTCCAGATTCCTGCCACTCACCACTGAGAAAAGTAAGTCTTACAGCTGCAGCAATGGCTGCTCTGTGGTACTTTTGAAGTTGATGAGCTTCACTTTGTGCCTCTGCAGTCTATTAAGCAGCCCTTCCCGCAGCCTTCATGTCCCCCCCTGCACCTCCACCCCCCCTGCCGCCAATGTGTTCACGACTTGAACACCCTGTCGTGTTCTCCCCATGGCGTCCTCCCCGTTACCTGCCTTTAAAAATTACAAACTGCTGCTGACAAGCTTATTAGTGAGCTCTTCAATGAGCTCAACAGGCAATTAATTGCAGACATGCGCCCCACCCATTCCCTCCCTCCTAGCGTCCCTTTAAAAATGGCGTTGCATTCCAGAGGAGGCAGGTCTCAATGCTGACCTCTGTGAATACAATCTTCAAATCATGTTCGCCTCTGCACCCACACCCAGCAGGCTTTAAAAATCTGGCCCCAGGTTTCTGGGGAAACAGAAACTGGTTGGAACCAGATAAAAGGGACACAGAGCCATTCAAGCTCAGCTCACACAGGAGTGGAGCTCAGGCAGGCTGAAGAAAGTGAAAGCTGGATCCAAGAGCTGGCCATAGACAAATATGAGTTGCTGCAGACATTTCTGTTACTTAAAGTAATTGATTAACCAGACCCAGTGCATAGGGTTGTCACTGAAGGGCTCGGATAAAGGTAATACTGGTGGATCCACACCATCAAGACTATCGTGAGCAGAGCTGAGGAGGTTCTGGAATAGTGCTCCATTTTGGGTGAAGATTGTACTCATGGAGTTCAGGTTGAAGGGGAACTGCTGTCGGATGAGAATCGGTGGCTGCATCTCAGAAGACGGGAGCTGGAGATCTACCTGAGGAAATTCAGAGCTTTGAAGGACTCTGTGGCTGTAATTGGTGCCGTATTTGCTGAGTGGACTGTCCAGTAAATCCATGAGATCTATCTGTTGTATCTGATCGTTAATGTGTAATTTGCAATATATATATTGACTATGATTTGTCTGTTAATTCATGTTTAATGTATGTTAGTTTTGGTTTGATTGTTAAAGTAAAAGTTGTAAATGTGAAATCTTGTCCATTTGTTTTTTTTCCATTGGGGTGTTCAATAAATTTGGATCTTTTGCTTAGTTGATCTCCACGGGGATCATAACAACAGGTCTAACACAATGATCCAACTATGATGTCTGCATAGCAACACCAACATGTCTATCTATACAAAGTGATTTATCCCAAGTCTTCACCTTCTTACATAGTTATGTCACCCAATAGCAGACTAGGTCCTCTCTGGAATAATCCGAATCCAAAATCATAAAATGATATAGGACAGAAGGAAGCCATTCAGTCCATCATACCTGTGAAAACTCTTTGAAAGAGCCATTCAATTACGCTCACTCCCCATTCTTCCCCTTCCAGTATTTATCCAATTCCCTTCTGAAAGTTATTATTGAATCTGCTTCTACCGCCCTTTCAGGCAGCGCGTTCCAGATCACAACTCGCTGCATTAAAAAAAAAGGTTTCCTCATGTTGTTTCTGGTTCGTTTGCCAATTATCTTAAAGCTGTGTCCTTTGGCTGCTGACCCTTCTGTCACTGGAAACCGTTTCTCCTTATCAAAACACTTCTTGATTTTGAACAACTCTATTAAATCCCCTCAACTTCCTCTGCACGAAGAAGAACAAGTGGGCGGCACAGTGGCGCAGTGGTTAGCACTGCAGCCTCACAGCTCCAGGGACCCGGGTTCGATTCTGGGTACTGCCTGTGTGGAGTTTGCAAGTTCTCCCTGTGTCTGCGTGGGTTTTCTCCGGGTGCTCCGGTTTTCTCCCACAAGCCAAAAGACTTGCAGGTTGGTAGGTACATTGGCCATTATAAATTGCTCCTAGTATAGGTAGGTGGTAGGGAAATATAGGGACAGGTGGGGATGTTTGGTAGGAATATGGGATTAGTGTAGGATTAGTATAAATGGGTGGTTGATGGTCGGCACAGACTCGGTGGGCCGAAGGGCCTGTTTCAGTGCTGTATCTCGAAACTAAAAAAAAAGTCCACCTTTTCCAGTCTCTCCATGTAACTCAAGTCCCTCATCCCTGGTACCATTCTGATAAATCTCTTCTTCACTCTCTCTAAAGTCTTGACATCCTCAGCAACTAAAGGTCCATCCACCAATGGTGGAGCGATTAAAATTGGGGATGCATCAAGAGGCCAGTTTTAGAGAAGTGCAGATTGTGGGGCTGGAGGAGATTACAGAGATAGGGAGGGGTGAGGCCATGGAGATATTTCAAAACAAGGATGAGAATTTAAAATTGGAAATGCTGCCAGATGGAAAGCCAATCTCGGACAGCAAGCACAGAGCTGATGAGTAAGTAGAGCTTAATGCGAGCTAGGATGGAGGCAGCAACGTTTCGGTGAGCTCATGTTAATGGTGGGTGGTCCTCCCTTGGAAGGTTGACCATTTGAGAGTTGTGAGAACAGGACCTGGCGGGATCTCTACTCTCTACTCTCATATACTGCACACCTTATCACAATCTCTTACACCAGACCACTTTCTTTCTAATAGCACTCTCATATAGTTCAGCCCCCATACCATTCTCATAGACCCTGCACCCCTCTGATATATGCAAACACAGGCTGCCGTCTGCTTAAATCCTTTCAGCAATGAAAGGAGGAATTTGATCAAGCTCTGTGGTCCTCCAGCAATGATGTAAATGCGCCCCATTTTGTTCCTGTGTTTTAGCAAAGCCCAATGTCCCCTTCCCAAATCATCGCCCATTCTTGAACATTTTGGCCTTCTTAAATCAGGTGCTAATATTGAATTATCATCAGTATTAATTTGCCTCATTAACTGGAATCTCAAAAATACAATGATCACTATTGACCAGATAGATGTTGGGCTAGGATTTCCGCCTAATATAAAGTGTCACTGTGAATCGACTGCCCAATTTCAATTCAATTGAAATGCATGGCACAGACCTACACAAACATAAGGAGAACCTAGATTCCATCTCCCTGATCTCAGCCTTGTGTTCTTGTTGAAGTCAATGGGAATCGGAATCAGGCGGTTTCTATAATGGGCAGTCGATCTGTAGCAGAGGTACAAACCCAGGTAGTTTAATGAAAATCATCTCTGAATCACAGCTAAACTTAATAACTTACGACTATCCTATGTGTTGGCTGAGGAAACAATCATTAATAATAATACAAAAGCAAAATACTGCAGATGCTGGAAATCTGAAATAAAAACAAGAAATGCTGGAAATACTCAGCAGATCTGGCAGCATCTGTGGAGAGAGAAGCAAAGTTAACGTTTCAGGTCTGTGACCTTTCATCAGAACTGGCAAAGGGTTAGAAATATAATAGGTTTTAAGCAAATAAAGTGGGGGTGGGGCAGAAGATAACAAAAGAGAAGGTGTTGATAGGACAGAGGGTCACAGAGAATAACTGACAAGGAGGTCATGGAGCAAAGGCAAATGGTATGTTAATGGTGTGTTGAAAGACAAATTGTTAGTACAGAGAGGGTGTTAATGGACAGAAAATTGAACAGCCCTGGCCCAAAGCACAAACATGAAAAAAACAGTGGGCAGGCACATGGTAAAAAAAATGAATGATGAAACAAACTAAAATGAAATAAAAAGATAATAGAAAAAAAAATGGGGGGCCCGTCATGCTCTGAAATTATTGAACTCAGTGTTCAGTCCGGCAGGCTGTAGCATGCCTAATCGGTAAATGAGATGCTGTTCCTCGAGCTTGCTTTGATGTTTGCTGGAACACTGCAGCAATCCCAGGATAGAGATGTGAGCATGAGAGTAGGGGGGAGTGTTGAAATGGCCAGCAACCGGAAGCTCGGGGTCTTGCTTTCGGACTGACCGGAGGTTTTCTGCAAAGCGGTCACCCAGTCTGCGCTTGGTCTCCCCAATGTAGAGGAGACCACATTGTGAGCAGCGAATACAGTATACTACATTAAAAGAAGTACAAGTAAATCGCTGCTTCACCTGAAAGGAGTGTTTGGGCCTTGGATAGGAAGGAGAGAGGAGGTAAAAGTGCAGGTATTACACCTCCTGTGATTGCAGGGGAAGGTGCCATGGGACGGGGACGAGGTGGTGGGGGTAATGGAGGAGTGGACGAGGGTGTCGTGGAGAGAACGATCCCTTCGGAATGCTGACAGGGGAAGGGAGGGGACGATGTGTTTGGTAGTGGCATCACGCTGGAGGTGGCGGAAATGGCGGAGGATGATCCTTTGGATATGGAGGCTGATGGGGTGGAAAGTGAAGACAAGGGGAACCCTGTCGTGGTTCTGGGAGGGAGGGGAAGGGGTGAGGGTAGAGGTGCAGGAAATGGGCCGGACACAGTTGAGGGCCCTGTTAACCACAGTGTGGGCAGGGGGAGTCCTTGGTTAAGGAAAAAGGAAGACATATCAGAAGTGTTGTCGTGGAAAGTTGCCTCATCAGAGCAGATGCGCCGGAGTTGGAGAAACTGGGAGAATGGAATGGAGTCCTTACAGGAGGCAGGGTGTGAAGAAGTGTAATCGAGGTAGCTGTGGGAGTCGGTGGGCTGTTAATGGATATTAGTAGACAGCCTATCCCCAGAGATGGAGAGAGAGAAGTCGAGGAACGAAAGGGAAGTATCAGAGATGGACCACGTAAAGGTGAGAGAAGGGTGGAAATTGGAAGCAAAGTAGATAAAGTTTTCCAGTTCGGGGCGGGAGCAGGAAACGGCACCAATACAGCCATCAATGTACCGGAAAAAGAGTTGGGGGAGGGATCCCGAGTAGGACTGGAACAAGGAATGTTCGACATATCCCACAAAAAGACAGGCATAACTAGGACCCATGCAGGTACCCATAGCAACACCTTTTACTTGAAGGAAGTGACTGGAGTTGAAGGAGAAGTTGTTCAATGTGAGAACAAGTTCAGCCAGGCGGAGGAGGGTGGTGGTGGATGGGGACTGGTTGGGCCTCTGTTCAAGGAAGAAGCGGAGAGCCCTCAAACTGTCCTGGTGGGGGATGGAGGTGTAGAGAGATTGGACGTCCATAGTGAAGAGGAGGCAGTTAGGGCCAGGAAACTGGAAATTGTCAAAATGACATAGGGCATCAGAAGAGTCACGGATGTAGGTGGGAAGAGACTGGACCAGGGGAGAAAAGATAGTCAAGATAGGAAGAAATAAGTTCAGTGGGGCAGGAACAGGCTGAAACAATGGGTCTGCCGGGACAGTCCTGTTTGTGGATTTTGGGAAGGAGGTAGAAGCGGGCTGTCCAGGATTGCGGGACTATGAGGTTGGAAGCTGTGGAGGGAAGATCTCCAGAGGTGATGAGGTCAGTGACAGTCCTGTGGACAGTGGCTTGATGTTTGGTGGTGGGGTCATGGTCCAGGGGGAGGTAGGAAGAAGTGTCTGAGAGTTGGCGCTGAGCCTCTACAAGGTAGAGGTCGGTACACCAGACAACAACAGCACCACCCTTGTCTGCAGGTTCGATGACAATGTCAGGGTTAGACCTGAGAGAATGGAATGCAGCAAGTTCAGAGGGAGACAGGTTAGAGTGAGTGAGGAGGGCAGAGAAATTGAGATGACCAATGTCTCGCTGACAGTTTGAAATGAAAAGATCAAGAGTGGGTAATAAGCCAGAGGGAGGGGTCCAGGTAGAGGGAGAATGCTGGAGATGGGTGAATGGGTCTGCTGATCGGGGTGAGGACTCTTGGTCAAAGAAGTGAGCCCGGAGATGGAGGCGACGGAAAAGAGCTCAATGTCATGCCGAGCACAAAATTCATTGAGGTGGGTGCGTAAGAGGATAAAACTGAGTCCTTTGTTGAGTCCAAAACGTTCAGCATCACAGAGGGGAAGGTCAGAGGGTATAGTGAATACACGGCAAGGGGTCAGATCAGAAGGGATGGGGTCAGAGGGAAGTGAAGGGGAAGAAGGATCTGGATGGGGTATTAGTCCCAATCAGCTGCTGGAGCTTGCGTTCCTTAACACCTGAAAGAAAGAAAAAACGTTTTCTTTTAATGCATCAGATAAGACGAAGGATGAAATGAAACTGCTGAGTCGAACAGCTTTGAGATAAGGTGAGGTGGTGCTTCTGGAGAGAGAGGCCCAGTGTGTACATGTGGTGGAGCATGGCACTGAGTGTGGATCTCAGGATGCAGCGAGAACAGCAGTCTGAGGAACGTTGTATCTCTCGGAGATACCTATAATCCTGGGTGGATTCAAAACATGAAGGATGAAACTTCATTAACCATGTCAACAAGTCTGAATTAGGGGACTCCATATCAGACACTTTACTGGACAACGGGTTAAAATCCCCCCTGGTAACAATGCTATATCGTCTTGCTGTTCTTTTCATTTAACCCCAGAGTTTTCTCTCTTGCTCAACCTGTTGACCCGGAAGCCAAGGAAGAACCTTGAGCCAACTCCAAGCCCTAGCCATACCTGAATCCAAACAGAAGAGCGGGAAGTTCTCCTGGCATCCGGGACAGTATTTCTCCCTCCACTAACACTGCCAAAAGCTGGTTAACCAACTGCGTATTTCAATAATGTCAGTGGGGTCTTGCTGTGTAACAATTCCTGTAACAATTCATTGCATGTGGAGCATTTTGAGCTGTTTCTGAGATGTGGGAAGGTGCTGTATCAATGTATGTCTATTCCCCAGACATCACACACTCGTCTACTTGTAAGAGGGTAAGCAGATGGCCTGGAAGTCCACTGGAAGTTGCATGATAACAGTCCCAGCTGTGACTCACTCATCCATTGACCCTTGACCGTACCTCATTTGGTTGGCCAGGCTGAGATTGTGAAACTGTGAATGAACAAATCAGGCATGTGGTGCTGAGGTCCGTGACTCTATGACCCAGTGCTCTGGTCTATGTTACATGGGATAATAATCCCCTAAACTTCCACAAGCAAATGCACTCCATCCACTAAAACCCAACTGTTATTGTACTTTGGATTTAGACATATTTAGGCAGTGTTATACTTTGTTTGGTCAACTGCAGTTCCAGTCTTTGCGAGACCCAAGCTTCTTGTTATTGCTACAATAACATTTCTCTGCAGACCTCCTTCAGAGAAATATACATAAATGGCATTGGTGTGAAACTGTTACAACAAGAGCCTTCTATACATGTACTCCATTAGTGAGCGAGACAGAAACAATGTTTGGTGTATCACAGTCTGTGCATGTAATGGGGGAGTTACTGCATTTCATAGTAAGAAGCTGAATCATAAGGACTGTTTAACCGGCTCCAGTTATGCTTTCTCCTGAGAGTTATCTGTAATTTACAGCATTGCCGACCGTGGTTTTGGTGTTGAACAGAACAAATGACTATTTCTTTACTTCACCTTTGCCATTAAATGGAAAAAGCTCGCTTGCGTTTCATATCCAGCCCTGGCTGCTGTCACTTTTTCCATAACACTGGCCGAGCTGACATCCTCAAACACTACAATTGCTTTCAGATGTCAAATTAACAACGCCATCATTAACCAGCAGTGTAGCCCGGTGTCCCACTCGACCCTGGTGTCTGGGTTATTAAAGAACACACATTCAAGGGTTTGAAATTGGAGCTGGTATGGGTTTCAACCTGAATATTATACCCAGTGGCTTGAAACATTAGCATTATTTTATGCAATATTGTTTCAATTAGGCTCCCTGCCCAGGACTTTGCTGCCAATGGCACATTGATTTCTGTGTGCCTCTGGTGGGTTGAGGAGCTTTGGGTGCCCCAATCTGCATCTCAAGTGTTACTGAAAGCAGCAGCAGAGTTTAACTGTTTAACTCTCCAGGCATTCACACACTCTTCTGATTATTATATGTGGTCCTGAGATTTGCTCCAACATTGCCAGGGGCAGGGGGGTGGCGGTGATGGAGGGGTGTGGGTGGGGTGGGTATTACCTGGCCCTGAGGGAGGGGGTGGAGAGGGTCATCACTAAGGTAGGACAGCACCAGAGGTGGGACTTTGATGAGGGGTGCGGGGTGGGGTTCTTCGCTGGGGTCAGGCAACTGTTACATTCCCAACCCACCCATGCTCAGGGGTTAAAATTTCCCCCACGATCTTCAAAAGGGACTTGTTTAGAATGTCTGAATTTATTGGTACTGACACTGGTCAATCAGACGTCTGATTGGACTGTGCCCAAACAGAATGGTTACAGGAAGAAGAGGAGACCATTCAGCCCCTCTAGCTTGTTCTGCCATTCAGTTCGATCATGGCTGATTTGTATCCTTTTACTCCATTTACCTGCCTTAGCTCCATCCTCCGAGATGCCTTTACCTGATGAAAATATATCAATCCCATTTTCTAAATTTTCAATTGCTGCTCAGCCTCGGAGTTCCAGATTTCCACTCCCCTTTATGTTCAGAAAAGCTTCCTGACGTCACCCTTGAGTGGCTTAGCTCCAATTTCAAGATTATGTCTCTTTATTCTGAACTCCCCCACCAGAGAAAATAGTTTTTCTCTGTCCCCCCACTCCCCGCACCACCCCCCCTCCCATCACCCCCATCACATCTCCCTAATATCTCCTTATGTGGTTCGATGTTAAATTTTGTTCTGTAAAACCCTTGTAAAGTACCTTGATAAGGTGCAGTACCTTAAAGGCACTATATAAATGCAAGTTGTTGTATATTTCCCTGACTGATACAGTAGCTGCTTGATCTATTCTCCAAATTCTTCTGACTCTCAGTGATAAGTTTAAATTGATGACCGCTCACTGATTTCCCAACCCAAGGCAATAGGCTTTCTCTATTACTCCAATCATAAATCCCCTTTATAATTTACAACCTCCATTAAGTTGCTTATTAGCAAAGTTGAACTCCATGAGATAAAAGGCGCAGCAGCGGCATGAATACAAAATTGGCTCAGGCACAGAAAACAGAGAGTTGTGGTGAATGGCTGTTTATCGGACTGGAGGGAGGTGTACAGTGAAGTTCGCCAGGGTTCAGTATGAGGACTGCTGCTGTTTTTGATATACATTAATAACTTGGACTTGGGGGTACAGGGCACAATTCTGAAATTTGCGGATGACACAAGGAAGTCTTCAAGAGGACATAGACAGGCTGGTGGAATGGGTGGACATATGGCAGATGGAATTTAACCCAGAAAAGTGTGAGGTGATGCAATTTGGTAGGAAGAATGAGGAGAGACAAGGCAAGCTAAATAGTACAATTTTAAAGTGGGTCAAGAGAGACCTGGGGTGTAATTCTCTGAAGGTGGCTGGACAGGTTAACAAAGCAGTTAATAAAGCATACAGGATCCTAGGCTTTATAAATAGAGGCATTGAGTCCAAAAGCCAGAAAATGATGCTAAACCTATACAAAACAGTAGCTCAACCCCAGCTGGAGTATTGTGTCCAATTCTGGTCTCCACACTTTTGGAGAGGGTACAGAAGAGATTTACTAAAATGGTTAGAGGAATGAGGGATTACAGTTACATGGAGAGAGTGGAGAAGCTGAGGTTGTTCTCCTTAGAACATAGAAGGCTAAGGAGGAGATTTGATAGAGGTGTTTAAAATCATAAAGGGTTTAGATGGAGTAAATAAAGAGAAACTGTTCCCATTGGCTGAAGGATCGAGAACCAGAGATTGAAGGTGATTGGCAAAAGAACCAATGGCGACATGAGGAAAAACGTATTTACGCAGCGAGTGGTTAGGAACTGGGATGCACTGCCTGAGAGTGTGGTGGAGGCAGGTTCAATAGTAGCTTTCAAAAGGGAGTTTAATAAATAGTTGCAGAGAATAAATTGCAGGGATATGGGGAAAGAGATGGGGAGTGGGACTAACTTGATTGTTTGTCGAAAGAGGCAGTACAGGCTCGATGGGCCAAATGGTCTCCTTCTGTGCTGTACTCTTCTTAGAAGCTATGATTCCATGAAATCTGCTCCAGTGGAAATAGTCCCATAATTGCCAATCTCTCCTTCCCATTCCTGGCATCTTCCGGGTGAATTGACTCTGTACACTCTCTCGGGCTTTAATTTCCTTTCTATAAGGGGGGCCCCAAATGGCTCACAGTACTCCAACAGAAATGATTTGAATAAATTGTTGAATGTGGAGAGGAACCAGTAGTAAAAGAAGGGAACCAGTTGGATGATGAGTTTAAGAGGCCATTGAGGTAGGGAAGGAGCAGAGTGAGAGTGAGAACAGAGCCCGTGGAGACCCCGAGTTCATAGAAAAAAGTATCAGAGGGTCATCCATCAACTACAGTTTGAGCAATTTGAGAGGAAACTAGTGGGTCATGCAGATTGCCTGGATAAAGGGATCTTGTTCCGAAGTGCATGGTGGCAGAGGCTGTCAAAGGTTGTGGTGGTGTCCAGTGTAATAGCAAATCATTAGCAAATATTGTCAAAAAGATCATCAATGAAATGACCTTGCCAAAAGCGGACTCGCAATCAGAGATTGGTCACAGGGGGAGTCTGAGGAGGAAGGCGAGTATTAGCAAGTTTCCATTAACTTTGTTTGCTGATCCAATTACTCTTTAATGTCTGACGTCTTGCCGATTCTCGCATTGTTTCAAGCCCGCAATGAATTGCAGTCGTATTTTTCAGCACTCCAGTTAATTCACTTCTACCTTTATTGATTGCCTTAGCATTCCCCTGTTGCACTTGGTGACATAACGATCTGTAACTGTTGCCGTTCTATCTATATTTCTATTTGTCTGTCTATCCATCTAGTTAACAATCAATCTATCTGTTTATTCATCTGTCCAGCAATCTGTCCATCTGTATACAAAAACAAAATGCTGTGGATGCTGGAAATCTGAAATAAAAACAGAAAATGGAGGAAATACTCAGCACTGTCTAATTAACTCTTTGCCTTGTTCCAAATCCTGCATTTCACCATTTCTGGTAAACTGACAAGCTGATTGGTCCATTAAGTGACATCACTTCCCAGTGTTTTCATTGGGCTGTGTTGATCATTGGACCAATACTTTTTTCCCCCCTTTGTTGTTGGCCATCTGGATTAATCCATCTCAGCCCTTGCTCCAGGTCCTAATTTCCTACTATTATTATCGCAGCAACATCCCTAGGCCCAAGACTTCACCACTTCCTCCATCCCAACAGCACTTCCATGTTTCAAATTTCACTTGCTTTCTCCCTCTTGGTAGCAGCTCGAAACCCTTGAGTTCAACCACTCCCTCCATCCCCATAGTGGCCCCAGATGCTGGACATCACCACTCCACTCCACGTATTCCAGTTTTCCTTTGTCTCCAGTCCTAAGCCTGCCCATTCCACTCCTTCCAGACTGCAGACCCATCTATTCTCCCAACCCGCACTCAAACTGTCAGGACTGCCTACATCTTCCCCTCACAGTCTGCCTAATCTGCCCCCTCCTTCAGGTCATAGATTTGTCCACTCTGCTGCCTTCAAGCCCACCCACTTCGCCTGAAGTCACAGGTATTCCGACCCACCCATCCTGCCTTGACTGCAGTTGTTCTCACCCGTTACCAGGCCCTGGCTCCAGGACCTAGCCTCCTGTTCCCTTCCATAGACTGGTAAGCGATGAAGAACGTATGTTTAGTCCGTGGCTTTTAGCGTGAGCTGCAGAAGAGCTCAGGCTGTTTCAGAAGTAACCGTGTCTTTATTGCATGGCCTTGAGCATAGTGGGAACAAGCACGAGATCATCAGTACAGCCCTGACTGACATTATCCACCCTTTAAGTTTCAGAGTGAAGTCATGCCCAGATCTCAATACAAACTGTTCACTTTTTCCAAATAAAATTTGCCATTTTAGGAACTGTAGGAATGAAGCAATATGGTAAAATAAATAATGAGCAACTGTGGGAGAAGCATAGAGTTGGATTATAAAGTGTATTTCAATCACTCAAAACTAATCGAGTTGTAATAATTGATGAGCATTTTGAATCAATCAGCATGCATTGATAATGTAGCGTTCAGATTCTGAGGGTAGCGGATGTTGAAAACAGAGCCGTCCTTGTTGAAGTTTATTGTATAGCCAGTTGCTAAAACAGAAATAATTAAATCATCCCTTGTTTTATTATTACAAAAGCTCGAATAATGGCTAGCAGAAAGGATAATTTAAACATGAACCTTTAAGAAGGGGATCTGACTTGAATTACAGTGAAATCCAAAACAGTCACTGACTTTTACAGAAACTAGTCACAGTGTTTGAAGAGTTTGAATAAACAGTGTCTGGTGAGACAAGGCCCAGGTTAGTCAGCTCATTACTCAGCCTCAGTCATAAGGGACCAGAGCTGCCGACTACTCTGATAAAATGAGTGATTTAAGAGGCTTTATAACACCACTTCAACAATCAAGGTCTCTTGTGTTTCTGAGTAACACACCACAGACACATCAACAATATTTCATCCATTCTCTCCTCACCACACGAGAGGGGGCCAAATTACCCTGTTTAACTCTTTTGTGCCCAGGTGCCCTCCACACACAATCTCAGTTTGCTTGGACATACCTGCCTCCAGCTTAAACATGAAGCAGGCATGAGGTTCTGGGTGTTGGAGGAACATGTGATGCTATCCTCGCTCAATGGGACACCATGCGATGCTGTGAGTGCAGTTTGGGTCAAAATTCTCCAGTTCCGGATGGTTTAATTCACACTTTAACGTTCTCAGTTTGCACAGGAGTAGATCTATCCATGACCATGAGAGATTCCGGATGGGATTACATTGAGCTCATTGCAAGTACGGACAGGCATTTGCCCAATGATCTGGGCTCAGGTTAGGTCGAACAAGCCCAGAAAACCTGAATCAGTAAGAGCTCTTTTGTTTTGACCAGATTCATTCGAGGCTGATTTTATTTGATTTGAGGGACTAAATACAAACAATAGAGTGCTGTGCCAGGTGGAAAATTAATGTTCGGGTTTGTTTAGTAAATGTCCCAATTGCATTATTTCACTGTCAAAGTGGTACAATGTGCAAGAAGGCATTCAGAAGAGATCACGTGAGGCACCTGAGCCAGACTTCGTGCACTTGCCATTATCTGCTGGTCCTGGACAACTGACTCCTCAGGCTCTGCGCCAGCAGGGAGCTGGTAACAAAAGGATGCCATCAACTGCACGGACTCCTGTAGTCAATGTGACAGAAACCACCAAATGGAAACATTAATTTCATCATATGGAACACTATTTGAACTGTTATTGGACCTTGAACATAACTTGTTTAAAAAGACCACAGAGCAGTGGCTGAAAACATGGCTGCACATTTGCATTCTGAAAGGCAGTTGCCCAGAGAGACAATGGAAGTGCTCCCTGATTCAATTAGCTAGATGGGTTTTGTCAATAGTGATAATCAAACGACATTGAGAGCCATTGTCTGCGTACGAGTCAGAATTCCACCCCCTCCCCGCCCCCGTAACTGAGTGTGTCTTGTAAGCTTTAAAGAATCAACAAACCTCGCAGGCGATGCTGTTTCAAACAAAGAGCTAGTCACATGATTAACTTGCTGGCCAACCTGGGAATTGATTGAATTGTGCTCACAGTAAGGTTTTGAGGCAAACAGCTTTTGAAGACCAAAGAGAAGCAAAGTCTCTCTCTCTCACAAATTTCTAGGGACCCATGGAAGTAACTTAAGCCTCTAGACAGAAGATACCTGCAGCTTTCTGGTACCAGTGAAACTAGTTTGAAAGTGTGCACTGGGCCCCAATGAGAACTGGAAGGCTTAACTTCAATCAAAGACTTTACATTCAACCCAAAACAAGTAACTGAATTCCATCTACTACTTCAAACCTTTCCCCTTTAATTCTTTCTCCTCCTCTGTATCTATTTGTGTGTGTATTTATTACGTATGCATGCTAGCATGGTTGTTTATTTATTTAGAGATACAGCACTGAAACAGGCCCTTCAGCCCACCGAGTCTGTGCCGACCATCAACCACCCATTTATACTAATCCTACATTAATCCCATATTCCTACCACATCCCCACAATTCCCCTGCCACCTACCTATACTAGGGACAATTTACCTATCAACCTGCAAGTCCTTGGCTGTGGGAGGAAACCAGAGCACCCAGCAAAAACCCACACGGTCATAGGGAGAACTTGCCAACGCCACACAGGCAGTACCCAGAACCGAACCCAGGTCACTGGAGCTGTGAGGCTGCGGTGCTAACCACTGCACCAATGTGCCGCCCCATATGCTGTGTTGCATATGTTTAGCAGTTTTAACCGAATTAGATTTTTAAGGCTAATAAACTTACACCTTTCTTGTTTAAACCTGAGAAAACCTGTCTGGTTGATTTCTTTGTAATTACAATTAGAGAGCAGTGAACAAGGGCTCACTGAGGGGAAGATAAAAACACTATATTTTAAAAGTTAAACCCTGTTACAGCTAAACCAGGAAAGGGGCAAGAGGGGAGCCCTAGACCCCTTCCTCACCTGATCGTTACAGAAATTTGGGGGCTAGCATTCCAGACTGAACCACGAGACAAATGAGAAATTGGAAGTGGGAAATCAAATTGATCCCAATCAAAAAGAGAAAAGATTTCAGTAGCGGTTTTCTTGTGGTTGTGTGCTAGAATACTAACATATCCACAACCAAAGCCAGTAACTCTCCAAGCCAGGGTGAAGTAACTTGGTATAAGTTAAAGGCACTGTCTACAGAAGGGTTGAGAAATATGGCTGAGCAGTGTGGGATCACTTTCCGTGCCAAGGCGAGGCAATCGGAACTCCTAAAACGAGTGGCCAACCACTTTTCCCTCGAAACTGAAGAATCAGAGACAGGGTTAGAAATAGGCTCTGACAGGGTATTGCTAGCAAAGATACAATTGGAATGGAGGAAACTTGAATTAGAAGAGATAGAGAGAAAGAACCTTCTAGAAGGAACGGGAGGGAAGAAAGCTGAGGCGGCTTGAGTTAACTAAGGGGCGAAGGAGTAACCCCAGTGAAAGCATGGACGATACAAGTGGTGCGGGACTGTGTACTGAAGTTTTAACATTTTCCCAACTGATTCCAACATTCAATGAGGGAGATGTGGAAGAATTTTTTTGTATCTTTTGAGAAACCTGCAAGGCAGTTAAAATGGCCGGCTGAGAGTTGGACTCTTCTGTTGCAAAGTAAGCCAACAGGAAAAGCCCATGAGGTTTATTCCCTGTTGCCAGGTGAGAGTTCATCATCAAATTATGAACTGACAAAAAATGCTATCCTCGGAGCAGATGAACTAGTACTGGAAGCTTGCTGCCAAAAGTTACGAACCCTCAAGAAACAGATTGATCAAACTTGGAGTTTGAGAGAAGTAAGCAGCTGGTGTTTACCAGTGGTTGAGGGCTCTTAAAGTGCAGCCCACTTATGAAAACCTCAGAGAGGTGATTTTGCTCAAGGAATTTAAAAACTCTCTCCCCGCCTCCATAAAGACCCATGTGGAGGAACAAAAAGTACATAGAACGAGGCAAGCCACAGTTCTGGCTGATGGGTTTGCTCTGATATACAAATCGGTTCTCCAGGGGAAAACCTTTCCTCGTCACCCCCTTAAATCCGCAAAAGACAAAGGGTGGGAAGGTGATAGGAGCCCAATCAGTCCTGGAAGAGAAAGAAAAGCAGGAGACACAGGGGGCCCTCCTCCAGCCAAAAAGGACAGTGCTGTAAGTAGGAGTGAGACCCGTAGACCTGTGTGCTTCCATTGTAATAAGGCAGGTCATCCAAGAGCTGACTACTGGAAATGCAGGGAAAGCCTGTAGGGTTAATCAGGGCACACCCGCTCAGTGAAGGAGAAGGGACCCTGATGGAAAACACAGCAGAACAGGCTGTGGCTGCAACTGCAGAAGTAGTGAGGCCAGAAAACATACTGCTGCGCATGCAGGAAAACTTAATAGCATTCCTAAAGGTTATCAGGATTTTGTATCTGAAGGGAGAGTAACCCCATACCCCTCGAGTGGGACAAGCAAGCCCATAGTAATCCTCAGGGATACAGGGGCCTCTAGATCCCTTTTACTGGGAAAAGGCCTGACCTTTCACCCAGAGAGTGCAGTGAACACCAGAATGGTGGTGAATGGTATTGGAGGACAGTGTATGTCTGTATCTGTACACCGGGTGCACCTGGAGTGCTACATAATTTCAGGACCGGTCACCTTAAGGATTGTCCCTAGTTTGCCTGTGGACAGGGTTGACCTGCTCCTAGGTAATGATCTGGCGGGGGTGAAGGTGGTAACCCCCCCCCAGTAGTGAAAGAAAGACCGCAGGAGGTCTGAGAGACAGGGCAGTGGCAGGAGACGGTCCCCTGCAGTTTCCCTGAATGTGTAGTGGGTCAGGCCATGATCAAACCAGCTCCCCCAGAGGAGACTGCATTGGTACTGCACTCAGATGACCATGAGGTCTGCCTGTCTGAAACCTTCTTTGGAAAGTTAGAAGACCCAGGGAATGAGTTAAATGGATTTTCCCTAGCTGAGGCTCAGCGAGCCGACCCGGTACTGAGAGAGTTAGTACAGACTGCCCAGTCTGAAATTGAAGCAGAGGGAGTCCCTGATTGCTAGTATTTAAAGAATGAGGTACTGATGAGGAAATGGAGTCCTCCTCGCAGACCGGAGGACAAAGAATGGACAGTGGTTCACCAGTTAGTGGTGCCGCAGAGGTACCAGAGGGAAATATTGAGAATGGCCCAAGAAATTACAGTGGCTGTACATGTCGGTATACAAAAAACCAAAGACCACATAAGACAGCAGTTTGACTGGTCAAGACTCCACAACGATGTGGTGGAGTATTGTAGGAGTTGTCACATGTGCCAGGTTGAGCAGAAACCCTAACCTACAGTGAAACCTGCACCCCTAAGTCCTGTATCGGTGTTTGGAGGACCCTCCAGCAGTGGGCTGGTGAATTGTAAGGGACCCCTGCCAAGGACAAAAGGGGACAGACAGGCACAGTTCTGGCCAAAAGTTAGAGAGGAAAAGGGAAAAAGGGACAAAGGGGACAGGTTAAACGATGTCCTGGAGGATTCCCAAATTAAAACCCCTACTGTCTGGTCAGCCAACCCCGAAAGGTTGGAAAAATTAGACCCCACATCCTCCTATGTAAATGCAGACACCAGAAGCACCCCACCAGAATTGCTGACAGCATTTACAGAAACCTGTAGGGACAAAGAAAGTCCTCAAGAGGGCAGAGAAACTCTGAGCATGATGCCTCATCGAGTCGAAGTGCCGCCGGGAAGTGCAGTGGGATTTGGACAAATCCTTGCAATCAGGAGTGTCCCAGAGAACAAATAGAAGATTAGCAAAGAATCCTACCCCCACAGTGAGGAGAAAAGGGAACCAACCATCCCCTAAAGTGTAAAGCACTTGCATGACTCATCAGAGCACTGAAAGAGAGATCAGAGTGGATCCACCCACTGCCGACTCCCATGATCAGAACTTAAAACCAGGGATAATTAAATCTAACCATCCTCCTGTAAACCTCAACAGGAACAAAGGCATCCGAGACAATCATGGAAATGGGCAAACTTCAAACCTCCCCAGAAAATCACATGTTTATTGAGATTCCCATTCCCAACGTGTTGCAGGCTGATAGTAAAGAAACTCTGAACCCCTTGGGCAACACATAACAATCTCCGACCCACCTCAAAGGAAAAGGGGCAGGTTAAAGCAGCACTCTGACAAAGGAAAGACAGACTCTTTTAAGAATTTTAAGATTTCTGAATGAATGAGAATGAATGAGAGAAGTGCATTGTGTGTTTTCCTGTAATTTCTCTTCCTTCTAATTTATAATGAAATGCTCCCCCTAATGTCACATTTCATTCAGCCGGATGTGGAGGTCTGACAGAACCCACACCAGCCAAATGGGAACATAGTCATTTCATCATATGGAACACTATTTAAACTGTTACTGGATCTTGAAGATAATTTGTTTAAAAAAACGCAGAACAGTGGCTGAAAACATGGCTGCACATTTGCATTTTGAGAGACAGTTGCATGGAGAAATAATGGGAGTACTCCCGCAATCAACGAGCCAGATGGGTTTTGTCAATAGTGATTATCAAGAGACATTGAGGGTCATTAAACGTGTAAGACCCGGCATTACACCGCCCCCACCCCCCACCCCCCACTGAGATTGTCTGGTAAGCTGTGAGGAATCCACAAACCTCACAGGCGAGGCTGTCTCAAGAAAAGAGCTAGTCACATGACTAACCTGCTGGCCAACCTGGAGTTAATTGAAATGTGCTCACAGAACAGTTTCTCCTCTGCCTCTATTTGTGTGTGTGTTTATTGCATATACATGCTAGCATGGTCGTGTCGCGTATTCTTAGTAGTTTTAACTGAGTTAGAGTTTTAAGGTTAATAAACGTACACCTTTCTTGTTTAAATCTGAGAAAACCTGTCTGGTTGATTTCTTTGCAATTACAATTAGAGAGCAGTGAACAAGGGCTCACTGAGGAGAAGCTAAAAACAGTCTTTTAAAAGTTAAACCCTGTTACGGCCAAACCAGGAAAAGGCCGAGAGGGGAGCCCTAGACCCCTTCCTCACCTGGTCGTAACATCAAACTCAAACGTAATGATGGTACTGCAGTGTCAGGCATGCCCGCCATTACCCTCAACTAATCTGCCTTTGTCTCCTTCCAGCCTAGCACAAGGATTTGCTGGAAAGCCAATCTGCTAGCCAATCGTGTATGAAACAGATGACTGATGTATTGTTCAGCAGAGCCAGCACGTTTATCCCCTTTCCCATTGAATCCAATAAGAGCGTGATATGAGGTCAGATTTTAACTCAGGGTGGAGAAAGGGGTGAAAGCCCGGGGAAGGGAAGGTCCAAGGTTTGCTTTTTGGACCAGAAGGCTCATTCCTGTTCCTCCTGGGCCACAAGGAGCCATACCAAAATTGAAACAACGGTTACTTCACTCAGCCTCTCCTGTCTTAATGTTACCAGTTTCTGCGAGCAACTCAAGATTTACAATTCCATCGGGGTCCAAATTACATCATGGGAGCCAACATTTCAATATTTATCAGGCTGATGCCTGGCCTGTCCGAAACCCAGGAGTTAAAATTGCCAGAATGTGGGATTGGTGGGTGGGGAATGCTGCAAGAACACAGCCATTTACATCCTGTCCACACTGTTCCTGTCCATTCAGCAGGATTAAATCTGGGGCTATGGTTTCCCAACGTCTTTGCACTGCTCCATCTCCCAAAGGACCAGCGGGTTATCAATGGCAACAATGTGCCCATCTGGGGATTTGCTCAGCACCACTTCCCCTTCTCATCTGTGCCCAATGCCACCTCTTCAAGTTCACTAACTGCATCTTCCGGGATATGTTTGGCAGTGCAAACATTGGTGAGAGGGACACAGGATCCTGTGAGGTGCGAGCTTGGTCTTGCCACAGGTAGGACTGCTGGGCTCCTATTTCAGGGCTACCGTGGCACAAAAGGGAGAACTTGTACATTGTTGCCTCCAGGGAACACCCTTCAACAGAGCTCGCAGTTCAAGTTGACGCTGTGTGTGATATCAGTGCTTAGCAGGATGAAGATTCACGACAATGACAGCAGGAATGGGATGGAAGGCTCAACCAGTCAGAGTTTTTCTCACTAAAACTGAGAAGATTAAAGGGGAGCTAATGGAGGATTTCAATGTCATGAAAGGTTTTGAGAGAGTAGATCGTGAGAGGTTGTTCCCACCAGTTGGTGAATCAGTAACAATGGGACACAGACTGAGGATTATCACTGGAAGATTCAATGAGGAGTTCAAAGAAATGTTTTCACACAGAAGAATTATGAGAAAATGGAATCCTTTACCAAAGGGGCTATTAAGGCAGAGACTGGAAGATCATTTAATGGGAATTGGATAAAAATTTGAAAAGAAAGAATGAAAAAAAAATCCAGGGAAAGGACAGAGAGATGGTACCAGCACGGGGCGAATGGCTGAATGGTCTCAGTCTCTCTTTCTGTTGCTGCAATTTCTATGATTCTGGCAAGGTTGAGCAGTTAGATAATGGGCACCTACCTTCTGAATCAGTGATACGATGAAAGGGGGTTGGCTCCCTCCCGTGAGGATAAAGGAATGCCAGGCCAGGAAGAAGTCGAAGGACAGGGGACTGAACTGAGCTAACTGCCTAGCGTGGAAAGAAGGAAATGGGGAGGGACCAGGTGTGGGAGACTGACAGCTGGGGAGGATCATGCAGGGAGATCTGGGCTATGACTTTGTAACTTTTGCAATGATACCAGCGTTGGGAAAAAGTGTGGGGTGGCCCTGGGAGGAAGTGCAGACTGTTCTACAGAGGAGTGGGGCCTACAGCTGGAGAGTGTGATGGCAACAGGACTTGGGGCTTTGAAGAGCAGTCACAGTGGGGCTTAGGGTGGACATTTAGCAAAGGAGGCTGCTGGCCACAGAATTGTTTGTTTTGGCAGAAAGTGTTGAGTTGATTTTGCGAATCAATAGAAATGAAACAAGGCAAATACAAGATTGAGAAAGGCTGTGAGGAAACTAGCGAGAGCAGCCTGGTAGAAGCTGCTTTCTTCAGTGTACACTCCTACCCCAATCGGCCAATATGCACACTATTTTGACAGGGTTGGATTGGACAAAATAAGTGGTACTTCTGATATACAAATCCCTGATTTAAAATCACAGCCTTCAAAGTATTTTTTTCAAAATATGTTTCTCCTCCAGCCACTCATTGACGTTTTGCCTGTGGTGAGATAACATCATGACCTCTTTGTGAAGAACTTTACAACAACAACACCAACTTGTATTTATATAGCGTCTTTCACACAGTAAAACATCTGAAGGCACTTCACTGGGGCGATTATCAAACAAAATTTGACATTGAGGCACGTAAGAAGATATGAGGTCAGATGACCAAAAGCTTGGTCAAAGAGGTAGGTTTTAAGGAGTGTCTTAAAGGAGGAAAGCGAGGTGGAGAGGCAGAGAGGTGTAGGGAGGGAATTCCAGAGTTTGGGGCCTAGGCAACTGAAGGCGCGTCCACCAATGGTGGAGTGATTAAAATCGAGGATGCTCCAGAGGCCGGATTAGAGGTGTGCAGAGATCTCGGAGGGTTGTAAGGCTGGAGGAGATTACAGAGATGGTGGGGTGGTGGGGGGGGGGGTGGGGTGGGGGGGACGGTGAGGCCATGGAGGGATTTGAAAACGAGGATGAGAATTTTAAAATCAAGGCTTTCTTAACCAGGAGCTAATGTCGGACAGCGAGCTGAATTTAGACGAAGAAAATGAACCGCTGCATCTTTCACTCACCGAGAAATATCAGCCTTGTTTCAAATTTGCTCACTTATATTAATATTTCCCTGGCAGGCCGCTGAAAATCTAACTTAATTACTAGCTGAAGAATGTTCTAGAAATGCTGCTCTCCCTTGGATCCTTTAACATCTGCAAGTCAGGAAAACAAATCCAACTGCGCTCTGCTTTATAGGGAGTAACCAGAACACACATGACTTGGAAGCCAGTTAGCACTCTGTCTGCACTAATCACTTGATACATGACAAAGCCCAGAGTTCACAGCTTACACTCCCTACTTAAACTTTTAGTACAGTCCCTGCTAAGATATAGAGTGAAGCTTCCTCTACACTGTCCCCATCAAACACTCCGAGGGCAGGTACAGCATGGGGTTGGCTGCATCCACCTGGTCCGGGACCTGATCCATCTTTCCCAGAGGACTGGTCAGTCGGTCGCCTTTCTCTCCCTCAATCAGGAGAAGGCGTTCGACAGGGTGGATCACGATTACCTTTTCGGGACTCTGCGCGCCTTCGGACTCGGGCCGCATTTCGTGGCCCGGGTCCGACTTTTATACGCCGCCGCAGAGTGTCCAGTCAAAGTTAACGGGTCCTTGACGGCGCCCCTTCGATTTGGGAGAGGAGTGCGTCAGGGGTGCCCCATGTCCGGCCAATTGTATACCATCTGCGTGGAGCCCTTCCTGTGCCTGCTTCGCAGGAGGTTGACGGGATTGGCTCTGCGCGAGTCGGGCATGCGGGTCGTCCTCTCGGCTTACGCCGACGACGTGCTCCTCGCAATCACAGATCCCGTTGACTTGCGGAGGATGCGCGACTGCCAGCAGACCTTTTCTGCCGCGTCCTCCGCGAGGATCAATTGGGAGAAATGTTCCGGACTCCTGGTTGGTCAGTGGCGGGTGGACTCCCTGCCGGAGGAGATGACACCTTTTGCGTGGAGCACCACGCACCTCCTCTATCTGGCCGGCAAACTGGCAGGAGTTGGAGGCGAAAGTCACCGCTCGGCTGGGGCGCTGGACAGGACTGCTCCGAGTGCTTTTCTGCAGGGGCCGAGCGTTGGTCATAAACCAACTGGTGGCCTCCATGCTGTGGTACCGGTTGGTCACTTTGGCCCCGCCCCCTGTATTTGCCACCAAGATCCAGAAGAAACTCGTCGATTTCTTCTGGGGCAAGAGGAAACACTGGGTCTCTGCCGCGGTCCTGAGTCTCCCGATCGAGGAGGGCGGTCAGTCGCTGGTGTGCGTCCGCACCCAGGCTGCGACTCTCCGCCTTCGGACCCTGCAGAGATACCTGTACGTCGAGCGTCCTCCCAGATGGTGTGCGCTGGCGACGTATTTTTTCCGCCAGTGTCACTGCCTTCAAGACGACACGCAGCTCCCGGTGGAGTCCGTTAGCCGCGCCTCTCTGAGGGAGTTGCCTGTCTTTTACCGGGATCTTTTCCGAGTCTGGAACATGGTCGCCTCCAGTCAGGGCGCTCCCCCGCCGGCGGAGGAGAGCGCCTCGGCTGTCCGGGCGGCCGACTCCGGGGACGGTCCGGCAGGCGGAGGAGTAGCCGAAACCCCCGGGACGTCCCTCACTGCGGGTGGCGAGGGGGCTCGGGAGTGCGGAGCGATCCCGGCCGAGCTGACCCCGCTCGGCCGGAACTGCTCATCGGACCCAGGCCCCGAAATCCTCCTCGGGAGCCGGTCCCGCACAACCCGAGCCGCCTCTCGGAAATGCCCTCCGTGCCATTCCAATCGGCGCGGAGGGGTTTCTTGTACGGGCTGCTCCTGCACACTCTCCACTTCCTCGCCCTCGTCAGCCGGCCGGACACGCCCTGGCGGTCCGCGTTGCCATCTGGCGGCAAGGGGAAACCCCGATGGAGGTCTCTCTACGCGGGAGTCTTCCCCCTTTACATCGGGGACCTGGGGTGGAGGGTGCTGCACAGAGCAGTCCCGTGCAATAGGCTTTTAAGTAGGTTCACGGACTCCCAGGCCACCTGTACTTTCTGCGGCCTGGACGAGTCCGTGTTCCACATTTATATGGAGTGTGCGAGGTTGCAGCCCCTATTTGAGTACCTGAAGGGGCTGCTCCTCAAATTCTGGCTGCACTTCAGTCCCACGCTCCTGATCTTTGGGCACCCGGTGCGGAGGGGCTTGGGCCGGGAGGAGGATCTCCTCGTCGGTCTGCTCCTGGGCCTGGCCAAGGTGGCAATTCACAGGTCCAGGTTGCGGGCCGTCGGGGGGTCCGTCCTCCCCGATTGCCTGCCCCTCTTCCGCGGTTACGTTCGCGCCAGGGTGTCCCTGGAAAAGGAGCATGCGGTGTCCGCCGGTACGCTTGAGGCCTTCCGCGACCGGTGGGCACCGCAGGGACTGGAGTGCATCGTCGACGCCGAGAATGGCATTTTAATTTGAGTTTTTTTTGTTTATTTATCTGGTTTTAATAAAGCTATTTTAAAAATATAAGTGTGTATATAAAGGGGGCCTGAGGAATAAAGGCCCCCTCGACATAAAAAATGTATAAAGGGGGCCTGAGGAATAAAGGCCCCCTCGACATAAAATATAAAAAAAAATAAAAAGAAAATGGGGTTGGCTGCTGCCTGATTGGGACACCTAAGTGCTGAGTGCATCAGTGAGGTGCAGCTGACAGTGCTGCAGTCAGTTGCAGGACATGTTGCTGGAGACAGAGGGCTGCAACAGTTTTGGACAACATTTGCTGCAAAGGGGGAAAAGACTTTGGAGAAATAAGGCTGTATTTGAAGGTGGGTGGTTGAGCACTAGACCTTCGTTTGATTTGGACTGTTGCGGGAGGTGGAAGAGGCCGGAACAACAGGGGTGGAGGCTATACAATTCTACAGGGAGCTTTGCAATTGCATTGAATACACAAGGAAGCTCCCTCCCCACCCCAATTGCCCAGCCTGGGTCAGCTGAAGCTGTCTGGCTATAGAGACAGAAGGATATAGCTAGTCCTGGGCAGTTTTCGGCTGACCCAGATGAAGACCCATCCCGCAACCAGAAGACTGGAAGACCAGAGACCAGGAGTGTTACTCAGGACTGTTCAGATTTCTCTGTGTACCACCTTTAAAGCAAAAGTCATCACTTGCAGCCTGTCTTTCCCCTTTCCAGTATGCCCTCAGCCTCTCCCCAAACCTACTATTTGTTTATATGTTATTTCTTGCAAACTTTTGTTTGTTTGTTTTTTTTTTGCAAGCCTACAACTTGGGGTGGATTTGGCTCTTGAACACATGGCAAGCCCATCATCACCGGTGGCAGAGCCCTCTCACACCTATGTGGCAGCAGCCTCTGTGGCCGCCCAGGTGGTCCCGTCACCTTTTAACTTATTAACGTCTAGCCATGGGGTAAAGGGCTATCCCCATCCCAACATGTCAATAGAGGCTTGTGTAAAGGCAATAGCCGAGGTTGTCGGCCCCTCGGCCATTGTGGCAGCCTCAAAGATGTACGGGAAGGCTGTATTCTTCCAGAAGACCGAGCGGGCGGTGTCCCTGGCCCTGAGTAAGGGGCTTACTGTGGGGGGACCTTCCAGCCGGTGGACCCTCTCGGGGCCACCGCACAGCGGATAATGTTGTCAAACGTCCCGCCCTTCATTCCCAGTGAGCTCCTCCTCCCCCACCTGCACCATCTGGGGGAGGTGAGGTTGGGGATCACCCCAATCCTGCTCGGTCTTCAGGAGAACAGTCTCTGGCATGTCTACTCCTTCCGCCGCCAGCTATTTATGCAGCTGGCGCGGGAGGAGGTCTCGAAGGGCCAATTTAATGTTGAGTTCCATGGGACGGCCTATCGCGTCTTCTGTACCTCGGACGGGGCATGCTGCCATGCCTGCAAGGGGGTGGGGCACATTCGTAAGAACTGCCCCAACCTCCCGACTGCCAACTCCATCTCGACGGCCCAGGGTGGCGCCACTGCACCTCCTCCCGCTCCCCCCACACCTCCAACAGGCACCACTCAGTGGTTTTCTCGGCCTCCGGCGGGTAGTGGGGGGCCTGTCCAAGTGGAAGGAAGGTGAGGAGAAGAAAATAAACACCGAGAGGCGGTTCCCCCTGACACCATGGCACAGCCTGAGCCTGAGCTCAGCCCAAGGCCCAATCCCGGGGAACCCACCTGCTCCAGGGCTGGGCTCAGACCCAGGGTAATCAAGCAAAAGGAGGATGCGGAGGCGGAGGCCTCTTATGTCATGGAGGTCTCTGAGCCTCCGCGCCCTAGTGGGAAAAAGAGGAGAAGGCACCCCTCCATCAAGGTAACACAGGGCTCTGAGGTGCAGGGCCCATCTGTTGGAGGGGAGTTGTCTCCTGGTTCGGGTCCCCAGATTCCCCCTGCCACCACCACCATGAATGCTGTAAAGCCTGGACAGGAGCTCTCTACCCCTCAGGATGGAGGGGGAGGGGGAGGCCCCTGTACATGTGGCCCCTCCTGAAGGAGCAAGTGGAGCCCTGCTTGTGGTAGGGGAGCCTGGGGACACTCCTGGAGAAGACTCCCATTCTGCCACTGGGTCGGGTGCCCTGAGTAGAGGGGAGGGCGAGGCCCCGAAGGGTTGGCATTCCCAGCCAAAATCCACTCCGGACCAGGGTGTACCTGACCCAGTTATGGGTGAAAATGCTACCCCATATGCTGGGCCTGTGGGCGCTGGCAGGGTGGGAGATGGTTTCCTCTCCCCGCCTCTGGTCCCGGCTCTGGCTGGATTTCTGGAGTCGGGAACTGCTGTCTCCCCTGAGCCGCTCATTGGCCTGGGGATGGAGGTGGAGGGAGGGTCCTTAACCGCTGACGTCCATAGGCTCCAGCTCAATAGATGAACCCAAAGGGGACTCCTCCGCCATCGATCCTGGGGGTGGGATTGTGACAGAGGCGGGACCAGCTGGAGTGGCTGGTACATTGCCCCACAGTGTGTGATGGGTGTGTCGGCTGCAGGCGGTGACAACCCGGAGGAGGACGGGGACTCGGTGTGGGGCACGGAGGATGACCTTGAATCCATCGCCAGTGAGGTGGTGGACTCCCTCGTGCCTCCCATCAAGTCTCCTCTCATCCCCACCGTGGAATTCCGGGACTTCCTCGTGGCATGCAGGGGTTGCCGCAATAAAATTCAGCTGGCCCACGGCCGGTGGTCAGGTTTGGCGCTGATCATCCAGTCCGTCCGTGCCGCCCTCAAGAAGGTGGGTAGGGGCGGGGCATGAAACTGGTTGAGAGGCGCAATTTAAAGCGTTCCTCAATGGGTTGCTGGGGGAGTAGAAGACGAGGTGCACTTCTGCTCCCAACTCACAGTGAGCTGTTGGTGACTGGTTTCTAAGTACTTTACATGAAGATAACCATAGCCAGCCTCAACATCAACGGCAGCAGGGGTCCCACCGCAGATTTCACAATCTCTCAGTGCTCAGGGAAGGGAGATACGCGGTGAGCTTTCTGCAGGAAACCCACACTGTTCCGGGAGACGAAGCCACCTGGCTCCTGGAGTGGCAGGGTGGGGTCAACATGAGTCACCTCACCCCTATTTCTAGTGGGGTGGCTATCTTGTTGGCCCTGACTTTTCAGCCGGAGATCTTGAGGGTCAAGGAGCTTGTGCCGGGCCGCTTGCTCCACCTTGCTGTTCGCCTGCCGCTCCACTTTGTGAACGTGTACGCTTCCAGGCCACGCGCATTGCAAGCACGCCATCAGAGTCAGCATGGTTTTATGAAGGGTAAATCGTGTTTGAATAATTTGCTAGAGTTGTTTGAAGATGTAAAGTGGATAATGGGGATCCTGTGGATGTAGTATATCTGAACTTCCAGAAGGCATTTGATAAGGTGCTGCACAAAAGGTTAATACACAAGCTAAGATCACATGGGGTTAGGGGCAATTTATTAGCTTGGATAACCAACAGAAAACAGAGTCGGGATAAATGGATATCTGGCAAGCTGCAACTAGTGGGGTGCCACAGGGTTCAGTCCTCGGGCCCCAACTATTTACAATCTATATGAATGACTTGGATGCAGGGATAGAAGGTATTATAAGCCAAATTTGCAGATGACACTAAAATAGGTGGGATAGTAAGTTGCAATAAAGAAATAAGAAATTTACAAATGGCTATGGATAGATTAGGTGAATGAGCCAAAATTTGGCAGATGGAGTTTAACGTGGATATGTGTGAGGTTATCCATTTTGGTCGGAAGAATAGAAAGGCAAATTATTATCTAAATGGAGAGAAACTTCAGAGTGCTTCGGTGCAGAGGGATCTGGGTGTCCTCGTGCATGAATCGCAGAAACCTAGTATGCAGGTACGGCAGGTAATAAGGAAGGCAAATGGAATTTTGGCATTTATTCTAGAGGAATAGAGTATAAAAGTAGGGAAGTGTTGCTGCAACTGTACAAGGCATTAGTGAGACTGCACCTGGAGTATTGTGTACAGTTTTGGTCCCCTTACTTGAGGCGGGATGTAGTTGCATTGGAGGCGGTTCAGAGGAGGTTCACTAGATTGATTCCAGAGATGAGGGGCTTGTCTTATGAAGAGAGATTGAGCAGTTTAGACTTTTACTCTCGAGAGTTTAGAAGAATGAGAGGAGATCTAATTGAGGTATATAAGATGATTAAGGGGATTGACAAAGTAGACATAGAGAGGATGTTTCCTCTTGTGGGGCAATCTAGAACGAGAGGTCATAGTTTTAGGATAAGGGGTAGCAGATTTAAAACAGAGATGAGGAGAAATTACTTCTCTCAAAGGGTGGTGAGTCTGTGGAGTTCACTACCCCAGAGTGCGGTGGATGCCGGGACATTGAGTAAATTTAAGGAGGAGATAGACAGATTTTTAATTACAAATGGGTTGAAGGGTTATGGAGAACGGGCAGGAAGGTGGAGTTGAGGCCAAGATGAGATCAGCCATGATCGTATTGAATGGCGGAGCAGGCTTGAGGGGCTGAATTGCCTACTCCTGCTCCTAGTTCTAATGTTCTTTAAAGAAGTGTCCACTCTCTTGAGCTCTATCGATAGTGGCGAGTGCATCATCTCGAGGGGGATTCTAACTGTACCCTCGAGGTGGGGGATCACTCTGGTCCCCAGCACGGCCAAGCGTCGATGGAGACGTTGAGGGAACTGATCAACTCCCTCAACTTGGTGGACATCTGGCAGAATTTCCATCCCGACTCCAGCACCTTCACGTGGAGGTCTGGAGGAGGAGGGTCCCGAATCGCCTGCCTCTACATTTCACAGGCGTACGTCTCCCATGTCTCGGCAGCCTCCATGCGGCTGGTGCCGTGCTTGGACAACCACCTGGTGTGGGCGGAGTTCACTCCACTCCGCACGCGGGCGGAGTCCGCGTACTGGCACTTTAACAACCGGCTGCTGGAGGACGAGCAATTCTGGGACTCGTTCCATCAATTCTGGGCCAACTGGAGAAGGAATCAGGTGGGGTTCCCCTCCTTGAGGCTATGTTGGGATGTGGGCAAGATATCTGTGTCCTCTGTCAGGAGTACGCGAAGGGGTTGACCAAGAGGCGGGAAGCCGAGATCGGGCGCCAAGAGAGGGAGGTGCTCAACTTGGAGTCCCGCCTCGGTCAGGCCGTCGCAGACCCGGCCCTGTGGCAGGCATACAAAGAGAAGAAGGAGGCGCTGAGGGACCTGCAGCTCATATGGTCGCGAGGCGAGTACGTGAGGTCACGGATTCAGATCCTGGAAGATATGGACTGCGCCTCACCCTTCTTTTACTCACTGGAAAAATGGCGGAGGGGTCCGTAAGCAGCTTGTTGAGCTGCTGGCTGACGACGGATCCTCCATCACGGGTCCGGAGGGAATGGGCCTTTTGGTCCGTACCTGTTACAGTGCGTTGTTCTCTCCAGATCAGTCCAGCGAGGACACACGCAGAGTTTTGTGGGGGGACCCGCTGAAGGTCAGCCTGGAGGGCGCCGAAGGATTGGAGGCACCGCCCACATTGGCGGAGCTGACCGGTGCCCTCCACCAGCTCTCGAGGGGCAAATCCCCGGGACTGGACGGGCTGACTGTGGAGTTCCTCAGGGCGTTCTGGTATGTCCTGGGGGGCAATTATGCGCAGGTCCTGGGGGAAAGTTTGGTGACCGGGGAGCTGCCCCTCTTGTGGTGCAGGGCGGTCATCGTCCTGCTGCCGAAGAGGGGCGATCTCCGCCTGCTTAAGAACTGGCATCCAGTCTCTCTCCTCAGTACGGATGATAAGATCTTTGCCCGGGCTATATCTCCCTGTCTGGGCTCCGTGCTGGCCCACATGATCCACCCCGACCAGTCCTACACGGTCCTGGGCCGGTCCATCCAGGACAACATCCACCTGGTCCGGGACCTGATCCATCTTTCCCAGAGGACTGGTCAGTCGGTTGCCTTTCTCTCCCTTGATCAGGAGAAGGCGTTCGACAGGGTGGATCACGAATACCTTTTCGGGACTCTGCGTGCTTTCGGACTCGGGCCGCATTTTGTGACCCGGGTCTGACTTTTATACCCCGCCGCAGAGTGTCTAGTCAAAGTTAACGGGTCCTTGACGGCGCCCCTTCGTTTTGGGAGAGGAGTGCGTCAGGGATGCCCCATATCCGGCCAATTGTGTACCATCTGCGTGGAGCCCTTCCTGTGCCTGCTTCGCAGGAGGTTGATGGGATTGGCTCTGCGCGAGCCGGCCATGCGGGTCGTCCTCTCGGCTTACGCCAATGACGTGCTCCTCGCCGTCACAGATCCCCTTGACTTGCGGAGGATGCGTGACTGCCAGCAGACCTTTACTGCCGCGTCCTCCGCGAGGATCAATTGGGAGAAATGTTCTGGACTCCTGGTGGGTCAGTGGCGGGTGGGCTCCCTGCCGGAGGAGATGACACTTTTTGCGTGGAGCACCACACACCTCCTCTATCTGGGAGTCCACCTTAGCCCCGCTGAGGAAGCCTGGCCGGCAAACTGGCAGGAGTTGGAAGCGAAAGACACCACTCGTCTGGGGCACTGGACAGGACTGCTCCGAGTGCTTTCCTACAGGGGCTGAGCGTTGGTCATAAACCAACTGGTGGCCTCCATGTTGTGGTACCGGTTGGTCACTTTGGCCCCGCCCCCTGCATTTGCCACCAAGATCCAGAAGGAACTCGTCGATTTCTTCTGGGGCAAGAGGAAACACTGGGTCTCTGCCGCGGTCCTGAGTCTCCCGATCGAGGAGGGCGACCAGTCGCTGGCATGCTTCCATACCCAGGCTGCGACTCTCCACCTTTGGACCCTGCAGAGATTCCTGTACGTCGAGCATCCTCCCAGATCCTGTGCGCTGGCGACGTATTTTTTCCGCCTTCAAGACGACACGCAGCTCCTGGTGGAGAAAGTTAGCTGCGCCTCTCTGAGGGAGTTGCCTGTCTTTTACCGAGATCTATTCAGAGTCTGGAACATGGTCGCCTCCAGTCAGGGCGCTCCCCCGCCGGCGGAGGTGAGTGCCTCGGCTGTCCAGGCGGCTGGCTCTGGGGATGGACCGGCGGGCGGAGGAGTAGCCGAAGACCCCGGGACGCCCCTCACTGTGTGTGACGAGTGGGCTCGGGAGTACGGAGCACTCCTGGCCAAGCTGACCCCCACTCGGCCGAAACTGCTCATTGGACCCAAGCCCCAAAGCCTTCCTTGGGAACCCGTCCCGCACAACCCAAGCCGCCTCTTGGAAATGCGCTCCGTGTCATTCAGCATGGCATGGAAGGGTTTCCTGTACGGGCTGCTCCTGCACACTCTTCACTTCCTCGCCCTCATCTGCCGCTCGGACACGTCGTGGCGGTCCGCGTTGCCACCTGGCAGCGAGGGGAAACCCCGATGGAGGTCTCTCTACGCGAGGGTCTTCCCCCTTTACATCGGAGTCCTGGGGTGGAGGGTGCTCCACAGGGCAGTCCCGTGCAATAGACTTTTAAGTAGGTTCACGGACTCCCAGGCCGCCTGTACTTTCTGCGGCCTGGACGAGTCCGTGTTCCACATTTATACGGAGTGTGCGAGGTTGCAGCCCCTCTTTGAGTATCTGAAGGGGCTGCTCCTCAAGTTCTGGCTGCACTTCAGTCCCACGCTCCTGATCTTTGGGCACCCGGAGCGGAGGGGCTTGGGCCGGGAGGAGGATCTCCTCGTCGGTCTGCTCCTGGGCCTGGCCAAGGTGGCAATTCACAGGTCCAGGTTGCGGGCCGTCGGGGGGTCCGTCCCCCCTGATTGCCTGCCCCTCTTCCACGGTTACGTTCGCGCCCGGGTGTCCCTGGAGAAGGAGCATGCGGTGTCTGCCGGCACGCTTGACGCCTTCCGCGACCGGTGGGCACCGCAGGGGCCGAAAACGGCATTTTGATTTGCGTTTTTGTTTTATTTATCGTTTTTTTTAATAAAGTTATTTTAAAATGTCTGTAAAGGGGGCCTGGAAAATAAAGGCCCCCTCGACATAAAATACATAAAAGGCGCCTGGGGTATAACGGCCACCTTATTTAAAAATAACCAAAAAAAAAAGGTTAGGTACAAAGTAAAGAAAAAAAAACGGGGTTAGGTACAGAGTAAAGCTCCCTCTACAACGTTAGCCGTGCCTCTCTGAGGGAGTTGCCTGTGTTTTACTGGGATCTATTTAGAGTTGGGAAAATGACCGCCTCCAGTCAGGCTGCTCCCCCGCCGGCAGAGGAGAGCAGTTCGGCTATCCGGGCAGCCGGCTCTGGGGATGGATCGACAGGTGGAGGAGAAGCTGAAGCCTCCAGGACGCCCCTCACTGCAGGTGGCGAGGGGGCTCGGAAGTGTGGAGCGCTCCCATCCAAGCTGACCTTGGCTCGGCCGGAACTGCTCACCGAATCCAGACCCCGCAACCCTCCTCGGCAGCCGGCCCTATACAACCTTCGCCACCTCTCAGAAATGCCCTCCGTACCATTCCACACTGCGCAGAGAGGTTTACTGTATGGGCTGCTCCTGCACACTCTCCACTTTCGTGCCCTCGTCTGCCGCCTGGACGCGCGAGGGGAATCCCTGGTGGAGGTCGCTACATGGGATTCCTCCCCCTTTACATCGGGGACCTGGGGTTCGAGGGTGCTGTGCAGGGCAGTCTGCTCCTGGGCCTGGCCAAGGTGGCAATCCACAGGTCCAGGCAGCGGGCTGTTGGAGGTCTGTCCGACGAGATTGCCTGCCACTTTTCTGAGGTTACGTTCGTGCCTGGGTGTCCCTGGAGAGGGAACATGTGGTTTCTGCCTGTTCGCTTGAGGCCTTCCGCGACTGGTGGGCACCGCAGGTGCTGGAGTGCATCATAGATGCTGAAAATTGCATACTAGTTTGAGTTTTGTTTTATTTATCTGTTTTTTAATAAAGTTATTTTTTGAAAATATATATAAAGGGGGCCTGAGGATGGATGTGGTTGTTGGAGGTCAATTATCTGAGCTCCAGGACATCACTGCAGGAGTTCCTCAGGATAGTGTCCTAGACCCAATCATCTTCAGCTGCTTCATCAGTGACCTTCCCTCCATAATAAAGTCAGCAGTGGGGATGTTCGCTAAGGATTGTTCAGTTCCATTTGCAATCCCTCAAATAATGGAGCAGTCCGTGCCCGCATGCAGCAAGACCTGGACAACATTCAGGCTTGGGTTGACCAGTAGCAAGCAACATTCATTCCGCACAAGTGTCAGGCAATGACCATCTCCAACATCAGAGAGCCCGACCATCTTCCCTTCACATTCGTAGAATCATAGAATTATAGAATGGTTACATCACAGAAGGAGCCCATTCGGCCCATCATGTCCATGCTAACAAACAGTCTTGTGACTGAAACGAAGGGCATGTGACTGGAGTTTTTAGTTTTAGTTTGTCAAGAAAACACCAGAGAATGTTAGGCCAGCACAAGGAGTTGTGTGTGATTTTAAAATAAGTCTTCTGCTTGGAGTGGAAACAGATTACGAAGCAACAGTTTGGCTGCTGGAAAAGGGCTGACCATTGGTTGCCCGTGGTTCTGTGCCGACAGGACAGTGGTGTGAAGCCAAGGTGGTTTAAGAGGCGACAAGAGTGAACTATTAAAGGGAAGATTGCATCGCTTGCTATCAACTGGACATCAATACAACCTTGAGGACTGGAATTTGAAACCTACCAGAGGCAGATCCTGATCTTGTTGTACTGTAGAACTGTTCAGTGCCATTTTGCTGATAAGACTGTACAGCAGACTGTAAGGACTACCTTTGTTGCATTTGCTAATTAATGTGTAGTTTAGTTTAGTTTAGTTTAGAGTTACAGCACTGAAACAGGCCCTTCGGCCCACCGAGTCTGTGCCGATCATCAACCACCCATTTATACTAATCCTACACTAATTCCATATTTCTACCACATCCCCACCTGTCCCTATGTTTCCCTACCACCTACCTATACTAGGGGCAATTGCTAATGGCCAATTAAACAATCAACCTGCAAGTCTTTGGCATGTGGGAGGAAACCGGAGCACCCGGAGGAAACCCACACAAACACAGGGAGAACTTACAAACTCCACACAGGCAGTACCCAGAATTGAACCCGGGTCACTGGAGCTGCGAGGCTGTGGTGCTAACCACTGCGCCACTGTGTAATGGTTAAGATTTATACATTGATCGTGCTTTAACTGTTATTTCATGTTTGATTTATAATGTTTTTGATTTGAGTGTTGAAGTAAAATTTACCAAAGTGAAATATTGTTCATTTGGTTTTGTTTCTTAAATTGGGGTCATTCAGTGGATTTGATTCTTTTCATTTGATGGTGGTCTCCACGGGGATCATGAAAAGGAGCTTATCCTATTCTCTTTTGGAGGGCTCGCTTGAATCTGCCTCCACCACAATCTCAGGCAGTGCATTCTAGATCCTAACCACACACTGCATAAAAAAGATTTTCCTCATGTCAACATTGGTTCCTTTGCCATTCACCTTACATTGGTGACCCCTGGTTCATGACCCTTCCGCCAATGAGAACAGTTTCTCTCAAACTGCTATCACACTCATGAGAAGTGCAGTGATGAAAATGCAGAACGAAACTGAAGAGCTATAAAAAAATTGACTGTCCCATTAAAAAGTGGACAAAGTGCTGCAAAATGGCTGCTGAAGGTCTGACTGAGTTGGCCTGTATATTCAAACTGTCTCACTGTCTGTTAAGGACAAAAGGATACATTCCATTTAGGAGGTGTCAATTACACCCATCCTGAAACCATCAAGAGACATTCCTGAATTGAATGGGTTCTTATGAAACAAAGAAGATGCGAAGTAGCCACATCCTGGTCCACGGTGTGGTCACAACAGGGGAGCAGGCCATGCATCGCCTAACAGAGGCTAATGTGAGAGATTTTTTTACCTTAAAAGGCAGGGTTCTAGAGAAAGAGGGGGGAGAGATCATGAGAACATCACAGAAAAGCAGTCCAGCCAAGGGCTGTGAAAAGAAATCCAGCAAAAAACAAGGAAGAAGCCCTGCTGTGAATTCTACACTTCAACTCAGTGCAGCAGAGAACTGAAAGTGACACTGCCTCCAGTCTGATGCCTTAACCACCAGAAAACTACAAACACACAGGCCTGCAACTTTAAAAGAAACTGTCAACAGGTTTACCATGAACCCTGAACACCTACCTCACTTCAAACCATTTAGCCTTTTCCTCTCTATCTCTCTATTCATGTGTGTGTATGAATGCGTGTGTGGGTGCAGTTGTGACCATGTTGGGAATGAATATTGTTCAATGAATAGTTAATCTTCTGTTTAAATCCTATGAGAAAACCAATCACTGTCTGTTTATTTGACAAATAAAACACGAGGGATTAAAACACCAGTAACAAAAACATTTGCTGTGGTTAGTTGGGATGTAAACAGTTGGAACAAGCCACACCATCACCCACCTGGCCATAACACTACTCTGTCTAGTCCCTCATGGTTTTGAACACCTCTATCAAATCTCCTCTCAACTTTCTCTTCTCTAAGGAGAACAACCCCAGCTTCTCCAATCTATCCATGTAACTGAAGTCCCTCATCCCTGAAACTATCCTTGTAAATCATTTCTGCACCCTCTCCAATAATTTCACATCCTTCCTGAAGTGTGGTGCCCAGAATTGGACGCAATACTCCAGTTGAGGTCAAACCAGTGTTTTATAAAGGTTCATCATAACTTTCTTGCTTTTGTACTCTATGCCTCTATTTACAAAGCCCAGGATCCCATATGCCTTTTTAACCACTTTCTCAACCTGCCCTTCCACCTTCAATGATACATATAACCCCAGGACCCTCTGCTCCTGCACCCACTTAATAATTGTCTCCTTTATTTAAATTGCTTTTCTTCATTCTTCCTACCAAAACGTATCACTTCACACTTCTCGGCATTAAATTTCATCTGCCACGTGTCCGCCCATTCCACCAACCTATATCCTCTTGAAGTCTATCGCAATCCTTCCCACAGTTCACAATACTTCAAAGTTTGTGTCATCCGCAAATGTTGAAATTGTGTCCTGTGCACCCAAGTCTATGTCATTAATATAGATCAAGAAAAGCAGGGGTCCTAATACCGACCCCTGGAGAACCCCACTATATACCTTCCTCCAGTCCGAGAAACAACCTTTCACCACAACTCTCTGTTTCCTGTCACTCAGCCAACTCCATATCCATGCTGCGACTGTCCCTTTTATTCCATGGGTTCTAACTTTGCTGACAAGCCTGTTATGTGGCACTTTATCAAAAGCCTTTTGGAATACATGTACACCTCATCAACTGCATTACCTTCATCAACCCTCTCTGTTACCTCATCAAAAAACTCAATTAAGTTGATTTAACATGATTTGCCTTTAAATAAACTCCATGCTAGCTTTCCTTTATTAATCAACATTTGTCCAAGTGACTGTTAATTCTGTCCCGGATTATCATTTCTAAAAGCTTTTCCACCACCGATGTTAAACTAACTGGCCTGTAGTTGCTGGGTTTATTCTTACACCCTTTTTTGAACAAGGGTGTAACATTTGGAATTCTCCAGTCCTTTGTCACCACCCCTCTATCTAAGCAGGATTGTAAGACTATGGCCAGAGCCTCTGTAATTTCCACCCTTACTTCCCTCAGCTTCCTCGGATCATCCCATCTGGTCCTGGTGACTTATCAAATTTAAGTACTGCCAGCCTTTCTAATACTTCCTCCTTATCAAGTTGTAGCCCATCCAGTGTCTCAACTACCTCCTCTTTCACTACGACTTTGGCAGCATCTGGTAAAGACAGATGTAAAGTACTCATTTAGTACCTCAGCCATGCCCGCTGCCTTCGTGTGTAAATCCTGTTTTTGCTCCCGAATCGTCTTCACTCCTCCTTTTGCAAGCCTTATTCTATTTATAAGCCTATCAAAGATTTTTGGATTTCTTTTTATGTTGGCTACCAGTTTCTTCTCATACTCTCTCTTTGCTGCTCTTATTTCTTATTTCACTTCCCCTCTGAACTTTCTATATTCAGCCTGGTTCTCTCTTGCATTAGCAACCTGACATCTGTCATACACAACTTTTTTCTGCTTCATCTTACTCTCTATTTCTTTTGTCATCCAGGGAGCTCCAGCTTTGTTTGTCCTACCTTTCCCCCTTGAGGGAATGTACATCGACTGCACCCAAGCCAACTCCTTTTTAAAGGCAGCCCATTGTTCAGTTACAGCTTTGCCTGCCAATCTTTGATTGCAATTTACCCAGGACAGTTCCATTCTCATCCCAATGAAATTGCCCCTCCTCCAATTAATTATTTTTATTGTGGGTTGCTCCTAGTCCTTTTCCATTGCTAACTTGAACCTTATGATACTATGATCGCTGTTCCCTAAATGTTCCCCTACTGATACTTGATCCACTTGACCCACCTCATTACCAGAAACAGATCCAGCAATTCCTCCTTCCCAGTTGAGCTGGAAACATATACTGATCATTAAAATTATCCTGAATGCACTTCAAAAAGTCTTCCCCCTTCTCTGCCCCGTACATTATTGCTATCTCAGTTTATATTAGAATAATTATCACTACTTTATAGTTTTTGTATCAGTCTCCAATTTCCCTGCAAATTCGTTCCTCTGTATCTTTCCCACTTGTACAATATACTGAGTAGTGCAGTGGTCTCTCTGTCATTTCCTAATTGTAACCAAACAGAATCCGTCCTTGACACTTCTAGGACATCCTCTCTCTCCAGCACTATAATATTCTCATCAATCAATACTGCAACCCCTCCTCCTTTCTTTCTTTCTCTATCTTTCCTGAACACCTTGCATCCAGGTATATTTAGTACCCTGTGCTGCCCTATTTTGAACCAGGTCTCCATTATCGCCATACCATAATATTCCCATGTGGTAATCCATGCCTGCAGCTCATCAATCTTATTTATCACATTCAGCTACATAAATACTGTGGCTACAAGAGCAGATCAGAGGCTGGGAATTCTGTGGCGGGTAACTCATCTCCTGTCTCCCCAAAGCCTGTCCACCATCTACAAGGCACAAATCAGGAGTGTGATGGAATACTCTCCACTTGCCTGGATGGGTGCAGCTCCAACAACACTTAAGAAGCTCAACACCATCTGAGACAAAACAGCCTGGTTGATCAACACCCCATCCACCACCTTCAACATTCACTCACTCCAACACCGACGCAGAGTGGCAGCAGTGTGTACCATCTACAAGATGCACTGCAGCAACGCACCAAGGCTGCTTAGACAGCACCTTCCAAACCCGCGACCTCTACCACCTCGAAGGACAAGGGCAGCAGATGCATGGGAACACCACCACCTGCAAGTTCCCCTCCAAGTCACACACCATCCTGACTTGGAACTATATCGCCGTTCTTTCACTGTCGCTGGGTCAAAATCCTGGAACTCCCTTCCTAACAGCACTGTGGGTTTACCTACCCCACATGGACTGCAGCGGTTCAAGAAGGCAGCTCACCACCACCTTCTCAAGGGCAATTAGGGATGGGAAATAAATGCTGGCCTGGCCAGCGACGCCCACATCCTGAGAAAGAAAATTAAAGAATGTCAGCAGCATGCCAAAAAGATCCAATGCTCACACATGATGAACTACGGTATTAAATGCCATTCACATCTCATTGGTTCAACTGTACAGGCATGGCCCATCCCCTTATCGTTCCTTCGAAGCTTCCCACAGTTGTCCACAAGGCAGCAGGGAAGGTTCACGGCAGTTCTTTTATGCTTTTCCTCACACAATGGGCTGACTCTTCTTCTCCTACCTCCAGGAGTGGCAGCGGGCGAAACAAGTGCGCCACCATTCCGCCGCGATCCACCGTGCAGCGGCCCAACATAATCCGCCAGTCAGGCTGTTCCCCCGGGCAGCAGGTAAGATTGCTGTGAACTTAATTTAAATTTATTCATTTGCTTAATTTAAATATGTAAAGCCGGGTCCCGTCACCCAGCGGTGGGAGGGGTGGGGGGGGTGGGGGGGTGGGGGGGAGCCTCGTCACCGCGGGGAGAATTGGGCCTGACGCTCCCAGCGTGGAACTCCATGGCAGGCTTATGCCAATACAATCTTCCGGCCTCCACCCGCCACGGAGCCCGACATTGGGACCTCAACAAAATCCCGGCCACGGAGTCTGTTCCACTGACAGCTCCATCCATCTACTGTAACAGCATAGTAGGTGTTCCTGTTTTTGTATACACTGTGGGCACCAGGCTCATTCATATCGAATATTGAATTCCCTCTTCCCAAGGTTCATTATTTACTCTCTGCCACTTTTTCAGCAGGAGAATAATATCCATAACAAGGAAGGAACCTGTACTAGAGAAGTCTCCATTAAAATCCAAACACTCACATCTTTCAAAAAGGCAGCCGTGTCCTTGATGGGTGTTGTGGCCAACTTTGTTGCTTCCTTTTCTCGTGGTGTGCTCCTTCACTCACTGTCTCACTCATCGATACCTTCTCTGTTATTGTAGAGAGAGAGTGACCTAATCTGTTTCAACAGAAGTGGGGAGAATGCCAGCATTAAAGTTACAAGCTTCTCTTTCCAAAGGTCGACCACATGTTCTCCAGGGTGATGGATGTTGGAAGCCCACAAGGAGATGCACCATCGCATAACCTTACCCGACCAAACGCCAGCTCCAAAATATTCATCCTGCAGGATTTGGTTCATGGCTTTGTGGTCACTGCATTGGGTGAAGCAGGAAGTAGTCATTCAAAGAGGAAATAGTGAGGGTTCAGAGCCAACATGTACCCATTAAGGTGAAGGGTAGGACCATCAAATCCAGGGAACCCTGGATGTCAAGGGATATAGAATATTAGATCAGGAAAAAAAAAGGAGGCTTATGTCAGATTCGGAGCGCTGAAAACAGTGGAGGCAGGAGAGGAGTATAGAAAGTGTAGGGGGGTACTTAAAAAAGTAATTAGGAGAGCGAAGAGGGGACATGAAAAAAACATTGGCGGTCAATATAAAGGAAAATCCCAAGGCGTTTTATAAGTATATTAAGGGCAAGAGGATAACCAGGGAAAGAGTAGGGCCCATTAGGGACCAAAGTGGCAATGTGTGTGTGGAGCCGGAGGATGTGGGTGAGGTTTTAAATGATTACTTTTCATCGGTGTTCACTATGGAGAAGGACGATGTAGGTGTAGAGATCAGGGAGGGGGATTGTGGTATACTTGAACATATTAACATTGAAAGGGAGGAAGTATTAGCTGTTTTAGCGGGCTTAAAAGTAGATAAATCCCCAGGCCCAGATGAGATGTATCGCAGGCTGTTATGTAAGGCAAGGGAGGTGAAAGCAGGGGCTATGACACAAATTTTCAAATCCTCTCTGGTCACAGGAGAGGTAGCAGAGGACTGGAGGACAGCGAATGTGGTACCATTATTCAAGAAGGGTGGCAGGGATAGACCAGGTAATTACAGGCTGGTGAGTCTAACATCAGTGGTTGGGAAACTATTGGAAAAAATTCTGAGGGAAAGGATTATTCACCACTTGGAGAGGCAGGGATTAATCAGGGATCGTCAGCATGGCTTTGTCAGGGGGAGATCATGTCTAACTAACTTGATTGAATTTTTCAAGGAGGTGACTGGATGTGTACATGAGGGTAATGCAGTTGATGTCATCTATATGGACTTCAGTAAGGCTTTTGATAAGGTCCTGCATGGGAGATTGGTGAAGAAGGTAACAGCCCATGAGATCCAGGGCAATTTGGCAAATTGGATCCAAAATTGGCTTTGTGGCAGGAAAAAGAGGGTAATGGTCGAGGGCTGTTTTTGCCAGTGGAAGCCTGTGACCAGTGATGTACCACAGGGATCGGTGCTGGGACCCTTGCTTTTTGTAGTGTACGTTATGATTTAGACGTGAATATAGGAGGTATGATAAGTAAGCTCGCAGATGACACGAAAATTACAGGACGATATAGATGGGCTGGTAAGATGGGCAGAGCTGTGGCAAATGGAATTTAATCCTGAGAAGTGTGATATGATGCATTTTGGGAGGACTAACAAGGCGAGGGAATATACAATGGATGGTAGGACCCTAGGAAGTACAGAGGGTCAGAGGGACCTTGGTGTACTTGTCCATAGATCACTGAAGGCAGCAGCACAGGTAGATAAGGTGGTTAGGAAGGCATATGGGATACTTGCCTTTATCAGCCGAGGGATAGACTATAAGAGCAGGGAGGTTATGATGGAACTGTATAAAACGCTAGTTCGGCCACAACTGGAGTACTGTGTACAGTTCTGGGCACCACACTATAGGAAGGATGTGATTGCACTGGAGAAGGTGCAGAGGAGATTCACCAGGATGTTGCCTGGGCTGGAGCATTTCAGCTATGAAGAGAGACTGAAAAGGCTAGGGTTGTTTTCCTTAGAACAGAGAAGGCTGAGGGGGGACATGATTGAGGTATACAAAATTATGAGGGGCATTGATAGGTTAGATAGGAAGAGACTTTTTCCCTTAGTGGAGGGGTCAATAACCAGGGGGCATAGATTTAAGGTAAGGAGCAGGAGGTTTAGAGGGGATTTGAGGAAAAATGTTTTCACCCAGAGGGTGGTTTGAATCTGGAACACACTGCCTGAAGAGGTGGTAGAGGCAGGAACCCTCACAACATTTAAGAAGTATTTAGATGAGCACTTGAAACGCCATAGCATACAAGGCTACGGGCCAAGAGCTGGAAAATGGGATTAGAATAGTTAGGTGCTTGATGGCCGGCACAGACACGATGGGCCGAAGGGCCTGTTTCTGTGCTGTATAACTCTATGACTCGATGAGAAATGAGCAGATGCAGCAGTGGAAAAGCAAGAGAGGTGGCAATTGATCAATTCACACCCATTTTCTGCTGAAACAAACCTCAGCTGCCCTGCTTCAGAACAAGGATGTGGTTTGAGTACAAGAGATTGCTGTAGGCTTGGAAAGTGTGTAAAGCAGCAATCACCACATCGTGGCTAAGGTCTTGGATCCTACAAATCATGTGTATCGGGCTCTCATATACAGGTTTCAAACTCTGCCGTTCACCATGGCAGAGTCATCAGCAGCAAACCCTTTGCCTCCTATCCATCCCAGTAAATGCAAGTAACAGAATCTCTCAGGAATGTGCATACTCTTACCATGCAGGCCCTGGGCTCTACTATCTTCCTGAATTGGACAGGCTGGGATTGGCACTTTGTTCAGCTCCTTCATTCTGCTCTTCTGCACATCAGTGGGCAGTTTGAGGAAGGATCCAATAACAGGGGTAGGTGTGAAATGGGTCCACTGTCCTCAGCCTCTGTTAAAATGTGGCATCCAAATCACAAGTAATAGGGACTACAAACGTGCCAATCGGGTCCTTAATCTCTCCTCAGAGTCCAGTCTCCAGAGTCCATTCCAGGATCACTGTCTGGAAGCCAATGCTGATGAAGTGTCACCACACACATTGTTTTGTCTGTTGATTGGTCACCACCCAAGTAGTGCCACTGACGTGCTCTAGTCCCACACCTGGTGCATAAATGAGCTGCAAATCCAAGATTTGGAAGCATGGGACTTGGTAGCCAGCTGGATCTCAGTCAAAGGCCCCTGTGATCATGCTGCTCATTGCTCTCAGTAATCAATGATCAGTGAGGGTCTGTCTGCAGTCTGATTCACATTGACAAGTACCTGGCCAAACATTCTGGTCCTGGCACGGGCATTGGTTGTGGCTCAGGCAACGGAACAAAAGTGTTGCCATCTTGAATCAGCAGGAAGGCTGCAGTGAAGTGGACCTCACAGGCAACAGTCAGGAGTCACCTGGAGCTTAGTAGCAAATCATCCAATAGCATTCAGCACAAGTCTGCAACTTCCACCAAGTAACGCATTGTCCACACATACTGTGGTCTTCAATGAAGTACACAAATATTCTGCTTGATTTTGAGGCGAAGGTAGGAACACTAGTGCGACAGGATGTGGAGTTTGTGTGAAAGAGGGTGAGAGTTGGATGGGGGACAGTGTGTGAGAGAGGGTGGGGAGTAGGATGGGGTACAGTATATGCGTGAGGGTGGAGAGTTGGATCAGGGACAGTGTGTGAGAGAGAGTTGGGAGGTGGATAGGGTACAGTGTGTGTGAGAGGGTGGGGAGCTGGATGAGGGACAGTGTGTGAGAAAGGGTGGGGAGTTGGATGGAGTACAACATGTGTGAGGGGTGGGGGGTTGGATGTGGTAAAATGTGTGTGAGGGTGGAGAGTTGGATGAGGGACAGTATGTGAGAGAGGGTGGGGAGTTCGATGAGGGACAGTGTGTGAGAGAGGGTGGGGAGTTGGATGGGGTACAATGTGGGTGAGTGGTGGGGAGTCCGATGGGGTACAATGTGTATGAGGTGTGGCGAGTTGGATGGGGAACAGTGTGTGTGAGAGGGTGGGGAGTTGGATGGGGCACAGTGTGTGTGAGAGGGTGGGGAGTTGGATGGGGTACAGTGCGTGTGTGTATGAGATGGTGGGGAGTTGGATGGGGTACAGTGTGTGAGAGGGTGGGGAGTTGGATGGGTACAACGTGTGTGAGGGGTGGGGAGTTGGATGTGGTAAAATGTGTGTGAGGGTGGGGAGATGGATGGGGTATAGTGGGTGAGAGGGTGAGGAGTTGGATGGGGTATAGTGTGTGTGAGGGTGGAGAGTTGGATGAGGGACAGTATGTGAGAGAGGGTTGGGAGTTGGATGGGGTAATGTGTGTGAGAGGGTGGGGAGTTCGATGAGGGACAGTGTGTGAGAGAGGGCGGGGAGTTGGATGGGGTATAGTGTGTGTGAGGGTGGAGAGTTGGATGAGGGACAGTGTGTGTGAGATGGTGGGGAGTTGGATGGGGTATAGTGTGTGTGAGGGTGGAGAGTTGGATGAGGGACAGTGTGTGAGAGAGGGTGGGGAGTTGGATGGGGTACAATGTGGGTGAGTGGTGGGGAGTCCGATGGGGTACAATGTGTGTGAGGTGTGGCGAGTTGGATGGGGAACAGTGTGTGTGAGAGGGTGGGGAGTTGGATGGGGCACAGTGTGTGTGAGAGGGTGGGGAGTTGGATGGGGTACAGTGCGTGTGTGTATGAGATGGTGGGGAGTTGGATGGGGTACAGTGTGTGAGAGGGTGGGGAGTTGGATGGGTACAACATGTGTGAGGGGTGGGGAGTTGGATGTGGTAAAATGTGTGTGAGGGTGGGGAGATGGATGGGGTATAGTGGGTGAGAGGGTGAGGAGTTGGATGGGGTATAGTGTGTGTGAGGGTGGAGAGTTGGATGAGGGACAGTATGTGAGAGAGGGTTGGGAGTTGGATGGGGTAATATGTGTGAGAGGGTGGGGAGTTCGATGAGGGACAGTGTGTGAGAGAGGGCGGGGAGTTGGATGGGGTATAGTGTGTGAGATGGAGGCGAGTTGGATGGGGTACAGTGTGTGAGATGGTGGGGAGCTGGATGGGGTACAGTGTGTGAGAGGGTGGGGAGTTGGATGGGGTACAGTGTGTGACAGGGTGGGGAGTTAGATGGGGTACAGGGTGTGTGAGAGTGTGGGGAGTTGGATGGGGGACAGTGTGTGTGAGCGGGTGGGCAGTTGGATGGGGTACAGTGTGTGTGAGAGGGTGGGGAGTTGGATGGGGCACAGTGTGTGTGAGAGGGTGAGGAGTTGGATGGGGCACAGTGTGTGTGAGAGGGTGGGGAGTTGGATGGGGTACAGTGTGTGTGAGAGGGTGGGGAGTTGGATGGGGCACAGTGTGTGTGAGAGGGTGGGGAGTTGGATTTGGTGCAGTGAGTGTGAGAGGGTGGGGAATTGGATGGGGTACAGTGTGTGAGATGGTGTGGAGTTGGATGGGGTACAGTGTGAGTGTGAGGGTGGGGAGTTGGATGGGGTACAGTGTCTGTGAGAGGGTGGGGAGTTGGATGGGGTACAGTGTGTGTGAGAGGGTGGGGAGTTGGTTGAGGGACAGTGAGAGTGAGAGGGTGGGGAGTTGGATGGGGCACAGTGTGTGTGAGAGGGTGGGGAGTTGGATGGGGTACAGTGCGTGTGTGTATGAGATGTTGGGGAGTTGGAAGGGGGACAGTGTGTGTGAGCGGGTGGGCAGTTGGATGGGGTACAGTGTCTGTGAGAAGGTGGGGAGTTGGATGGGGTACAGTGTGTGTGAGAGGGTGGGGAGTTGGTTGAGGGACAGTGAGTGTGAGGGGTGGTGAGTTGGATGGGGTTAAGTGTGTGTGAGGGTGGGGAGTTGGATGGGGTATAGTGGATGAGAGAGTGAGGAGATGGATGGGGTATAGTGTGTGTGAGGGTGGAGAGTTGGATGAGGGACAGTATGTGAGAGAGGGTTGGGAGTTGGATGGGGTAATGTGTGTGAGAGGGTGGGGAGTTTGATGAGGGACAGTGTGTGAGGGGGTGGCGAGTTGGATAGGGCACAGTGTGTGAGAGGGTGGGGAGTTGGATGGGGCACAGTGTGTGTGAGATGGTGGGGAGTTGGATGGGGTACAGTGTGTGTCATGGTGGGGAGTTGGATGGGGCATAGTGTGTGTGAGAGGGTGGGGAGTTGGATGCGGTACAGTGTGTGTGAGAGGGTGGGCATTTGGATGGGGTACAGTGTGTGTGAGTGGGTGGGGAGTTGGATTGGTACAGTGTGTGTGAGAGGGTGGGGTGTTGGATGGGGTACAGTGTGTGTGATTGTGGGGAGTTGGATGGGGTTCAGTGTTTGAGAGGGTGGGGAGTTGGATGGGGTAAAATGTGTGTGAGAGTGTGGGGAGGAGGATGGGTTACAGTGTGTGTGAGAGGGTGGGCAGTCGGCTGTGGTACAGTCTGTGTGAGAGGGTGGGGAGTTGGATGGGGTACAGTGTGTGTGAGAGGGTGGGGTGTTGGATGGGGTACAGTGTGTGTGATGGTGGGGTGTTTGATGGGGTTCAGTGTTTGAGAGGGTGGGGAGTTGGATGGGGTACAGTGTGTGAGAGGGTGGGGAGTTGGATGGGGTACAGTGTGTGTGAGAGAGGGTGGGGAGTTGGATGGGGTACAGTGTGTGTGAGAGGGTGGGGAGTTGGATGGGGTGCAGTGTGTGTGAGGGTGGGGAGTTGGATGGGGTACAGTGTGTGTGAGAGGGTGGGGAATTGGATGGGGAACAGTGTGTGTGACAGGGTGGGGAATTGGATGGGGTACAGTGTGTGTGTGAGGGTGGGGAGTTGGATGGGGTACAGTGTGTGAGAGGATGGGGAGTTGGATGGGGAACAGTGTGTGTGTGAGGGTGGGGAGTTGGATGGGGTACAGTGTGTGAGAGAGGGTGGGGAGTTGATGGGGTACAGTGTGTGTGAGAGAGCGGAAAGTTGGATGGGCTGCAGTGTGTGAGAGAGTGGAGAGTTGGATGGGCTGCAGTGTGTTTGAGAGGGTGGGGAGTTGTATGGGCTGCAGTGTGTGAGAGGGTGGGGAGTTGGATGGCGTACTGTGTGTGTGAGAGGGTGGGGAGTTGGATGGGGTAAAGTGTGTGAGGGGGTGGGGAGTTGGATGGGATACAGTGTGTGAGAGGGTGGGGAGTTGGATGGGGTAAAGTGTGTGAGGGGGTGGGGAGTTCGATGGGATACAGTGTGTGAGAGGGTGGGGAGTTGGATGGGGGACAATGTGTGTGAGAGGGTGGGGAGTTGGATGGGGTACAGTGTGTGTGAGAGGGTGGGGAGTTGGATGGGGTACAGTGTGTGTGAGAGGGTGGGGAGTTGGATGGGATACAGTGTGTGTGAGAGGGTGGGGAGTTGGATGGGGTACAGTGTGTGTGAGAGGGTGGGGAGTTGGATGGGGTACAGTGTGTGTGAGAGGGTGGGGAGTTGGATCCGGGACAGTGTGTGTGAGAGGGTGTGGAGTTCGATGGGGTACAGTGTATATGAGAGGGTGGGAGTTGGAAGGGGTACAGTGTGTGTGAGTGGGTGGGGAGTTGGATGGGGTACGGTGTGTGAGAGAGGATGGGGAGTTGGATGGGGAACAGTGTGTGAGACGGTGGGGGGTTGGATGGGGTACAGTGTGTATGAGAGGGTGAGGAGTTGGATGGGGTACAGTGTGTGAGAGAGGGTGGGGAGTTGATGGGGTACAGTGTGTGTGAGAGGGTGGGGAGTTGGATGGGGAACAGTGTGTGTGTGAGGGTGGGGAGTTGGATGGGGAACAGTGTGTGTGTGAGGGTGGGGAGTTGGATGGGGTACAGTGTGTGAGAGAGGGTGGGGAGTTGATGGGGTACAGTGTGTGTGAGTGGGTGGGGAGTTGGATGGGGAACAGTGTGTGTGTGAGGGTGGGGAGTTGGATGGGGAACAGTGTGTGTGTGAGGGTGGGGAGTTGGATGGGGTACAGTGTGTGAGAGAGGGTGGGGAGTTGATGGGGTACAGTGTGTGTGAGAGGGTGGGGAGTTGAATGGGGAACAGTGTGTGTGTGAGGGTGGGGAGTTGGATGGGGAACAGTGTGTGTGTGAGGGTGGGGAGTTGAATGGGATATATTGTGTGAGAGGGTGGGGAGTTGGATGGGGTACAATGTGTGTGAGAGGGTGGGGAGTAGGATGGGGTACAGTGTGTGAGAGAGAGTGGGGAGTTGGATGGGGTGCAGTGTGTGAGAGGGTGGGGAGTTGGATGGGGTAAAGTGTGTGAGAGGGTGGGGAGTTGGATGGGATACAGTGTGTGAGAGGGTGGGGAGTTGGATGGGGTAAAGTGTGTGAGAGGGTGGGGAGTTGGATGGGGTACAGTGTGTGTGAGAGAGGGTGCGGAGTTGGATGGGGTACAGTGTGTGTGAGAGGGTGGGGAGTTGGATGGGGTGCAGTGTGTGTGAGGGTGGGGAGTTGGATGGGGTACATTGTGTGTGAGAGGGTGGGCAGTTGGATGGGGGACAGTGTGTGAGAGGGTGGGGAGTTGGATGGGGTACAGTGTGTGAGAGGGTGGGGAGTTGGATGGGGGAAAGTGTGTGAGAGGGTGGGGAGTTGGATGTCGTAAAGTGTGTGAGGGGGTGGGGAGTTGAATGGGATGTAGTGTGTGAGAAGGTGGGGAGTTGGATGGGGTACAATGTGTGTGAGAGGGTGGGGAGTAGGATGGGGTACAGTGTGTGAGAGAGAGTGGGGAGTTGGATGGGGTGCAGTGTGTGAGAGGGTGGGGAGTTGGATGGGGTAAAGTGTGTGAGGGGGTGGGGAGTTGGATGGGATACAGTGTGTGAGAGGGTGGGGAGTTGGATGGCATAAAGTGTGTGAGGGGGTGGGGAGTTCGATGGGATACAGTGTGTGAGATAGTGGGGAGTTAGATGGGGTACAATGTGTGTGAGAGGGTGGGGAGTTGGATGGGGTACAGTGTGTGTGAGAGGGTGGGGAGTTGGATCCGGGACAGTGTGTGTGAGAGGGTGTGGAGTTCGATGGGGTACAGTGTATATGAGAGGGTGGGAGTTGGAAGGGGTACAGTGTGTGTGAGTGGGTGGGGAGTTGGATGGGGTACGGTGTGTGAGAGAGGATGGGGAGTTGGATGGGGAACAGTGTGTGAGACGGTGGGGGGTTGGATGGGGTACAGTGTGTATGAGAGGGTGAGGAGTTGGATGGGGTACAGTGTGTGAGAGAGGGTGGGGAGTTGATGGGGTACAGTGTGTGTGAGAGGGTGGGGAGTTGGATGGGGAACAGTGTGTGTGTGAGGGTGGGGAGTTGGATGGGGAACAGTGTGTGTGTGAGGGTGGGGAGTTGGATGGGGTACAGTGTGTGAGAGAGGGTGGGGAGTTGATGGGGTACAGTGTGTGTGAGTGGGTGGGGAGTTGGATGGGGAACAGTGTGTGTGTGAGGGTGGGGAGTTGGATGGGGAACAGTGTGTGTGTGAGGGTGCAGAGTTGGATGGGATATATTGTGTGAGAGGGTGGGGAGTTGGATGGGGTACAATGTGTGTGAGAGGGTGGGGAGTAGGATGGGGTACAGTGTGTGAGAGAGAGTGGGGAGTTGGATGGGGTGCAGTGTGTGAGAGGGTGGGGAGTTGGATGGGGTAAAGTGTGTGAGAGGGTGGGGAGTTGGATGGGATACAGTGTGTGAGAGGGTGGGGAGTTGGATGGGGTAAAGTGTGTGAGAGGGTGGGGAGTTGGATGGGGTACAGTGTGTGTGAGAGAGGGTGCGGAGTTGGATGGGGTACAGTGTGTGTGAGAGGGTGGGGAGTTGGATGGGGTGCAGTGTGTGTGAGGGTGGGGAGTTGGATGGGGTACATTGTGTGTGAGAGGGTGGGCAGTTGGATGGGGGACAGTGTGTGAGAGGGTGGGGAGTTGGATGGGGTACAGTGTGTGAGAGGGTGGGGAGTTGGATGGGGGAAAGTGTGTGAGAGGGTGGGGAGTTGGATGTCGTAAAGTGTGTGAGGGGGTGGGGAGTTGAATGGGATGTAGTGTGTGAGAAGGTGGGGAGTTGGATGGGGTACAATGTGTGTGAGAGGGTGGGGAGTAGGATGGGGTACAGTGTGTGAGAGAGAGTGGGGAGTTGGATGGGGTGCAGTGTGTGAGAGGGTGGGGAGTTGGATGGGGTAAAGTGTGTGAGGGGGTGGGGAGTTGGATGGGATACAGTGTGTGAGAGGGTGGGGAGTTGGATGGCATAAAGTGTGTGAGGGGGTGGGGAGTTCGATGGGATACAGTGTGTGAGATAGTGGGGAGTTAGATGGGGTACAATGTGTGTGAGAGGGTGGGGAGTTGGATGGGGTACAGTATGTGTGAGAGGGTGGGGAGTTGGATGGGGTACTGTGTGTGTGAGAGGGTGGGGAGTTGGATAGGGTACAGTGTGTGTGAGAGGGTGGGGAGTTGGATGGGGTACAGTGTGTGAGAGGGTGCGGAGTTGGATGGGATACAGTGTGTGTGAGAAGGTGGGGAGTTGGATGGGGTACAATGTGTGTGAGAGGGTGGGGAGTTGGATGGGGTACAGTGTGTGTGAGAGGGTGGGGAGTTGGATGGGGTACAGTGTGTGAGAGGATGGGGAGTTGGATGGGGAACAGTGTGTGTGTGAGGGTGGGGAGTTGATGGGGTACTGTGTGTGTGAGAGAGCGGAAAGTTGGATGGGCTGCAGTGTGTTTGAGAGGGTGGGGAGTTGTATGGGCTGCAGTGTGTGTGAGAGGGTGGGACGTTGGATGGGGTACAGTGTGTGTGAGAGGGTGGGGAGTTGGTTGGGTTACAGTGTGTGTGAGGGTGGGGAGTTGGATGGTGTACAGTGTGTGTGAGAGGGTGGGGAGTTGGATGGGGTACAGTGTGTGTGAGAGGGTGGGGAGTTGGATGCGGTACAGTGTGTGTGAGAGGGTGGGAGTTGGAAGGGCTACAGTGTGTGTGAGTGGGTAGGGAGTTGGATGGGGTACGGTGTGTGAGAGAGGATGGGGAGTTGGATGGGGTACAGTGGGTGAGACGGTGGGAAGTTGGATGGGGGACAGTGTGTATGAGAGGGTGAGGAGTTGGATGGGGTACAGTGTGTGAGAGGATGGGGAGTTGGATGGGGAACAGTGTGTGTGTGAGGGTGGGGAGTTGATGGGGTACAGTGTGTGTGAGAGAGCGGAAAGTTGGATGGGCTGCAGTGTGTTTGAGAGGGTGGGGTGTTGTATGGGCTGCAGTGTGTGTGAGAGGGTGGGAAGTTGGATGGGGTACAGTGTGTGTGAGAGGGTGGGGAGTTGGTTGGGTTACAGTGTGTGAGAGGGTGGGGAGTTGGATGGGGTACAGTGTGTGAGAGGGTGGGGAGTTGGATGTCGTAAAGTGTGTGAGGGGGTGGGGAGTTGGATGGGATACAGTGTGTGAGAGGGTGGGGAGTTGGATGGGGTAAAGTGTGTGAGAGAGAGTGGGGAGTTGGATGGGGTGCAGTGTGTGAGAGGGTGGGGAGTTGGCTGGGGTAAAGTGTGTGAGGGGGTGGGGAGTTGGATGGGATACAGTGTGTGAGAGGGTGGGGAGTTGGATGGGGTAAAGTGTGTGAGAGGGTGGGGAGTTGGATGGGGTACAGTGTGTGTGAGAGAGGGTGGGGAGTTGGATGGGGTACAGTGTGTGTGAGAGGGTGGGGAGTTGGATGGGGTACAATGTGTGTGAGAGGGTGGGAAGTTGGATGGGGTACAGTGTGTGTGAGAGGCTGGGGTGTTGGATGGGGTAAAGTGTGTGAGGGGGTGGGGAGTTGGATGGGATACAATGTGTGAGAGGGTGGGGAGTTGGATGGGGTAAAGTGTGTGAGGGGGTGGGGAGTTCGATGGGATACAGTGTGTGAGATGGTGGGGAGTTGGATGGGGTACAATGTGTGTGAGAGCGTGGGGAGTTGGATTGGGTGCAGTGTGTGAGAGGGTGGGGAGTTGGATGGGGTACAGTGTGTGAGAGAGTGAGGAGTTGGATCGGGTAAAGTGTGTGAGGGGGTGGGGAGTTGGATGGGATAGAGTGTGTGAGAGGGTGGGGAGTTGGATGGGGTACAATGTGTGTGAGAGGGTGTGGAGTTGGATGGGGTACAGTCTGTGTGAGAGGGTGGGGAGTTGGATGGGGTGCAGTGTGTGAGAGGGTGGGGAGTTGGATGTGGTAAAGTGTGTGAGGGGGTGGGGAGTTGGATGGGATACAATGTGTGAGAGGGTGGGGAGTTGGATGGGGTAAAGAGTGTGAGGGGGTGGGGAGTTCGATGGGATACAGTGTGTGAGATGTTGGGGAGTTGGATGGGGTACAATGTGTGTGAGAGGGTGGGGAGTTGGATGTGGTAAAGTGTGTGAGAGGGTGGGGAGTTGGTTGGGTTACAGTGTGTGAGAGGGTGGGGAGTTGGATGGGGTACAGTGTGTGAGAGGGTGGGGAGTTGGATGTCGTAAAGTGTGTGAGGGGGTGGGGAGTTGGATGGGATACAGTGTGTGAGAGGGTGGGGAGTTGGATGGGGTAAAGTGTGTGAGAGAGAGTGGGGAGTTGGATGGGGTGCAGTGTGTGAGAGGGTGGGGAGTTGGCTGGGGTAAAGTGTGTGAGGGGGTGGGGAGTTGGATGGGATACAGTGTGTGAGAGGGTGGGGAGTTGGATGGGGTAAAGTGTGTGAGAGGGTGGGGAGTTGGATGGGGTACAGTGTGTGTGAGAGAGGGTGGGGAGTTGGATGGGGTACAGTGTGTGTGAGAGGGTGGGGAGTTGGATGGGGTACAATGTGTGTGAGAGGGTGGGAAGTTGGATGGGGTACAGTGTGTGTGAGAGGCTGGGGTGTTGGATGGGGTAAAGTGTGTGAGGGGGTGGGGAGTTGGATGGGATACAATGTGTGAGAGGGTGGGGAGTTGGATGGGGTAAAGTGTGTGAGGGGGTGGGGAGTTCGATGGGATACAGTGTGTGAGATGGTGGGGAGTTGGATGGGGTACAATGTGTGTGAGAGGGTGGGGAGTTGGATTGGGTGCAGTGTGTGAGAGGGTGGGGAGTTGGATGGGGTACAGTGTGTGAGAGAGTGAGGAGTTGGATCGGGTAAAGTGTGTGAGGGGGTGGGGAGTTGGATGGGATAGAGTGTGTGAGAGGGTGGGGAGTTGGATGGGGTACAATGTGTGTGAGAGGGTGTGGAGTTGGATGGGGTACAGTCTGTGTGAGAGGGTGGGGAGTTGGATGGGGTGCAGTGTGTGAGAGGGTGGGGAGTTGGATGTGGTAAAGTGTGTGAGGGGGTGGGGAGTTGGATGGGATACAATGTGTGAGAGGGTGGGGAGTTGGATGGGGTAAAGAGTGTGAGGGGGTGGGGAGTTCGATGGGATACAGTGTGTGAGATGTTGGGGAGTTGGATGGGGTACAATGTGTGTGAGAGGGTGGGGAGTTGGATGTGGTAAAGTGTGTGAGGGGGTGGGGAGTTGGATGGGATACAATGTGTGAGAGGGTGGGGAGTTGGATGGGGTAAAGTGTGTGAGGGGGTGGGGAGTTCGATGGGATACAGTGTGTGAGATGTTGGGGAGTTGGATGGGGTACAATGTGTGTGAGAGGGTGGGGAGTTGGATGGGGTGCAGTGTGTGAGAGGGTGGGGAGTTGTATGGGCTGCATTGTGTGTGAGAAGGTGGGAAGTTGGATGGGGTACAGTGTGTGTGAGAGGGTGGGGAGTTGGTTGGGTTACAGTGTGTGAGAGGGTGGGGAGTTGGATGGGGTACAGTGTGTGAGAGGGTGGGGATTTGGATGTCGTAAAGTGTGTGAGGGGGTGGGGAGTTGAATGGGATATAGTGTGTGAGAGGGTGGGGAGTTGGATGGGGGACAATGTGTGTGAGAGGGTGGGGAGTAGGATGGGGTACAGTGTGTGAGAGAGAGTGGGGAGTTGGATGGGGTGCAGTGTGTGAGAGGGTGGGGAGTTGGATGGGGTAAAGTGTGTGAGGGGGTGGGGAGTTGGATGGGATACAATGTGTGAGAGGGTGGGGAGTTGGATGGGGTAAAGTGTGTGAGAGGGTGGGGAGTTGGATGGGGTACAGTGTGTGTGAGAGAGGGTGGGGAGTTGGATGGGGTACAGTGTATGTGAGAGGGTGGGGAGTTGGATGGGGTGCAGTGTGTGTGAGGGTGGGGAGTTGGATGGGGTACAGTTTGTGTGAGGGGGTGGGCAGTTGGATGGGGGACAGTGTGTGAGCGGGTGTGGAGTTGGATCGGGTACAGTGTGTGAGAAGGTGGGCAGTCCTATGGGGTACAGTGAGTGAGAGAGTGGGCAGTCGGATGGGGTACAGTGTGTGTGAGAGCATGGGGAGTTGGAAGGGCTACAGTGTGAGTGTGAGGGTGGGGATTTGGATGGGGTACAGTGTGTGTGAGAGCATGGGGAGTTGGAAGGGCTACAGTGTGAGTGTGAGGGTGGGGAGTTGGATGGGGTACAGTGTGTGTGAAAGAGTGGAGTGTTGATGGGAGACAGTGTGTGTGAGAGGGTGGTGTGTTGGATGGGCTACAGTGTGTGTGAGAGGGTGGGGAGTTGGATGGGGTACATTGTGTGTGATGGTGGTGAGTTGGATGGGGTACCTTGTATATGAGAGGGTGGGAGTTGGAAGGGGTACAGTGTGTGTGAGTGGGTGGGGAGTTGGATGGGGTACAGTGTGTGAGAGAGGATGGGGAGTCGGATGGGTTACAGTGTGTCTGAGAGGGTGGGGAGTTGGATGGGGTACAGTGTGTGTGAGAGGGTGGGGAGTTGGATGGGGTACAGTGTATATGAGAGGGTGGGAGTTGGAAGGCGTACAGTGTGTGTGAGTGGGTGGGGAGTTGGATGGGGTACAGTGTGTGAGAGAGGGTGGGGAGTTGGATGGGGTACAGTGTATATGAGAGGGTGGGAGCTGGAGGGGGTACAGTGTGTGTGAGTGGGTGGGGAGTTGGATGGGGTACAGTGTGTGAGAGAGGGTGGGGAGTCAGATGGGTTACAGTGTGTCTGAGAGGGTGGGGAGTTGGATGGGGTACAGTGTGTGTGAGAGGGTGGGGAGTTGGATGGGGTACAGTGTATATGAGAGGGTGGGAGTTGGAAGGGGTACAGTGTGTGTGAGTGGGTGGGGAGTTGGATGGGGTACAGTGTGTGAGAGAGGGTGGGGAGTTGGATGGGGTACAGCTTATATGAGAGGGTGGGAGTTGGAGGGGTTACAGTGTGTGTGAGTGGGTGGGGAGCTGGATGGGGTACGGTGTGTGAGAGAGGGTGGGGAGTTGGATGGGGTGCAGTGTGTGAGACGGTGGGGAGTTGGATGGGGTACAGTGTGTATGAGAGGGTGAGGACTTGGATGGGGTACAGTGTGTGAGAGGATGGGGAGTTGGATGGGGTACAATGTGTGTGAGAGGATGGGGAGTTGGATGGGGAACAGTGTGTGTGTCAGGGTGGGGAGTTGGATGGGGTACAGTGTGTGAGGGAGGGTGGGGAGTTCGATGGGGAACAGTGTGTGTGAGAGGGTGGGGAGTTGATGGGGTACAGTGTGTGTGAGAGGGTGGGGAGTTGGATGGGCTACAGTGTGTGAGAGACTGGGGAGTTGGATGGCGTACAGAGAATGTGAGAGGGTGGGGAGTTGGATGGGGTACAGTGTGTGTGAGAGGGTGGGGAGTTGGATGGGGTACAGTGTGTATGAGAGGGTGAGGAGTTGGATGGGGTACAGTGTGTGTGAGAGGGTGGGGAGTTGGATGGGGTACAGTGTGTATGAGAGGGTGAGGAGTTGGATGGGGTACAGTGTGTGTGAGAGGGTGGAGAGTTGTATGGGCTGCAGTGTGTGAGAGAGGGTGGGGAGTTGGATGGCGTACAGAGAATGTGAGAGGGTGGGGAGTTGGATGGGGTACAGTGTGTGTGAGAGGGTAGGGAGTTGGATGGGGTACAGTGTATATGAGAGGGTGGGAGTTGGATGGGGTACAGTGTGTGTGAGAGGGTGGGGAGTTGGATGGGTACAGTGTGTGTGAGAGGGTGGGGAGTTGGATGGGGAACAGTGTATATGAGAGGGTGGGAGTTGGATGGGGTACAGTGTGTGTGAGAGGGTGGGGAGTTGGATGGGGTACAGTGTGTGTGAGAGGGTAGGGAGTTGGATGGGGTACAGTGTGTGTGAGAGGGTGGGGAGTTGGATGGGGTACAGGGTGTGTGAGAGGGTGGGGAATTGGATGCGGTACAGTGTGTGTGAGAGGGTGTGGAGTTCGATGGGGTACAGTGTATATGAGAGGGTGGGAGTTGGAAGGGGTACAGTGTGTGTGAGTGGGTGGGGAGTTGGATGGGGTACGGTGTGTGAGAGAGGGTGGGGAGTTGGATGGGGTACAGCGTGTGAGACGGTGGGGAGTTGGATGGGGTACAGTGTGTATTAGAGGGTGAGGAGTTGGATGGGGTACAGTGTGTGAGAGGATGGGGATTTGGATGGGGAACAGTGTGTGTGTGAGAGTGGGGAGTTGGATGGGGTACAGTGTGGGAAAGAGGGTGGGGAGTTGATGGGGTACAGTGTGTGTGAGAGAGCGGAAAGTTGGATGGGCTGCAGTGTGTTTGAGAGGGTGGGGAGTTGGATGGGGTACAGTGTGTGTGAGAGGGTGGGGAGTTCGTTGGGTTACAGTGTGTGTGAGAGGGTGGGGAGTTGGTTAGGTTACAGTGTGTGAGAGGGTGGGGAGTTGGATGGGGTACAGTGTGTGAGAGGGTGGGGAGTTGGATGGGGGAAAGTGTGTGAGAGGGTGGGGAGTTGGATGTCGTAAAGTGTGTGAGGGGGTGGGGAGTTGAATGGGATATAGTGTGTGAGACGGTGGGAAGTTGGATGGGGTACAATGTGTGTGAGAGGGTGGGGAGTAGGATGGGGTACAGTGTGTGAGAGGGTGGGGAGTTGGATGGGGTAAAGTGTGTGAGGGGGTGGGGAGTTGGATGGGATACAGTGTGTGAGAGGGTGGGGAGTTGGATGGGGTTAAGTGTGTGAGGGGGTGGGGATTTGGATGGGATACAGTGTGTGAGAGGGTGGGGAGTTGGATGGGGTAAAGTGTGTGAGGGTGTGGCGAGTTCGATGGGATACAGTGTGTGAGAGGGTGGGGAGTTGGATGGGGTACAGTGTGTGAGAGGGTGGGGAGTTGGATAGGGTACAGTGTGTGTGAGAGGGTGGGGAGTTGGATGGGGTACAGTTTGTGTGAGAGGGTGGGGAGTTGGATGGGGTTCAGTGTGTGTGAGAGGGTGGGGAGTTGGATGGGGGACAGTGTGTGTGAGAGGGTGGGGAGTTGGATGGGGTACAGTGTGTGTGAGAGGGTGGGGAGTTGGATGGGATACAGTGTGTGTGAGAGGATGGGAGTTGGATGGTGTACAGTGTGTGTGAGAGGGTGGGGAGTTGGATGGGGTACAGTGTGTGTGAGAGGGTGGGGAGTTTGATGGGGTACAGTGTGTGTGAGAGGGTGGGGAGTTGGATGGGGTACAGTGTGTGTGAGAGGGTGGGGAGTTTGATGGGGTACAGTGTGTGTGAGAGGGTGGGGAGTTTGATGGGGTACAGTGTGTGTGAGAGGGTGGGGAATTGGATGGGGTACAGTGTGTGTGAGAGGGTGGGGAGTTTGATGGGGTACAGTGTGTGTGAGAGGGTGGGGAGTTTGATGGGGTACAGTGTGTGTGAGAGGGTGGGGAGTTGGATGGGGTACAGTGTGTGTGAGAGCGTGGGGAGTTGGATGGGGTACAGTGTGTGAGAGGATGGAGAGTTGGATGGGGAACAGTGTGTGTGTGAGGGTGGGGAGTTGGATGGGGTACAGTGTGTGAGAGAGGGTGGGGAGTTGATGGGGTACAGTGTGTCTGAGAGAGCGGAAGGTTGGATGGGCTGCAGTGTGTTTGAGAGGGTGGGGAGTTGTATGGGCTGCAGTGTGTGAGAGACTGGGGAGTTGGATGGGGGAAAGTGTGTGAGAGGGTGGGGAGTTGGATGTCGTAAAGTGTGTGAGGGGGTGGGGAGTTGAATGGGATATAGTGTCTGAGAGGGTGGGGAGATGGATGGGGTAAAGTGTGTGAGGGGGTGGGGAGTTGGATGGGATACAGTGTGTGAGAGGGAGGGGAGCTGGATGGTGTACAGTGTGTGTGAGAGGGTGGGGAGTTTGATGGGGTACAGTGTGTGTGTGAGGGTGGGGAGTTGGATGGGGTACTGTGTGTGTGAGAGGGTGGGGAGTTGGATGGGGTACAGTGTGTGTGAGAGGGTGGGGAGTTGGATGGGGTACAGTGTGTGTGAGAGGGTGGGGAGTTGGATGCGGTACAGTGTGTGTGAGAGGGTATGGAGTTCGATGGGGTACAGTGTATATGAGAGGGTGGGAGTTGGATGGGGTACAGTGTGTGTGAGTGGGTGGGGAGTTGGATGGGGTACGGTTTGTGAGAGAGGATGGGGAGTTGGATGGGGTACAGTGTGTGAGAGGGTGGGGAGTTGGATGGGGTACAGTGTGTATGAGAGGGTGAGGAGTTGGATGGGGTACAGTGTGTGAGAGGATGGGGTTTTGGATGGGGAACAGTGTGTGTGTGAGGGTGGGGAGTTGGATGGGGTACAGTGTGTGAGAGAGGGTGGGGAGTTGATGGGGTACAGTGTGTGTGAGAGAGCGGAAAGTTGGATGGGCTGCAGTGTGTTTGAGAGGGTGGGGAGTTGGATGGGGTACGGTGTGTGAGAGAGGATGGGGAGTTGGATGGGGTACAGTGTGTGAGAGGGTGGGGAGTTGGATGGGGTACAGTGTGTATGAGAGGGTGAGGAGTTGGATGGGGTACAGTGTGTGAGAGGATGGGGTTTTGGATGGGGAACAGTGCGTGTTTGAGGGTGGGGAGTTGGATGGGGTACAGTGTGTGAGTGAGGGTGGGGAGTTGATGGGGTATAGTGTGTGTGAGAGAGCGGAAAGTTGGATGGGCTGCAGTGTGTTTGAGAGGGTGGGGAGTTGTATGGGCTGCAGTGTGTGAGAGAGGGTGGGGAGTTGGATGGCGTACAGCGTGTGTGAGAGGGTGGGAAGTTGGATGGGGTACAGTGTGTGTGAGAGGGTGGGGAGTTGGTTGGGTTACAGTGTGTGTGAGAGGGTGGGGAGTTGGATGGGGTAAAGTGTGTGAGAGGGTGGGGAGTTGGATGGGGGAAAGTGTGTGAGAGGGTGGGGAGTTGGATGTCGTAAAGTGTGTGAGGGGGAGGGGAGTTGAATGGGATATAGTGTGTGAGAGGGTGGGGAGTTGGATGGGGTACAATGTGTGTGAGAGGGTGGGGAGTTGGATGGGGTGCAGTGTGTGAGAGGGTGGGGTGTTGGATGGGGTAAAGTGTGTGAGGGGGTGGGGAGTTGGATGGGATACAATGTGTGAGAGGGTGGGGAGTTGGATGGGGTAAAGTGTGTGAGGGGGAGGGGAGTTCGATGGGATACAGTGTGTGAGATGGTGGGGAGTTGGATGGGGTACAATGTGTGTGAGAGGGTGGGGAGTTGGATGGGGTGCAGTGTGTGAGATGGTGGGGAGTTGGATGGGGTACAGTGTGTGAGAGAGTGAGGAGTTGGATCGGCTAAAGTGTGTGAGGGGGTGGGGAGTTGGATGGGATAGAGTGTGTGAGAGGGTGGGGAGTTGGATGGGGTACAATGTGTGTGAGAGGGTGGGGAGTTGGATGGGGTATAGTCTGTGTGAGAGGGTGGGGAGTTGGATGGGGTGCAGTGTGTGAGAGGGTGGGGAGTTGGATGTGGTAAAGTGTGTGAGGGGGTGGGGAGTTGGATGGGATACAATGTGTGAGAGGGTGGGGAGTTGGATGGGGTAAAGTGTGTGAGGGGGTGGGGAGTTCGATGGGATACAGTGTGTGAGATGTTGGGGAGTTGGATGGGGTACAATGTGTGTGAGAGGGTGGGGAGTTGGATGGGGTGCAGTGTGTGAGAGGGTGGGGAGTTGTATGGGCTGCATTGTGTGTGAGAAGGTGGGAAGTTGGATGGGGTACAGTGTGTGTGAGAGGGTGGGGAGTTGGTTGGGTTACAGTGTGTGAGAGGGTGGGGAGTTGGATGGGGTACAGTGTGTGAGAGGGTGGGGATTTGGATGTCGTAAAGTGTGTGAGGGGGTGGGGAGTTGAATGGGATATAGTGTGTGAGAGGGTGGGGAGTTGGATGGGGGACAATGTGTGTGAGAGGGTGGGGAGTAGGATGGGGTACAGTGTGTGAGAGAGGGTGGGGAGTTGGATGGGGTGCAGTGTGTGAGAGGGTGGGGAGTTGGATGGGGTAAAGTGTGTGATGGGGTGGGGAGTTGGATGGGGTACAGTGTGTGTGAGAGAGGGTGGGGAGTTGGATGGGGTACAGTGTGTGTGAGAGGGTGGGGAGTTGGATGGGGTGCAGTGTGTGTGAGGGTGGGGAGTTGGATGGGGTACAGTGTGTGTGAGAGGGTGGGCAGTTGGATGGGGGACAGTGTGTGAGCGGGTGGGGAGTTGGATCGGGTCCAGTGTGTGAGAAGGTGGGCAGTCCTATGGTGTACAGTGAGTGAGAGAGTGGGCAGTCGGATGGGGTACAGTGTGTGTGAGAGCATGGGGAGTTGGAAGGGCTACAGTGTGAGTGTGAGGGTGGGGATTTGGATGGGGTACAGTGTGATTGAGAGCATGGCGAGTTGGAAGGGCTACAGTGTGAGTGTGAGGGTGGGGAGTTGGATGGGGTACAGTGTGTGTGAAAGAGTGGAGTGTTGATGGGAGACAGTGTGTGTGAGAGGGTGGTGTGTTGGATGGGCTACAGTGTGTGTGAGAGGGTGGGGAGTTGGATGGGGTACATTGTGTGTGATGGTGGTGAGTTGGATGGGGTACCTTGTATATGAGAGGGTGGGAGTTGGAAGGGGTACAGTGTGTGTGAGTGGGTGGGGAGTTGGATGGGGTACAGTGTGTGAGAGAGGGTGGGGAGTCGGATGGGTTACAGTGTGTCTGAGAGGGTGGGGAGTTGGATGGGGTACAGTGTGTGTGAGAGGGTGGGGAGTTGGATGGGGTACAGTTTATATGAGAGGGTGGGAGTTGGAAGGGGTACAGTGTGTGTGAGTGGGTGGGGAGTTGGATGGGGTACAGTGTGTGAGAGAGGGTGGGGAGTTGGATGGGGTACAGTGTATATGAGAGGGTGGGAGCTGGAGGGGGTACAGTGTGTGTGAGAGGGTGGGGAGTTGGATGGGGTACAGTGTGTGAGAGGGTGGGGAGTTGGATGGGGGAAAGTGTGTGAGAGGGTGGGGAGTTGGATGTCGTAAAGTGTGTGAGGGGGAGGGGAGTTGAATGGGATATAGTGTGTGAGAGGGTGGGGAGTTGGATGGGGTACAATGTGTGTGAGAGGGTGGGGAGTTGGATGGGGTGCAGTGTGTGAGAGGGTGGGGTGTTGGATGGGGTAAAGTGTGTGAGGGGGTGGGGAGTTGGATGGGATACAATGTGTGAGAGGGTGGGGAGTTGGATGGGGTAAAGTGTGTGAGGGGGAGGGGAGTTCGATGGGATACAGTGTGTGAGATGGTGGGGAGTTGGATGGGGTACAATGTGTGTGAGAGGGTGGGGAGTTGGATGGGGTGCAGTGTGTGAGATGGTGGGGAGTTGGATGGGGTACAGTGTGTGAGAGAGTGAGGAGTTGGATCGGGTAAAGTGTGTGAGGGGGTGGGGAGTTGGATGGGATAGAGTGTGTGAGAGGGTGGGGAGTTGGATGGGGTACAATGTGTGTGAGAGGGTGGGGAGTTGGATGGGGTATAGTCTGTGTGAGAGGGTGGGGAGTTGGATGGGGTGCAGTGTGTGAGAGGGTGGGGAGTTGGATGTGGTAAAGTGTGTGAGATGTTGGGGAGTTGGATGGGGTACAATGTGTGTGAGAGGGTGGGGAGTTGGATGGGGTGCAGTGTGTGAGAGGGTGGGGAGTTGTATGGGCTGCATTGTGTGTGAGAAGGTGGGAAGTTGGATGGGGTACAGTGTGTGTGAGAGGGTGAGGAGTTGGTTGGGTTACAGTGTGTGAGAGGGTGGGGAGTTGGATGGGGTACAGTGTGTGAGAGGGTGGGGATTTGGATGTCGTAAAGTGTGTGAGGGGGTGGGGAGTTGAATGGGATATAGTGTGTGAGAGGGTGGGGAGTTGGATGGGGGACAATGTGTGTGAGAGGGTGGGGAGTAGGATGGGGTACAGTGTGTGAGAGAGGGTGGGGAGTTGGATGGGGTGCAGTGTGTGAGAGGGTGGGGAGTTGGATGGGGTAAAGTGTGTGAGGGGGTGGGGAGTTGGATGGGATACAGTGTGTGAGAGGGTGGGGAGTTGGATGGGGTAAAGTGTGTGAGAGGGTGGGGAGTTGGATGGGGTACAGTGTGTGTGAGAGAGGGTGGGGAGTTGGATGGGGTACAGTGTGTGTGAGAGGGTGGGGAGTTGGATGGGGTGCAGTGTGTGTGAGGGTGGGGAGTTGGATGGGGTACAGTGTGTGTGAGAGGGTGGGCAGTTGGATGGGGGACAGTGTGTGAGCGGGTGGGGAGTTGGATCGGGTACAGTGTGTGAGAAGGTGGGCAGTCCTATGGGGTACAGTGAGTGAGAGAGTGGGCAGTCGGATGGGGTACAGTGTGTGTGAGAGCATGGGGAGTTGGAAGGGCTACAGTGTGAGTGTGAGGGTGGGGATGTGGATGGGGTACAGTGTGATTGAGAGCATGGGGAGTTGGAAGGGCTACAGTGTGAGTGTGAGGGTGGGGAGTTGGATGGGGTACAGTGTGTGTGAAAGAGTGGAGTGTTGATGGGAGACAGTGTGTGTGAGAGGGTGGTGTGTTGGATGGGCTACAGTGTGTGTGAGAGGGTGGGGAGTTGGATGGGGTACATTGTGTGTGATGGTGGTGAGTTGGATGGGGTACCTTGTATATGAGAGGGTGGGAGTTGGAAGGGGTACAGTGTGTGTGAGTGGGTGGGGAGTTGGATGGGGTACAGTGTGTGAGAGAGGGTGGGGAGTCGGATGGGTTACAGTGTGTCTGAGAGGGTGGGGAGTTGGATGGGGTACAGTGTGTGTGAGAGGGTGGGGAGTTGGATGGGGTACAGTTTATATGAGAGGGTGGGAGTTGGAAGGGGTACAGTGTGTGTGAGTGGGTGGGGAGTTGGATGGGGTACAGTGTGTGAGAGAGGGTGGGGAGTTGGATGGGGTACAGTGTATATGAGAGGGTGGGAGTTGGAGGGGGTACAGTGTGTGTGAGTGGGTGGGGAGCTGGATGGGGTACGGTGTGTGAGAGAGGGTGGGGAGTTGGATGGGGTGCAGTGTGTGAGACGGTGGGGAGTTGGATGGGGTACAGTGTGTATGAGAGGGTGAGGACTTGGATGGGGTACAGTGTGTGAGAGGATGGGGAGTTGGATGGGGTACAATGTGTGTGAGAGGATGGGGAGTTGGATGGGGAACAGTGTGTGTGTCAGGGTGGGGAGTTCGATGGGGTACAGTGTGTGTGAGAGGGTGGGGAGTTGATGGGGTACAGTGTGTGTGAGAGGGTGGGGAGTTGGATGGGGTACAGTGTGTGAGAGACTGGGGAGTTGGATGGCGTACAGAGAATGTGAGAGGGTGGGGAGTTGGATGGGGTACAGTGTGTGTGAGAGGGTGGGGAGTTGGATGGGGTACAGTGTGTATGAGAGGGTGAGGAGTTGGATGGGGTACAGTGTGTGTGAGAGGGTGGGGAGTTGGATGGGGTACAGTGTGTATGAGAGGGTGAGGAGTTGGATGGGGTACAGTGTGTGTGAGAGGGTGGGGAGTTGTATGGGCTGCAGTGTGTGAGAGAGGGTGGGGAGTTTGATGGCGTACAGAGAATGTGAGAGGGTGGGGAGTTGGATGGGGTACAGTGTGTGTGAGAGGGTAGGGAGTTGGATGGGGTACAGTGTATATGAGAGGGTGGGAGTTGGATGGGGTACAGTGTATGTGAGAGGGTGGGGAGTTGGATGGGGTACAGTGTGTGTGAGAGGGTGGGGAGTTGGATGGGGAACAGTGTATATGAGAGGGTGGGAGTTGGATGGGGTACAGTGTGTGTGAGAGGGTGGGGAGTTGGATGGGGTACAGTGTGTGTGAGAGGGTAGGGAGTTGGATGGGGTACAGTGTATATGAGAGGGTGGGAGTTGGATGGGGTACAGTGTGTGTGAGAGGGTGGGGAGTTGGATGGGGTACAGTGTGTGTGAGAGGGTGGGGAGTTGGATGGGGTACAGTGTGTGTGAGAGGGTGGGGAGTTGGATGGGGTACAGTGTGTGTGAGAGGGTGGGGAATTGGATGCGGTACAGTGTGTTTGAGAGGGTGTGGAGTTCGTTGGGGAACAGTGTATATGAGAGGGTGGGAGTTGGATGGGGTACAGTGTGTGTGAGAGGGTGGGGAGTTGGATGGGGTACAGTGTGTGTGAGAGGGTAGGGAGTTGGATGGGGTACAGTGTATATGAGAGGGTGGGAGTTGGATGGGGTACAGTGTGTGTGAGAGGGTGGGGAGTTGGATGGGGTACAGTGTGTGTGAGAGGGTGGGGAGTTGGATGGGGTACAGTGTGTGTGAGAGGGTGGGGAATTGGATGCGGTACAGTGTGTTTGAGAGGGTGTGGAGTTCGATGGGGTACAGTGTATATGAGAGGGTGGGAGTTGGAAGGGGTACAGTGTGTGTGAGTGGGTGGGGAGTTGGATGGGGTACGGTGTGTGAGAGAGGGTGGGGAGTTGGATGGGGTACAGCGTGTGAGACGGTGGGGAGTTGGATGGGGTACAGTGTGTATGAGAGGGTGAGGAGTTGGATGGGGTACAGTGTGTGAGAGGATGGGGAGTTGGATGGGGAACAGTGTGTGTGTGAGGGTGGGGAGTTGGACGGGGTACAGTGTGGGAGAGAGGGTGGGGAGTTGATGGGGTACAGTGTGTGTGAGAGAGCGGAAAGTTGGATGGGCTGCAGTGTGTTTGAGAGGGTGGGGAGTTGGATGGGGTACAGTGTGTGTGAGAGGGTGGGGAGTTCGTTGGGTTACAGTGTGTGTGAGAGGGTGGGGAGTTGGTTAGGTTTCAGTGTGTCAGAGGGTGGGGAGTTGGATGGGGTACAGTGTGTGAGAGGGTGGGGAGTTGGATGGGGGAAAGTGTGTGAGAGGGTGGGGTGTTGGATGTCGTAAAGTGTGTGAGGGGGTGGGGAGTTGAATGGGATATAGTGTGTGAGAGGGTGGGGAGTTGGATGGGGGACAATGTGTGTGAGAGGGTGGGGAGTAGGATGGGGTACAGTGTGTGAGAGAGAGTGGGGAGTTGGATGGGCTGCAGTGTGTGAGAGGGTGGGGAGTTGGATGGGGTAAAGTGTGTGAGGGGGTGGGGAGTTGGATGGGATACAGTGTGTGAGAGGGAGGGGAGTTGGATGGTGTACAGTGTGTGTGAGAGGGTGGGGAGTTGGATGGGGTAAAGTGTGTGAGGGGGTGGGGAGTTCGATGGGATACAGTGTGTGAGATGTTGGGGAGTTGGGTGGGGTACAATGTGTGTGAGAGGGTGGGGAGTTGGATGGGGTGCAGTGTGTGAGAGGGTGGGGAGTTGTATGGGCTGCATTGTGTGTGAGAAGGTGGGAAGTTGGATGGGGTACAGTGTGTGTGAGAGGGTGGGGAGTTGGTTGGGTTACAGTGTGTGAGAGGGTGGGGAGTTGGATGTCGTAAAGTGTGTGAGGGGGTGGGGAGTTGAATGGGATATAGTGTGTGAGAGGGTGGGGAGTTGGATGGGGGACAATGTGTGTGAGAGGGTGGGGAGTAGGAAGGGGTACAGTGTGTGAGAGAGAGTGGGGAGTTGGATGGGGTGCAGTGTGTGAGAGGGTGGGGTGTTGGATGGGGTAAAGTGTGTGAGGGGGTGGGGAGTTGGATGGGATACAGTGTGTGAGAGGGTGGGGAGTTGGATGGGGTAAAGTGTGTGAGAGGGTGGGGAGTTGGATGGGGTACAGTGTGTGTGAGAGAGGGTGGGGAGTTGGATGGGGTACAGTGTGTGTGAGAGGGTGGGGAGTTGGATGGGGTGCAGTGTGTGTGAGGGTGGGGAGTTGGATGGGGTACAGTGTGTGTGAGAGGGTGGGCAGTTGGATGGGGGACAGTGTGTGAACGGGTGGGGAGTTGGATCGGGTACAGTGTGTGAGAAGGTGGGCAGTCCTATGGGGTACAGTGAGTGAGAGAGTGGGCAGTCGGATGGGGTACAGTGTGAGTGAGAGCATGGGGAGTTGGAAGGGCTACAGTGTGAGTGTGAGGGTGGGGATTTGGATGGGGTACAGTGTGTGTGAGAGCATGGGGAGTTGGAAGGGCTACAGTGTGAGTGTGAGGGTGGGGAGTTGGATGGGGTACAGTGTGTGTGAAAGAGTGGAGTGTTGATGGGAGACAGTGTGTGTGAGAGGGTGGTGTGTTGGATGGGCTACAGTGTGTGTGAGAGGGTGGGGAGTTGGATGGGGTACATTGTGTGTGATGGTGGTGAGTTGGATGGGGTACCTTGTATATGAGAGGGTGGGAGTTGGAAGGGGTACAGTGTGTGTGAGTGGGTGGGGAGTTGGATGGGGTACAGTGTGTGAGAGAGGGTGGGGAGTCGGATGGGTTACAGTGTGTCTGAGAGGGTGGGGAGTTGTCTGGGGTACAGTGTGTGTGAGAGGGTGGGGAGTTGGATGGGGTACAGTGTATATGAGAGGGTGGGGGTTGGAAGGGGTACAGTGTGTGTGAGTGGGTGGGGAGCTGGATGGGGTACAGTGTGTGAGAGAGGGTGGGGAGTTGGATGGGGTACAGTGTATATGAGAGGGTGGGAGTTGGAGGGGGTACAGTGTGTGTGAGTGGGTGGGGAGCTGGATGGGGTACGGTGTGTGAGAGAGGGTGGGGAGTTGGATGGGGTGCAGTGTGTGAGACGGTGGGGAGTTGGATGGGGTACAGTGTGTATGAGAGGGTGAGGACTTGGATGGGGTACAGTGTGTGAGAGGATGGGGAGTTGGATGGGGTACAATGTGTGTGAGAGGATGGGGAGTTGGATGGGGAACAGTGTGTGTGTCAGGGTGGGGAGTTGGATGGGGTACAGTGTGTGAGGGAGGCTGGGGAGTTCGATGGGGAACAGTGTGTGTGAGAGGGTGGGGAGTTGATGGGGTACAGTGTGTGTGAGAGGGTGGGGAGTTGGATGGGGTACAGTGTGTGAAAGACTGGGGAGTTGGATGGCGTACAGAGAATGTGAGAGGGTGGGGAGTTGGATGGGGTACAGTGTGTATGAGAGGGTGAGGAGTTGGACGGGGTACAGTGTGTGTGAGAGGGTGGGGAGTTGGATGGGGTACAGTGTGTATGAGAGGGTGAGGAGTTGGATGGGGGACAATGTGTGTGAGAGGGTGGGGAGTAGGATGGGGTACAGTGTGTGAGAGAGAGTGGGGAGTTGGATGGGGTGCAGTGTGTGAGAGGGTGGGGAGTTGGATGGGGTAAAGTGTGTGAGGGGGTGGGGAGTTGGATGGGATACAGTGTGTGAGAGGGAGGGGAGTTGGATGGTGTACAGTGTGTGTGAGAGGGTGGGGAGTTGGATGGGGTAAAGTGTGTGAGGGGGTGGGGAGTTCGATGGGATACAGTGTGTGAGATGTTGGGGAGTTCGATGGGGTACAATGTGTGTGAGAGGGTGGGGAGTTGGATGGGGTGCAGTGTGTGAGAGGGTGGGGAGTTGTATGGGCTGCATTGTGTGTGAGAAGGTGGGAAGTTGGATGGGGTACAGTGTGTGTGAGAGGGTGGGGAGTTGGATGGGTTACAGTGTGTGAGAGGGTGGGGAGTTGGATGGGGTACAGTGTGTGAGAGGGTGGGGATTTGGATGTCGTAAAGTGTGTGAGGGGGTGGGGAGTTGAATGGGATATAGTGTGTGAGAGGGTGGGGAGTTGGATGGGGGACAATGTGTGTGAGAGGGTGGGGAGTAGGAAGGGGTACAGTGTGTGAGAGAGAGTGGGGAGTTGGATGGGGTGCAGTGTGTGAGAGGGTGGGGAGTTGGATGGGGTAAAGTGTGTGAGGGGGTGGGGAGTTGGATGGGATAGAGTGTGTGAGAGGGTGGGGAGTTGGATGGGGTAAAGTGTGTGAGAGGGTGGGGAGTTGGATGGGGTACAGTGTGTGTGAGAGAGGGTGGGGAGTTGGATGGGGTACAGTGTGTGTGAGAGGGTGGGGAGTTGGATGGGGTGCAGTGTGTGTGAGGGTGGGGAGTTGGATGGGGTACAGTGTGTGTGAGAGGGTGGGCAGTTGGATGGGGGACAGTGTGTGAGCGGGTGGGGAGTTGGATCGGGTACAGTGTGTGAGAAGGTGGGCAGTCCTATGGGGTACAGTGAGTGAGAGAGTGGGCAGTCGGATGGGGTACAGTCTGTGTGAGAGCATGGGGAGTTGGAAGGGCTACAGTGTGAGTGTGAGGGTGGGGATTTGGATGGGGTACAGTGTGTGTGAGAGCATGGGGAGTTGGAAGGGCTACAGTGTGAGTGTGAGGGTGGGGAGTTGGATGGGGTACAGTGTGTGTGAAAGAGTGGAGTGTTGATGGGAGACAGTGTGTGTGAGAGGGTGGTGTGTTGGATGGGCTACCGTGTGTGTGAGAGGGTGGGGAGTTGGATGGGGTACATTGTGTGTGATGGTGGTGAGTTGGATGGGGTACCTTGTATATGAGAGGGTGGGAGTTGGAAGGGGTACAGTGTGTGTGAGTGGGTGGGGAGTTGGATGGGGTACAGTGTGTGAGAGAGGGTGGGGAGTCGGATGGGTTACAGTGTGTCTGAGAGGGTGGGGAGTTGTCTGGGGTACAGTGTGTGTGAGAGGGTGGGGAGTTGGATGGGGTACAGTGTATATGAGAGGGTGGGAGTTGGAAGGGGTACAGTGTGTGTGAGTGGGTGGGGAGTTGGATGGGGTACAGTGTGTGAGAGAGGGTGGGGAGTTGGATGGGGTACAGTGTATATGAGAGGGTGGGAGTTGGAGGGGGTACAGTGTGTGTGAGTGGGTGGGGAGCTGGATGGGGTACGGTGTGTGAGAGAGGGTGGGGAGTTGGATGGGGTGCAGTGTGTGAGACGGTGGGGAGTTGGATGGGGTACAGTGTGTATGAGAGGGTGAGGACTTGGATGGGGTACAGTGTGTGAGAGGATGGGGAGTTGGATGGGGTACAATGTGTGTGAGAGGATGGGGAGTTGGATGGGGAACAGTGTGTGTGTCAGGGTGGGGAGTTGGATGGGGTACAGTGTGTGAGGGAGGCTGGGGAGTTCGATGGGGAACAGTGTGTGTGAGAGGGTGGGGAGTTGATGGGGTACAGTGTGTGTGAGAGGGTGGGGAGTTGGATGGGGTACAGTGTGTGAAAGACTGGGGAGTTGGATGGCGTACAGAGAATGTGAGAGGGTGGGGAGTTGGATGGGGTACAGTGTGTATGAGAGGGTGAGGAGTTGGATGGGGTACAGTGTGTGTGAGAGGGTGGGGAGTTGGATGGGGTACAGTGTGTATGAGAGGGTGAGGATTTGGATGGGGTACAGTGTGTGTGAGAGGGTGGGGAGTTGTATGGGCTGCAGTGTGTGAGAGAGGGTGGGGAGTTGGATGGCGTACAGAGAATGTGAGAGGGTGGGGAGTTGGATGGGGTACAGTGTGTGTGAGAGGGTAGGGAGTTGGATGGGGTACAGTGTATATGAGAGGGTGGGAGTTGGATGGGGTACAGTGTGTGTGAGAGGGTGGGGAGTTGGATGGGGTACAGTGTCTATGAGAGGGTGGGAGTTGGATGGGGTACAGTGTGTGTGAGAGGGTGGGGAGTTGGATGGGGTACAGTGTGTGTGAGAGGGTAGGGAGTTGGATGGGGTACAGTGTATATGAGAGGGTGGGAGTTGGATGGGGTACAGTGTGTGTGAGAGGGTGGGGAGTTGGATGGGGTACAGTGTGTGTGAGAGGGTGGGGAATTGGATGGGGTACAGTGTGTGTGAGAGGGTGGGGAATTGGATGCGGTACAGTGTGTTTGAGAGGGTGTGGAGTTCGATTGGGTACAGTGTATATGAGAGGGTGGGAGTTGGAAGGGGTCCAGTGTGTGTGAGTGGGTGGGGAGTTGGATGGGGTGCGGTGTGTGAGAGAGGGTGGGGAGTTGGATGGGGTACAGCGTGTGAGACGGTGGGGAGTTGGATGGGGTACAGTGTGTATGAGAGGGTGAGGAGTTGGATGGGGTACAGTGTGTGAGAGGATGGGGAGTTGGATGGGGAACAGTGTGTGTGTGAGGGTGGGGAGTTGGATGGGGTACAGTGTGGGAGAGAGGGTGGGGAGTTGATGGGGTACAGTGTGTGTGAGAGAGCGGAAAGTTGGATGGGCTGCAGTGTGTTTGAGAGGGTGGGGAGTTGGATGGGGTACAGTGTGTGTGAGAGGGTGGGGAGTTCGTTGGGTTACAGTGTGTGTGAGAGGGTGGGGAGTTGGTTAGGTTACAGTGTGTGAGAGGGTGGGGAGTTGGATGGGGTACAGTGTTTGAGAGGGTGGGGAGTTGGATGGGGGAAAGTGTGTGAGAGGGTGGGGAGCTGGATGTCGTAAAGTGTGTGAGGGGGTGGGGAGTTGAATGGGATATAGTGTGTGAGACGGTGGGAAGTTGGATGGGGTACAATGTGTGTGAGAGGGTGGGGAGTAGGATGGGGTACAGTGTGTGAGAGGGTGGGGAGTTGGATGGGGTAAAGTGTGTGAGGGGGTGGGGAGTTGGATGGGATACAGTGTGTGAGAGGGTGGGGAGTTGGATGGGGTTAAGTGTGTGAGGGGGTGGGGATTTGGATGGGATACAGTGTGTGAGAGGGTGGGGAGTTGGATGGGGTAAAGTGTGTGAGGGGGTGGCGAGTTCGATGGGATACAGTGTGTGAGAGGGTGGGGAGTTGGATGGGGTACAGTGTGTGTGAGAGGGTGGGGAGTTGGATAGGGTACAGTGTGTGTGAGAGGGTGGGGAGTTGGATGGGGTAAAGTGTGTGTGAGAGGGTGGGGAGTTGGATGGGGTACTGTGTGTGTGAGAGAGTGGGGAGTTGGATAGGGTACAGTGTGTGTGAGAGGGGGGGGAGTTGGATAGGGTACAGTGTGTGTGAGAGGGTGGGGAGTTGGATGGGGTACAGTGTGTGTGAGAGGGTGGGGAGTTGGATGGGGTTCAGTGTGTGTGAGAGGGTGGGGAGTTGGATGGGGGACAGTGTGTGTGAGAGGGTGGGGACTTGGATGGGTTACAGTGTGTGTGAGAGGGTGGGGAGTTGGATGGGATACAGTGTGTGTGAGAGGATGGGAGTTGGATGGTGTACAGTGTGTGTGAGAGGGTGGGGAGTTGGATGGGGTACAGTGTGTGTGAGAGGGTGGGGAGTTTGATGGGGTACAGTGTGTGTGAGAGGGTGGGGAGTTGGATGGGGTACAGTGTGTTCGAGAGGGTGGGGAGTTTGATGGGGTACAGTGTGTGTGAGAGGGTGGGGAGTTTGATGGGGTACAGTGTGTGTGAGAGGGTGTGGAGTTGGATGGGGTACAGTGTGTGTGAGAGGGTGGGGAGTTGGATGGGGTACAGTGTGTGTGAGAGGGTGGGGAGTTGGATGGGGTACAGTGTGTGAGAGGACGGGGAGTTGGATGGGGAACAGTGTGTGTGTGAGGGTGGGGAGTTGGATGGGGTACAGTGTGTGAGAGAGGGTGGGGAGTTGATGGGGTACAGTGTGTGTGAGAGAGCGGAAAGTTGGATGGACTGCAGTGTGTTTGAGAGGGTGGGGAGTTGTATGGGCTGCAGTGTGTGAGAGACTGGGGAGTTGGATGGGGGAAAGTGTGTGAGAGGGTGGGGAGTTGGATGTCGTAAAGTGTGTGAGGGGGTGGGGAGTTGAATGGGATATAGTGTGTGAGAGGGTGGGGAGTTGGATGGGGTACAATGTGTGTGAGAGGGTGGGGAGTAGGATGGGGTATAGTGTGTGAGAGGGTGGGGAGTTGGATGGGGTACAGTGTGTGTGAGAGGGTGGGGAGTTGGATGGGGTAAAGTGTGTGTGAGAGGGTGGGGAGTTGGATGGGGTACTGTGTGTGTGAGAGGGTGGGGAGTTGGATAGGGTACAGTGTGTGTGAGAGGGGGGGGAGTTGGATAGGGTACAGTGTGTGTGAGAGGGTGGGGAGTTGGATGGGGTACAGTGTGTGTGAGAGGGTGGGGAGTTGGATGGGGTTCAGTGTGTGTGAGAGGGTGGGGAGTTGGATGGGGGACAGTGTGTGTGAGAGGGTGGGGAGTTGGATGGGTTACAGTGTGTGTGAGAGGGTGGGGATTTGGATGGGATAAAGTGTGTGTGAGAGGATGGGAGTGGATGGTGTACAGTGTGTGTGAGAGGGTGGGGAGTTGGATGGGGGACAGTGTGTGTGAGAGGGTGGGGAGTTTGATGGGGTACAGTGTGTGTGAGAGGGTGGGGAGTTGGATGGGGTACAGTGTGTGTGAGAGGGTGGGGAGTTGGATGGGGTACAGTGTGTGTGAGAGGGTGGGGAGTTGGATGGGGTACAGTGTATATGAGATGGTGGGAGTTGGAAGGGGTACAGTGTGTGTGAGTGGGTGGGGAGTTGGATGGGGTACAGTGTGTGAGAGAGGGTGGGGAGTTGGATGGGGTACAGTGTATATGAGAGGGTGGGAGTTGGAGGGGGTACAGTGTGTTTGAGTGGGTGGGGAGCTGGATGGGTTACGGTGTGTGAGAGAGGGTGGGGAGTTGGATGGGGTGCAGTGTGTGAGACGGTGGGGAGTTGGATGGGGTACAGTGTGTATGAGAGGGTGAGGACTTGGATGGGGTACAGTGTGTGAGAGGATGGGGAGTTGGATGGGGTACAATGTGTGTGAGAGGATGGGGAGTTGGATGGGGAACAGTGTGTGTGTCAGGGTGGGGAGTTGGATGGGGTACAGTGTGTGAGGGAGGCTGGGGAGTTCGATGGGGAACAGTGTGTGTGAGAGGGTGGGGAGTTGATGGGGTACAGTGTGTGTGAGAGGGTGGGGAATTGGATGGGGTACAGTGTGTGAGAGACTGGGGAGTTGGATGGCGTACAGAGAATGTGAGAGGGTGGGGAGTTGGATGGGGTACAGTGTGTGAGAGACTGGGGAGTTGGATGGCGTACAGAGAATGTGAGAGGGTGGGGAGTTGGATGGGGTACAGTGTGTATGAGAGGGTGAGGAGTTGGATGGGGTACAGTGTGTGTGAGAGGGTGGGGAGTTGGATGGGGTACAGTGTGTATGAGAGGGTGAGGAGTTGGATGGGGTACAGTGTGTGTGAGAGGGTGGGGAGTTGTATGGGCTGCAGTGTGTGAGAGAGGGTGGGGAGTTGGATGGCGTACAGAGAATGTGAGAGGGTGGGGAGTTGGATGGGGTACAGTGTGTGTGAGAGGGTAGGGAGTTGGATGGGGTACAGTGTATATGAGAGGGTGGGAGTTGGATGGGGTACAGTGTGTGTGAGAGGGTGGGGAGTTGGATGGGGAACAGTGTATATGAGAGGGTGGGAGTTGGATGGGGTACAGTGTGTGTGAGAGGGTGGGGAGTTGGATGGGGTACAGTGTGTGTGAGAGGGTAGGGAGTTGGATGGGGTACAGTGTATATGAGAGGGTGGGAGTTGGATGGGGTACAGTGTGTGTGAGAGGGTGGGGAGTTGGATGGGGTACAGTGTGTGTGAGAGGGTGGGGAGTTGGATGGGGTACAGTGTGTGTGAGAGGGTGGGGAATTGGATGCGGTACAGTGTGTTTGAGAGGGTGTGGAGTTCGATGGGGTACAGTGTATATGAGAGGGTGGGAGTTGGAAGGGGTACAGTGTGTGTGAGTGGGTGGGGAGTTGGATGGGTTACAGCGTGTGAGACGGTGGGGAGTTGGATGGGGTACAGTGTGTATGAGAGGGTGAGGAGTTGGATGGGGTACAGTGTGTGAGAGGATGGGGAGTTGGATGGGGAACAGTGTGTGTGTGAGGGTGGGGAGTTGGATGGGGTACAGTGTGGGAGAGAGGGTGGGGAGTTGATGGGGTACAGTGTGTGTGAGAGAGCGGAAAGTTGGATGGGCTGCAGTGTGTTTGAGAGGGTGGGGAGTTGGATGGGGTACAGTGTGTGTGAGAGGGTGGGGAGTTCGTTGGGTTACAGTGTGTGTGAGAGGGTGGGGAGTTGGTAAGGTTACAGTGTGTGAGAGGGTGGGGAGTTGGATGGGGTGCAGTGTGTGAGAGGGTGGGGAGTTGGATGGGGGAAAGTGTGTGAGAGGGTGGGGAGTTGGATGTCGTAAAGTGTGTGAGGGGGTGGGGAGTTGAATGGGATATAGTGTGTGAGACGGTGGGAAGTTGGATGGGGTACAATGTGTGTGAGAGGGTGGGGAGTAGGATGGGGTACAGTGTGTGAGAGGGTGTGGAGTTGGATGGGGTAAAGTGTGTGAGGGGGTGGGGAGTTGGATGGGATACAGTGTGTGAGAGGGTGGGGAGTTGGATGGGGTTAAGTGTGTGAGGGGGTGGGGATTTGGATGGGATACAGTGTGTGAGAGGGTGGGGAGTTGGATGGGGTAAAGTGTGTGAGGGGGTGGCGAGTTCGATGGGATACAGTGTGTGAGAGGGTGGGGAGTTGGATGGGGTTAAGTGTGTGAGGGGGTGGGGAGTTGGATGGGGTACAGTGTGTGTGAGAGGGTGGGGAGTTGGATAGGGTACAGTGTGTGTGAGAGGGTGGGGAGTTGGATGGGGTAAAGTGTGTGTGAGAGGGTGGGGAGTTGGATGGGGTACTGTGTGTGTGAGAGGGTGGGGAGTTGGATAGGGTACAGTGTGTGTGAGAGGGGGGGGAGTTGGATAGGGTACAGTGTGTGTGAGAGGGTGGGGAGTTGGATGGGGTACAGTGTGTGTGAGAGGGTGGGGAGTTGGATGGGGTTCAGTGTGTGTGAGAGGGTGGGGAGTTGGATGGGGGACAGTGTGTGTGAGAGGGTGGGGAGTTGGATGGGTTACAGTGTGTGTGAGAGGGTGGGGAGTTGGATGGGATACAGTGTGTGTGAGACGATGGGAGTTGGATGGTGTACAGTGTGTGTGAGAGGGTGGGGAGTTGGATGGGGTACAGTGTGCGTGAGAGGGTGGGGAGTTTGATGGGGTACAGTTTGTGTGAGAGGGTGGGGAGTTGGATGGGGTACAGTGTGTGTGAGAGGGTGGGGAGTTGGATGGGGTACAGTGTGTGTGAGAGGGTGGAAAGTTTGATGGGGTACAGTGTGTGTGAGAGGGTGGGGAGTTTGATGGGGTACAGTGTGTGTGAGAGGGTGTGGAGTTGGATGGGGTACAGTGTGTGTGAGAGGGTGGGGAGTTGGATGGGGTACAGTGTGTGTGAGAGGGTGGGGAGTTGGATGGGGTACAGTGTGTGAGAGGACGGGGAGTTGGATGGGGAACAGTGTGTGTGTGAGGGTGGGGAGTTGGATGGGGTACAGTGTGTGAGAGAGGGTGGGGAGTTGATGGGGTACAGTGTGTGTGAGAGAGCGGAAAGTTGGATGGACTGCAGTGTGTTTGAGAGGGTGGGGAGTTGTATGGGCTGCAGTGTGTGAGAGACTGGGGAGTTGGATGGGGGAAAGTGTGTGAGAGGGTGGGGAGTTGGATTTCGTAAAGTGTGTGAGGGGGTGGGGAGTTGAATGGGATATAGTGTGTGAGAGGGTGGGGAGTTGGATGGGGTACAATGTGTGTGAGAGGGTGGGGAGTAGGATGGGGTACAGTGTGTGAGAGAGAGTGGGGAGTTGGATGGGGTGCAGTGTGTGAGAGGGTGGGGAGTTGGATGGGGTAAAGTGTGTGAGGGGGTGGGGAGTTGGATGGGATACAGTGTGTGAGAGGGAGGGGAGTTGGATGGTGTACAGTGTGTGTGAGAGGGTGGGGAGTTTGATGGGGTACAGTGTGTGTGTGAGGGTGGGGAGTTGGATGGGGTACTGTGTGTGTGAGAGGGTGGGGAGTTGGATGGGGTACAGTGTGTGTGAGAGGGTGGGGAGTTGGATGGGGTACAGTGTGTGTGAGTGGGTGGGGAGTTGGATGGGGTACGGTGTGTGAGAGAGGATGGGGAGTTGCATGGGGTACAGTGTGTGAGAGGGTGGGGAGTTGGATGGGGTACAGTGTGTATGAGAGGGTGAGGAGTTGGATGGGGTACAGTGTGTGAGAGGATGGGGTTTTGGATGGGGAACAGTGTGTGTGTGAGGGTGGGGAGTTGGATGGGGTACAGTGTGTGAGAGAGGGTGGGGAGTTGATGGGGTACAGTGTGTGAGAGAGGGTGGGGAGTTGGATGGGGTACAGCGTGTGAGACGGTGGGGAGTTGGATGGGGTACAGTGTGTATGAGAGGGTGAGGAGTTGGATGGGGTACAGTGTGTGAGAGGATGGGGAGTTGGATGGGGAACAGTGTGTGTGTGAGGGTGGGGAGTTGGATGGGGTACAGTGTGGGAGAGAGGGTGGGGAGTTGATGGGGTACAGTGTGTGTGAGAGAGCGGAAAGTTGGATGGGCTGCAGTGTGTTTGAGAGGGTGGGGAGTTGGATGGGGTACAGTGTGTGTGAGAGGGTGGGGAGTTCGTTGGGTTACAGTGTGTGTGAGAGGGTGGGGAGTTGGTAAGGTTACAGTGTGTGAGAGGGTGGGGAGTTGGATGGGGTACAGTGTGTGAGAGGGTGGGGAGTTGGATGGGGGAAAGTGTGTGAGAGGGTGGGGAGTTGGATGTCGTAAAGTGTGTGAGGGGGTGGGGAGTTGAATGGGATATAGTGTGTGAGACGGTGGGAAGTTGGATGGGGTACAATGTGTGTGAGAGGGTGTGGAGTTGGATGGGGTAAAGTGTGTGAGGGGGTGGGGAGTTGGATGGGATACAGTGTGTGAGAGGGTGGGGAGTTGGATGGGGTTAAGTGTGTGAGGGGGTGGGGATTTGGATGGGATACAGTGTGTGAGAGGGTGGGGAGTTGGATGGGGTAAAGTGTGTGAGGGGGTGGCGAGTTCGATGGGATACAGTGTGTGAGAGGGTGGGGAGTTGGATGGGGTACAGTGTGTGTGAGAGGGTGGGGAGTTGGATAGGGTACAGTGTGTGTGAGAGGGTGGGGAGTTGGATGGGGTAAAGTGTGTGTGAGAGGGTGGGGAGTTGGATGGGGTACTGTGTGTGTGAGAGGGTGGGGAGTTGGATAGGGTACAGTGTGTGTGAGAGGGGGGGGAGTTGGATAGGGTACAGTGTGTGTGAGAGGGTGGGGAGTTGGATGGGGTACAGTGTGTGTGAGAGGGTGGGGAGTTGGATGGGGTTCAGTGTGTGTGAGAGGGTGGGGAGTTGGATGGGGGACAGTGTGTGTGAGAGGGTGGGGAGTTGGATGGGTTACAGTGTGTGTGAGAGGGTGGGGAGTTGGATGGGATACAGTGTGTGTGAGACGATGGGAGTTGGATGGTGTACAGTGTGTGTGAGAGGGTGGGGAGTTGGATGGGGTACAGTGTGCGTGAGAGGGTGGGGAGTTTGATGGGGTACAGTGTGTGTGAGAGGGTGGGGAGTTGGATGGGGTACAGTGTGTGTGAGAGGGTGGGGAGTTGGATGGGGTACAGTGTGTGTGAGAGGGTGCAAAGTTTGATGGGGTACAGTGTGTGTGAGAGGGTGGGGAGTTTGATGGGGTACAGTGTGTGTGAGAGGGTGTGGAGTTGGATGGGGTACAGTGTGTGTGAGAGGGTGGGGAGTTGGATGGGGTACAGTGTGTGTGAGAGGGTGGGGAGTTGGATGGGGTACAGTGTGTGAGAGGACGGGGAGTTGGATGGGGAACAGTGTGTGTGTGAGGGTGGGGAGTTGGATGGGGTACAGTGTGTGAGAGAGGGTGGGGAGTTGATGGGGTACAGTGTGTGTGAGAGAGCGGAAAGTTGGATGGACTGCAGTGTGTTTGAGAGGGTGGGGAGTTGTATGGGCTGCAGTGTGTGAGAGACTGGGGAGTTGGATGGGGGAAAGTGTGTGAGAGGGTGGGGAGTTGGATTTCGTAAAGTGTGTGAGGGGGTGGGGAGTTGAATGGGATATAGTGTGTGAGAGGGTGGGGAGTTGGATGGGGTACAATGTGTGTGAGAGGGTGGGGAGTAGGATGGGGTACAGTGTGTGAGAGAGAGTGGGGAGTTGGATGGGGTGCAGTGTGTGAGAGGGTGGGGAGTTGGATGGGGTAAAGTGTGTGAGGGGGTGGGGAGTTGGATGGGATACAGTGTGTGAGAGGGAGGGGAGTTGGATGGTGTACAGTGTGTGTGAGAGGGTGGGGAGTTTGATGGGGTACAGTGTGTGTGTGAGGGTGGGGAGTTGGATGGGGTACTGTGTGTGTGAGAGGGTGGGGAGTTGGATGGGGTACAGTGTGTGTGAGAGGGTGGGGAGTTGGATGGGGTACAGTGTGTGTGAGTGGGTGGGGAGTTGGATGGGGTACGGTGTGTGAGAGAGGATGGGGAGTTGGATGGGGTACAGTGTGTGAGAGGGTGGGGAGTTGGATGGGGTACAGTGTGTATGAGAGGTTGAGGAGTTGGATGGGGTACAGTGTGTGAGAGGATGGGGTTTTGGATGGGGAACAGTGTGTGTGTGAGGGTGGGGAGTTGGATGGGGTACAGTGTGTGAGAGAGGGTGGGGAGTTGATGGGGTACAGTGTGTGTGAGAGAGCGGAAAGTTGGATGGGCTGCAGTGTGTTTGAGAGGCTGGGGAGTTGGATGGGGTACGGTGTGTGAGAGAGGATGGGGAGTTGGATGGGGTACAGTGTGTGTGAGAGTGGGGGGAGTTGGATAGGGTACAGTGTGTGTGAGAGGGTGGGGAGTTGGATGGGGTACAGTGTGTGTGAGAGGGTGGGGAGTTGGATGGGGTTCAGTGTGTGTGAGAGGGTGGGGAGTTGGATGGGGGACAGTGTGTGTGAGAGGGTGGGGAGTTGGATGGGTTACAGTGTGTGTGAGAGGGTGGGGAGTTGGATGGGATACAGTGTGTGTGAGAGGATGGGAGTTGGATGGTGTACAGTGTGTGTGAGAGGGTGGGGAGTTGGATGGGGTACAGTGTGTGTGAGAGGGTGGGGAGTTTGATGGGGTACAGTGTGTGTGAGAGGGTGGGGAGTTGGATGGGGTACAGTGTGTGTGAGAGGGTGGGGAGTTTGATGGGGTACAGTGTGTGTGAGAGGGTGGGGAGTTTGATGGGGTACAGTGTGTGTGAGAGGGTGTGGAGTTGGATGGGGTACAGTGTGTGTGAGAGGGTGGGGAGTTGGATGGGGTACAGTGTGTGTGAGAGGGTGGGGAGTTGGATGGGGTACAGTGTGTGAGAGGACGGAGAGTTGGATGGGGAACAGTGTGTGTGTGAGGGTGGGGAGTTGGATGGGGTACAGTGTGTGAGAGAGGGTGGGGAGTTGATGGGGTACAGTGTGTGTGAGAGAGCGGAAAGTTGGATGGACTGCAGTGTGTTTGAGAGGGTGGGGAGTTGTATGGGCTGCAGTGTGTGAGAGACTGGGGAGTTGGATGGGGGAAAGTGTGTGAGAGGGTGGGGAGTTGGATGTCGTAAAGTGTGTGAGGGGGTGGGGAGTTGAATGGGATATAGTGTGTGAGAGGGTGGGGAGTTGGATGGGGTACAATGTGTGTGAGAGGGTGGGGAGTAGGATGGGGTATAGTGTGTGAGAGGGTGGGGAGTTGGATGGGGTACAGTGTGTGTGAGAGGGTGGGGAGTTGGATGGGGTAAAGTGTGTGTGAGAGGGTGGGGAGTTGGATGGGGTACTGTGTGTGTGAGAGGGTGGGGAGTTGGATAGGGTACAGTGTGTGTGAGAGGGGGGGGAGTTGGATAGGGTACAGTGTGTGTGAGAGGGTGGGGAGTTGGATGGGGTACAGTGTGTGTGAGAGGGTGGGGAGTTGGATGGGGTTCAGTGTGTGTGAGAGGGTGGGGAGTTGGATGGGGGACAGTGTGTGTGAGAGGGTGGGGAGTTGGATGGGTTACAGTGTGTGTGAGAGGGTGGGGATTTGGATGGGATACAGTGTGTGTGAGAGGATGGGAGTGGATGGTGTACAGTGTGTGTGAGAGGGTGGGGAGTTGGATGGGGGACAGTGTGTGTGAGAGGGTGGGGAGTTTGATGGGGTACAGTGTGTGTGAGAGGGTGGGGAGTTGGATGGGGTACAGTGTGTGTGAGAGGGTGGGGAGTTGGATGGGGTACAGTGTGTGTGAGAGGGTGGGGAGTTGGATGGGGTACAGTGTATATGAGAGGGTGGGAGTTGGAAGGGGTACAGTGTGTGTGAGTGGGTGGGGAGTTGGATGGGGTACAGTGTGTGAGAGAGGGTGGGCAGTTGGATGGGGTACAGTGTATATGAGAGGGTGGGAGTTGGAGGGGGTACAGTGTGTGTGAGTGGGTGGGGAGCTGGATGGGTTACGGTGTGTGAGAGAGGGTGGGGAGTTGGATGGGGTGCAGTGTGTGAGACGGTGGGGAGTTGGATGGGGTACAGTGTGTATGAGAGGGTGAGGACTTGGATGGGGTACAGTGTGTGAGAGGATGGGGAGTTGGATGGGGTACAATGTGTGTGAGAGGATGGGGAGTTGGATGGGGAACAGTGTGTGTGTCAGGGTGGGGAGTTGGATGGGGTACAGTGTGTGAGGGAGGCTGGGGAGTTCGATGGGGAACAGTGTGTGTGAGAGGGTGGGGAGTTGATGGGGTACAGTGTGCGTGAGAGGGTGGGGAATTGGATGGGGTACAGTGTGTGAGAGACTGGGGAGTTGGATGGCGTACAGAGAATGTGAGAGGGTGGGGAGTTGGATGGGGTACAGTGTGTGAGAGACTGGGGAGTTGGATGGCGTACAGAGAATGTGAGAGGGTGGGGAGTTGGATGGGGTACAGTGTGTATGAGAGGGTGAGGAGTTGGATGGGGTACAGTGTGTGTGAGAGGGTGGGGAGTTGGATGGGGTACAGTGTGTATGAGAGGGTGAGGAGTTGGATGGGGTACAGTGTGTGTGAGAGGGTGGGGAGTTGTAAGGGCTGCAGTGTGTGAGAGAGGGTGGGGAGTTGGATGGCGTACAGAGAATGTGAGAGGGTGGGGAGTTGGATGGGGTACAGTGTGTGTGAGAGGGTAGGGAGTTGGATGGGGTACAGTGTATATGAGAGGTGGGAGTTGGATGGGGTACAGTGTGTGTGAGAGGGTGGGGAGTTGGATGGGGTACAGTGTGTGTGAGAGGGTGGGGAGTTGGATGGGGAACAGTGTATATGAGAGGGTGGGAGTTGGATGGGGTACAGTGTGTGTGAGAGGGTGGGGAGTTGGATGGGGTACAGTGTGTGTGAGAGGGTAGGGAGTTGGATGGGGTACAGTGTATATGAGAGGGTGGGAGTTGGATGGGGTACAGTGTGTGTGAGAGGGTGGGGAGTTGGATGGGGTACAGTGTGTGTGAGAGGGTGGGGAGTTGGATGGGGTACAGTGTGTGTGAGAGGGTGGGGAATTGGATGCGGTAAAGTGTGTGAGGGGGTGGGGAGTTGAATGGGATATAGTGTGTGAGAGGGTGGGGAGTTGGATAGGGTACAATGTGTGTGAGAGGGTGGGGAGTAGGATGGGGTACAGTGTGTGAGAGAGAGTGGGGAGTTGGATGGGGTGCAGTGTGTGAGAGGGTGGGGAGTTGGATGGGGTAAAGTGTGTGAGGGGGTGGGGAGTTGGATGGGATACAGTGTGTGAGAGGGAGGGGAGTTGGATGGTGTACAGTGTGTGTGAGAGGGTGGGGAGTTTGATGGGGTACAGTGTGTGTGTGAGGGTGGGGAGTTGGATGGGGTACTATGTGTGTGAGAGGGTGGGGAGTTGGATGGGGTACAGTGTGTGTGAGAGGGTGGGGAGTTGGATGGGGTACAGTGTGTGTGAGTGGGTGGGGAGTTGGATGGGGTACGGTGTGTGAGAGAGGATGGGGAGTTGGATGGGGTACAGTGTGTGAGAGGGTGGGGAGTTGGATGGGGTACAGTGTGTATGAGAGGGTGAGGAGTTGGATGGGGTACAGTGTGTGAGAGGATGGGGTTTTGGATGGGGAACATGTGTGTGTGAGGGTGGGGAGTTGGATGGGGTACAGTGTGTGAGAGAGGGTGGGGAGTTGATGGGGTACAGTGTGTGTGAGAGAGCGGAAAGTTGGATGGGCTGCAGTGTGTTTGAGAGGCTGGGGAGTTGGATGGGGTACGGTGTGTGAGAGAGGATGGGGAGTTGGATGGGGTACAGTGTGTGTGAGTGGGGGGGGAGTTGGATAGGGTACAGTGTGTGTGAGAGGGTGGGGAGTTGGATGGCGTACAGTGTGTGTGAGAGGGTGGGGAGTTGGATGGGGTTCAGTGTGTGTGAGAGGGTGGGGAGTTGGATGGGGGACAGTGTGTGTGAGAGGGTGGGGAGTTGGATGGGTTACAGTGTGTGTGAGAGGGTGGGGAGTTGGATGGGATACAGTGTGTGTGAGAGGATGGGAGTTGGATGGTGTACAGTGTGTGTGAGAGGGTGGGGAGTTGGATGGGGTACAGTGTGTGTGAGAGGGTGGGGAGTTTGATGGGGTACAGTGTGTGTGAGAGGGTGGGGAGTTGGATGGGGTACAGTGTGTGTGAGAGGGTGGGGAGTTTGATGGGGTGCAGTGTGTGTGAGAGGGTGGGGAGTTTGATGGGGTACAGTGTGTGTGAGAGGGTGTGGAGTTGGATGGGGTACAGTGTGTGTGAGAGGGTGGGGAGTTGGATGGGGTACAGTGTGTGTGAGAGGGTGGGGAGTTGGATGGGGTACAGTGTGTGAGAGGACGGGGAGTTGGATGGGGAACAGTGTGTGTGTGAGGGTGGGGAGTTGGATGGGGTACAGTGTGTGAGAGAGGGTGGGGAGTTGATGGGGTACAGTGTGTGTGAGAGAGCGGAAAGTTGGATGGACTGCAGTGTGTTTGAGAGGGTGGGGAGTTGTATGGGCTGCAGTGTGTGAGAGACTGGGGAGTTGGATGGGGGAAAGTGTGTGAGAGGGTGGGGAGTTGGATGTCGTAAAGTGTGTGAGGGGGTGGGGAGTTGAATGGGATATAGTGTGTGAGAGGGTGGGGAGTTGGATGGGGTACAATGTGTGTGAGAGGGTGGGGAGTAGGATGGGGTATAGTGTGTGAGAGGGTGGGGAGTTGGATGGGGTACAGTGTGTGTGAGAGGGTGGGGAGTTGGATGGGGTAAAGTGTGTGTGAGAGGGTGGGGAGTTGGATGGGGTACTGTGTGTGTGAGAGGGTGGGGAGTTGGATAGGGTACAGTGTGTGTGAGAGGGGGGGGAGTTGGATAGGGTACAGTGTGTGTGAGAGGGTGGGGAGTTGGATGGGGTACAGTGTGTGTGAGAGGGTGGGGAGTTGGATGGGGTTCAGTGTGTGTGAGAGGGTGGGGAGTTGGATGGGGGACAGTGTGTGTGAGAGGGTGGGGAGTTGGATGGGTTACAGTGTGTGTGAGAGGGTGGGGATTTGGATGGGATACAGTGTGTGTGAGAGGATGGGAGTGGATGGTGTACAGTGTGTGTGAGAGGGTGGGGAGTTGGATGGGGGACAGTGTGTGTGAGAGGGTGGGGAGTTTGATGGGGTACAGTGTGTGTGAGAGGGTGGGGAGTTGGATGGGGTACAGTGTGTGTGAGAGGGTGGGGAGTTGGATGGGGTACAGTGTGTGTGAGAGGGTGGCGAGTTGGATGGGGTACAGTGTATATGAGAGGGTGGGAGTTGGAAGGGGTACAGTGTGTGTGAGTGGGTGGGGAGTTGGATGGGGTACAGTGTGTGAGAGAGGGTGGGGAGTTGGATGGGGTACAGTGTATATGAGAGGGTGGGAGTTGGAGGGGGTACAGTGTGTGTGAGTGGGTGGGGAGCTGGATGGGTTACGGTGTGTGAGAGAGGGTGGGGAGTTGGATGGGGTGCAGTGTGTGAGACGGTGGGGAGTTGGATGGGGTACAGTGTGTATGAGAGGGTGAGGACTTGGATGGGGTACAGTGTGTGAGAGGATGGGGAGTTGGATGGGGTACAATGTGTGTGAGAGGATGGGGAGTTGGATGGGGAACAGTGTGTGTGTCAGGGTGGGGAGTTGGATGGGGTACAGTGTGTGAGGGAGGCTGGGGAGTTCGATGGGGAACAGTGTGTGTGAGAGGGTGGGGAGTTGATGGGGTACAGTGTGTGTGAGAGGGTGGGGAATTGGATGGGGTACAGTGTGTGAGAGACTGGGGAGTTGGATGGCGTACAGAGAATGTGAGAGGCAGGGGAGTTGGATGGGGTACAGTGTGTGAGAGACTGGGGAGTTGGATGGCGTACAGAGAATGTGAGAGGGTGGGGAGTTGGATGGGGTACAGTGTGTATGAGAGGGTGAGGAGTTGGATGGGGTACAGTGTGTGTGAGAGGGTGGGGAGTTGGATGGGGTACAGTGTGTATGAGAGGGTGAGGAGTTGGATGGGGTACAGTGTGTGTGAGAGGGTGGGGAGTTGTATGGGCTGCAGTGTGTGAGAGAGGGTGGGGAGTTGGATGGCGTACAGAGAATGTGAGAGGGTGGGGAGTTGGATGGGGTACAGTGTGTGTGAGAGGGTAGGGAGTTGGATGGGGTACAGTGTATATGAGAGGGTGGGAGTTGGATGGGGTACAGTGTGTGTGAGAGGGTGGGGAGTTGGATGGGGTACAGTGTGTGTGAGAGGGTGGGGAGTTGGATGGGGAACAGTGTATATGAGAGGGTGGGAGTTCGATGGGGTACAGTGTGTGTGAGAGGGTGGGGAGTTGGATGGGGTACAGTGTGTGTGAGAGGGTGGGGAGTTGGATGGGGTTCAGTGTGTGAGATGGTGGGGAGTTGGATGGGGGACAGTGTGTGTGAGAGGGGTGGGAGTTGGATGGAGTACAGTGTGTGTGAGAGGGTGGGGAGTTGGATAGGGTACAGTGTGTGTGAGAGGGTGGGGAGTTGGATGGGGTACAGTGTGTGAGAGGGTGGGGAGTTGGATGGGGTACAGTGTGTGTGAGAGGGTGGGGAGTTGGATGGGGTGCAGTGTGTGTGAGAGGATGGGAGTTGGATTGGGTACAGTGTGTGTGTGAGGGTGGGGAGTTGGATGGGGTACTGTGTGTGTGAGAGGGTGGGGAGTTGGATGGGGTACAGTGTGTGTGAGAGGGTGGGGAGTTGGATGGGGTACAGTGTGTGTGAGAGGGTGGGGAGTTGGATGGGATACAATGTGTGAGAGGGTGGGGAGTTGGATGGGGTAAAGTGTGTGAGGGGGTGGGGAGTTCGATGGGATACAGTGTGTGAGAGGGTGGGGAGTTGGATGGGGTACAATGTGTGTGAGAGGGTGGGGAGTTGGATGGCGTGCAGTGTGTGAGAGGGTGGGGAGTTGGATGGGGTACAGTGTGTGAGAGAGTGAGGAGTTGGATCGGGTAAAGTGTGTGAGGGGGTGGGGAGTTGGATGGGATAGAGTGTGTGAGAGGGTGGGGAGTTGGATGGGGTACAATGTGTGTGAGAGGGTGGGGAGTTGGATGGGGGACAGTGTGTGTGAGAGGGTGGGGAGTTGGATGGAGTACAGTGTGTGTGAGAGGGTGGGGAGTTGGATAGGGTACAGTGTGTGTGAGAGGGTGGGGGGTTGGATGGGGTACAGTGTGTGAGAGGGTGGGGAGTTGGATGGGGTACAGTGTGTGTGAGAGGGTGGGGAGTTGGATGGGGTGCAGTGTGTGTGAGAGAATGGGAGTTGGATTGGGTACAGTGTGTGTGTGAGGGTGGGGAGTTGGATGGGGTACTGTGTGTGTGAGAGGGTGGGGAGTTGGATGGGGTACAGTGTGTGTGAGAGGGTGGGGAGTTGGATGGGGTACAGTGTGTGTGAGAGGGTGGGGAGTTGGATGGGATACAATGTGTGAGAGGGTGGGGAGTTGGATGGGGTAAAGTGTGTGAGGGGGTGGGGAGTTCGATGGGATACAGTGTGTGAGATGGTGGGGAGTTGGATGGGGTACAATGTGTGTGAGAGGGTGGGGAGTTGGATGGCGTGCAGTGTGTGAGAGGGTGGGGAGTTGGATGGGGTACAGTGTGTGAGAGAGTGAGGAGTTGGATCGGGTAAAGTGTGTGAGGGGGTGGGGAGTTGGATGGGATAGAGTGTGTGAGAGGGTGGGGAGTTGGATGGGGTACAATGTGTGTGAGAGGGTGGGGAGTTGGATGGGGTACAGTCTGTGTGAGAGGGTGGGGAGTTGGATGGGGTGCAGTGTGTGAGAGGGTGGGGAGTTGGATGTGGTAAAGTGTGTGAGGGGGTGGGGAGTTGGATGGGATACAATGTGTGAGAGGGTGGGGAGTTGGATGGGGTAAAGTGTGTGAGGGGGTGGGGAGTTCGATGGGATACAGTGTGTGAGATGTTGGGGAGTTGGATGGGGTACAATGTGTGTGAGAGGGTGGGGAGTTGGATGGGGTGCAGTTTGTGAGAGGGTGGGGAGTTGGATGGGGTACAGTGTGTGAGAGAGTGAGGAGTTGGATCGGGTAAAGTGTGTGAGGGGGTGGGGAGTTGGATGGGATAGAGTGTGTGAGAGGGTGGGGAGTTGGATGGGGTACAATGTGTGTGAGAGGGTAGGGAGTTGGATGGGGTACAGTCTGTGTGAGACGGTGGGGAGTTGAATGGGGTACAGTGTGTGTGAGAGGGTGGGGAGTTGGATGGTGTGCAATGTGTGTGATGGTGGTGGTTTGGAAGGGGCACAGTGTTTGAGAGGGTGGGGAGTTGGATGGGGTACAGTGTGTGTGAGAGGATGGGGTGTTGGATGTGGTACAGTGTGTGAGATGGTGGGGAGTTGGATGGGGAACAGTGTGTGTAATCGGGTGGGCAGTTTGATGGGGTACAGTGTGTGTGAGAGGGTGGGAGTTGGATTGGGTACAGTGGGTGTGAGAGGGTGGGGAGTTGGATGGGGTAAGGTGTGTGAGAGGATGTGGAGTTGGATGGGGTACAGTGTGTGTGAGAGGGTGGGGAGTAGGATGGGGTACAGTGTGTGAGATGGTGGGGAGTTGGATGGGGGACAGTGTGTGAGAGGGTGGGGAGTTGGATGGGGTGCAGTGTGTGTGATCGGGTGGGCAGTTGGATGGGGTACAGTGTGTGTGGAAGGGTGGGAGTTGGATGGGGTACAGTGTGTGCGAGAGGGTGGGGAGTTGGATGGTGTACAGTGTGTGAGAGGATGTGGAGTTGGATGGGGTACAGTGTGTGAGAGGGTGGGCAGTCGGATGGGGTACAGTGTTTGATAGGGTGGGCAGTCGGATGGGGTACTGTGTTTGATAGGGTGGGCAGTCGGATGGGGTACTGTGTGTGAGAGGGTGGGGATTTGGATGTGGTACAGTGTGTGAGAGAGAGTGGGGAGTTGGCTGGGGTGCAGTGTGTGAAAGGGTGGGGAGTAGGATGGGGTACAGCATTTGAGAGGTTGGGGAGTTGGATAGGGTACATTTTCTGAGAGGGTAGCGAGTTGGGTGGGGTAAAGTGTGTGTGAGAGGGTGGGGAGTTGGATGGGGTACAATGTGTGTGAGAGGGTGGGGAGTTGGGTGGGCTACAGTGTGTGTGAGAGGGTGGGGAGTTGGATGGGGTACAGTCTGTGTGAGAGGATGGGGAGTTGGATGGGGTACAGTGTGTTTGAGAGGGTGGGGAGTTGGATGGGGTACAATGTGTGTGAGAGGGTGGGGAGTTGGGTGGGCTACAGTGTGTGTGAGAGGGTGGGGAGTTGGATGGGGTGCAGTCTGTGTGAGAGGGTGGGGAGTTGGATGGGGTACAGTGTGTTTGAGAGGGTGGGGAGTTGGATGGGGTACAGTGTGTGTGTGAGGGTGGGGAGTTGGATGGGGTTCAGTGTGTGAGATGGTGGGGAGTTGGATGGGGGACAGTGTGTGTGAGAGGGTGGGGAGTTGGATGGAGTACAGTGTGTGTGAGAGGGTGGGGAGTTGGATGGGGTACAGTGTGTGAGAGGGTGGGGAGTTGGATAGGGTACAGTGTGTGTGAGAGGGTGGGGAGTTGGATGGGGTACAGTGTGTGAGAGGGTGGGGAGTTGGATGGGGTACAGTGTGTGTGAGAGGGTGGGGAGTTGGATGGGGTGCAGTGTGTGTGAGAGGATGGGAGTTGGATTGGGTACAGTGTGTGTGTGAGGGTGGGGAGTTGGATGGGGTACTGTGTGTGTGAGAGGGTGGGGAGTTGGATGGGGTACAGTGTGTGTGAGAGGGTGGGGAGTTGGATGGGGTACAGTGTGTGTGAGAGGGTGGTGAGTTGCATGGGATACAATGTGTGAGAGGGTGGGGAGTTGGATGGGGTAAAGTATGTGAGGGGGTGGGGAGTTCGATGGGATACAGTGTGTGAGATGGTGGGGAGTTGGATGGGGTACAATGTGTGTGAGAGGGTGGGGAGTTGGATGGCGTGCAGTGTGTGAGAGGGTGGGGAGTTGGATGGGGTACAGTGTGTGAGAGAGTGAGGAGTTGGATCGGGTAAAGTGTGTGAGGGGGTGGGAGTTGGATGGGATAGAGTGTGTGAGAGGGTGGGGAGTTGGATGGGGTACAATGTGTGTGAGAGGGTGGGGAGTTGGATGGGGTACAGTCTGTGTGAGAGGGTGGGGAGTTGGATGGGGTGCAGTGTGTGAGAGGGTGGGGAGTTGGATGTGGTAAAGTGTGTGAGGGGGTGGGGAGTTGGATGGGATACAATGTGTGAGAGGGTGGGGAGTTGGATGGGGTAAAGTGTGTGAGGGGGTGGGGAGTTCGATGGGATGCAGTGTGTGAGATGTTGGGGAGTTGGATGGGGTACAATGTGTGTGAGAGGGTGGGGAGTTGGATGGGGTGCAGTTTGTGAGAGGGTGGGGAGTTGGATGGGGTACAGTGTGTGAGAGAGTGAGGAGTTGGATCGGGTAAAGTGTGTGAGGGGGTGGGGAGTTGGATGGGATAGAGTGTGTGAGAGGGTGGGGAGTTGGATGGGGTACAATGTGTGTGAGAGGGTAGGGAGTTGGATGGGGTACAGTCTGTGTGAGACGGTGGGGAGTTGAATGGGGTACAGTGTGTGTGAGAGGGTGGGGAGTTGGATGGTGTGCAATGTGTGTGATGGTGGTGGTTTGGAAGGGGCACAGTGTTTGAGAGGGTGGGGAGTTGGATGGGGTACAGTGTGTGTGAGAGGATGGGGTGTTGGATGTGGTACAGTGTGTGAGATGGTGGGGAGTTGGATGGGGAACAGTGTGTGTAATCGGGTGGGCAGTTTGATGGGGTACAGTGTGTGTGAGAGGGTGGGAGTTGGATTGGGTACAGTGGGTGTGAGAGGGTGGGGAGTTGGATGGGGTACAGTGTGTGTGAGAGGATGGGGTGTTGGATGTGGTACAGTGTGTGAGATGGTGGGGAGTTGGATGGGGAACAGTGTGTGTAATCGGGTGGGCAGTTTGATGGGGTACAGTGTGTGTGAGAGGGTGGGAGTTGGATTGGGTACAGTGGGTGTGAGAGGGTGGGGAGTTGGATGGGGTAAGGTGTGTGAGAGGATGTGGAGTTGGATGGGGTACAGTGTGTGTGAGAGGGTGGGGAGTAGGATGGGGTACAGTGTGTGAGATGGTGGGGAGTTGGATGGGGGACAGTGTGTGAGAGGGTGGGGAGTTGGATGGGGTGCAGTGTGTGTGATCGGGTGGGCAGTTGGATGGGGTACAGTGTGTGTGGAAGGGTGGGAGTTGGATGGGGTACAGTGTGTGCGAGAGGGTGGGGAGTTGGATGGTGTACAGTGTGTGAGAGGATGTGGAGTTGGATGGGGTACAGTGTGTGAGAGGGTGGGCAGTCGGATGGGGTACAGTGTTTGATAGGGTGGGCAGTCGGATGGGGTACTGTGTTTGATAGGGTGGGCAGTCGGATGGGGTACTGTGTGTGAGAGGGTGGGGATTTGGATGTGGTACAGTGTGTGAGAGAGAGTGGGGAGTTGGCTGGGGTGCAGTGTGTGAAAGGGTGGGGAGTAGGATGGGGTACAGCATTTGAGAGGTTGGGGAGTTGGATAGGGTACATTTTCTGAGAGGGTAGCGAGTTGGGTGGGGTAAAGTGTGTGTGAGAGGGTGGGGAGTTGGATGGGGTACAATGTGTGTGAGAGGGTGGGGAGTTGGGTGGGCTACAGTGTGTGTGAGAGGGTGGGGAGTTGGATGGGGTACAGTCTGTGTGAGAGGATGGGGAGTTGGATGGGGTACAGTGTGTTTGAGATGGTGGGGAGTTGGATGGGGTACAATGTGTGTGAGAGGGTGGGGAGTTGGGTGGGCTACAGTGTGTGTGAGAGGGTGGGGAGTTGGATGGGGTGCAGTCTGTGTGAGAGGGTGGGGAGTTGGATGGGGTACAGTGTGTTTGAGAGGGTGGGGAGTTGGATGGGGTACAGTGTGTGTGAGAGGGTGGGGAGTTGGATGGGGTTCAGTGTGTGAGATGGTGGGGAGTTGGATGGGGGACAGTGTGTGTGAGAGGGTGGGGAGTTGGATGGAGTACAGTGTGTGTGAGAGGGTGGGGAGTTGGATGGGGTACTGTGTGTGTGAGAGGGTGGGGAGTTGGATAGGGTACAGTGTGTGTGAGAGGGTGGGGAGTTGGATGGGGTACAGTGTGTGAGAGGGTGGGGAGTTGGATGGGGTACAGTGTGTGTGAGAGGGTGGGGAGTTGGATGGGGTGCAGTGTGTGTGAGAGGATGGGAGTTGGATTGGGTACAGTGTGTGTGTGAGGGTGGGGAGTTGGATGGGGTACTGTGTGTGTGAGAGGGTGGGGAGTTGGATGGGGTACAGTGTGTGTGAGAGGGTGGGGAGTTGGATGGGGTACAGTGTGTGTGAGAGGGTGGGGAGTTGGATGGGATACAATGTGTGAGAGGGTGGGGAGTTGGATGGGGTAAAGTGTGTGAGGGGGTGGGGAGTTCGATGGGATACAGTGTGTGAGATGGTGGGGAGTTGGATGGGGTACAATGTGTGTGAGAGGGTGGGGAGTTCGATGGGGTGCAGTGTGTGAGAGGGTGGGGAGTTGGATGGGGTACAGTGTGTGAGAGAGTGAGGAGTTGGATCGGGTAAAGTGTGTGAGGGGGTGGGGAGTTGGATGGGATAGAGTGTGTGAGAGGGTGGGGAGTTGGATGGGGTACAATGTGTGTGAGAGGGTGGGGAGTTGGATGGGGTACAGTCTGTGTGAGAGGGTGGGGAGTTGGATGGGGTGCAGTGTGTGAGAGGGTGGGGAGTTGGATGTGGTAAAGTGTGTGAGGGGGTGGGGAGTTGGATGGGATACAATGTGTGAGAGGGTGGGGAGTTGAATGGGGTAAAGTGTGTGAGGGGGTGGGGAGTTCGATGGGATACAGTGTGTGAGATGTTGGGGAGTTGGATGGGGTACAATGTGTGTGAGAGGGTGGGGAGTTGGATGGGGTGCAGTTTGTGAGAGGGTGGGGAGTTGGATGGGGTACAGTGTGTGAGAGAGTGAGGAGTTGGATCGGGTAAAGTGTGTGAGGGGGTGGGGAGTTGGATGGGATAGAGTGTGTGAGAGGGTGGGGAGTTGGATGGGGTACAATGTGTGTGAGAGGGTAGGGAGTTGGATGGGGTACAGTCTGTGTGAGACGGTGGGGAGTTGAATGGGGTACAGTGTGTGTGAGAGGGTGGGGAGTTGGATGGTGTGCAATGTGTGTGATGGTGGTGGTTTGGAAGGGGCACAGTGTTTGAGAGGGTGGGGAGTTGGATGGGGTACAGTGTGTGTGAGAGGATGGGGTGTTGGATGTGGTACAGTGTGTGAGATGGTGGGGAGTTGGATGGGGAACAGTGTGTGTAATCGGGTGGGCAGTTTGATGGGGTACAGTGTGTGTGAGAGGGTGGGAGTTGGATTGGGTACAGTGGGTGTGAGAGGGTGGGGAGTTGGATGGGGTAAGGTGTGTGAGAGGATGTGGAGTTGGATGGGGTACAGTGTGTGTGAGAGGGTGGGGAGTAGGATGGGGTACAGTGTGTGAGATGGTGGGGAGTTGGATGGGGGACAGTGTGTGAGAGGGTGGGGAGTTGGATGGGGTGCAGTGTGTGTGATAGGGTGGGCAGTTGGATGGGGTACAGTGTGTGTGGAAGGGTAGGAGTTGGATGGGATACAGTGTGTGCGAGAGGGTGGGGAGTTGGATGGTGTACAGTGTGTGAGAGGATGTGGAGTTGGATGGGGTACAGTGTGTGAGAGGGTGGGCAGTCGGATGGGGTACAGTGTTTGATAGGGTGGGCAGTCGGATGGGGTACTGTGTTTGATAGGGTGGGCAGTCGGATGGGGCACTGTGTGTGAGAGGGTGGGGATTTGGATGTGGTACAGTGTGTGAGAGAGAGTGGGGAGTTGGCTGGGGTGCAGTGTGTGAAAGGGTGGGGAGTAGGATGGGGTACAGCATTTGAGAGGTTGGGGAGTTGGATAGGGTACATTTTCTGAGAGGGTAGCGAGTTGGGTGGGGTAAAGTGTGTGTGAGAGGGTGGGGAGTTGGATGGGGTACAATGTGTGTGAGAGGGTGGGGAGTTGGGTGGGCTACAGTGTGTGTGAGAGGGTGGGGAGTTGGATGGGGTACAGTCTGTGTGAGAGGATGGGGAGTTGGATGGGGTACAGTGTGTTTGAGAGGGTGGGGAGTTGGATGGGGTACAATGTGTGTGAGAGGGTGGGGAGTTGGGTGGGCTACAGTGTGTGTGAGAGGGTGGGGAGTTGGATGGGGTGCAGTCTGTGTGAGAGGGTGGGGAGTTGGATGGGGTACAGTGTGTTTGAGAGGGTGGGGAGTTGGATGGGGTACAGTGTGTGTGAGAGGGTGGGGAGTTGGATGGGGTTCAGTGTGTGAGATGGTGGGGAGTTGGATGGGGGACAGTGTGTGTGAGAGGGTGGGGAGTTGGATGGAGTACAGTGTGTGTGAGAGGGTGGGGAGTTGGATGGGGTACTGTGTGTGTGAGAGGGTGGGGAGTTGGATAGGGTACAGTGTGTGTGAGAGGGTGGGGAGTTGGATGGGGTACAGTGTGTGAGAGGGTGGGGAGTTGGATGGGGTACAGTGTGTGTGAGAGGGTGGGGAGTTGGATGGGGTGCAGTGTGTGTGAGAGGATGGGAGTTGGATTGGGTACAGTGTGTGTGTGAGTGTGGGGAGTTGGATGGGGTACTGTGTGTGTGAGAGGGTGGGGAGTTGGATGGGGTACAGTGTGTGTGAGAGGGTGGGGAGTTGGATGGGGTACAGTGTGTGTGAGAGGGTGGGGAGTTGGATGCGTTACAGTGTGTGTGTGAGGGTGGGGAGTTGGATGGGGTACTGTGTGTGTGAGAGGGTGTGGAGTTGGATGGGGTCCAGTGTGTGTGAGAGGGTGGGGAGTTGGATGGGGTACAGTGTGTGTGAAAGGGTGTGGAGTTCGATGGGGTACAGTGTGTGTGAGAGGGTGGGGAGTTGGATGGGGTACAGTGTGTGTGTGAGGGTGGGGAGTTGGATGGGGTACAGTGTGTGTGAGAGGGTGTGGAGTTGGATGGGGTACAGTGTGTGTGTGAGGGTGGGGAGATCGATGGGGTACAGTGTGTATGTGAGGGTGGGGAGTTGGATGGGGTACAGTGTGTGTGTGAGGGTGGGGAGTTGGATGGGGTACAGTGTGTGTGAAAGGGTGTGGAGTTGGATGGGGTACAATGTGTGTGTGAGGGTGGGGAGTTGGATGGGGTACAGTGTGTGTGAGGGTGGGGAGTTGGATGGGGTACAGTGTGTGTGTGAGGGTGGGGAGTTGGATGGGGTACAGTGTGTGTGAAAGGGTGTGGAGTTGGATGGGGTACAATGTGTGTGTGAGGGTGGGGAGTTGGATGGGGTACAGTGTGTGTGAGGGTGGGGAGTTGGATGGGGTACAGTGTGTGTGAAAGCGTGTGGAGTTGGATGGGGTACAGTGTGTGTGTGAGGGTGTGGAGTTGGAAGGGGTACAGTGTGTGTGAGAGGGTGGGGTGTTGGATGGGGTACTCTGTGTATGTGTGTCTGTGTGTGTGAGAGGGTGGGGAGTTAGATTTGATGTAGCATCTCTGCTGTTTCCCAGTGCCATCAGCTCTCCCATCAGTGAGTGACGATTGAACTTGGGGCCTTTGTGGCTCCCTACCACACTGCAGGGCCCATTTGCTCATTGTGTGATTGAGGGATCTACTGTTTTATTTCGATATTTTAATATTTTCCTGGATGGCCTACCATGATTCTTCATCCATATAGTTGAGTTCATCCAAAACACTGCTGCCTGTGTCTCAACTCACACCAAGTCCTGTTCACCTATCACCCCTTTGCTCTCTGCTGTACCTTGGTTACTGGTCCAGCACCACATCAGTTTTCAAGTTCCCATCCTTGTGCAAGATTCCTTCATGGCCTTACAGCCCCCTCCCCACCCTATATCACTAACCACCTTCAGCTCTCCAACCCTGAGATTTCTGCACTCCTTCACTTCTGGCCCTTTTGCACATCCCCTGTTTTCAGCGCGCTACTGTTGGCAGACGTGACCCCAGCTGCCAGGCAGCTGAGCCCTGGAATTCTGTCCCAAACCTCTCCATCTCTTTGTCTCTATTTCCACCTTTTAAGGCACTCCTTCCAACTTAACGTTTTGACCAAGCCTTTAGTCACTATTATCTCTTTATGTCGCCCAATGTCAAACTTTGTCTAATGATGCTCATGTGAAGCACTTTGGAACATTTTACTATTTTCGAAGTGCAATATAAAATACAAGTTTTTGTTGATATCAATTGACTTTAGTCGGTCAGATGGCACACTGGATACATCCTCCATCTATCAAGCCACCGACAGGAGCTGTAATCTGCACATCAGCATTAAACATCAAATAGAGTTTCAGGTACCAAAAGCTAAATAATCAGACACTTCCTCTCCAAGATCGTGAGGTTTCATTTTTGGATGTCTGAGTTTAATCGGACCAGTTCTATACTGCATTCATCCCACACAGGTTTGTCCAACAGGTATGACATTCTTTCAGCTTGTATGGATGAGAGCGAGGGCTGCAGGGTGGATGAGCAAACTGACCATGGCACCGTGGTACAGAAAACCATGCAAGTGGGGGCAGGGGAGTGAATAGGGATACAAAAACAAGAAATGCTAGAATCACTCAGCAGGTCTGGCAGCATCTGTGGAAAGAGAAGCAGAGTTAACGTTTCGGGTCAGCGACCCTTCTTCGGAACCCATAGGGTGAATAGGGATGTCGTGGGAGTAGTAGGTACCATAGTGAGGGGGATTGACACTGTTCTCTGCAGCCAAGAGCAAGAATCCAGAAGGCTGTATTACTTTCCCGGTGCCAGGGTTCGAGACATCTGCCCAGGGCTGGAGAGGACCCTGCAGTGGGAGGGGGAGGATCCAGTCGTCGTGATCCATGTGGGTACCAATGACATGGATAGGATTAGGAAAGAGGTTCTACGTACAGAGTATGAGCAGCTAGGGGCTAAATTAAAAAGCAGAACCTCCAAAGTTAATAATCTTCGGACTATTACCTGAGCCATGAGCAAATTGGATTAGGGTAAATAAGATTAAAGAGTTAAATGCGTGGCTCAAAGATTGGTGTGGGAGAAATGGGTTTATATTCATGGGGCACTGGCCCCAGTACTGGGGAAAATGGGAGCATTACTGTTGGAACAGGCTTGACTTGAACCATGCTGAGACCAGTGTTCTGGCAAGTTATGCAACTGGGGTGGTAGAGAGGACTTTAAACCAAATAGTCAGGGTGAGGGATCAAGTGAGGGGATATGTGATAATTTAGAGAGAGGAGAAGGCAAGAGAGCAAGGTAGCAATCAGAGAATTGATAAGCAGAGTGTGGCAGGAAGGGAAGATTGGAGGAAAGCAAAACTCGTAACAGGAAGTAGAAAAATAGTAAGCAAAATTAGAAGCCAGACGAAGCGAAGGCAAGCAGCAAATAGGATCAGAATGTGGAATGATCTTAAAAAGACAAAGTTAAGGGCACACTATCTGAATGCACACAGTATTTGCAACAAGGTAGATAATTTGAAGGCACAAATAGAGGTAAATGGGTATGATCTAATTGCCATTGCAGAGACATGGTTACAGGGTGACCAAGACTGGGAACTGAATGTCCAAAGATATTCATCATTTAGGAAGGACAGGCAAAAAGGAAAAGATGGGGTAGCACTGTTAATAAGGGATGAAATCAGTACATTAGTAATAGAGGATCTTAGATTGAAGGATCAAGATGTAGAATCAATTTGGGTGGAGCTAAGAAACAGCAAAGGGCAGCAAACATTGGTGGGAGTCGTTTATAGACCACCAAATAATAGTGGTAATGTTAGGCATGGTGCAAATCAGGAAATTAGAGGTGCATGTAACATGGGTAATACAGTAATAATGGGCAACTTCAATTTACAGATAGACTGGGTAAACCTAATCAGCACTAATGCTGTAGAGGATGAATTCCTGGAGTGTGTACGAGATGGGTTTCTGGAGTAGTACATTGAAGAACCAACTAGGGATCGGGTTATTTTTGATTTAGTATTATGTAATTAGAAAGGACTAATTAACAACCTTGCTGTAAAGGAGACTTTGGGAAATAGTGACCATAATATGATGGTATTTTACATTAAGTTTGAAAGTGATATAGTTCATTCTGAAACTATAGATTATAGAGAGATACAGCACTGAAACAGGCCCTTCGGCCCACCAAGTCTGTGCCGACCATCAATCACCCATTTATACTAATCCTACATTAATCCCATATTCCCTACCACATCCCCTCCGACATTAATCCCATATTCCCTACCACATCCCCTCCGACATTAATCCCATATTCCCTACCATTCTCCTACTTACATTAAGGGCAATTTACAATGGCCAATTTACCTATCAACCTTCAAGTCTTTGGTGGTGGGAGGAAACCCAAGCACCCGACGGAAACCCATGCAATCACAGGGAGAACTTGCAACCTCCACACAGGCAGTACCCAGAACTGAACCCGGGTTGCTGGAGCTGTGAGGCTGCGGTGCTAACCACTGCGCCACTGTGCCACCCCAGGGTCTTAACTAGGGTCTTAAATCTGAAAAAAGGAAACTATGAGGGTATGAGGGGCAAGTTGACTATGGTGGATTGGAAAAATACACTAAGATTTGACAGTAGACAGGCAATGGTTAGTACTTCAAGAAGTATTACATGGTCTACAACAAATATACATTCCTCCAAGAAACAAATGCAACAGGAAAGATGAATCAACCGTGGCTAAAAAAGTTAAAGATTGTATTGGATCAAAGGAAGTGGCTTATAAGGTTGCCAGAAAAAGTGGTTCGCCCGAGGATTGGGAGCAATTTAGAATCCAGCAAAGGATGATGAAGAAATTGATAAAGAAAGGGAAAAGAGAATATGAATACAAGCTAGTGAGAAACATAAAGGCGGACTGTAAAAGCTTCTTTAGGTATGTGAAAAGGAAAAGATTAGCAAAGACAAATGTGGGTCCATTACAGATGAAGACAGGAGAATTTATAATGGAGAATAGGGAAGTGGCAGAGAAACCTTTTTGATGATGTTACTTGTAGCTTAGATAAAGGAGAACCAGTGAATCCACACAGGAGGTTAGTAAACAAAATTAGAGCACATGGGATTGGGGGTAACCTACTGGTATGGATTGAGAATTGTTTAACAAACAGAAAACCGAGAGAAAGTAGGAATAAAAGAGTCATTCTCAGGATGGCAGGCTGTTACTAGTGGGAGACCGCAAAGACCAGTGCTTGGGCCCCAGCTGTTCACAATCTATATAAATGATTTGGATGTGGGGACCAAATGTAATCTTTCCAAGTTTGCTGATGACACAAAACTAGGAGGGAATGTAAGTTGTGTGGCGGATGCAAGGAGGCTTCAAGGAGACTTGGACAGGCTAAGTGAATGGGCAAGAACATGGCAGATGGAATATAAAGTGAATAAGTGTGAAGTGATCCACTTTGGTAGAAAAACAGAAAGACAGTATTCCTTAAATGGTGAGAGGTTGTGACCTGGGTGTCCTTGTTCATGAGTCACAAAAAGCTAGCATGCAGGTGCAGCAAGCAATTAGGAAGGCAAATGGTATGTTGGCTTTCATCATGAAGGGTTTTGAGTACAAGCATAAAGATGTCTTGCTGCAATTGTATAAAGCCTTGGTGAGACCACACCTGGAGTATTGTGTACAGTTTTGGTCTCCTTATCTAAGGAAGGATATACTTGCCACAGAGAGAGTGCAATAGAGGTTCACCAAATTAATCCCTGGGATGGCGGATTGTTTTCTGAGGAGAGATTTCAGAAACTGGGCCTATATTCTCTAGAGTTTCGAAGAATGAGAGGTGATCTCACTGAAACTTGCAGAATTCTTGCAGGGCATGACTGGGTGGATGTAGATAGTGTTACAACCAGGTGAGAAAGAGGTCTTGGGTTCCCTCTCAGCCTTCACCTGGTCTTACTGTAACAGGGTTTTATTTTTAAACACACTGTTTTTAGCTCCCCCTTGGTGAATCCTTGTTCACCGCTTTCCAATTATAAGGCAAAGAAACAAGCACAAACAGGCTTTCTTAGGTTTAAAGAAGAAAGGTGAAATTTTATCAAATTTAAACTCTAATTCGGTTTGCACCTACGGATCCATGACGCACCCACACTAGCATGCATACGTGATACACACATGCAAATAGAGACAGAAAAGAGCAGAAGAAAAATAAACTGGAAAGGTTTGAGGCAATATCTGAAGAGTTTTTGTTACGGGTCTTCGAGCTCACTGTACAGTCCTTGTTTGTAGGTGAATCTTGCTTTTCATTGGGGCCCAGTAGTCTTCTTAAACCTTGTTCACTGTAGGAGACTTTTCTCTCTTGGGGTTCATGTGTCTTCGGTTGGTTTTTGGAGTTCCATGAGAAAGAGATGGGAGCAGACAGGAGAGGAGAGGAGGTCTGCTTCAGTCCAGGAGCAAAGAGCTTTCTGCCATTTCAAACACTGTCTCTGCAAGTTAAAACTCCCCAAGTTGGCCAGCAGGGTAGTCACATGACTGGTACAGCCACTTCTGGCTTTGTCGATTGAATTGGAGCAGGGAATGGTCCTTTGTCTACACACTTTGTCTAACTGTTTGTTAATATGCAAAAATGTCTTTCCAGTCAGGGACCTGGCAACCCCTTGTAACAGGCATTCTCTTCTTCCCAGCAACAATTTGAAATTTAATGTCCACATGGCGAATTAATGTGCCTCATTCTTGACAGGAGGGGGGCTGCATGACAATCGGATGTTTCCTCTGGCTGGTGAGTCTAGAATCAGGGCACATCGTCTCAGAATAAGGGACAGGCCACTTAAGACTGAGATGAGGAGGAATTCCTTTAATCAGAGCGTGGTGAATCTGTGGAATTCTTTACCCCAGAGTGCTGTGGAAGCTCAAACATTGAGCATGTTCAAGAAGCGATGGATAGATTTCTGGATGTTAATGACATCAAGGGATTGGGGATAGCGTGGGAAAGTGACATTGAGCTAGATGATCAGCAATGACCGTACTGAATGACAGAGCAGGCTTGATGGGCTGAATGACCTACTCCTGCTCCTATTTTCCTATGTTCCTACACCACGGGATGTCATATTGGCATCATTACAAATACTATAAAACAGGCCCCTGCTTTTTAATGGGCTTGAACTGTAGCCATGGTAAACCACGAGGATTATGGCCCTTGAGGAAGCAGATGGCCCATATCACATTCCCATTTGCAATCTGTTCCCCATTCTAAACTCTGTAATTGCTTGTTTCTGCAAAGTACGAGCATGTAATTGAGCCCATCATGAAGCATTTCTTGTCAGTTTTGACTTTGTAATTTGCTTTCTTTCCCCCTACTTTGATCTGCCAGTTTTCCATTTTCCTCTCCTGAACTCCACAAGCTCCATTCCCTAACCACCGATTGCACACCCCTCCGTGGTAACTGCCTGAGACTGAACCAGACTTTGCAACCTTAGTGTGCTATGTACTGCTGAGATGAGTTTGCGACCCCATATCCTTCCCATCACTAAGACTGCCTCCTTCCACCTGTGTAGCATTGACCGGCTATGCCCATAATTCAGCCCATCTGCTTCTGAAATTGCCCTCAATGCCTTTGTTACTTCCAGATTGACTATTCTAATGATCTCCTGCCCTGCCTCCCACCTTGCACTCCCCGTGAACTTGAGCTTATCTCTGCTGCCTGTGTTGACACCCATTGTTCACCCGAACACCTGGTCACCCATCACCCCTGTGAGCACTCGCTCCATTGGCTCTCGTTCAACCCAAGTCTCATATTTAAGTTCTCATCCTCGTTTTCAAACCCCTCCACGGCCTCGCCCCCTCCCTATCTCTGTAATCTCCTCCAGCCCCACAACCCTCCGAGATAAGTGTGCTCCTCTAATTCTGGTCTTTTAAGCATCCCTGATTTTAATTACTCCACCATTGGTGGCTGTGCCTTCAGTTGCCTAGGCCCTAAGCTCTGGAATACCCTCCCTAAACCCCTCTGCCTCTACCTCTCTTTCCTCCTTTAAGACACTCCTTAAAACCTACATCTTTGACCAAGCTTTTGGCACCCTGACCTAATATCTGCTTATGGTGTCAGTGGTGAATTTTGTTTGATTATACAGGTTGTGCAGTGGAAGCAGAGAGCTGAGGAGGAGTGGAGAGTTCATCCTGAGCCAGCAGAGGTTTGTCCTGGGGTTCAGCTGAGGTGCGCAGTGGCCTCCGATGTTAAGAGTGTGCCCAATACATTCAGTATACCAACACCTCCAGTATACAAGTGAATCCAGTATACCAGCAGTTAGCGTATACCAGAGGATCCTATACACCAACTGCTCTGTACACCAGTGTATCCAGTGTGCCAGCAGATCCAGTATAACAGCAGATCTTGTACACCAGTGGATCCAGTATATCAGTGGATACCAGCTGATCTGGTATAGCAGTGGATCCAGTAGATCAGCAGATCCTGTATACAAGTGGATCTGGTATACTAGCCGATACAATATAGCAGTTGATCTTGTATATGAGCAGATCCACTATACCAGCTGATCAGATATACCAGCAGATGCTTTATAACAATACATCCTCAATACCAGCGGAACCAGTATATCAGCAAATCCAGAATATCAGGTTATCCAGTGCACCAGCAGATCCAGTATGCCAACAGACCCAATACACCAGCTGATCTGGTAGACGAGTGGATCGTCTATTCCAGCAGATCCAGTATACCTGCAGTTCCAGTATATCAACAGAACAAGTATACTAGCAGATCTGGTATACCAGTGGATCCAGTATGCCAGTAGATTCTGTATAACAACAGATCCAGTTTACCAGCAGGTTCAGTATATCAGGGGATCTGGTATACCAGAAGATCTGTTAAAGCAGCTTATCTTGCATACCAGCAGATCCAGTATAGCAGCGATCCTGAATATCAACAGACCCCCGAATATCAACAGAGCCAGTATACCAGCTGATCTGGTATACCAACTGATCCAGTATATCAGCACATCCAGTTTACTCACAGTTCCAGTGTACCAATGGACCTTACATGCCAGCATATCATGTACACCAGCAAATCTAATGTACCAGCACATCCTGTAAACCACTGGATATGGAGACCAGCAGATCTGGTATACCATCAGATCCTGTATACCAGTAGATCCAGTGTACCGGCAGATCCAGAATACTAGCAGATCTGGTAGACCAGTGGGTCCTATATACCAGCAGATCTAGTAGACTAGCAAATCTAGTATACCTGCAGATACAATATACCAGAGGATCCTGTTTACCAGAAGATCCCATAAACCCTCAGTTCCAGTATGCCAGAAGATCCTCCATGGAAGCTTATCCTGTATAACAGTGTGTCCAGTATACAAGCAGATCCAGCATACCAGTGGATCCTATATACTAGTGGATCCAGTATACCGTATCTTCTGGTATATCAGTGGATCCCATTTCCCAGCAAATCTGGTATACTCGTGTGTCCAGTATACCAGCAGATCCTGTATACCACTGGATTCAGGGGATCCAGTGTACCAGCAGATCCCATATTTCAGTGGATCCTGCATACCGGCAAAACCATTACACACGCAGATGCAGTATATAGGGATTCCGGTGTATGAGCACATCTGAAACACCATCAGATCCTGTATACAAGTGAATCCCATATACCAGCAGATCTGGTATACTAGCTGATTAGTATACAAGCAGATCCTGTATATCAGCAGATCTGGTATAGCAGTGATCCTGTATACCAGCAGATACTGTTCACCAGTGGATTGAGTATATCAGCAGATTGTGTATACTAGCAGATCTGGTATACCCAGTGGATCCTGTATACCAGTGATCCAGTATACCAGGGGATCCTGCCTACAATCAGATCTTGAATACCAGCAGATCCTGTATACTATCAGATCTGGTATACCAGTGGAACCTGTATACCAGCAGATCTGGTATATAAGCGATCCTGTATATCAGTTGATCTGATATACCAGCAGATCCAGATACCAGTGAATCCTGAATACTATCAGGATATTCACTTTACCAGTGGATCCTGCATACCAGCAGTTTCATGAATATCAGTGCACCCGGAGACCAGCTGATCCAGTAAAACAGCCTTTCCTGTACAACATTGGATACGATAAACCAGCAGATCCAGTATACCAATGGATCCTCAATACAAGCAGATCCTGTATACCTGCCAATCCAGTACACCAGATTGAATATGTCAGTAGATTGTGTATCCCAGCTGATTCTGAAAACAAATGATCCTATATGCCAGGAGATATTATATATCAGTGGATCTGGTATACCAGAAGTTCCAGTTTACCAGCAAATCAGGTATTCTGGAGAATCCTCCAGACCAACAGATCGAGTATATCAGCAGATCTGCTGTACCAGCAGACATGTATATCAGTTGATCTAAAGACAAACAGATATAGTGTACCAGCTGATCATGTATAACCGTGGATCCTATATGCCAGTAGATCCAGTGTACCAGTGGATCCTGTAGACCAGCATATTCAACATACCAGCAGATCTGGTATACCAGTGAATCTTGTATAGGTATACCAGCAGATCCGGTTTGCTAAAAGATCCAGTATATCAGTGTATACTGTTTACCAACAGACTGAGCATACCAGAAGATCTGGTGTACCATCAGTCCTGGTATATCAACAAATCCAGTATACCAGTGGATCTGGAGACCAGCAGATCCTGTATATCAGAAGTTCCGTATACCAGTGGATACAGTATACCAGCAGTTCCAGTTTACCAGCAAATTTGGTATACCAGAGAATCCTCTATACCAACAGATCCGGTATATCAGCATATCTGGTTTATCAATGGATCTAGTGTACCAACAGATCCAGTGTACCAACAGATCCTGTATACTAGCTGACCTGGTATACCAGTGGATCTTGTATACCAGCAGCTGTAGCATTCCAGTGGATCTGGTCCACCAGCAGAGAAGCAAGGAGACGGTGAAAGCTAAATCCATATGATCTCTGTAGAAGAGTGTGTTGAGCTGAGGAACACACAAGATCGGGACCATCAGTAGGAGTTCGAGGAGCTGGTCCCACCCAGTCCAGTGAAGGGTGACAGAGAATTTCTGAAGGGTAAGTCAAGCCTGTGGACACAGGAAGCCGACAGCAGAAGCAAATCTTTCAGCAGCAAGGGAGGAGAGTCCAAAGCAGGATGGAAACCAGCAGGAAGAGATCAGAACTCGTTCAGCTGCATAGACCCCAGAATCATTACTGGCTAGCAGGATCCCCAAAGGTCCAGCGCATGGACTAGTTGGGTCAAATGGCTTGTTTTAGTGCTGTGTATTCTATGTACTTAACTGCATGGCCAAGGGAGTCAATGCGGTCAGTCTTCCAGGTTTGTTGTACCTGAAAGCTTGAGGAAGAAGTAATCCAGACTGAAGGGATGTGCTAAGGTACGTGTCTCCACCTTTGCATACAGACCTACTCCTCATCCTCAGTTGTTCCTCTCCTGCAGCTCAGGGAGGCAGCAAGCAGGGAACATTTATACAAGTACATCCTTGACGCAGCCCCCTATAGGTCAACAGCATACTTTGTCTGCGAGGAAGTGCAGCAGATTGGGAGTCACAGCTGACTAGTTTTATCACTGGCTGTGCTCGCTGCAATATCTCCACAGTGATTGTCCGGGAGGTGCAGCAATTCTATCTTGATCAATGTCAGTAGATTGTACACCCTGACATGCCTCTTATGCAGTAACGTGTTAGCATAGTGTCCATTTTTTCAAATTCATTGACAGGATGTGGATGTCACTGGCAAGGCCAGTATTTATTGCCTGTCCCTAAGTATCTGAGTTGTTTGTTAGTCCATTTCAGAGGGCAGTTAAGAGTCAACCACATTGCTGTGGGTCTGGAGTGCAATGGAAATCATACCTGCCAAATGGAAACATATTAATTTTGTCATATGGGACACGACTTTAAACTTTTACTGGACATTGCAAATAACTTGTTTCAAAAAAAGCAGAGCTAAGCGGCTGAAAACATGGTTGCACATTTGCATTCTGAGAGCGCTCCTTGATTCAATTAACAAGATTGGTCTGGACAATAGTGATGATCAAAAGACACTGACAGCTTTTGACATTGTAAGAGACAAAACTCCACCCCCACCAAGTATGTCTGGGAGGCTCTGAAATCCAACCACCCTCCAAGAAGTGGCTGTTTCAAACAAAGAGATGGTCACATGACATACCTGCTGCCCAGACTGGGGTTTTTTGAATTGTGCCTGACAGAAAGGAAAAGACTGTAACTGGAATGGCAGAAGAAAAGTCCCCCCCCCTCTCTCTCTCTCTCTCCAGCAAAGTCTCAGGGAATCCACGGTGGCAGCATAAACTGCAAGACTACAGACAAAGCATATCCTCGGCCTTCTGATACCAGAAAAGTAAGTCTGAAGTTGGGCACCGGGCCCCAGCGAGAACTCCAAGACCTTAATTTCAATCAAGGACATCACATCAAGAACATAAAAGACTGTATCTGTATTCCATATATTGCCAACTCTACTTTAACCTTCCCCACCCCCCCCCCGCCCCCAATTCTTTCTTCCCCTCTGTATCTATTGGTGTGTGTATGTGCCTCTCATAGGCATGTGAGTGTGGTTGTGTCATGAATTTTAGTCATTTTAACCAGGTTAGAGTGATAAGGCTAATAAACTAACATCTTTCTTGTTTAAACCTAAGAAAACCTGTCTGGTTCATTTACAATTACAATTAGAGTGCAGTGAGAAAGGGCTCACTGAGGTGGGGTAAGCTAAAATCACTGTGTTTTAAAAGATAAACCCTATTACGGTCAAATCAGGAAAGGGGCAAGAGGGGAGCCTGAGACTCCTTCCTCACACGGTCGTAACAGAAATTTGGGGGCTCGTCCGGGATTGGACCCACAGACAAACAAGAAATTGGAAGTGGGAAATCAAATTGATCTCAATCAAAAAGAGAAAAGACTTCAATACAGGTTTTCCTGTGGTTTGTGTGCTAGAATACTAATATGTCCATGACCGAAGCCAGGACCTCCCCAAGCCATGGTGAAGTAACATGTGATAAGTTAGAAGCACTACCTTTGGAGGAATTGAGGAATATGGCTGAGCAGTGTGGGATCACTTTCCATGCCAAAGCTAGGAAACCGGAATTCCTCAGATTAGTAGACAACCACTTTTCCTTCAAACCCGAAGAATCAGAGGCAGGGTTAGAAATAGACTCTGACAGGGTGTTGTTAGCAAAGATACAATTCGAACAGAGGAAACGTGAATTTGAAGACAGGGAAAGAGAGAAAGAGAGGAGAGAGGAAAAGAGAGACAAAGAGACAGAGAAGAGAAAGAAAGACGAGAGAGAGAAAGAACTTTCCAGAAGGAACAGGAGGAAAGGTAGCTACAGTGGCTTGAGTTAGCTCGGGGGCGACAGAGTAACCCCAGTGAAAGTATGGCCAATATGGAGAATACAAGTAATTCGGGGCCGTGTGCTGAGCTTTTGAAATTTTTCCAACTGATTCCAAAATTCAATGAGGGAGACATGGAAGCATTTTTTGTATCTTTTGGGAAACTTGCAAGGTAGTTAACATAAACATCTGAGAGCTGGACCCTCCTGCTGCAAAGCAAGTTAACAGGAAAAGCCCATGAGGTTTATTCCCTGTTGCCGGACGAAAGTTCATCAAATTATGAACTGACTCAAAATGCCTCAGGGCCTATGAGCTAATACTGGAAGCCTACCACCAAATGTTCCAAACCTTCCAGAAACAAGCTGATCAAACTTACTTGGAGTTTGAGAGAAGTAAGCAGCTGCCTTTGACCAGTGGTCGAGGGCTCTTAAAGTGCAGCCCACCTATGAAAACTTCAGAGAGGTAATTCCCCTTGAGGAATTTAAAAACACTCTCTCCATAAAGACCCATGTGGAGGAACAAAAAGCACATAGAGCGAGGCAAGCCGCAGTTCTGGCTGATGAGTTGTCTCCAATATACAAGTCAGTTACCCAGGGGAAAACCTTTCCGAGTCACCTTCACAAATCCGAAAAGGACAAAGGGTGAGAAGGTGATAGAAGGCCAAGCAGTCCTGGGAGAGAAAGTAAGGCAGGAGACACAGGGGGTCCTCCTCCAGCCGAAAGAGATAGTGCTGTAAGTAGGAGTGAGACCCGGAGACCTGTGTGCTTCCATTGTGATAAGGCAGGTCATCGAAGAGCTGACTGCTGGAAACTAGGGAGAAAGCCTATAGGGTTAATCAGGGCACACCCGCTCAGTGCAGGAGAAGGGATCCTAATGGAAAACAGAGCAGAACAGGCTGTGGCTTTAACTGCAGCAGCAGTAAGACCCAGAAAAAGTACTGCAGTGGGTGCAGGAAAATCGAATGAGATCCCTGAAAGCTATCAGGATTTTGTACCCAAAGGGAGAGTAACCCCATACTCCTCAAGTGGGACAAGCAAGCCTATAGTAATCCTCAGGGACACAGGGGCCACCAGATCCCTTTTACTGGGGAAAGAGAGTGCAGTAAATACCAGAATGGTGGTGAATGGTATTGGAGGGAAGTGTACACCTGTGCCTTTACATCAAGTGCACTTGGAATGCAACCTAGTTTCGGGACTGGTGACTGTAGGGATTGTCCCTAGTTTGCCTGTGGACAGGGTTGACCTGCTCCTAGGTAATGATCTGGCAGGGGCAAAGGTGGTAGCTTCCCCAGGAGTGAAAGAATGACCGCAGGAGGTCAGAGAGACAGGGCAGTGGTGGGAGACGGTTCTCTGAAGTTCCCCTGAGTGTGTAGGGAATCAGGCCACGATCAAACCAGCTCCCCCAGAGGAGACTGCATTGGCACTGCAGGTAGATGACCTTGAGGTCTGTCTGTCTGAGACTTTCTTTGGAAAGTTCGAAAACGCAGGGAATGAATTAAATGGATCTTCCCTCGCTGAGGCTCAGCGAGCCGACCCAGTACTGAGAGAGTTGTCACAGGCTGCCCAGACTGAAATTGAAGCAGAGGAAGTCCCTGATTGCTAACATGTGAAAAATGAGGTGCTGATGAGGAAATGGAGTTCTTTTCACAGACCGGAGGACAAAGAGTGGACAGTGGTTCACCAGTTAGGTTGCATATGTACAGAAAGAAATATTAAGAATGGCCCATGAGATTACAATGGCTGTCCATGCCGGTATGCGAAAAACCAAAGACTGCAGAAGACAGCAGTTTGACTGGTCAAAACTCCACAAGGATGTAGTGGAGCACTATAAAACTTGCCACGTGCCAGGTTGAGGGGAAGCCCCAACTTGTAGTGAAATCTGCACCTCTAATTCCTGTACTGGTTTTTGGGAAACCCTCCAGCAGAGGGCTGGTGAATGATGAGGGATGCCTGCCAAGAACAAAAGGGGACAGACAGGCACAGGTCTGGCAGAAAGTTAGAGAGGAAGGGGACTAAAAGGACGAAGAGAGCAGGTTAAAGGAGGTCCGGGAGGATTCCCAAATGAAATCCCCTACCGCCCGTTGAGCCAACCCTGAAATGTTGGAAAAATTAGACCCCACATCCTCCTATGTAAATGCAGACAACAGAATCACTCCACCAGGACTGCTAACAGCATTTACAGAAACCTACAGGGACAAAGAAATTCTTCAAGAAGGCAGAGAAACAGCAAGGGTGATGCCTCACCCAGTCGAAGTCCCGCAGGGGCGTGCAGTGGGATTTGGACAAATACCTGGAAGCAGGAGTGTCCCAGAGGACAAAGGGAAGATTAGCAAAGAATCCTACCCCCACAGTCAGGAAAAAAAGGGACTAACAATACCCTGAATTAAGCAGCACTTGCATGACTTACCAGAAAGTGAGGTCACAGTGGATCTACCACTGCCAACGCCCATGATCAGAACTCAAACTCGAAGCTAATGCAATCTAACAATCCCCCTGAAGACCCCAACAGGAACAAAGGCACCTTGGACAATTATGGAAAATGCAAACATCAACCCCCACCCCCCCCCAAAATCACATGTTTATTGGGATGTCCATTCCCAACTTGTTGCAGGCTGATCGTGAAGAAACCTTAAACCCCTTGAGCAACACATAACTATCTCAGACCCACCTCAACGGAAAAGGGGCAGTTTAAAGCAGCACTGCTACAAAGGAAAGACAGACTCTAACAATTTTAAGATTTCTGAATGACTGGGAATGAATGAGGAAAGCACACATGCATTTCTCTGTATTTTCTCTTCCTTCTAACTTATAATGAAATGCTCCCCTAAAATTGCATTTCATTTGGTGTGGGGCAGAGGTGTGATGGAAATCACACCTGCCAAATGGAAACATATTAATTTTGTCATATGGGACACTAATTGAAACTTTTACTGGACATTGCAAATAACTTGTCTAAACAAAGTGGAGCTGAGCGGCTGAAAACATGGTTGCACATTTGCAGTCTGAGAGACATGAATGGAGAGACAATGTGGGTGCTCCTTGATTCAATTAACAAGATTGGTCTGGACAATAGTGGTGATCAAAAGAGACTGGCAACTTTTGACTTTGTAAGAGACAAAACTCCACCCCCCCCCCCCCCCCCCCCACCAAGTATGCCAGGGAGGCTCTGAAATCCAACCACCCTCCAAGAAGTGGCTGTTTCAAACAAAGAGATGGTCACATGACATACCTGCTGCCCAGACTGGGGTTTTTTGAATTGTGCCTGACAGAAAGGAAAAGACTGTAACTGGAATGGCAGAAGAAAAGATCCCCCCCCCTCTCTCTCTCTCTTTCCAGCAAAGTCCCAGGGAATCCATGGTGGCAGCATAAACTGCAAGACTACAGACAAAGCATATTTTCGGCCTTCTGGTACCAGAAAAGTAAGTCTGAAGTTGTGCACCAGGCCCCAGCGAGAACTCCAAGACCTTAACTTTAATCAAGGACATCACATCAAGAACGCAAAAGACTGTACCTGTATTCCATTTATTGCCAACTCTACTTCAACCTCCCCCTTCCAATTCTTTCTTCCCCTCTGTATCTATTTGTGTGTGCATGCGAGCGTGGTTGCGTCACGTATTTTAGTAATTTTAACCGGGTTAGAGTGATGAGGCTTATAAACTTACATCTTTCTTGATTAAACCTAAGAAAACCTATTTGATTGGTTCATTTACAATTACAATTAGAGTGCAGTGAGCAAGAGCTCACTGAGGGGTGGAGAAGCTAAAATCACTGTGTTTTAAAAGATAAACCCTGTTACGGCCAAACCAGGAAAGGGGCAAGAGGGGAGCCTGAGACTCCTTCCTCGCCTGGTTGTAACAGGAGTCACATGAAGGCCAGACCATATAAGGACAGCAGATTTCCTTCCCGAAGGGACATTTGTGAAGCATCTGGGTCTTTACGACAATCCCGTAGCTTCATGGTTACCATTACTGAAACCAGCTTTTAATTCCAGATTTTTTTTTTAGATTTAGATTTAGAGATACAGCACTGAAACAGGCCCTTCGGCCCACCGAGTCTGTGCCGACCATTAACCACCCATTTACACTAATCCTACACTAATCCCATATTCCTACCACATCCTCACCTGTCCCTATATTCCCCTACCTATACTAGGGGCAATTTTATAATGGCCAATTTACCTATCAACCTGCAAGTCTTTGGCATGTGGGAGGAAACCGGAGCACCCGGAGAAAACCCACGCAGACACAGGGAGAACTTGCAAACTCCACACAGGCAGTACCCAGAATTGAACCCGGGTCGCTGGAGCTGTGAGGCTGCAGTGCTAACCACTGCGCCACTGTGCCGCCCATGTTTATCTAATGAAATTTAAATTTCCCCAGCTGCCATGGTGAGCATTAGTCCAGGCCTCTGGATTACTAGTCCAGTGGCATAGCCACTATGCTACCTCACCCATACTGTGCTGAGGGAAAGCTTCTGAAGAAATATCTGGAAAACAACTGGACAGGTCTTCACGTCTATCTGAGCCATCAAGCCTACCATCAGTGGAGAGTTGCAGCCTCCTCGTCCACCTATGTTTCATACATGTAGCACTGCCTGTAGATGTTGGTGTGAGGGTCCTGGCAGGTGGGCACTGAGCATTTCCAGTGTCACCTTATTTGCCTGGCATCTTTCTGCTAATCCTCCTCTTCCTTCTCCAAAAAGCTCACATGTACCTGCTGGGGAGCCATCAGTGGCTCGAATGGTGCGGGAGAAAGGAAAAGGGCAAAGATTCGACAGTAGCAAAAGAACAAAATACGAGTGTAAGTGCAGGGATGGCCCAGATACTGTTCAATAAATCTTCAAACTTTGTCCAATAAATAACCTTTCATCTCCAGCTGATTATCTGAGCGACCCCAGCTGCCCACTATCCATGGGTATGCTTGCACCTGGCACCATATTGGCATAATGCACTGTAAATAACATTGGGGTAATGACATCACTTACACATCATTATAATATACTGAAAGTCCTGCCTGTATTAGGGCAAGGAGAGGGAACGTCCTGCACCCGTCCCACAGCCCACTGAAAGTGCACGTCATATGAGAAGGGGGTATTACAAATCTCTGTTGCCTTGTTTCCGTAATGTTACATCCTCGTGAACATGTTACGTTCGAGACACAGAAAGCTTTCTCATTGTACCCTGCGAAACTTTGTTTTGCTAAGTTATGATAATAGGTTGAGCAGGAATGAGTTTTGTTCTTGGCATTGTGTTATTCCCACTTGGTCAGGCAAATTGCTGCTCGCCTCCTCATGAAATCCTTACAGCAGTCGGAGCTGGAAGAGTCCCAGAAATCTCCACATGTCACCAGAATCTCGGAGATGTCATCTCCCCAGTGGCATTGCGCATGTAATCCCACTGCCAATCCTCCCCCATCTCCTGCATTTACTACACAACTCTTGCCCACAGCTTCCAGCTCCTCATTTATCACTGGCCATCCCTTAAGAGCCTCTGAAACGTACATGGTTTGATCAATACCAGGTGCTCTCTGCATCCTGCCATCTTCTGAAAATCAAGGTGGCCATTAATAAAGACTGTTTACTAAATATGCAGAGTACATTCCTTGCTTCCTTTCATTCTGCTGATCTTTGCAGCAACATTCTGCAGTGGGAAATGTTTGCATTTGCTCAGGCCCCCAGAGAGTGCAGCATTCTTGTTGAATTTCCTGTTCAACTTCCTGCTAATGAACAAAAAAGCCCTTGCAAACTCCACCCACCTCTGGCTTCCACGACATTTCTCCCCTCTTCTGTAAATGCCCGCTCCTCTTTGAGGTTTGCCTTCCCCCAGTGCTGGCTGACAGCCCTCGAGCTAACAGTACACCAGAACTCTCATTTTATCAAGACATGTTGAGTGACAGTGTAATGTGCAGTAGAACGGCACAGAACAGCATTAATTCAGCGGTGATAATGGAGTTATTTGGAATGAGAGCATAAAACAACCTTTGAAACCTTTGAATGCAACCATTTAGTGAAATGATTTGTGGAGGAAGGTGCCCTTGGAGACAGTAAACAGAAACCAGCCGACAACCTCCTCCCCTCTGCGGGCACCGCACAGAACTAACAGAGTTCCTGTCATATCTATCAGAGTTCAGTCCCGGTCTCCTGGCACCTAATAAATATGCAATGAGAAAATCTTCCAAAAATTGCTCCAAATCAGAGTCAAAAAGATCATTGTCAGCAAAGATCTATTTCAAATCTGGGTCAGTGTTCATCTGAACATGGATCAGTGTTGGTTTGATTCTGGATCAGTGTTGGTTTGATTCTGGATCAGTGTTGGTTTGATTCTGGATCAGTGTTGGTTTGAATCTGGATCAGTGTTGGTTTGATTCCGCATCAGAGCTGGTTTGATTCTGGATCAGTGTTGGATTGATTCTGGATCAGTGTTGGTTTGAATCTGGATCAGTGTTGGTTTGATTCTGGATCAGTGTTCATTTGAATATGGATCAGCATTAGTTTGATTCTGGATCAGTGTTGGTTTGAATCTGGATCAGTGTTGGTTTGATTCCGCATCAGAGCTGGTTTGATTCTGGATCAGTGTTGGATTGATTCTGGATCAGTGTTGGTTTGAATCTGGATCAGTGTTGGTTTGATTCTGGATCAGTGTTGGTTTGAATCTGGATCAGTGTTGGTTTGATTCTGGATCAGAGCTGGTTTGATTCCGGATCAGTGTTGGTTTGATTCTGGTTCAGTGTTCATTTGAATATGGATCAGTGTTGGTTTGATTCTGGATCAGTGTTGGTTTGATTCTGGATCAGTGTTGGTTTGAATCTGGATCAGTGTTGGTTAGATTCTGGATCAGTGTTGGTTTGATTCTGGTTCAGTGTTGGTTTGATTCTGGATCAGTGTTCATTTGAATATGGATCAGTGTTGGTTTGATTCTGGATCAGTCTTGGTTTGATTCTGAATCAGTGTTGGTTTGAATCTGGATCAGTGTTGGTTTGATTCTGGTTCAGTGTTCATTTGAATATGGATCAGTGTTGGTTTGATTCTGGATCAGTCTTGGTTTGATTCTGAATCAGTGTTGGTTTGAATCTGGATCAGTGTTGCTTTGATTCTGGATCAGTGTTGGTTTGATTCTGGATCAGAGCTGGTTTGATTCTGGATCAGTGTTCATTTGAATATGGATCGGTGTTGGTTTGATTCTGGATCAGTGTTGGTTTGATTCTGGTTCAGAGTTCATTTGAATATCGATCAGTGTTGGATTGATTCTGGATCAGAGCTGGTTTGATTCTGGATCAGTGTTGGTTTGATTCTGGATCAGAGCTGGTTTGATTCTGGATCAGTGTTGGTTTGATTCGGGATCAGTGTTCATTTGAATATGGACCAGTGTTGGTTTGATTCTGGATCATTGTTGGTTTGATTCTGGATCAGTGTTGGTTTGATTCTGGTTCAGTGTTCATTTGAATATGGATCAGCATTAGTTTGGTTCTGGATCAGTGTTTGTTTGATTCTGGATCAGTGTTGGTTTGGTTCTGGATCAGTGTTGGTTTGATTCCGCATCAGAGCTGGTTTGATTCTGGATCAGTGTTGGATTGATTCTGGATCAGTGTTGGTTTGAATCTGGATCAGTGTTGGTTTGATTCCGCATCAGAGCTGGTTTGATTCTGGATCAGTGTTGGATTGATTCTCGATCAGTGTTGGTTTGAATCTGGATCAGTGTTGCTTTGATTCTGGATCAGTGTTGGTTTGATTCTGGATCAGTGTTGGTTTGATTCTGGATCAGTGTTGGTTTGATTCTGGATCAGTGTTCATTTGAATATGGATCAGTGTTTGTTTGATTCTGGATCAGAGTTCATTTGAATATGGATCAGTGTTGGATTGATTCTGGATCAGTGTTGGTTTGATTCTGGATCAGTGTTCATTTGAATATGGATCAGTGTTTGTTTGATTCTGGATCAGAGTTCATTTGAATATGGATCAGTGTTGGATTGATTCTGGATCAGCGTTAGTTTGATTCTGGATCAGTGTTGGTTTGAATCTGGATCAGTGTTGGTTTGATTCCGCATCAGAGCTGGTTTGATTCTGGATCAGTGTTGGTTTGAATCTGGATCAGTGTTGGTTTGTTTCTGGATCAGTGTTGGTTTGATTCTGGATCAGTGTTGCTTTGATTCTGGATCAGTGTTGGTTTGAATCCAGATCAGTATTGGTTTGATTCTGAATCAGAGCTGGTTTGATTCTGGATCAGTGTTGGATTCATTCTGGATCAATGTTGGTTTGATTCTGTATCAGAGTTGGGTTGATGATGGATTAGTGCTGGTTTGATTCAGGATCAGTGTTGGTTTGAACCAGGATCAGTGCTGGACTGATGATGGATTAGTGCTGGTTTGAATCAGGATCAGTGCTGGTTTGATTCTGGATCAGTGTTGCTTTGATTCTGGATCAGTGTTGGTTTGATTCTGTTTCAGTGTTGGTTTGATTCTGGATCAGTGTTGGTTTGAATCTGGATCAGGTCTGGTTTGATTCTGGATCAGTGTTGGTTTGATTCTTGATTAGTCTTGGTTTGATTCTGGATCAGTGTTGGTTTGAATCTGGATCAGTGTTGGTTTGATTTTGGATCAGTGTTGGTTTGAATCTGGATCAGTGTTGGTTTGATTCCGCATCAGAGCTGGTTTGATTCTGGATCTGTGTTGGATTGATTCTGGATCAGTGTTGGTTTGATTTTGGATCAGTGTTGGTTTGAATCTGGATCAGTGTTGGTTTGATTCCGCATCAGAGCTGGTTTGATTCTGCATCAGTGTTGGATTGATTCTGGATCAGAGTTCATTTGATTCTGGATCAGTGTTAGTTTGATTCTGGATCAGTGTTGGTTTGAATCTGGATCAGTGTTGGTTTGATTCCGCATCAGAGCTGGTTTGATTCCGGATCAGTGTTGGATTGATTCTGGATCAGTGTTGGTTTCAATCTGGATCAGTGTTGGTTTGATTCTGGATCAGTGTTGGTTTGTTTCTGGATCAGTGTTGGTTTGAATCTGGATCAGTGTTGGTTTGATTCTGGATCAGTGTTCATTTGAATATGGATCAGTGTTGGTTTGAATCTGGATCAGTGTTGGTTTGATTCTGGATCAGTGTTGGTTTGATTCTGGATCAGAGTTGGTTTGATGATGGATCAGTGTTCATTTGAATATGGATCAGTGTTGGTTTGATTTTGGATCAGTGTTGGTTGGAATCTGGATCAGAGTTGGTTTGATGATGGATCAGTGTTCATTTGAATCTGGATCAGTGTTGGTTTGATTCTGGATCAGTGTTGGTTTGATTCTGGATCAGAGTTGGTTTGATGATGGATCAGTGTTCATTTGAATCTGGATCAGTGTTGGTTTGATTTTGGATCAGTGTTGGTTTGAATCTGGATCAGTGCTGGTTTGATTTTGGATCAGTGTTCATTTGAATCTGGATCAGTGTTGGTTTGATTCTGGATCAGTGTTGGTTTGATTCTGGATCAGTGTTGGTTTGAATCTGGATCAGTGCTGGTTTGATTTTGGATCAGTGTTCATTTGAATACAGATCAGCGTTAGTTTGGTTCTGTATCAGTGTTTGTTTGATTCTGGATCAGTGTTGGTTTGATTCTGGATCAGTGTTGGTTTGAATCCAGATCAGTATTGGCTTAATTCTGAATCAGAGATGGTTTGATTCCGCATCAGAGCTGGTTTGCTTCTGGATCAGTGTTGGATTGATTCTGGATCAGAGTTCATTTGATTCTGGATCAGTGTTAGTTTGATTCTGGATCAGTGTTGGTTTGAATCTGGATCAGTGTTGGTTTGATTCCGCATCAGAGCTGGTTTGATTCCGGATCAGTGTTGGATTGATTCTGGATCAGTGTTGGTTTCAATCTGGATCAGTGTTGGTTTGATTCTGGATCAGTGTTGGTTTGTTTCTGGATCAGTGTTGGTTTGAATCTGGATCAGTGTTGGTTTGATTCTGGATCAGTGTTCATTTGAATATGGATCAGTGTTGGTTTGAATCTGGATCAGTGTTGGTTTGATTTTGGATCAGTGTTGGTTTGATTCTGGATCAGAGTTGGTTTGATGATGGATCAGTGTTCATTTGAATATGGATCAGTGTTGGTTTGATTTTGGATCAGTGTTGGTTGGAATCTGGATCAGAGTTGGTTTGATGATGGATCAGTGTTCATTTGAATCTGGATCAGTGTTGGTTTGATTCTGGATCAGTGTTGGTTTGATTCTGGATCAGAGTTGGTTTGATGATGGATCAGTGTTCATTTGAATCTGGATCAGTGTTGGTTTGATTTTGGATCAGTGTTGGTTTGAATCTGGATCAGTGCTGGTTTGATTTTGGATCAGTGTTCATTTGAATCTGGATCAGTGTTGGTTTGATTCTGGATCAGTGTTGGTTTGATTCTGGATCAGTGTTGGTTTGAATCTGGATCAGTGCTGGTTTGATTTTGGATCAGAGTTCATTTGAATACAGATCAGCGTTAGTTTGGTTCTGTATCAGTGTTTGTTTGATTCTGGATCAGTGTTGGTTTGATTCTGGATCAGTGTTGGTTTGAATCCAGATCAGTATTGGCTTAATTCTGAATCAGAGCTGGTTTGATTCTGGATCAGTGTTGGATTCATTCTGGATCAATATAGGTTTGATTCTGTATCAGAATAGGGTTGATGATGGATTAGTGCTGCGTTGATTCAGGATCAGTGTTGGTTTGAACCATGATCAGTGCTGGACTGATGATGGATTGGTGCTGGTTTGAATCAGGATCAGTGCTGGTTTGATTCTGGCTCAGTGTTGCTTTGTTTCTGGATCAGTGTTGGTTTGATTCTGTTTCAGTGTTGGTTTGATTCTAGATCAGTGTTGGTTTGATTCTGGATCAGAGCTGGTTTGATTCTGGATCAGTGTTGGTTTGATTCGGGATCAGTTTTCATTTAAATCGTGATCAGTGATGGTTTGATTCTGGATCAATGTTTGTTTGATTGTTGACTAGTCTTGGTTTGATTCTGGATCAGTGTTCATTTGAATATGGATCAGTGTTGGATTGATTCTGGATCAGAGCTGTCTTGATTCTAGATCAATGTTGGTTAGATTCTGGTTCAGTGTTCATTTGAATATGGATCAGCATTAGTTTGATTCTGGATCAGAGCTGGTTTGATTCTGTATCAGTGTAGAATTGATTCTGGATCAATGTTGGTTTGATTCTGTATCAGTGTTGGTTTGATTCTGGATCAGTGTTGGTTTGATTCTGGATCATTGTTGGTTTGATTCTGGATCAGTGTTGGTTTGATTCTGGTTCAGTGTTCATTTGAATATGGATCAGCATTAGTTTGATTCTGGATCAGAGCTGGTTTGATTCTGTATCAGTGTTGAATTGATTCTGGATCAATGTTGGTTTGATTCTGTATCAGTGTTGGTTTGATTCTGGATCAGTGTTGGTTTGATTCTGGATCAGGGCTGGTTTGATTCTGGATCAGTGTTCATTTGAATACAGATCAGCGTTAGTTTGGTTCTGTATCAGTGTTTGTTTGATTCTGGATCAGTGTTGGTTTGAATCCAGATCAGTATTGGTTTGATTCTGGATCAGAGCTGGTTTGATTCTGGATCAGTGTTGGATTCATTCTGGATCAATGTTGGTTTGATTCTGCATCAGAGGTGGGTTGATGATGGATTAGTGTTGGTTTGATTCAGGATCAGTGTTGGTTTGAACCAGGATCAGTGCTGGACTGATGATGGATTAGAGCTGGTTTGAATCAGGATCAGTGCTGGTTTGATTCTGTTTCAGTGTTGGTTTGATTCTAGATCAGTGTTGGTTTGATTCTGGATCAGAGCTGGTTTGATTCTGGATCAGTGTTGGTTTCATTCTTTTTCAGTGTTGGTTTGATTCGGGATCAGTTTTCGTTTAAATCGTGATCAGTGATGGTTTGATTCTGGATCAGTGTTGGTTTGATTCTGTATCAGTGTTGGTTTGATTCTGGATCAGTGTTGGTTTGATTCTGTATCAGTGTTGGTTTGATTCTGGATCAGTGTTGGTTTGATTATGGATCAGTGTTGGTTTGATTCTGTATCAGTGTTGGTTTGATTCTGTATCAGTGTTTGTTTGATTCGGGATCAGTTTTCGTTTAAATCGTGATCAGTGTTGGTTTGATTCTGGATCAGTGTTTGTTTGATTCGGGATCAGTTTTCGTTTGAATCGTGATCAGTGATGGTTTGATTCTGGATCAGTGTTTGCATGATTCTTGATTATTCTTGGTTTGATTCTGAATCAGTGTTGGTTTGATTCTGGATCAGTGTTGGTTTGATTCTGTTTCAGTGTTGGTTTGATTCTAGATCAGTGTTGGTTTGATTCGGGATCAGTTTTCGTTTAAATCGTGACCAGTGATGGTTTGATTCTGGATCAGTGTTTGCTTGATTCTTGATTATTCTTGGATTGATTCTGGATCAGTGTTCATTTGAATATGGATCAGCATTAGTTTGGTTCTGGATCAGTGTTTGTTTGGTTCTGGATCAGTGTTTGTTTGATTCTGGATCAGTGTTGGTTTGATTCTGGATTCGTGTTTGTTTGATTCTTGATTAGTCTTGGTTTGATTCTGGATCAGTGTTGGTTTGATTCTGGATCAGTGTTCATTTGAATATGGATCAGTGTTGGTTTGATTGTGATTCAGTCTTCATTTGAATATGGATCAGCATTAGTTTGGTTCTGGATCAGAGTTGGTTTGATTCTGGATCAGTGATGGTTTGAATCTGGATCAGTGTTGGTTTGATTCTGGAACAGTGTTGCTTTGATTCTGGATCAGAGCTGGTTTGATTCTGGATCAGAGTTCATTTGAATATGGATCAGTGTCGGTTTGATTCTGGATCAGTGTTGGTTTGATTCTTGATCAATGTTTGTTTGGTTCCGGATCAGTGTTTGTTTGATTCTGTATCAGTGTTCATTTGATACTGTATCATTGTTGGTTTGATTCTGGATCAGTGATGGTTTGAATCTGGATCAGTGTTGGTTTGATTCTGGAACAGTGTTGCTTTGATTCTGGATCAGAGCTGGTTTGATTCTGGATCAGAGTTCATTTGAATATGGATCAGTGTTGGTTTGATTCTGGATCAGTGTTGGTTTGATTCTTGATCAATGTTTGTTTGGTTCTGGATCAGTGTTTGTTTGATTCTGTATCAGTGTTCATTTGATACTGTATCATTGTTGGTTTGATTCTGGATCAGTGATGGTTTGAATATGGATCAGTGTTGGTTTGATTCTTGATCAGTGTTCATTTCAATATGGATCAGTGTTGGTTTGACTCTGGATCAGTGATGTTTTGATTCTGGATCATTGTTGGTTTGATTCTTGATCAGTCTTGGTTTGATTCTGGATAAGTATTGGTTTGATTATTGATCAGTGTTGGTTTGATTCTGGATCAGTGTTAGTTTGATTCTTGATCAGTCTTGGTTTGATTCTGGATAAGTATTGGTTTGATTATTGATCAGGGTTGGTTTGATTCTGTATCAGTGTTGGTTTGATTCTGTATCAGTGTTGGTTTGATTCTGTATCAGTGTTGGTTTGATTCTGTATCAGTGTTGATTTGATTCTGTATCAGTGTTGATTTGATTCTGTATCAGTGTTGCTTTGATTCTGTATCAGTGTTGATTTGATTCTGTCTCAGTGTTGATTTGATTCTGTATCAGTGTTGGTTTGATTCTGTATCAGTGTTGATTTGATTCTGGATCAGTGTTGGTTTGATTCTGTATCAGTGTTGATTTGATTCTGTATCAGTGTTGGTTTGATTCTTTATCAGTGTTGGTTTGATTCTGTATCAGTGTTGGTTTGATTCTGTATCAGTGTTGGTTTGATTCTGGATCAGTGTTCATTTGAATACAGTTCAGCGTTAGTTTGGTTCTGTATCAGTGTTGGTTTGATTCTGGATCAGGGTTGGTTTGTATATGGATCAGCAACAGTTTGATTCTGTATCAGTGTTGGTTTGATTCTGGATCAGTGTTGATTTGATTCTGCATCAGTGTTGGTTTGATTCTGGATCAGAGCTGGTTTGATTCTGGATCGGTGTTGGATTCATTCTGAATCAATGTTGGTTTGGTTCTGTATCAGAGTTGGTTTGATGATGGATCAGTGTTGATTTGATTCTGGATCAGTGTTGGTTTGATTCTGGATCAGTGTTGATTTGATTCTTTATCAGTGTTGGTTTGGTTCTGTATCAGAGTTGGTTTGATTCTGGATCAGTGTTGGTTTGATTCTGTATCAGTGTTGATTTGATTCTGGATCAGTGTTGGTTTGATTCTGGATCAGTGTTTGTTTGATTCTTGATTATTCTTGGTTTGACTCTGGATCAGTGTTTATTTGAATATGGATCAGTGTTGGTTTGATTCTGTATCAGTGTTGGTTTGATTCTGGATCAGTGTTTATTTGAATATGGATCAGTGTTGGTTTGATTCTGGATCAGTGTTGGTCTGATTCTGGATCAGTGTTCATTTGAACATGGATCAGCATTAGTTTGGTTCTAGATCAGTGTTGGTTTGATTCTGGATCAGTGTTGGTTTGATTCTGGATCAGTGTTGGTTTGACTCTGGATCAGCATTGGTTTGATTCTGGATCAGTGTTGTTTTGATTCTGGATCAGAGCAGGTTTGATTCTGGATCAGTGCTGGTTTGATTCGGGATCAGAGCTGGTTTGATTCTGTATCAGTGTTGGTTTGATTCGGGATCAGAGCTGGTTTGATTCTGTATCAGTGTTGGTTTGATTCTGGATCAGTGTTGGTTTGACTCTGGATCAGCATTGGTTTGATTCTGGATCAGTGTCGTTTTGATTCTGGATCAGAGCAGGTTTGATTCTGGATCAGTGCTGGTTTGATTCGGGATCAGAGCTGGTTTGATTCTGTATCAGTGTTGGTTTGATTGTGGTTCAGTGTTGGTTTGATTCTGGATCAGTGTTGGTTTGATTCTGGATCAAAGCTGGTTTGATTCTGGATCAGTGATGGTTTGATTCTGGATCAGTGTTTGTTTGATTCTTGATTAGTCTTGGTTTGATTCTGTATCAGTGTTCATTTGAATATGGATCAGTGTTGGTTTGATTCTGGATCAGTGTTGGTTTGATTCTGAATCAGTGTTCATTTGAATATGGATCAGTGTTGGTTTGATTCTGGATCAGTGTTGGTTTGATTCTGTATCAGTGTTGGTTTGATTCTGGATCAGTGTTAGTTTGATTCTGTATCAGTGTTGGTTTGATTCTGGATCAGTGTTTGTTTGATTCTGTATCAGTGTTTGTTTGATTCTGTATCAGTGTTTGTTTGATTCTGTATCAGTGTTGGTTTGATTCTGTATCAGTGTTAGTTTGGTTCTGTATCAGTGTTTGTTTGATTCTGGATCAGTGTTGGTTTGATTCTGGATCAGTGTTGGTTTGAATCCAGATCAGTATTGGCTTAATTCTGAATCAGAGCTGGTTTGATTCTGGATCAGTGTTGGATTCATTCTGGATCAATGTTGGTTTGATTCTGTATCAGAGTAGGGTTGATGATGGATTAGTGCTGCGTTGATTCAGGATCAGTGTTGGTTTGAACCATGATCAGTGCTGGACTGATGATGGATTAGTGCTGGTTTGAATCAGGATCAGTGCTGGTTTGATTCTGGCTCAGTGTTGCTTTGATTCTGGATCAGTGTTGGTTTGATTCTGTTTCAGTGTTGGTTTGATTCTAGATCAGTGTTGGTTTGATTCTGGATCAGAGCTGGTTTGATTCTGGATCAGTGTTGGTTTGATTCGGGATCAGTTTTCATTTAAATCGTGATCAGTGATGGTTTGATTCTGGATCAATGTTTGTTTGATTGTTGATTAGTCTTGGTTTGATTCTGGATCAGTGTTCATTTGAATATGGATCAGTGTTGGATTGATTCCGGATCAGAGCTGGTTTGATTCTGGATCAGAGTTGAATTGATTCTGGATCAATGTTGGTTTGATTCTGGTTCAGTGTTCATTTGAATATGGATCAGCATTAGTTTGATTCTGGATCAGAGCTGGTTTGATTCTGTATCAGTGTTGAATTGATTCTGGATCAATGTTGGTTTGATTCTGTATCAGTGTTGGTTTGATTCTGGATCAGTGTTGGTTTGATTCTGGATCAGGGCTGGTTTGATTCTGGATCAGTGTTCATTTGAATACAGATCAGCGTTAGTTTGGTTCTGTATCAGTGTTTGTTTGATTCTGGATCAGTGTTGGTTTGAATCCAGATCAGTATTTGTTTGATTCTGGATCAGAGCTGGTTTGATTCTGGATCAGTGTTGGATTCATTCTGGATCAATGTTGGTTTGATTCTGCATCAGAGGTGGGTTGATGATGGATTAGTGCTGGTTTGATTCAGGATCAGTGTTGGTTTGAACCAGGATCAGTGCTGGACTGATGATGGATTAGAGCTGGTTTGAATCAGGATCAGTGCTGGTTTGATTCTGTTTCAGTGTTGGTTTGATTCTAGATCAGTGTTGGTTTGATTCTGGATCAGAGCTGGTTTGATTCTGGATCAGTGTTGGTTTCATTCTTTTTCAGTGTTGGTTTGATTCGGGATCAGTTTTCGTTTAAATCGTGATCAGTGATGGTTTGATTCTGGATCAGTGTTTGCTTGATTCTTGATTATTCTTGGTTTGATTCTGGATCAGTGTTGGTTTGATTATGGATCAGTGTTGGTTTGATTCTGTATCAGTGTTGGTTTGATTCTGGATCAGTGTTGGTTTGATTATGGATCAGTGTTGGTTTGATTCTGTTTCAGTGTTGGTTTGATTCTGTATCAGTGTTTGTTTGATTCGGGATCAGTTTTCGTTTAAATCGTGATCAGTGTTGGTTTGATTCTGGATCAGTGTTTGTTTGATTCGGGATCAGTTTTCGTTTAAATCGTGATCAGTGATGGTTTGATTCTGGATCAGTGTTTGCATGATTCTTGATTATTCTTGGTTTGATTCTGGATCAGTGTTGGTTTGATTCTGGATCAGTGTTGGTTTGATTCTGGATCAGTGTTGGTTTGATTCTAGATCAGTGTTGGTTTGATTCGGGATCAGTTTTCGTTTAAATCGTGATCAGTGATGGTTTAATTTGGATCAGTGTTTGCTTGATTCTTGATTATTCTTGGTTTGATTCTGGATCAGTGTTCATTTGAATATGGATCAGCATTAGTTTGGTTCTGGATCAGTGTTTGTTTGGTTCTGGATCAGTGTTTGTTTGATTCTGGATCAGTGTTGGTTTGATTCTGGATTCGTGTTTGTTTGATTCTTGATTAGTCTTGGTTTGATTCTGGATCAGTGTTGGTTTGATTCTGGATCAGTGTTCATTTGGATATGGATAAGTGTTGGTTTGATTCTGGATCAGTGTTGGTTTGATTCTGGATCAGTGTTCATTTGAATATGGATCAGTGTTGGTTTGATTCTGGTTCAGTGTTCATTTGAATATGGATCAGCATTAGTTTGGTTCTGGATCAGAGTTGGTTTGATTCTGGATCAGTGTTGGTTTGATTCTGGATCAGTGATGGTTTGAATCTGGATCAGTGTTGGTTTGATTCTGGAACAGTGTTGCTTTGATTCTGGATCTGAGCTGGTTTGATTCTGGATCAGAGATCATTTGAATATGGATCAGTGTTGGTTTGATTCTGGATCAGTGTTGGTTTGATTCTTGATCAGTCTTGGTTTGATTCTGGATAAGTATTGGTTTGATTATTGATCAGTGTTGGTTTGATTCTGGATCAGTGTTAGTTTGATTCTTGATCAGTCTTGGTTTGATTCTGGATAAGTATTGGTTTGATTATTGATCAGGGTTGGTTTGATTCTGTATCAGTGTTGGTTTGATTCTGTATCAGTGTTGATTTGATTCTGTATCAGTGTTGATTTGATTCTGCATCAGTGTTGATTTGATTCTGTATCAGTGTTGATTTGATTCTGTATCAGTGTTGGTTTGATTCTGTATCAGTGTTGGTTTGATTCTGCATCAGTGTTGGTTTGATTCTGTATCAGTGTTGATTTGATTCTGTATCAGTGTTGATTTGATTCTGTATCAGTGTTGGTTTGATTCTGTATCAGTGTTGATTTGATTCTGTATCAGTGTTGATTTGATTCTGTATCAGTGTTGGTTTGATTCTGTATCAGTGTTGATTTGATTCTGGATCAGTGTTGGTTTGATTCTGTATCAGTGTTGATTTGATTCTGTATCAGTGTTGGTTTGATTCTTTATCAGTGTTGGTTTGATTCTGTATCAGTGTTGGTTTGATTCTGTATCAGTGTTGGTTTGATTCTGGATCAGTGTTGATTTGATTCTGTATCAGTGTTGGTTTGATTCTGGATCAGAGCTGGTTTGATTCTGGATCAGTGTTGGATTCATTCTAAATCAATGTTGGTTTGGTTCTGTATCAGAGTTGGTTTGATGATGGATCAGTGTTGATTTGATTCTGGATCAGTGTTGGTTTGATTCTGGATCAGTGTTGATTTGATTCTGGATAAGTGTTGGTTCGCTTCTGGATCAGTGTTGATTTGAATCTGGATAAGTGTTGGTTTGATTCTGGGTCAGGGCTGGTATGATTCTGGATCAGTGTTGGTTTGATTCGGGATCAGTTTTCGTTTAAAACTTGATCAGTGTTGGTTTGATTCTGGATCAGTGTTTGTTTGATTCTTGATTATTCTTGGTTTGACTTTGGATCAGTGTTTATTTGAATATGGATCAGTGTTGGTTTGATTCTGTATCAGTGTTGGTTTGATTCTGGATCAGTGTTTATTTGAATATGGATCAGTGTTGGTTTGATTCTGGATCAGTGTTGGTCTGATTCTGGATCAGTGTTCATTTGAATATGGATCAGCATTAGTTTGGTTCTGGATCAGTGTTGGTTTGATTCTGGATCAGTGTTGGTTTGATTCTGGATCTGTGTTGGTTTGACTCTGGATCAGTGTTGGTTTGATTCGGGATCAGAGCTGGTTTGATTCTGTATCAGTGTTGGTTTGATTCTGGATCAGTGTTGGTTTGATTGTGGTTCAGTGTTGGTTTGATTCTGGATCAGTGTTGGTTTGATTCTGGATCAAAGCTGGTTTGATTCTGGATCAGTGATGGTTTGATTCTGGATCAGTGTTTGTTTGATTCTTGATTAGTCTTGGTTTGATTCTGGATCAGTGTTCATTTGAATATGGATCAGTGTTGGTTTGATTCTGGATCAGTGTTGGTTTGATTCTGAATCAGTGTTCATTTGAATATGGATCAGTGTTGGTTTCATTCTGTATCTGTGTTGGTTTGATTCTGTATCAGTGTTTGTTTGATTCTGGATCAGCATTGGTTTGATTCTGGATCAGTGTTGGTTTGATTCTGGATCAGTGTTGGTTTGATTCTGGATCAGTGTTCATTTGAATATGGATCAGTGTTGGTTTGATTCTGGATCAGTGTTGGTTTGACTCTGGATCAGTGTTGGTTTGATTCTGGATCAGCATTGGTTTGATTCTGGATCAGTGTTCGTTTGATTCTGGATCAGTGTTGGTTTGATTCTGGATCAGTGTTGGTTTGACTCTGGATCAGTGTTGGTTTGATTCTGGATCAGCATTGGTTTGATTCTGGATCAGAGCAGGTTTGATTCTGGATCAGTGTTGGTTTGATTCGGGATCAGAGCTGGTTTGATTCTGTATCAGTGTTGGTTTGATTCTGGATCAGTGTTGGTTTGATTCTGGATCAGTGTTGGTTTGATTCTGGGTCAGTGTTGGTTTGATTCTGGATCAAAGCAGGTTTGATTCTGGATCAGTGATGGTTTGATTCTGGATCAGTGTTTGTTTGATTCTTGATTAGTCTTGGTTTGATTCTGGATCAGTGTTGGTTTGATTCTGGATCAGTGTTGGTTTCAATCTGGATCAGTGTTGGTTTGATTTTGGATCAGTGTTGGTTTGATTCTGGATCAGTGTTGGTTTGAATCTGGATCAGCGTTAGTTTGATTCTGGATCAGTGTTGGTTTGATTCTGGATCAGTGTTGGTTTGATTCTGGATCAGTGTTGGTTTGATTCTGGATCAGTGTTGGTTTCAATCTGGATCAGTGTTGGTTTGCTTTTGGATCAGTGTTGGTTTGATTCTGGATCAGTGTTGGTTTGATTCTGGATCAGTGTTGGTTTCAATCTGGATCAGTGTTGGTTTGATTTTGGATCAGTGTTCATTTGAATATGGATCAGCGTTAGTTTGATTCTGGATCAGTGCTGGCTTGATTCTGGATCAGTGTTGAATTGCTTCTGGATCAGTGTTGGTTTGATTCTGTATCAGAGTTGGTTTGATGATGGATTAGTGCTGGTTTGATTCAGGATCAGTGATGGTTTGAATCCAGATCAGTGTTGGTTTGATTCAGGGTCAGTGTTGGTTTGATTCTGTATCAGTGTTGTTTTGATTCCGGATCAGTGTTGGTTTGATTCTGGACCAGAGCTGGTTTGATTCTGGATCAGTGTTCATTTGAATACAGATCAGCGTTAGTTTGGTTCTGTATCAGTGTTTGTTTGATTCTGGATCAGTGTTTGTTTGATTCTGGATCAGTGTTGGTTTGATTCTGGATCAAAGCTGGTTTGATTCTGGATCAGTGATGGTTTGATTCTGGATCAGTGTTTGTTTGATTCTTGATTAGTCTTGGTTTGATTCTGGATCAGTGTTCATTTTAATATGGATCAGTGTTGGTTTGATTCTGGATCAGTGTTGGTTTGATTATTGATCAGTGTTGGTTTGATTCTGGATCTGTGTTGGTTTGATTCTGTATAAGTGTTTGTTTGATTCTGGATCAGTGTTGGTTTGATTCTGGATCAGTGTTGGTTTGATTCTGGATCAGTGTTGGTTTGATTCTGGATCAGTGTTGGTTTGACTCTGGATCAGTGTTGGTTTGATTCTGGATCAGCATTGGTTTGATTCTGGATCAGTGTTGGTTTGATTCTGGATCAGAGCAGGTTTGATTCTGGATCAGTGTTGGTTTGATTCGGGATCAGAGCTGGTTTGATTCTGTATCAGTGTTGGTTTGATTCTGGATCAGTGTTGGTTTGATTCTGGATCAGTCTTGGTTTGATTCTGGATCAAAGCTGGTTTGAGTCTGGATCAGTGATGGTTTGATTCTGGATCAGTGTTTGTTTGATTCTTGATTAGACTTGGTTTGATACTGGATCAGTGTTCATTTGAATATGGATCAGTGTTGGTTTGATTATGGATCAGTGTTGGTTTGATTCTGGTTCAGTGTTGGTTTGATTCTGGTTCAGTGTTGGTTTGATTCTGGATTAGTGTTGGTTTGATTCTGGATCAGTGTTGGTTTCAATCTGGATCAGTGTTGGTTTGATTTTGGATCAGTGTTGGTTTGATTCTGGATCAGTGTTGGTTTGAATCTGGATCAGCGTTAGTTTGATTCTGGATCAGTGTTGGTTTGATTCTGGTTCAGTGTTGGTTTGATTCTGGATCAGTGTTGGTTTGATTCTGTATCAGTGTTGGTTTCAATCTGGATCAGTGTTGGTTTGATTTTGGATCAGTGTTGGTTTGATTCTGGATCAGTGTTGGTTTGAATCTGGATCAGCGTTAGTTTGATTCTGGATCAGTGTTGGTTTGATTCTGGATCAGTGTTGGTTTGATTCTGCATCAGTGTTGGTTTGAATCTGGATCAGAGTTGGTTTGATTCAGGGTCAGTGTTGGTTTGATTCTGTATCAGTGTTGTTTTGATTCCGGATCAGTGTTGGTTTGATTCTGGACCAGAGCTGGTTTGATTCTGGATCAGTGTTCATTTGAATACAGATCAGCGTTCGTTTGGTTCTGTATCAGTGTTTGTTTGATTCTGGATCAGTGTTGGTTTGATTCTGGATCAAAGCTGGTTTGATTCTGGATCAGTGATGGTTTGATTCTGGATCAGTATTTGTTTGATTCTTGATTAGTCTTGGTTTGATTCTGGATCAGTGTTCATTTGAATATGGATCAGTGTTGGTTTGATTCTGGATCAGTGTTGGTTTGATTATTGATCAGTGTTGGTTTGATTCTGGATCTGTGTTGGTTTGATTCTGTATCAGTGTTTGTTTGATTCTGGATCAGCATTGGTTTGATTCTGGATCAGTGTTGGTTTGATTCTGGATCAGTGTTGGTTTGATTCTGGATCAGTGTTGGTTTGATTCTGGATCAGTGTTGGTTTGATTCTGGATCAGTGTTGGTTTGATTCTGGATCAGTGTTGGTTTGACTCTGGATCAGTGTTGGTTTGATTCTGGATCAGCATTGGTTTGATTCGGGATCAGTGTTGGTTCGATTCGGGATCAGAGCTGGTTTGATTCTGTATCAGTGTTGGTTTGATTCTGGATCAGTGTTGGTTTGATTCTGGATCAGTGTTGGTTTGATTCTGGCTCAAAGCTGGGTTGATTCTGGATCAGTGATGGTTTGATTCTGGATCAGTGTTTGTTTGATTCTTGATTAGTCTTGGTTTGATTCTGGATCAGTGTTCATTTGAATATGGATCAGTGTTGGTTTGATTCTGGTTCAGTGTTGGTTTGATTCTGGTTCAGTGTTGGTTTGATTCTGGTTCAGTGTTGTTTTGATTCTGGATCAGTGTTGCTTTCAATATGGATCAGTGTTGGTTTGATTATGGATCAGTGTTGGTTTGATTCTGGTTCAGTGTTGGTTTGATTCTGGTTCAGTGTTGGTTTGATTCTGGATCAGTGTTGCTTTCAATATGGATCAGTGTTGGTTTGATTTTGGATCAGTGTTGGTTTGATTCTGGATCAGTGTTGGTTTGAATCTGGATCAGCGTTAGTTTGATTCTGGATCAGTGTTGGTTTGATTCTGGATCAGTGTTGGTTTGATTCTGGATCAGTGTTGGCTTGATTCTGGATCAGTGTTGGTTTCAATTTGGATCAGTGTTGGTTTGATTTTGGATCAGTGTTGGTTTGATTCTGGATCAGTGTTGGTTTGAATCTGGATCAGCGTTAGTTTGATTCTGGATCAGTGTTGGTTTGATTCTGGATCAGTGTTGGTTTGATTCTGGATCAGTGTTGGTTTGATTCTGGATCCGTTTTGGTTTCAATCTGGATCAGTGTTGGTTTGATTTTGGATCAGTGTTGGTTTGATTCTGGATCAGTGTTGGTTTCAATCTGGATCAGTGTTGGTTTGATTTTGGATCAGTGTTGGTTTGATTCTGGACCAGTGTTGGTTTGATTCTGGATCAGTGTTGGTTTGATTCTGGATCCGTGTTGGTTTGAATCTGGATCAGCGTTAGTTTGATTCTGGATCAGTGTTGGTTTGATTCTGGATCAGTGTTGGTTTGATTCTGGATCAGTGTTGGTTTGATTCTGGATCAGTGTTGGTTTCAATCTGGATCAGTGTTGATTTGATTTTGGATCAGTGCTGGTTTGATTCTGGATCAGTGTTGGTTTCAATCTGGATCAGTGTTGGTTTGATTTTGGATCCGTGTTGGTTTGATTCTGGATCAGTGTTGCTTTCAATCTGGATCAGTGTTGGTTTGATTCTGGATCAGTGTTGGTTTGATTCTGGATCAGTGTTGGTTTCAATCTGGATCAGTGTTGTTTTGATTTTGGATCAGTGTTGGTTTGATTCTGGATCAGTGTTGGTTTGAATCTGGATCAGTTTTGGTTTGATTCTGGATCAGTGTTGGTTTGATTCTGGATCAGTGTTGGTTTGATTCTGGATCAGTGTTGGTTTCAATCTGGATCAGTGTTGGTTTGACTTTGGATCAGTGTTGGTTTGATTCTGGATCAGTGTTGGTTTGATTCTGGATCAGTGTTGGTTTCAATCTGGATCAGTGTTGGTTTGATTTTGGATCAGTGTTCATTTGAATATGGATCAGCGTTAGTTTGATTCTGGATCAGTGCTGGCTTGATTCTGGATCAGTGTTGAATTGCTTCTGGATCAGTGTTGGTTTGATTCTGTATCAGAGTTGGTTTGATGATGGATTAGTGCTGGTTTGATTCAGGATCAGTGATGGTTTGAATCCAGATCAGTGTTGGTTTGATTCAGGGTCAGTGTTGGTTTGATTCTGTATCAGTGTTGTTTTGATTCCGGATCAGTGTTGGTTTGATTCTGGACCAGAGCTGGGTTGATTCTGGTCCAGTGTTCATTTGAATACAGATCAGCGTTAGTTTGGTTCTGTATCAGTGTTTCTTTGATTCTGGATCAGTGTTGGTTTGATTCTGGATCAGAGCAGGTTTGATTCTGGATCAGTGTTGGTTTGATTCGGGATCAGAGCTGGTTTGATTCTGTATCAGTGTTGGTTTGATTCTGGATCAGTGTTGGTTTGATTCTGGATCAAAGCTGGTTTGATTCTGGATCAGTGATGGTTTGATTCTGGATCAGTGTTTGTTTGATTCTTGATTAGACTTGGTTTGATACTGGATCAGTGTTCATTTGAATATGGATCAGTCTTGGTTTGATTATGGATCAGTGTTGGTTTGATTCTGGTTCAGTGTTGGTTTGATTCTGGTTCAGTGTTGGTTTGATTCTGGATCAGTGTTGGTTTGATTCTGGATCAGTGTTGGTTTCAATCTGGATCAGTGTTGGTTTGATTTTGGATCAGTGTTGGTTTGATTCTGGATCAGTGTTGGTTTGAATCTGGATCAGCGTTAGTTTGATTCTGTATCAGTGTTGGTTTGATTCTGGATCAGTGTTGGTTTGATTCTGGATCAGTGTTGGTTTGATTCTGGATCAGTGTTGGTTTCAATCTGGATCAGTGTTGGTTTGATTTTGGATCAGTGTTGGTTTGATTCTGGATCAGTGTTGGTTTGAATCTGGATCAGCGTTAGTTTGATTCTGGATCAGTGTTGGTTTGATTCTGGATCAGTGTTGGTTTGATTCTGGATCAGTGTTGGTTTGAATCTGGATCAGAGTTGGTTTGATGATGGATTAGTGCTGGTTTGATTCAGGATCAGTGATGGTTTGAATCCAGATCAGTGTTGGTTTGATTCAGGGTCAGTGTTGGTTTGATTCTGTATCAGTGTTGTTTTGATTCCGGATCAGTGTTGGTTTGATTCTGGACCAGAGCTGGTTTGATTCTGGATCAGTGTTCATTTGAATACAGATCAGCGTTAGTTTGGTTCTGTATCAGTGTTTGTTTGATTCTGGATGAGTGTTGGTTTGATTCTGGATCAAAGCTGGTTTGATTCTGGATCAGTGATGGTTTGATTCTGGATCAGTGTTTGTTTGATTCTTGATTAGTCTTGGTTTGATTCTGGATCAGTGTTCATTTGAATATGGATCAGTGTTGGTTTGATTCTGGATCAGTGTTGGTTTGATTATTGATCAGTGTTGGTTTGATTCTGGATCTGTGTTGGTTTGATTCTGTATCAGTGTTTGTTTGATTCTGGATCAGCATTGGTTTGATTCTGGATCAGTGTTGGTTTGATTCTGGATCAGTGTTGGTTTGATTCTGAATCAGTGTTGGTTTGATTCTGGATCAGTGTTGGTTTGATTCTGGATCAGTGTTTGTTTGACTCTGGATCAGTGTTGGTATGATTCTGGATCAGCATTGGTTTGATTCGGGATCAGTGTTGGTTTGATTCGGGATCAGAGCTGGTTTGATTCTGTATCAGTGTTGGTTTGATTCTGGATCAGTGTTGGTTTGATTCTGGATCAGTGTTGGTTTGAATCTGGATCAGCGTTAGTTCGATTCTGGATCAGTGTTGGTTTGATTCTGGATCAGTGTTGGTTTGATTCTGGATCAGTGTTGGTTTGATTCTGGATCAGTGTTGGTTTCAATCTGGATCAGTGTTGGTTTGATTTTGGATCAGTGTTGGTTTGATTCTGGATCAGTGTTGGTTTGAATCTGGATCAGCGTTAGTTTGATTCTGGATCAGTGTTGGTTTGATTCTGGATCAGTGTTGGTTTGATTCTGGATCAGTGTTGGTTTGATTCTGGATCCGTTTTGGTTTCAATCTGGATCAGTGTTGGTTTGATTTTGGATCAGTGTTGGTTTGATTCTGGATCAGTGTTGGTTTCAATCTGGATCAGTGTTGGTTTGATTTTGGATCAGTGTTGGTTTGATTCTGGACCAGTGTTGGTTTGATTCTGGATCAGTGTTTGTTTGATTCTGGATCAGTGTTGGTTTGAATCTGGATCAGCGTTAGTTTGATTCTGGATCAGTGTTGGTTTGATTCTGGATCAGTGTTGGTTTGATTCTGGATCAGTGTTGGTTTCAATCTGGATCAGTGTTGGTTTGATTTTGGATCAGTGCTGGTTTGATTCTGGATCAGTGTTGGTTTCAATCTGGATCAGTGTTGGTTTGATTTTGGATCAGTGTTGGTTTGATTCTGGATCAGTGTTGCTTTCAATCTGGATCTAGGTTGGTTTGATTCTGGATCAGTGTTGGTTTGATTCTGGATCAGTGTTGGTTTCAATCTGGATCAGTGTTGGTTTGATTTTGGATCAGTGTTGGTTTGATTCTGGATCAGTGTTGGTTTGAATCTGGATCAGTTTTGGTTTGATTCTGGATCAGTGTTGGTTTGATTCTGGATCAGTGTTGGTTTGATTCTGGATCAGTGTTGGTTTCAATCTGGATCAGTGTTGGTTTGACTTTGTTCAGTGTTGGTTTGATTCTGGATCAGTGTTGGTTTCAATCTGGATCAGTGTTGGTTTGATTTTGGATCAGTGTTCATTTGAATATGGATCAGCGTTAGTTTGATTCTGGATCAGTGCTGGCTTGATTCTGGATCAGTGTTGAATTGCTTCTGGATCAGTGTTGGTTTGATTCTGTATCAGAGTTGGTTTGATGATGGATTAGTGCTGGTTTGATTCAGGATCAGTGATGGTTTGAATCCAGATCAGTGTTGGTTTGATTCAGGGTCAGTGTTGGTTTGATTCTGTATCAGTGTTGTTTTGATTCCGGATCAGTGTTGGTTTGATTCTGGACCAGAGCTGGGTTGATTCTGGTCCAGTGTTCATTTGAATACAGATCAGCGTTAGTTTGGTTCTGTATCAGTGTTTCTTTGATTCTGGATCAGTGTTGGTTTGATTCTGGATCAGCGTTGGTTTGATTCTTGATCAGTCTTGGTTTGATTCCGGATAAGTATTGGTTTGATTATTGATCAGGGTTGGTTTGATTCTGGATCAGTGTTGGTTTGATTCTGTATCAGTGTTTGTTTGATTCTGGATCAGCATTGGTTTGATTCTGGATCAGTGTTGGTTTGAATACAGTTCAGCGTTAGTTTGCTTCTGTATCAGTGTTTGTTTGATTCTGTATCAGTGTTGGTTTGATTCTGGATCAGTGTTGATTTGATTCTGTATCAGTGTTGGTTTGATTCTGGATCAGAGCTGGTTTGATTCTGGATCAGTGTTGGATTCATTCTGAATCAATGTTGGTTTGGTTCTGTATCAGAGTTGGGTTGATGATGGATCAGTGTTGGTTTGATTCTGGATCAGTGTTGGTTTGAATCTGGATCAGTGTTTGTTTGATTCTGGGTCAGAGCTGGTATGATTCCGGATCAGTGTTGGTTTGATTCTGGATCAGTGTTTGTTTGATTCTTGATTATTCTTGGTTTGACTCTGGATCCGTGTTTATTTGAATATGGATCAGTGTTGGTTTGATTCTGGATCAGTGTTGGTCTGATTCTGGATCAGTGTTCATTTGAATATGGATCAGCATTAGTTTGATTCTGGATCAGTGTTGGTTTGATTCTGGATCAGTGTTGGTTTGATTCAGGGTCAGTGTTGGTTTGATTCTGTATCAGTGTTGTTTTGATTCCGGATCAGTGTTGGTTTGATTCTGGACCAGAGCTGGTTTGATTCTGGATCAGTGTTCATTTGAATACAGATCAGCGTTAGTTTGGTTCTGTATCAGTGTTTGTTTGATTCTGGATCAGTGTTTGTTTGATTCTGGATCAGTGTTGGTTTGATTCTGGATCAAAGCTGGTTTGATTCTGGATCAGTGATGGTTTGATTCTGGATCAGTGTTTGTTTGATTCTTGATTAGTCTTGGTTTGATTCTGGATCAGTGTTCATTTTAATATGGATCAGTGTTGGTTTGATTCTGGATCAGTGTTGGTTTGATTATTGATCAGTGTTGGTTTGATTCTGGATCTGTGTTGGTTTGATTCTGTATCAGTGTTTGTTTGATTCTGGATCAGTGTTGGTTTGATTCTGGATCAGTGTTGGTTTGATTCTGGATCAGTGTTGGTTTGATTCTGGATCAGTGTTGGTTTGACTCTGGATCAGTGTTGGTTTGATTCTGGATCAGCATTGGTTTGATTCTGGATCAGTGTTGGTTTGATTCTGGATCAGAGCAGGTTTGATTCTGGATCAGTATTGGTTTGATTCGGGATCAGAGCTGGTTTGATTCTGTATCAGTGTTGGTTTGATTCTGGATCAGTGTTGGTTTGATTCTGGATCAGTGTTGGTTTGATTCTGGATCAAAGCTGGTTTGATTCTGGATCAGTGATGGTTTGATTCTGGATCAGTGTTTGTTTGATTCTTGATTAGACTTGGTTTGATACTGGATCAGTGTTCATTTGAATATGGATCAGTCTTGGTTTGATTATGGATCAGTGTTGGTTTGATTCTGGTTCAGTGTTGGTTTGATTCTGGTTCAGTGTTGGTTTGATTCTGGATCAGTGTTGGTTTGATTCTGGATCAGTGTTGGTTTCAATCTGGATCAGTGTTGGTTTGATTTTGGATCAGTGTTGGTTTGATTCTGGATCAGTGTTGGTTTGATTCTGGATCAGTGTTGGTTTGATTCTGGATCAGTGTTGGTTTGATTCAGGGTCAGTGTTGGTTTGATTCTGTATCAGTGTTGTTTTGATTCCGGATCAGTGTTGGTTTGATTCTGGACCAGAGCTGGTTTGATTCTGGATCAGTGTTCATTTGAATACAGATCAGCGTTAGTTTGGTTCTGTATCAGTGTTTGTTTGATTCTGGATCAGTGTTTGTTTGATTCTGGATCAGTGTTGGTTTGATTCTGGATCAAAGCTGGTTTGATTCTGGATCAGTGATGGTTTGATTCTGGATCAGTGTTTGTTTGATTCTTGATTAGTCTTGGTTTGATTCTGGATCAGTGTTCATTTTAATATGGATCAGTGTTGGTTTGATTCTGGATCAGTGTTGGTTTGATTATTGATCAGTGTTGGTTTGATTCTGGATCTGTGTTGGTTTGATTCTGTATCAGTGTTTGTTTGATTCTGGATCAGTGTTGGTTTGATTCTGGATCAGTGTTGGTTTGATTCTGGATCAGTGTTGGTTTGATTCTGGATCAGTGTTGGTTTGACTCTGGATCAGTGTTGGTTTGATTCTGGATCAGCATTGGTTTGATTCTGGATCAGTGTTGGTTTGATTCTGGATCAGAGCAGGTTTGATTCTGGATCAGTATTGGTTTGATTCGGGATCAGAGCTGGTTTGATTCTGTATCAGTGTTGGTTTGATTCTGGATCAGTGTTGGTTTGATTCTGGATCAGTGTTGGTTTGATTCTGGATCAAAGCTGGTTTGATTCTGGATCAGTGATGGTTTGATTCTGGATCAGTGTTTGTTTGATTCTTGATTAGACTTGGTTTGATACTGGATCAGTGCTCATTTGAATATGGATCAGTCTTGGTTTGATTATGGATCAGTGTTGGTTTGATTCTGGTTCAGTGTTGGTTTGATTCTGGTTCAGTGTTGGTTTGATTCTGGATCAGTGTTGGTTTGATTCTGGATCAGTGTTGGTTTCAATCTGGATCAGTGTTGGTTTGATTTTGGATCAGTGTTGGTTTGATTCTGGATCAGTGTTGGTTTGAATCTGGATCAGCGTTAGTTTGATTCTGGATCAGTGTTGGTTTGATTCTGGATCAGTGTTGGTTTGATTCTGGATCAGTGTTGGTTTGATTCTGGATCAGTGTTGGTTTCAATCTGGATCAGTGTTGGTTTGATTTTGGATCAGTGTTGGTTTGATTCTGGATCAGTGTTGGTTTGAATCTGGATCAGCGTTAGTTTGATTCTGGATCAGTGTTGGTTTGATTCTGGATCAGTGTTGGTTTGATTCTGGATCAGTGTTGGTTTGAATCTGGATCAGAGTTGGTTTGATGATGGATTAGTGCTGGTTTGATTCAGGATCAGTGATGGTTTGAATCCAGATCAGTGTTGGTTTGATTCAGGGTCAGTGTTGGTTTGATTCTGTATCAGTGTTGTTTTGTTTCCGGATCAGTGTTGGTTTGATTCTGGACCAGAGCTGGTTTGATTCTGGATCAGTGTTCATTTGAATACAGATCAGCGTTAGTTTGGTTCTGTATCAGTGTTTGTTTGATTCTGGATCAGTGTTGGTTTGATTCTGGATCAAAGCTGGTTTGATTCTGGATCAGTGATGGTTTGATTCTGGATCAGTGTTTGTTTGATTCTTGATTAGTCTTGGTTTGATTCTGGATCAGTGTTCATTTGAATATGGATCAGTGTTGGTTTGATTCTGGATCAGTGTTGGTTTGATTATTGATCAGTGTTGGTTTGATTCTGGATCTGTGTTGGTTTGATTCTGTATCAGTGTTTGTTTGATTCTGGATCAGCATTGGTTTGATTCTGGATCAGTGTTGGTTTGATTCTGGATCAGTGTTGGTTTGATTCTGGATCAGTGATGGTTTGAATCCAGATCAGTGTTGGTTTGATTCAGGGTCAGTGTTGGTTTGATTCTGTATCAGTGTTGTTTTGTTTCCGGATCAGTGTTGGTTTGATTCTGGACCAGAGCTGGTTTGATTCTGGATCAGTGTTCATTTGAATACAGATCAGCGTTAGTTTGGTTCTGTATCAGTGTTTGTTTGATTCTGGATCAGTGTTGGTTTGATTCTGGATCAAAGCTGGTTTGATTCTGGATCAGTGATGGTTTGATTCTGGATCAGTGTTTGTTTGATTCTTGATTAGTCTTGGTTTGATTCTGGATCAGTGTTCATTTGAATATGGATCAGTGTTGGTTTGATTCTGGATCAGTGTTGGTTTGATTATTGATCAGTGTTGGTTTGATTCTGGATCTGTGTTGGTTTGATTCTGTATCAGTGTTTGTTTGATTCTGGATCAGCATTGGTTTGATTCTGGATCAGTGTTGGTTTGATTCTGGATCAGTGTTGGTTTGATTCTGGATCAGTGTTGGTTTGATTCTGGATCAGTGTTTGTTTGACTCTGGATCAGTGTTGGTTTGATTCTGGATCAGCATTGGTTTGATTCGGGATCAGTGTTGGTTTGATTCGGGATCAGAGCTGGTTTGATTCTGTATCAGTGTTGGTTTGATTCTGGATCAGTGTTGGTTTGATTCTGGATCAGTGTTGGTTTGAATCTGGATCAGCGTTAGTTCGATTCTGGATCAGTGTTGGTTTGATTCTGGATCAGTGTTGGTTTGATTCTGGATCAGTGTTGGTTTGATTCTGGATCAGTGTTGGTTTCAATCTGGATCAGTGTTGGTTTGATTTTGGATCAGTGTTGGTTTGATTCTGGATCAGTGTTGGTTTGAATCTGGATCAGCGTTAGTTTGATTCTGGATCAGTGTTGGTTTGATTCTGGATCAGTGTTGGTTTGATTATTGATCAGTGTTGGTTTGATTCTGGATCTGTGTTGGTTTGATTCTGTATCAGTGTTTGTTTGATTCTGGATCAGTGTTGGTTTGATTCTGGATCAGTGTTGGTTTGATTCTGGATCAGTGTTGGTTTGATTCTGGATCAGTGTTGGTTTGACTCTGGATCAGTGTTGGTTTGATTCTGGATCAGCATTGGTTTGATTCTGGATCAGTGTTGGTTTGATTCTGGATCAGAGCAGGTTTGATTCTGGATCAGTGTTGGTTTGATTCGGGATCAGAGCTGGTTTGATTCTGTATCAGTGTTGGTTTGATTCTGGATCAGTGTTGGTTTGATTCTGGATCAGTGTTGGTTTGATTCTGGATCAAAGCTGGTTTGATTCTGGATCAGTGATGGTTTGATTCTGGATCAGTGTTTGTTTGATTCTTGATTAGACTTGGTTTGATACTGGATCAGTGTTCATTTGAATATGGATCAGTCTTGGTTTGATTATGGATCAGTGTTGGTTTGATTCTGGTTCAGTGTTGGTTTGATTCTGGTTCAGTGTTGGTTTGATTCTGGATCAGTGTTGGTTTGATTATTGATCAGTGTTGGTTTGATTCTGGATCTGTGTTGGTTTGATTCTGTATCAGTGTTTGTTTGATTCTGGATCAGTGTTGGTTTGATTCTGGATCAGTGTTGGTTTGATTCTGGATCAGTGTTGGTTTGATTCTGGATCAGTGTTGGTTTGACTCTGGATCAGTGTTGGTTTGATTCTGGATCAGCATTGGTTTGATTCTGGATCAGTGTTGGTTTGATTCTGGATCAGAGCAGGTTTGATTCTGGATCAGTGTTGGTTTGATTCGGGATCAGAGCTGGTTTGATTCTGTATCAGTGTTGGTTTGATTCTGGATCAGTGTTGGTTTGATTCTGGATCAGTGTTGGTTTGATTCTGGATCAAAGCTGGTTTGATTCTGGATCAGTGATGGTTTGATTCTGGATCAGTGTTTGTTTGATTCTTGATTAGACTTGGTTTGATACTGGATCAGTGTTCATTTGAATATGGATCAGTCTTGGTTTGATTATGGATCAGTGTTGGTTTGATTCTGGTTCAGTGTTGGTTTGATTCTGGTTCAGTGTTGGTTTGATTCTGGATCAGTGTTGGTTTGATTCTGGATCAGTGTTGGTTTCAATCTGGATCAGTGTTGGTTTGATTTTGGATCAGTGTTGGTTTGATTCTGGATCAGTGTTGGTTTGAATCTGGATCAGCGTTAGTTTGATTCTGTATCAGTGTTGGTTTGATTCTGGATCAGTGTTGGTTTGATTCTGGATCAGTGTTGGTTTGATTCTGGATCAGTGTTGGTTTCAATCTGGATCAGTGTTGGTTTGATTTTGGATCAGTGTTGGTTTGATTCTGGATCAGTGTTGGTTTGAATCTGGATCAGCGTTAGTTTGATTCTGGATCAGTGTTGGTTTGATTCTGGATCAGTGTTGGTTTGATTCTGGATCAGTGTTGGTTTGAATCTGGATCAGAGTTGGTTTGATGATGGATTAGTGCTGGTTTGATTCAGGATCAGTGATGGTTTGAATCCAGATCAGTGTTGGTTTGATTCTGGACCAGAGCTGGTTTGATTCTGGATCAGTGTTCATTTGAATACAGATCAGCGTTAGTTTGGTTCTGTATCAGTGTTTGTTTGATTCTGGATCAGTGTTGGTTTGATTCTGGATCAAAGCTGGTTTGATTCTGGATCAGTGATGGTTTGATTCTGGATCAGTGTTTGTTTGATTCTTGATTAGTCTTGGTTTGATTCTGGATCAGTGTTCATTTGAATATGGATCAGTGTTGGTTTGATTCTGGATCAGTGTTGGTTTGATTATTGATCAGTGTTGGTTTGATTCTGGATCTGTGTTGGTTTGATTCTGTATCAGTGTTTGTTTGATTCTGGATCAGCATTGGTTTGATTCTGGATCAGTGTTGGTTTGATTCTGGATCAGTGTTGGTTTGATTCTGGATCAGTGTTGGTTTGATTCTGGATCAGTGTTTGTTTGACTCTGGATCAGTGTTGGTTTGATTCTGGATCAGCATTGGTTTGATTCGGGATCAGTGTTGGTTTGATTCGGGATCAGAGCTGGTTTGATTCTGTATCAGTGTTGGTTTGATTCTGGATCAGTGTTGGTTTGATTCTGGATCAGTGTTGGTTTGAATCTGGATCAGCGTTAGTTCGATTCTGGATCAGTGTTGGTTTGATTCTGGATCAGTGTTGGTTTGATTCTGGATCAGTGTTGGTTTGATTCTGGATCAGTGTTGGTTTCAATCTGGATCAGTGTTGGTTTGATTTTGGATCAGTGTTGGTTTGATTCTGGATCAGTGTTGGTTTGAATCTGGATCAGCGTTAGTTTGATTCTGGATCAGTGTTGGTTTGATTCTGGATCAGTGTTGGTTTGATTCTGGATCAGTGTTGGTTTGATTCTGGATCCGTTTTGGTTTCAATCTGGATCAGTGTTGGTTTGATTTTGGATCAGTGTTGGTTTGATTCTGGATCAGTGTTGGTTTCAATCTGGATCAGTGTTGGTTTGATTTTGGATCAGTGTTGGTTTGATTCTGGACCAGTGTTGGTTTGATTCTGGATCAGTGTTGGTTTGATTCTGGATCAGTGTTGGTTTGAATCTGGATCAGCGTTAGTTTGATTCTGGATCAGTGTTGGTTTGATTCTGGATCAGTGTTGGTTTGATTCAGGATCAGTGTATGTTTCAATCTGGATCAGTGTTGGTTTGATTTTGGATCAGTGCTGGTTTGATTCTGGATCAGTGTTGGTTTCAATCTGGATCAGTGTTGGTTTGATTTTGGATCAGTGTTGGTTTGATTCTGGATCAGTGTTGCTTTCAATCTGGATCTAGGTTGGTTTGATTCTGGATCAGTGTTGGTTTGATTCTGGATCAGTGTTGGTTTCAATCTGGATCAGTGTTGGTTTGATTTTGGATCAGTGTTGGTTTGATTCTGGATCAGTGTTGGTTTGAATCTGGATCAGTTTTGGTTTGATTCTGGATCAGTGTTGGTTTGATTCTGGATCAGTGTTGGTTTGATTCTGGATCAGTGTTGGTTTCAATCTGGATCAGTGTTGGTTTGACTTTGTTCAGTGTTGGTTTGATTCTGGATCAGTGTTGGTTTCAATCTGGATCAGTGTTGGTTTGATTTTGGATCAGTGTTCATTTGAATATGGATCAGCGTTAGTTTGATTCTGGATCAGTGCTGGCTTGATTCTGGATCAGTGTTGAATTGCTTCTGGATCAGTGTTGGTTTGATTCTGTATCAGAGTTGGTTTGATGATGGATTAGTGCTGGTTTGATTCAGGATCAGTGATGGTTTGAATCCAGATCAGTGTTGGTTTGATTCAGGGTCAGTGTTGGTTTGATTCTGTATCAGTGTTGTTTTGATTCCGGATCAGTGTTGGTTTGATTCTGGACCAGAGCTGGGTTGATTCTGGTCCAGTGTTCATTTGAATACAGATCAGCGTTAGTTTGGTTCTGTATCAGTGTTTCTTTGATTCTGGATCAGTGTTGGTTTGATTCTGGATCAGCGTTGGTTTGATTCTTGATCAGTCTTGGTTTGATTCCGGATAAGTATTGGTTTGATTATTGATCAGGGTTGGTTTGATTCTGGATCAGTGTTGGTTTGATTCTGTATCAGTGTTTGTTTGATTCTGGATCAGCATTGGTTTGATTCTGGATCAGTGTTGGTTTGAATACAGTTCAGCGTTAGTTTGCTTCTGTATCAGTGTTTGTTTGATTCTGTATCAGTGTTGGTTTGATTCTGGATCAGTGTTGATTTGATTCTGTATCAGTGTTGGTTTGATTCTGGATCAGAGCTGGTTTGATTCTGGATCAGTGTTGGATTCATTCTGAATCAATGTTGGTTTGGTTCTGTATCAGAGTTGGGTTGATGATGGATCAGTGTTGGTTTGATTCTGGATCAGTGTTGGTTTGAATCTGGATCAGTGTTTGTTTGATTCTGGGTCAGAGCTGGTATGATTCCGGATCAGTGTTGGTTTGATTCTGGATCAGTGTTTGTTTGATTCTTGATTATTCTTGGTTTGACTCTGGATCCGTGTTTATTTGAATATGGATCAGTGTTGGTTTGATTCTGGATCAGTGTTGGTCTGATTCTGGATCAGTGTTCATTTGAATATGGATCAGCATTAGTTTGATTCTGGATCAGTGTTGGTTTGATTCTGGATCAGTGTTGGTTTGATTCAGGGTCAGTGTTGGTTTGATTCTGTATCAGTGTTGTTTTGATTCCGGATCAGTGTTGGTTTGATTCTGGACCAGAGCTGGTTTGATTCTGGATCAGTGTTCATTTGAATACAGATCAGCGTTAGTTTGGTTCTGTATCAGTGTTTGTTTGATTCTGGATCAGTGTTTGTTTGATTCTGGATCAGTGTTGGTTTGATTCTGGATCAAAGCTGGTTTGATTCTGGATCAGTGATGGTTTGATTCTGGATCAGTGTTTGTTTGATTCTTGATTAGTCTTGGTTTGATTCTGGATCAGTGTTCATTTTAATATGGATCAGTGTTGGTTTGATTCTGGATCAGTGTTGGTTTGATTATTGATCAGTGTTGGTTTGATTCTGGATCTGTGTTGGTTTGATTCTGTATCAGTGTTTGTTTGATTCTGGATCAGTGTTGGTTTGATTCTGGATCAGTGTTGGTTTGATTCTGGATCAGTGTTGGTTTGATTCTGGATCAGTGTTGGTTTGACTCTGGATCAGTGTTGGTTTGATTCTGGATCAGCATTGGTTTGATTCTGGATCAGTGTTGGTTTGATTCTGGATCAGAGCAGGTTTGATTCTGGATCAGTATTGGTTTGATTCGGGATCAGAGCTGGTTTGATTCTGTATCAGTGTTGGTTTGATTCTGTATCAATGTTGGTTTGATTCTGGATCAGTGTTGGTTTGATTCTGGATCAAAGCTGGTTTGATTCTGGATCAGTGATGGTTTGATTCTGGATCAGTGTTTGTTTGATTCTTGATTAGACTTGGTTTGATACTGGATCAGTGTTCATTTGAATATGGATCAGTCTTGGTTTGATTATGGATCAGTGTTGGTTTGATTCTGGTTCAGTGTTGGTTTGATTCTGGTTCAGTGTTGGTTTGATTCTGGATCAGTGTTGGTTTCAATCTGGATCAGTGTTGGTTTGATTTTGGATCAGTGTTCATTTGAATATGGATCAGCGTTAGTTTGATTCTGGATCAGTGCTGGCTTGATTCTGGATCAGTGTTGAATTGCTTCTGGATCAGTGTTGGTTTGATTCTGTATCAGAGTTGGTTTGATGATGGATTAGTGCTGGTTTGATTCAGGATCAGTGATGGTTTGAATCCAGATCAGTGTTGGTTTGATTCAGGGTCAGTGTTGGTTTGATTCTGTATCAGTGTTGTTTTGATTCCGGATCAGTGTTGGTTTGATTCTGGACCAGAGCTGGGTTGATTCTGGTCCAGTGTTCATTTGAATACAGATCAGCGTTAGTTTGGTTCTGTATCAGTGTTTCTTTGATTCTGGATCAGTGTTGGTTTGATTCTGGATCAGCGTTGGTTTGATTCTTGATCAGTCTTGGTTTGATTCCGGATAAGTATTGGTTTGATTATTGATCAGGGTTGGTTTGATTCTGGATCAGTGTTGGTTTGATTCTGTATCAGTGTTTGTTTGATTCTGGATCAGCATTGGTTTGATTCTGGATCAGTGTTGGTTTGAATACAGTTCAGCGTTAGTTTGCTTCTGTATCAGTGTTTGTTTGATTCTGTATCAGTGTTGGTTTGATTCTGGATCAGTGTTGATTTGATTCTGTATCAGTGTTGGTTTGATTCTGGATCAGAGCTGGTTTGATTCTGGATCAGTGTTGGATTCATTCTGAATCAATGTTGGTTTGGTTCTGTATCAGAGTTGGGTTGATGATGGATCAGTGTTGGTTTGATTCTGGATCAGTGTTGGTTTGAATCTGGATCAGTGTTTGTTTGATTCTGGGTCAGAGCTGGTATGATTCCGGATCAGTGTTGGTTTGATTCTGGATCAGTGTTTGTTTGATTCTTGATTATTCTTGGTTTGACTCTGGATCCGTGTTTATTTGAATATGGATCAGTGTTGGTTTGATTCTGGATCAGTGTTGGTCTGATTCTGGATCAGTGTTCATTTGAATATGGATCAGCATTAGTTTGATTCTGGATCAGTGTTGGTTTGATTCTGGATCAGTGTTGGTTTGATTCAGGGTCAGTGTTGGTTTGATTCTGTATCAGTGTTGTTTTGATTCCGGATCAGTGTTGGTTTGATTCTGGACCAGAGCTGGTTTGATTCTGGATCAGTGTTCATTTGAATACAGATCAGCGTTAGTTTGGTTCTGTATCAGTGTTTGTTTGATTCTGGATCAGTGTTTGTTTGATTCTGGATCAGTGTTGGTTTGATTCTGGATCAAAGCTGGTTTGATTCTGGATCAGTGATGGTTTGATTCTGGATCAGTGTTTGTTTGATTCTTGATTAGTCTTGGTTTGATTCTGGATCAGTGTTCATTTTAATATGGATCAGTGTTGGTTTGATTCTGGATCAGTGTTGGTTTGATTATTGATCAGTGTTGGTTTGATTCTGGATCTGTGTTGGTTTGATTCTGTATCAGTGTTTGTTTGATTCTGGATCAGTGTTGGTTTGATTCTGGATCAGTGTTGGTTTGATTCTGGATCAGTGTTGGTTTGATTCTGGATCAGTGTTGGTTTGACTCTGGATCAGTGTTGGTTTGATTCTGGATCAGCATTGGTTTGATTCTGGATCAGTGTTGGTTTGATTCTGGATCAGAGCAGGTTTGATTCTGGATCAGTATTGGTTTGATTCGGGATCAGAGCTGGTTTGATTCTGTATCAGTGTTGGTTTGATTCTGGATCAGTGTTGGTTTGATTCTGGATCAGTGTTGGTTTGATTCTGGATCAAAGCTGGTTTGATTCTGGATCAGTGATGGTTTGATTCTGGATCAGTGTTTGTTTGATTCTTGATTAGACTTGGTTTGATACTGGATCAGTGTTCATTTGAATATGGATCAGTCTTGGTTTGATTATGGATCAGTGTTGGTTTGATTCTGGTTCAGTGTTGGTTTGATTCTGGTTCAGTGTTGGTTTGATTCTGGATCAGTGTTGGTTTGATTCTGGATCAGTGTTGGTTTCAATCTGGATCAGTGTTGGTTTGATTTTGGATCAGTGTTGGTTTGATTCTGGATCAGTGTTGGTTTGATTCTGGATCAGTGTTGGTTTGATTCTGGATCAGTGTTGGTTTGATTCAGGGTCAGTGTTGGTTTGATTCTGTATCAGTGTTGTTTTGATTCCGGATCAGTGTTGGTTTGATTCTGGACCAGAGCTGGTTTGATTCTGGATCAGTGTTCATTTGAATACAGATCAGCGTTAGTTTGGTTCTGTATCAGTGTTTGTTTGATTCTGGATCAGTGTTTGTTTGATTCTGGATCAGTGTTGGTTTGATTCTGGATCAAAGCTGGTTTGATTCTGGATCAGTGATGGTTTGATTCTGGATCAGTGTTTGTTTGATTCTTGCTTAGTCTTGGTTTGATTCTGGATCAGTGTTCATTTTAATATGGATCAGTGTTGGTTTGATTCTGGATCAGTGTTGGTTTGATTATTGATCAGTGTTGGTTTGATTCTGGATCTGTGTTGGTTTGATTCTGTATCAGTGTTTGTTTGATTCTGGATCAGTGTTGGTTTGATTCTGGATCAGTGTTGGTTTGATTCTGGATCAGTGTTGGTTTGATTCTGGATCAGTGTTGGTTTGACTCTGGATCAGTGTTGGTTTGATTCTGGATCAGCATTGGTTTGATTCTGGATCAGTGTTGGTTTGATTCTGGATCAGAGCAGGTTTGATTCTGGATCAGTATTGGTTTGATTCGGGATCAGAGCTGGTTTGATTCTGTATCAGTGTTGGTTTGATTCTGGATCAGTGTTGGTTTGATTCTGGATCAGTGTTGGTTTGATTCTGGATCAAAGCTGGTTTGATTCTGGATCAGTGATGGTTTGATTCTGGATCAGTGTTTGTTTGATTCTTGATTAGACTTGGTTTGATACTGGATCAGTGCTCATTTGAATATGGATCAGTCTTGGTTTGATTATGGATCAGTGTTGGTTTGATTCTGGTTCAGTGTTGGTTTGATTCTGGTTCAGTGTTGGTTTGATTCTGGATCAGTGTTGGTTTGATTCTGGATCAGTGTTGGTTTCAATCTGGATCAGTGTTGGTTTGATTTTGGATCAGTGTTGGTTTGATTCTGGATCAGTGTTGGTTTGAATCTGGATCAGCGTTAGTTTGATTCTGGATCAGTGTTGGTTTGATTCTGGATCAGTGTTGGTTTGATTCTGGATCAGTGTTGGTTTGATTCTGGATCAGTGTTGGTTTCAATCTGGATCAGTGTTGGTTTGATTTTGGATCAGTGTTGGTTTGATTCTGGATCAGTGTTGGTTTGAATCTGGATCAGCGTTAGTTTGATTCTGGATCAGTGTTGGTTTGATTCTGGATCAGTGTTGGTTTGATTCTGGATCAGTGTTGGTTTGAATCTGGATCAGAGTTGGTTTGATGATGGATTAGTGCTGGTTTGATTCAGGATCAGTGATGGTTTGAATCCAGATCAGTGTTGGTTTGATTCAGGGTCAGTGTTGGTTTGATTCTGTATCAGTGTTGTTTTGTTTCCGGATCAGTGTTGGTTTGATTCTGGACCAGAGCTGGTTTGATTCTGGATCAGTGTTCATTTGAATACAGATCAGCGTTAGTTTGGTTCTGTATCAGTGTTTGTTTGATTCTGGATCAGTGTTGGTTTGATTCTGGATCAAAGCTGGTTTGATTCTGGATCAGTGATGGTTTGATTCTGGATCAGTGTTTGTTTGATTCTTGATTAGTCTTGGTTTGATTCTGGATCAGTGTTCATTTGAATATGGATCAGTGTTGGTTTGATTCTGGATCAGTGTTGGTTTGATTATTGATCAGTGTTGGTTTGATTCTGGATCTGTGTTGGTTTGATTCTGTATCAGTGTTTGTTTGATTCTGGATCAGCATTGGTTTGATTCTGGATCAGTGTTGGTTTGATTCTGGATCAGTGTTGGTTTGATTCTGGATCAGTGATGGTTTGAATCCAGATCAGTGTTGGTTTGATTCAGGGTCAGTGTTGGTTTGATTCTGTATCAGTGTTGTTTTGTTTCCGGATCAGTGTTGGTTTGATTCTGGACCAGAGCTGGTTTGATTCTGGATCAGTGTTCATTTGAATACAGATCAGCGTTAGTTTGGTTCTGTATCAGTGTTTGTTTGATTCTGGATCAGTGTTGGTTTGATTCTGGATCAAAGCTGGTTTGATTCTGGATCAGTGATGGTTTGATTCTGGATCAGTGTTTGTTTGATTCTTGATTAGTCTTGGTTTGATTCTGGATCAGTGTTCATTTGAATATGGATCAGTGTTGGTTTGATTCTGGATCAGTGTTGGTTTGATTATTGATCAGTGTTGGTTTGATTCTGGATCTGTGTTGGTTTGATTCTGTATCAGTGTTTGTTTGATTCTGGATCAGCATTGGTTTGATTCTGGATCAGTGTTGGTTTGATTCTGGATCAGTGTTGGTTTGATTCTGGATCAGTGTTGGTTTGATTCTGGATCAGTGTTTGTTTGACTCTGGATCAGTGTTGGTTTGATTCTGGATCAGCATTGGTTTGATTCGGGATCAGTGTTGGTTTGATTCGGGATCAGAGCTGGTTTGATTCTGTATCAGTGTTGGTTTGATTCTGGATCAGTGTTGGTTTGATTCTGGATCAGTGTTGGTTTGAATCTGGATCAGCGTTAGTTCGATTCTGGATCAGTGTTGGTTTGATTCTGGATCAGTGTTGGTTTGATTCTGGATCAGTGTTGGTTTGATTCTGGATCAGTGTTGGTTTCAATCTGGATCAGTGTTGGTTTGATTTTGGATCAGTGTTGGTTTGATTCTGGATCAGTGTTGGTTTGAATCTGGATCAGCGTTAGTTTGATTCTGGATCAGTGTTGGTTTGATTCTGGATCAGTGTTGGTTTGATTATTGATCAGTGTTGGTTTGATTCTGGATCTGTGTTGGTTTGATTCTGTATCAGTGTTTGTTTGATTCTGGATCAGTGTTGGTTTGATTCTGGATCAGTGTTGGTTTGATTCTGGATCAGTGTTGGTTTGATTCTGGATCAGTGTTGGTTTGACTCTGGATCAGTGTTGGTTTGATTCTGGATCAGCATTGGTTTGATTCTGGATCAGTGTTGGTTTGATTCTGGATCAGAGCAGGTTTGATTCTGGATCAGTGTTGGTTTGATTCGGGATCAGAGCTGGTTTGATTCTGTATCAGTGTTGGTTTGATTCTGGATCAGTGTTGGTTTGATTCTGGATCAGTGTTGGTTTGATTCTGGATCAAAGCTGGTTTGATTCTGGATCAGTGATGGTTTGATTCTGGATCAGTGTTTGTTTGATTCTTGATTAGACTTGGTTTGATACTGGATCAGTGTTCATTTGAATATGGATCAGTCTTGGTTTGATTATGGATCAGTGTTGGTTTGATTCTGGTTCAGTGTTGGTTTGATTCTGGTTCAGTGTTGGTTTGATTCTGGATCAGTGTTGGTTTGATTCTGGATCAGTGTTGGTTTCAATCTGGATCAGTGTTGGTTTGATTTTGGATCAGTGTTGGTTTGATTCTGGATCAGTGTTGGTTTGAATCTGGATCAGCGTTAGTTTGATTCTGGATCAGTGTTGGTTTGATTCTGGATCAGTGTTGGTTTGATTCTGGATCAGTGTTGGTTTGATTCTGGATCAGTGTTGGTTTCAATCTGGATCAGTGTTGGTTTGATTTTGGATCAGTGTTGGTTTGATTCTGGATCAGTGTTGGTTTGAATCTGGATCAGTGTTAGTTTGATTCTGGATCAGTGTTGGTTTGATTCTGGATCAGTGTTGGTTTGATTCTGGATCAGTGTTGGTTTGAATCTGGATCAGAGTTGGTTTGATGATGGATTAGTGCTGGTTTGATTCAGGATCAGTGATGGTTTGAATCCAGATCAGTGTTGGTTTGATTCAGGGTCAGTGTTGGTTTGATTCTGTATCAGTGTTGTTTTGTTTCCGGATCAGTGTTGGTTTGATTCTGGACCAGAGCTGGTTTGATTCTGGATCAGTGTTCATTTGAATACAGATCAGCGTTAGTTTGGTTCTGTATCAGTGTTTGTTTGATTCTGGATCAGTGTTGGTTTGATTCTGGATCAAAGCTGGTTTGATTCTGGATCAGTGATGGTTTGATTCTGGATCAGTGTTTGTTTGATTCTTGATTAGTCTTGGTTTGATTCTGGATCAGTGTTCATTTGAATATGGATCAGTGTTGGTTTGATTCTGGATCAGTGTTGGTTTGATTATTGATCAGTGTTGGTTTGATTCTGGATCTGTGTTGGTTTGATTCTGTATCAGTGTTTGTTTGATTCTGGATCAGCATTGGTTTGATTCTGGATCAGTGTTGGTTTGATTCTGGATCAGTGTTGGTTTGATTCTGGATCAGTGTTGGTTTGATTCTGGATCAGTGTTTGTTTGACTCTGGATCAGTGTTGGTTTGATTCTGGATCAGCATTGGTTTGATTCGGGATCAGTGTTGGTTTGATTCGGGATCAGAGCTGGTTTGATTCTGTATCAGTGTTGGTTTGATTCTGGATCAGTGTTGGTTTGATTCTGGATCAGTGTTGGTTTGAATCTGGATCAGCGTTAGTTCGATTCTGGATCAGTGTTGGTTTGATTCTGGATCAGTGTTGGTTTGATTCTGGATCAGTGTTGGTTTGATTCTGGATCAGTGTTGGTTTCAATCTGGATCAGTGTTGGTTTGATTTTGGATCAGTGTTGGTTTGATTCTGGATCAGTGTTGGTTTGAATCTGGATCAGCGTTAGTTTGATTCTGGATCAGTGTTGGTTTGATTCTGGATCAGTGTTGGTTTGATTCTGGATCAGTGTTGGTTTGATTCTGGATCCGTTTTGGTTTCAATCTGGATCAGTGTTGGTTTGATTTTGGATCAGTGTTGGTTTGATTCTGGATCAGTGTTGGTTTCAATCTGGATCAGTGTTGGTTTGATTTTGGATCAGTGTTGGTTTGATTCTGGACCAGTGTTGGTTTGATTCTGGATCAGTGTTGGTTTGATTCTGGATCAGTGTTGGTTTGAATCTGGATCAGCGTTAGTTTGATTCTGGATCAGTGTTGGTTTGATTCTGGATCAGCGTTGGTTTGATTCTGGATCAGTGTTGGTTTGATTCTGGATCAGTGTTGGTTTGATTCTGGATCAGTGTTGGTTTCAATCTGGATCAGTGTTGGTTTGATTTTGGATCAGTGCTGGTTTGATTCTGGATCAGTGTTGGTTTCAATCTGGATCAGTGTTGGTTTGATTTTGGATCAGTGTTGGTTTGATTCTGGATCAGTGTTGCTTTCAATCTGGATCTAGGTTGGTTTGATTCTGGATCAGTGTTGGTTTGATTCTGGATCAGTGTTGGTTTCAATCTGGATCAGTGTTGGTTTGATTTTGGATCAGTGTTGGTTTGATTCTGGATCAGTGTTGGTTTGAATCTGGATCAGTTTTGGTTTGATTCTGGATCAGTGTTGGTTTGATTCTGGATCAGTGTTGGTTTGATTCTGGATCAGTGTTGGTTTCAATCTGGATCAGTGTTGGTTTGACTTTGTTCAGTGTTGGTTTGATTCTGGATCAGTGTTGGTTTCAATCTGGATCAGTGTTGGTTTGATTTTGGATCAGTGTTCATTTGAATATGGATCAGCGTTAGTTTGATTCTGGATCAGTGCTGGCTTGATTCTGGATCAGTGTTGAATTGCTTCTGGATCAGTGTTGGTTTGATTCTGTATCAGAGTTGGTTTGATGATGGATTAGTGCTGGTTTGATTCAGGATCAGTGATGGTTTGAATCCAGATCAGTGTTGGTTTGATTCAGGGTCAGTGTTGGTTTGATTCTGTATCAGTGTTGTTTTGATTCCGGATCAGTGTTGGTTTGATTCTGGACCAGAGCTGGGTTGATTCTGGTCCAGTGTTCATTTGAATACAGAGCAGCGTTAGTTTGGTTCTGTATCAGTGTTTCTTTGATTCTGGATCAGTGTTGGTTTGATTCTGGATCAGCGTTGGTTTGATTCTTGATCAGTCTTGGTTTGATTCCGGATAAGTATTGGTTTGATTATTGATCAGGGTTGGTTTGATTCTGGATCAGTGTTGGTTTGATTCTGTATCAGTGTTTGTTTGATTCTGGATCAGCATTGGTTTGATTCTGGATCAGTGTTGGTTTGAATACAGTTCAGCGTTAGTTTGCTTCTGTATCAGTGTTTGTTTGATTCTGTATCAGTGTTGGTTTGATTCTGGATCAGTGTTGATTTGATTCTGTATCAGTGTTGGTTTGATTCTGGATCAGAGCTGGTTTGATTCTGGATCAGTGTTGGATTCATTCTGAATCAATGTTGGTTTGGTTCTGTATCAGAGTTGGGTTGATGATGGATCAGTGTTGGTTTGATTCTGGATCAGTGTTGGTTTGAATCTGGATCAGTGTTTGTTTGATTCTGGGTCAGAGCTGGTATGATTCCGGATCAGTGTTGGTTTGATTCTGGATCAGTGTTTGTTTGATTCTTGATTATTCTTGGTTTGACTCTGGATCCGTGTTTATTTGAATATGGATCAGTGTTGGTTTGATTCTGGATCAGTGTTGGTCTGATTCTGGATCAGTGTTCATTTGAATATGGATCAGCATTAGTTTGGTTCTGGATCAGTGTTGGTTTGATTCTGGATCAGTGTTGGTTTGACACTGGATCTGTGTTGGTTTGATTCTGTATCAGTGTTTGTTTCATTCTGGATCAGCATTCGTTTGATTCTGGATCAGTGATGGTTTGATTCTGGATCAGTGTTTGTTTGATTCTTGATTCGTCTTGGTTTGATTCTGGATCAGTGTTCATTTGAATATGGATCAGTGTTGGTTTGATTATGGATCAGTGTTGGTTTGATTCTGGTTCAGTGTTGGTTTGATTCTGGTTCAGTGTTGGTTTGATTCTGGATCAGTGTTGGTTTCAATCTGGATCAGTGTTGGTTTGATTTTGGATCAGTGTTGGTTTGATTCTGGATCAGTGTTGTTTTGAATCTGGATCAGCGTTAGTTTGATTCTGGATCAGTGTTGGTTTGATTCTGGATCAGTGTTGGTTTGATTCAGGATCAGTGTTGGTTTGATTCTGGATCAGTGTTGGTTTCAATCTGGATCAGTGTTGGTTTGATTTTGGATCAGTGTTGGTTTGATTCTGGATCAGTGTTGGTTTCAATCTGGATCAGTGTTGGTTTGATTCTGGATCAGTGTTGGTTTGATTCTGGATCAGTGTTGGTTTCAATCTGGATCAGTGTTGGTTTGATTTTGGATCAGTGTTGGTTTGATTCTGGATCAGTGTTGGTTTCAATCTGGATCAGTGTTGGTTTGATTTTGGATCAGTGTTGGTTTGATTCTGGATCAGTGTTGGTTTCAATCTGGATCAGTGTTGGTTTGATTCTGGATCAGTGTTGGTTTGATTCTGGATCAGTGTTGGTTTGATTCTGGATCATTGTTGGTTTGATTTTGGATCAGTGTTGGTTTGATTCTGGATCAGTGTTGGTTTGAATCTGCATCAGCGTTAGTTTGATTCTGGATCAGTGTTGGTTTCAATCTGGATCAGTGTTGGTTTGATTTTGGATCAGTGTTCATTTGAATATGGTTCAGCGTTAGTTTGATTCTGGATCAGTGCTGGCTTGATTCTGGATCAGTGTTGAATTGCTTCTGGATCAGTGTTGGTTTGATTCTGTATCAGAGTTGGTTTGATGATGGATTAGTGCTGGTTTGATTCAGGATCTGTGATGGTTTGAATCCAGATCAGTGTTGGTTTGATTCAGGGTCAGTGTTGGTTTGATTCTGTATCAGTGTTGTTTTGATTCCGGATCAGTGTTGGTTTGATTCTGGACCAGAGCTGGTTTGATTCTGGATCAGTGTTCATTTGAATACAGATCAGCGTTCGTTTGGTTCTGTATCAGTGTTTGTTTGATTCTGGATCAGTGTTGGTTTGATTCTGCATCAGTGTTGGTTTGATTCTTGATCAGTCTTGGTTTGATTCCGTATAAGTATTGGTTTGATTATTGATCAGGGTTGGTTTGATTCTGGATCAGTGTTGGTTTGATTCTGTATCAGTGTTTGTTTGATTCTGGATCAGCATTGGTTTGATTCTGGATCAGTGTTGGTTTGAATACAGTTCAGCGTTAGTTTGGTTCTGTATCAGTGTTTGTTTGATTCTGGAACAGGGTTGGTTTGAATATGGATCAGCATCAGTTTGATTCTGTATCAGTGTTGGTTTGATTCTGGATCAGTGTTGATTTGATTCTGTATCAGTGTTGGTTTGATTCTGGATCAGAGCTGGTTTGATTCTGGATCAGTGTTGGATTCATTCTGAATCAATGTTGGTTTGGTTCTGTATCAGAGTTGGGTTGATGATGGATCAGTGTTGGTTTGATTCTGGATCAGTGTTGGTTTGAATCTGGATCAGTGTTTGTTTGATTCTGGGTCAGAGCTGGTATGATTCTGGATCAGTGTTGGTTTGATTCTGGATCAATGTTTGTTTGATTCTTGATTATTCTTGGTTTGACTCTGGATCCGTGTTTATTTGAATATGGATCAGTGTTGGTTTGATTCTGGATCAGTGTTGGTTTGATTCTGGATCTGTGTTGGTTTGATTCTGTATCAGTGTTTGTTTCATTCTGGATCAGCATTGGTTTGATTCTGGATCAGTGTTGGTTTGATTCTGGATCAGTGTTGGTTTGATTCTGGATCAAAGCTGGTTTGATTCTGGATCAGTGATGGTTTGATTCTGGATCAGTGTTTGTTTGATTCTTGATTCGTCTTGGTTTGATTCTGGATCAGTGTTCATTTGAATATGGATCAGTGTTGGTTTGATTATGGATCAGTGTTGGTTTGATTCCGGTTCAGTGTTGGTTTGATTCTGGTTCAGTGTTGGTTTGATTCTGGATCAGTGTTGGTTTGATTCTGGATCAGTGTTGGTTTTAATCTGGATCAGTGTTGGTTTGATACTGGATCAGTGTTGGTTTGAATGTGGATCAGCGTTAGTTTGATTCTGGATCAGTGTTGGTTTGATTCTGGATCAGTGTTGGTTTAATTCAGGATCAGTGTTGGTTTGATTCTGGATCAGTGTTGGTTTCAATCTGGATCAGTGTTGGTTTGATTTTGGATCAGTGTTGGTTTGATTCTGGATCAGTGTTGGTTTCAATCTGGATCAGTGTTGGTTTGATTTTGGATCAGTGTTGGTTTGATTCTGGATCAGTGTTGGTTTCAATCTGGATCAGTGTTGGTTTGATTCTGGATCAGTGTTGGTTTGATTCTGGATCAGTGTTGGTTTGATTCTGGATCAGTGTTGGTTTGATTTTGGATCAGTGTTGGTTTGATTCTGGATCAGTGTTGGTTTGAATCTGCATCAGCGTTAGTTTGATTCTGGATCAGTGTTGGTTTGATTCTGGATCAGTGTTGGTTTGATTCTGGATCAGTGTTGGTTTGATTCTGGATCAGTGTTGGTTTTAATCTGGATCAGTGTTGGTTTGATTTTGGATCAGTGTTGGTTTGATTCTGGATCAGTGTTGGTTTCAATCTGGATCAGTGTTGGTTTGACTTTGGATCAGTGTTGGTTTGATTCTGGATCAGTGTTGGTTTGATTCTGTATCAATGTTGGTTTGATTCTGTATCAGTGTTGGTTTGATTCTGGATCAGTGATGGTTTGATTCTGGATCAGTGTTTGTTTGATTCTGTATCAGTGTTGGTTTGATTCTGGATCAGTGTTGGTTTCAATCTGGATCAGTGTTGGTTTGATTTTGGATCAGTGTTCATTTGAATATGGTTCAGCGTTAGTTTGATTCTGGATCAGTGCTGGCTTGATTCTGGATCAGTGTTGAATTGCTTCTGGATCAGTGTTGGTTTGATTCTGTATCAGAGTTGGTTTGATGATGGATTAGTGCTGGTTTGATTCAGGATCAGTGATGGTTTGAATCCAGATCTGTGTTGGTTTGATTCAGGGTCAGTGTTGGTTTGATTCTGTATCAGTGTTGTTTTGATTCCGGATCAGTGTTGGTTTGATTCTGGACCAGAGCTGGTTTGATTCTGGATCAGTGTTCATTTGAATACAGATCAGCGTTCGTTTGGTTCTGTATCAGTGTTTGTTTGATTCTGGATCAGTGTTGGTTTGATTCTGCATCAGTGTTGGTTTGATTCTTGATCAGTCTTGGTTTGATTCCGTATAAGTATTGGTTTGATTATTGATCAGGGTTGGTTTGATTCTGGATCAGTGTTGGTTTGATTCTGTATCAGTGTTTGTTTGATTCTGGATCAGCATTGGTTTGATTCTGGATCAGTGTTGGTTTGAATACAGTTCAGCGTTAGTTTGGTTCTGTATCAGTGTTTGTTTGATTCTGGAACAGGGTTGGTTTGAATATGGATCAGCATCAGTTTGATTCTGTATCAGTGTTGGTTTGATTCTGGATCAGTGTTGATTTGATTCTGTATCAGTGTTGGTTTGATTCTGGATCAGAGCTGGTTTGATTCTGGATCAGTGTTGGATTCATTCTGAATCAATGTTGGTTTGGTTCTGTATCAGAGTTGGGTTGATGATGGATCAGTGTTGGTTTGATTCTGGATCAGTGTTGGTTTGAATCTGGATCAGTGTTTGTTTGATTCTGGGTCAGAGCTGGTATGATTCTGGATCAGTGTTGGTTTGATTCTGGATCAATGTTTGTTTGATTCTTGATTATTCTTGGTTTGACTCTGGATCCGTGTTTATTTGAATATGGATCAGTGTTGGTTTGATTCTGGATCAGTGTTGGTTTGATTCTGGATCTGTGTTGGTTTGATTCTGTATCAGTGTTTGTTTCATTCTGGATCAGCATTGGTTTGATTCTGGATCAGTGTTGGTTTGATTCTGGATCAGTGTTGGTTTGATTCTGGATCAAAGCTGGTTTGATTCTGGATCAGTGATGGTTTGATTCTGGATCAGTGTTTGTTTGATTCTTGATTCGTCTTGGTTTGATTCTGGATCAGTGTTCATTTGAATATGGATCAGTGTTGGTTTGATTATGGATCAGTGTTGGTTTGATTCCGGTTCAGTGTTGGTTTGATTCTGGTTCAGTGTTGGTTTGATTCTGGATCAGTGTTGGTTTGATTCTGGATCAGTGTTGGTTTTAATCTGGATCAGTGTTGGTTTGATACTGGATCAGTGTTGGTTTGAATGTGGATCAGCGTTAGTTTGATTCTGGATCAGTGTTGGTTTGATTCTGGATCAGTGTTGGTTTAATTCAGGATCAGTGTTGGTTTGATTCTGGATCAGTGTTGGTTTCAATCTGGATCAGTGTTGGTTTGATTTTGGATCAGTGTTGGTTTGATTCTGGATCAGTGTTGGTTTCAATCTGGATCAGTGTTGGTTTGATTTTGGATCAGTGTTGGTTTGATTCTGGATCAGTGTTGGTTTCAATCTGGATCAGTGTTGGTTTGATTCTGGATCAGTGTTGGTTTGATTCTGGATCAGTGTTGGTTTGATTCTGGATCAGTGTTGGTTTGATTTTGGATCAGTGTTGGTTTGATTCTGGATCAGTGTTGGTTTGAATCTGCATCAGCGTTAGTTTGATTCTGGATCAGTGTTGGTTTGATTCTGGATCAGTGTTGGTTTGATTCTGGATCAGTGTTGGTTTGATTCTGGATCAGTGTTGGTTTTAATCTGGATCAGTGTTGGTTTGATTTTGGATCAGTGTTGGTTTGATTCTGGATCAGTGTTGGTTTCAATCTGGATCAGTGTTGGTTTGACTTTGGATCAGTGTTGGTTTGATTCTGGATCAGTGTTGGTTTGATTCTGTATCAATGTTGGTTTGATTCTGTATCAGTGTTGGTTTGATTCTGGATCAGTGATGGTTTGATTCTGGATCAGTGTTTGTTTGATTCTGTATCAGTGTTGGTTTGATTCTGGATCAGTGTTCATTTGAATATGGATCAGTGTTGGTTTGATTATGGATCAGTGTTGGTTTGATTCTGGTTCAGTGTTGGTTTGATTCTGGTTCAGTGTTGGTTTGATTCTGGATCAGTGTTGGTTTCAATCTGGATCAGTGTTGGTTTGATTCTGGATCAGTGTTGGTTTGATTCTGGATCAGTGTTGGTTTGATTCTGGATCAGTGTTGGTTTCAATCTGGATCAGTGTTGGTTTGATTTTGGATCAGTGTTGGTTTGATTCTGGATCAGTGTTGGTTTGAATCTGGATCAGCGTTAGTTTGATTCTGGATCAGTGTTGATTTGATTCTGTATCAGTGTTGGTTTGATTCTGGATCAGAGCTGGTTTGATTCTGGATCAGTGTTGGATTCATTCTGAATCAATGTTGGTTTGGTTCTGTATCAGAGTTGGGTTGATGATGGATCAGTGTTGGTTTGATTCTGGATCAGTGTTGGTTTGAATCTGGATCAGTGTTTGTTTGATTCTGGGTCAGAGCTGGTATGATTCTGGATCAGTGTTGGTTTGATTCTGGATCAGTGTTTGTTTGATTCTTGATTATTCTTGGTTTGACTCTGGATCCGTGTTTATTTGAATATGGATCAGTGTTGGTTTGATTCTGGATCAGTGTTGGTCTGATTCTGGATCAGTGTTTATTTGAATATGGATCAGCATTAGTTTGGTTCTGGATCAGTGTTGGTTTGATTCTGGATCAGTGTTGGTTTGATTCTGGATCTGTGTTGGTTTGATTCTGTATCAGTGTTTGTTTCATTCTGGATCAGCATTGGTTTGATTCTGGATCAGTGTTGGTTTGATTCTGGATCAGTGTTGGTTTGATTCTGGATCAAAGCTGGTTTGATTCTGGATCAGTGATGGTTTGATTCTGGATCAGTGTTTGTTTGATTCTTGATTCGTCTTGGTTTGATTCTGGATCAGTGTTCATTTGAATATGGATCAGTGTTGGTTTGATTATGGATCAGTGTTGGTTTGATTCCGGTTCAGTGTTGGTTTGATTCTGGTTCAGTGTTGGTTTGATTCTGGATCAGTGTTGGTTTGATTCTGGATCAGTGTTGGTTTTAATCTGGATCAGTGTTGGTTTGATACTGGATCAGTGTTGGTTTGAATCTGGATCAGCGTTAGTTTGATTCTGGATCAGTGTTGGTTTGATTCTGGATCAGTGTTGGTTTGATTCAGGATCAGTGTTGGTTTGATTCTGGATCAGTGTTGGTTTCAATCTGGATCAGTGTTGGTTTGATTTTGGATCAGTGTTGGTTTGATTCTGGATCAGTGTTGGTTTCAATCTGGATCAGTGTTGGTTTGATTTTGGATCAGTGTTGGTTTGATTCTGGATCAGTGTTGGTTTCAATCTGGATCAGTGTTGGTTTGATTCTGGATCAGTGTTGGTTTGATTCTGGATCAGTGTTGGTTTGATTCTGGATCAGTGTTGGTTTGATTTTGGATCAGTGTTGGTTTGATTCTGGATCAGTGTTGGTTTGAATCTGCATCAGCGTTAGTTTGATTCTGGATCAGTGTTGGTTTGATTCTGGATCAGTGTTGGTTTGATTCTGGATCAGTGTTGGTTTGATTCTGGATCAGTGTTGGTTTTAATCTGGATCAGTGTTGGTTTGATTTTGGATCAGTGTTGGTTTGATTCTGGATCAGTGTTGGTTTCAATCTGGATCAGTGTTGGTTTGACTTTGGATCAGTGTTGGTTTGATTCTGGATCAGTGTTGGTTTGATTCTGTATCAATGTTGGTTTGATTCTGTATCAGTGTTGGTTTGATTCTGGATCAGTCATGGTTTGATTCTGGATCAGTGTTTGTTTGATTCTGTATCAGTGTTGGTTTGATTCTGGATCAGTGTTCATTTGAATATGGATCAGTGTTGGTTTGATTATGGATCAGTGTTGGTTTGATTCTGGTTCAGTGTTGGTTTGATTCTGGTTCAGTGTTGGTTTGATTCTGGATCAGTGTTGGTTTCAATCTGGATCAGTGTTGGTTTGATTCTGGATCAGTGTTGGTTTGATTCTGGATCAGTGTTGGTTTGAATCTGGATCAGCGTTAGTTTGATTCTGGATCAGTGTTGGTTTGATTCTGGATCAGTGTTGGTTTGATTCTGGATCAGTGTTGGTTTGATTCTGGATCAGTGTTGGTTTGATTCTGGATCAGTGTTGGTTTCAATCTGGATCAGTGTTGGTTTGATTTTGGATCAGTGTTGGTTTGATTCTGGATCAGTGTTGGTTTGAATCTGGATCAGCGTTAGTTTGATTCTGGATCAGTGTTGGTTTGATTCTGGATCAGTGTTGGTTTGATTCTGGATCAGTGTTGATTTGATTCTGGATCAGTGTTGGTTTTAATCTGGATCAGTGTTGGTTTGATTTTGGATCAGTGTTGGTTTGATTCTGGATCAGTGTTGGTTTCAATCTGGATCAGTGTTGGTTTGATTTTTGATCAGTGTTGGTTTGATTCTGGATCAGTGTTGGTTTCAATCTGGATCAGTGTTGGTTTGATTTTGGATCAGTGTTGGTTTGATTCTGGATCAGTGTTGGTTTGAATCTGGATCAGCGTTAGTTCGATTCTGGATCAGCGTTGGTTTGAATCTGGATCAGCGTTAGTTCGATTCTGGATCAGTGTTGGTTTGATTCTGGATCAGTGTTGGTTTGATTCTGGATCAGTGTTGGTTTGATTCTGGATCAGTGTTGGTTTCAATCTGGATCAGGGTTGGTTTGATTTTGGATCAGTGTTGGTTTGACTCTGAATCAGTGTTGGTTTCAATCTGGATCAGTGTTGGTTTGATTTTGGATCAGTGTTGGTTTGATTCTGGATCAGTGTTGGTTTGAATCTGGATCAGTGTTAGTTTGATTCTGGATCAGTGTTGGTTTGATTCTGGATCAGTGTTGGTTTGATTCTGAATCAGTGTTGGTTTGATTCTGGATCAGTGTTGGTTTCAATCTGGATCAGTGTTGGTTTGATTTTGGATCAGTGTTGGTTTGATTCTGGATCAGTGTTGGTTTGATTCTGGATCAGTGTTGGTTTCAATCTGGATCAGTGTTGGTTTGATTTTGGATCAGTGTTCATTTGAATATGGATCAGCGTTAGTTTGATTCTGGATCTGTGTTGGTTTCAATCTGGATCAGTGTTGGTTTGATTCTGGATCAGTGTTGGTTTGATTCTGGATCAGTGTTGGTTTGATTCTGGATCAGTGTTGGTTTGATTTTGGATCAGTGTTGGTTCGATTCTGGATCAGTGTTGGTTTGATTCTGGATCAGTGTTGGTTTGATTCTGGATCAGTGTTGGTTTGATTCTGGATCAGTGTTGGTTTCAATCTGGATCAGTGTTGGTTTGATTCTGGATCAGTGTTGGTTTGATTCTGGATCAGTGTTGGTTTGATTCTGGATCAGTGTTGGTTTGATTCTGGATCAGTGTTGGTTTGATTCTGGATCAGTGTTGGTTTCAATCTGGATCGGTGTTGGTTTGATTTTGGATCAGTGTTGGTTTGATTCTGGATCAGTGTTGGTTTCAATCTGGATCAGTGTTGGTTTGATTTTGGATCAGTGTTGGTTTGATTCTGGATCAGTGTTGGTTTGATTCTGGATCTGTGTTGGTTTCAATCTGGATCAGTGTTGGTTTGATTCTGGATCAGTGTTGGTTTGATTCTGGATCAGTGTTTGTTTGATTCTTGATTATTCTTGGTTTGACTCTGGATCAGTGTTTATTTGAATATGGATCAGTGTTGGTTTGATTCTGGATCAGTGTTTCTTTGAATATGGATCAGTGTTGGTTTGATTCTGGATCAGTGTTGGTCTGATTCTGGATCAGTGTTCATTTGAATATGGATCAGCATTAGTTTGGTTCTGGATCAGTGTTGGTTTGATTCTGGATCAGTGTTGGTTTGATTATTGATCAGTGTTGGTTTGATTCTGTATCAGTGTTGGTTTGATTCTGTATCAGTGTTGGTTTGATTCTGTATCAGTGTTGGTTTGATACTGGATCAGTGTTTATTTGAATATGGATCAGTGTTGGTTTGATTCTGGATCAGTGTTGGTTTGATTATTGATCAGTGTTGGTTTGATTCTGTATCAGTGTTTGTTTGATTCTGGATCAGCATTGGTTTGATTCTGGATCAGTGTTGGTTTGATTCTGGATCAGTGTTGGTTTGATTCTGGATCAGTGTTGGTTTGACTCTGGATCAGTGTTGGTTTGATTCTGGATCAGTATTGGTTTGATTCTGGATCAGTGTTGGTTTGATACTGGATCAGAGCAGGTTTGATTCTGGGTCAGTGTTGGTTTGATTCGGGTTCAGAGCTGGTTTGATTCTGTATCAGTGTTGGTTTGATTCTGGATCAGTGTTGGTTTGATTCTGGATCAGTGTTGGTTTGATTCTGGATCAGTGTTGGTTTGACTCTGGATCAGTGTTGGTTTGATTCTGGATCAGCATTGGTTTGATTCTGGATCAAAGCTGGTTTGATTCTGGATCAGTGATGGTTTGATTCTGGATCAGTGTTTGTTTGCTTCTTGATTAGTCTTGGTTTGATTCTGGATCAGTGCTCATTTGAATATGGATCAGTGTTGGTTTGATTCTGGTTCAGTGTTGGTTTGATTCTGGTTCAGTGTTGGTTTGATTCTGGATCAGTGTTGGTTTCAATCTGGATCAGTGTTGGTTTGATTTTGGATCAGTGTTGGTTTGATTCTGGATCAGTGTTGGTTTGAATCTGGATCAGCGTTAGTTTGATACTGGATCAGTGTTGGTTTGATTCTGGATCAGTGTTGGTTTGATTCTGTATCAGTGTTGGTTTGATTCTGGATCAGTGTTCATTTGAATACAGATCAGCTTTAGTTTGGTTCTGTATCAGTGTTTGTTTGATTCTGGATCAGTGTTGGTTTGATTCTGGATCAGTGTTGGTTTGAATCCAGATCAGTATTGGTTTAATTCTGAATCAGAGCTGGTTTGATTCTGGATCAGTGTTGGATTCATTCTGGATCAATGTTGGTTTGATTCTGTATCAGAGTTGGGTTGATGATGGATTAGTGCTGGTTTGATTCAGGATCAGTGCTGGTTTGATTCTGGATCAGTGTTGGTTTGATTCTAGATTAGTGCTGGATTGATTCAGGATCAGTGTTGGTTTGAACCAGGATCAGTGCTGGACTGATGATGGATTAGTGCTGGTTTGAATCAGGATCAGTGCTGGTTTGATTCTGGATCAGTGTTGCTTTGATTCTGGATCAGTGTTGGTTTGATTCTGTTTCAGTGTTGGTTTGATTCTAGATCAGTGTTGGTTTGATTCTGGATCAGGGCTGGTTTGATTCTGGATCAGTGTTGGTTTGATTCGGGATCAGTTTTCATTTAAATCGTGTTCAGTGATTGTTTGATTCTGGATCAGTGTTTGTTTGATTGCTGATTAGTCTTGGTTTGATTCTGGATCAGTGTTCATTTGAATATGGATCAGTGTTGGATTGATTCTAGATCAGTGTTGGATTGATGGTGGATCAGTGTTCGTTTGAATGTGGATCAGTGTTGATTTGAATATGGATCAGCATTAGTTTGAATCTGGATCAGTGTTGGTTTGATTCTGGATCAGTGTTGATTTGAATATGGATCAGTGTTGGTTTGATTCCGCATCAGAGCTGGTTTGATTCTGTATCAGTGTTGGTTTGATTCTGGATCAGTGTTGGTTTGATTCTGGATCAGTGTTGGTTTGATTCTGGATCAGTGTTGGTTTGACTCTGGATCAGTGTTGGTTTGATTCTGGATCAGCATTGGTTTGATTCTGTATCAGTCTTGGTTTGATTCTGGATCAAAGCTGGTTTGATTCTGGATCAGTGATGGTTTGATTCTGGATCAGTGTTTGTTTGATTCTTGATTAGTCTTGGTTTGATTCTGGATCAGTGTTCATTTGAATATCGATCAGTGTTGGTTTGATTATGGATCAGTGTTGGTTTGATTCTGTTTCAGTGTTGGATTGATTCTGGTTCAGTGTTGGTTTGATTCTGGATCAGTGTTGGTTTCAATCTGGATCAGTGTTGGTTTGATTTTGGATCAGTGTTGGTTTGATTCTGGATCAGTGTTGGTTTGATTCTGGATCAGTGTTGGTTTGAATCTGGATCAGCGTTAGTTTGATTCTGGATCAGTGTTGGTTTGATTCTGGATCAGTGTTGGTTTGATTCTGGATCAGTGTTGGTTTTAATCTGGATCAGTGTTGGTTTGATTTTGGATCAGTGTTGGTTTGATTCTGGATCAGTGTTGGTTTGATTCTGGATCAGTGTTGGTTTGATTCTGGATCAGTGTTGGTTTGATTTTGGATCAGTGTTGGTTCGATTCTGGATCAGTGTTGGTTTGATTCTGGATCAGTGTTGGTTTGATTCTGGATCAGTGTTGGTTTGATTCTGGATCAGTGTTCGTTTCAATCTGGATCAGTGTTGGTTTGATTCTGGATCAGTGTTGGTTTGATTCTGGATCAGTGTTGGTTTGATTCTGGATCAGTGATGGTTTGATTCTGGATCAGTGTTGGTTTGATTCTGGATCAGTGTTGGTTTCAATCTGGATCGGTGTTGGTTTGATTTTGGATCAGTGTTGGTTTGATTCGGGATCAGTGTTGGTTTCAATCTGGATCAGTGTTGGTTTGATTTTGGATCAGTGTTGGTTTGATTCTGGATCAGTGTTGGTTTGATTCTGGATCTGTGTTGGTTTCAATCTGGATCAGTGTTGGTTTGATTCTGGATCAGTGTTGGTTTGATTCTGGATCAGTGTTTGTTTGATTCTTGATTATTCTTGGTTTGACTCTGGATCAGTGTTTATTTGAATATGGATCAGTGTTGGTTTGATTCTGGATCAGTGTTTCTTTGAATATGGATCAGTGTTGGTTTGATTCTGGATCAGTGTTGGTCTGATTCTGGATCAGTGTTCATTTGAATATGGATCAGCATTAGTTTGGTTCTGGATCAGTGTTGGTTTGATTCTGGATCAGTGTTGGTTTGATTATTGATCAGTGTTGGTTTGATTCTGTATCAGTGTTGGTTTGATTCTGTATCAGTGTTGGTTTGATTCTGGATCAGTGTTGGTTTGATTCTGGATCAGTGTTTATTTGAATATGGATCAGTGTTGGTTTGATTCTGGATCAGTGTTGGTTTGATTATTGATCAGTGTTGGTTTGATTCTGTATCAGTGTTTGTTTGATTCTGGATCAGCATTGGTTTGATTCTGGATCAGTGTTGGTTTGATTCTGGATCAGTGTTGGTTTGATTCTGGATCAGTGTTGGTTTGACTCTGGATCAGTGTTGGTTTGATTCTGGATCAGTATTGGTTTGATTCTGGATCAGTGTTGGTTTGATACTGGATCAGAGCAGGTTTGATTCTGGGTCAGTGTTGGTTTGATTCGGGTTCAGAGCTGGTTTGATTCTGTATCAGTGTTGGTTTGATTCTGGATCAGTGTTGGTTTGATTCTGGATCAGTGTTGGTTTGATTCTGGATCAGTGTTGGTTTGACTCTGGATCAGTGTTGGTTTGATTCAGGATCAGCATTGGTTTGATTCTGTATCAGTGTTGGTTTGATTCTGGATCAAAGCTGGTTTGATTCTGGATCAGTGATGGTTTGATTCTGGATCAGTGTTTGTTTGCTTCTTGATTAGTCTTGGTTTGATTCTGGATCAGTGCTCATTTGAATATGGATCAGTGTTGGTTTGATTATGGATCAGTGTTGGTTTGATTCTGGTTCAGTGTTGGTTTGATTCTGGTTCAGTGTTGGTTTGATTCTGGATCAGTGTTGGTTTCAATCTGGATCAGTGTTGGTTTGATTTTGGATCAGTGTTGGTTTGATTCTGGATCAGTGTTGGTTTGAATCTGGATCAGCGTTAGTTTGATACTGGATCAGTGTTGGTTTGATTCTGGATCAGTGTTGGTTTGATTCTGTATCAGTGTTGGTTTGATTCTGGATCAGTGTTCATTTGAATACAGATCAGCTTTAGTTTGGTTCTGTATCAGTGTTTGTTTGATTCTGTATCAGTGTTGGTTTGATTCTGGATCAGTGTTGGTTTGAATCCAGATCAGTATTGGTTTAATTCTGAATCAGAGCTGGTTTGATTCTGGATCAGTGTTGGATTCATTCTGGATCAATGTTGGTTTGATTCTGTATCAGAGTTGGGTTGATGATGGATTAGTGCTGGTTTGATTCAGGATCAGTGCTGGTTTGATTCTGGATCAGTGTTGGTTTGATTCTAGATTAGTGCTGGATTGATTCAGGATCAGTGTTGGTTTGAACCAGGATCAGTGCTGGACTGATGATGGATTAGTGCTGGTTTGAATCAGGATCAGTGCTGGTTTGATTCTGGATCAGTGTTGCTTTGATTCTGGATCAGTGTTGGTTTGATTCTGTTTCAGTGTTGGTTTGATTCTAGATCAGTGTTGGTTTGATTCTGGATCAGGGCTGGTTTGATTCTGGATCAGTGTTGGTTTGATTCGGGATCAGTTTTCATTTAAATCGTGTTCAGTGATTGTTTGATTCTGGATCAGTGTTTGTTTGATTGCTGATTAGTCTTGGTTTGATTCTGGATCAGTGTTCATTTGAATATGGATCAGTGTTGGATTGATTCTAGATCAGTGTTGGATTGATGGTGGATCAGTGTTGGTTTGGTTCTGGATCAGTGTTGGTTTGATTCTGGATCAGTGTTGGTTTGATTCCGCATCAGAGCTGGTTTGATTCTGGATCAGTGATGGATTGATTCTGGATCAATGTTCGTTTGTATCTGGATCAGCGTTGGTTTGATTCTGGATCAGTGTTGACTTGAATATGGATCAGCATTAATTTGAATCTGGATCAGTGTTGGTTTGATTCTGGATCAGTGTTGGTTTGATTCTGGATCAGTGTTGGTTTGATTCTGGATCAGTGTTGGTTTGACTCTGGATCAGTGTTGGTTTGATTCTGGATCAGCATTGGTTTGATTCTGTATCAGTCTTGGTTTGATTCTGGATCAGTGTTGGTTTGATTCTGGATCAGTGTTGGTTTGATTCTCGATCAGTGTTGGTTTCAATCTGGATCAGTGTTGGTTTGATTTTGGATCAGTGTTGGTTTGATTCTGGATCAGTGTTGGTTTGAATCTGGATCAGCGTTAGTTTGATTCTGGATCAGTGTTGGTTTGATTCTGGATCAGTGTTGGTTTGATTCTGGATCAGTGTTGGTTTTAATCTGGATCAGTGTTGGTTTGATTTTGGATCAGTGTTGGTTTGATTCTGGATCAGTGTTGGTTTCAATCTGGATCAGTGTTGGTTTGATTTTGGATCAGTGTTGGTTTGATTCTGTATCAGTGTTGGTTTGATTTTGGATCAGTGTTGGTTTGATTCTGGATCAGTGTTGGTTTGAATCTGTATCAGCGTTAGTTCGATTCTGGATCAGTGTTGGTTTGATTCTGGATCAGTGTTGGTTTGATTCTGGATCAGTGTTGGTTTGATTATTGATCAGTGTTGGTTTGATTCTGTATCAGTGTTTGTTTGATTCTGGATCAGCATTGGTTTGATTCTGGATCAGTGTTGGTTTGATTCTGGATCAGTGTTGGTTTGATTCTGGATCAGTGTTGGTTTGACTCTGGATCAGTGTTGGTTTGATTCTGGATCAGCATTGGTTTGATTCTGGATCAGTGTTGGTTTGATACTGGATCAGAGCAGGTTTGATTCTGGATCAGTGTTGGTTTGATTCGGGATCAGTGTTGGTTTTATTATGGATCAGTGTTGGTTCGATTCTGGATCAGTGTTGGTTTGACTCTGGATCAGTGTTGCTTTGATTCTGGATCAGCATTGGTTTGATTCTGTATCAGTGTTGGTTTGATTCTGGATCAAAGCTGGTTTGATTCTGTATCAGTGTTGGTTTGACTCTGGATCAGTGTTGGTTTGATTCTGGATCAGTGTTGGTTTGATTCTGGATCAGTGTTGGTTTGACTCTGGATCAGTGTTGGTTTGATTCTGGATCAGCATTGGTTTGATTCTGTATCAGTGTTGGTTTGATTCTGGATCAAAGCTGGTTTGATTCTGGATCAGTGATGGTTTGATTCTGGATCAGTGTTTGTTTGATTCTTGATTAGACTTGGTTTGATTCTGGATCAGTGTCCATTTGAATATGGATCAGTGTTGGTTTGATTATGGATCAGTGTTGGTTTGATTCTGGTTCAGTGTTGGTTTGATTCTGGTTCAGTGTTGGTTTGATTCTGGATCAGTGATGGTTTCAACCTGAATCAGTGTTGGTTTGATTTTGGATCAGTGTTGGTTTGATTCTGTATCAGTGTTGGTTTGAATCTGGATCAGCGTTGGTTTGATTCTGGATCAGTGTTTGTTTGATTCTGGATCAGTGTTGGTTTGACTCTGGATCAGTGTTGGTTTGATTCTGGATCAGCATTGGTTTGATTCTGTATCAGTGTTGGTTTGATTCTGGATCAAAGCTGGTTTGATTCTGTATCAGTGTTGGTTTGATTCTGGATCAGTGTTGGTTTGATTCTGGATCAGTGTTGGTTTGATTCTGGATCAGTGTTGGTTTGAATCTGGATCAGCGTTAGTTTGATTCTGGATCAGTGTTGGTTTGATTATTGATCAGTGTTGGTTTGATTCTGGATCAGTGTTGGTTTGATTCTGGATCAGTGTTGGTTTAAATCTGGATCAGTGTTGGTTTGATTTTGGATCAGTGTTGGTTTGATTCTGGATCAGTGTTGGTTTGAAGCTGGATCAGCGTTAGTTTGATTCAGGATCAGTGTTGGTTTGATTCTATATCAGTGTTGGTTTGATTCTGGATCAGTGTTGGTTTGATTCTGGATCAAAGCTGGTTTGATTCTGTATCAGTGTTGGTTTGATTCTGGATCAGTGTTGGTTTGATTCTGGATCAGTGTTGGTTTGATTCTGGATCAGTGTTGGTTTGAATCTGGATCAGCGTTAGTTTGATTCTGGATCAGTGTTGGTTTGATTCTGGATCAGTGTTGGTTTGATTCTGGATCAGTGTTGGTTTGATTCTGGATCAGTGTTGGTTTGATTCTGGATCAGTGTTGGTTTCAATCTGGATCAGTGTTGGTTTCATTTTGGATCAGTGTTCATTTGAATATGGATCAGCGTTAGTTTGATTCTGGATCAGAGCTGGCTTGATTCTGGATCAGTGTTGAATTGCTTCTGGATCAATGTTGGTTTGATTCTGTATCAGAGTTGGTTTGATGATGGATTATTGATGGTTTGATTCAGGATCAGTGATGGTTTGAATCCAGATCAGTGTTGGTTTGATTCAGGGTCAGTGTTGGTTTGATTCTGTATCAGTGTTGTTTTGATTCCGGATCAGTGTTGGTTTGATTCTGGATCAGTGTTGGTTTGACTCTGGATCAGTGTTGGTTTGATTCTGGATCAGTGTTGGTTTGACTCTGGAGCAGTGTTGGTTTGAATCTGGATCAGCATTGGTTTGATTCTGGATCAGTGTTGGTTTGATACTGGATCAGAGCAGGTTTGATTCTGGATCAGTGTTGGTTTGATTCGGGATCAGAGCTGGTTTGATTCTGTATCAGTGTTGGTTTGATTCTGGTTCAGTGTTGGTTTGATTCTGGGTCAGTGTTTGTTTGATTCTGGATCAGTGTTGGTTTGACTCTGGATCAGTGTTGGTTTGATTCTGGATCAGCATTGGTTTGATTCTGTATCAGTGTTGGTTTGATTCTGGATCAAAGCTGGTTTGATTCTGTATCAGTGTTGGTTTGATTCTGGATCAGTGTTGGTTTGATTCTGGATCAGTGTTGGTTTGATTCTGGATCAGTGTTGGTTTGATTCTGGATCAGTGTTGGTTTGATTCTGGATCAGTGTTGGTTTCAATCTGGATCAGTGTTGGTTTGATTTTGGATCAGTGTTGGTTTGATTCTGGATCAGTGTTGGTTTGAATCTGGATCAGCGTTAGTTTGATTCTGGATCAGTGTTGGTTTGATTCTGGATCAGTGTTGGTTTGAATCTGGATCAGTGTTAGTTTGATTCTGGATCAGTGTTGGTTTGATTCCGGATCAGTGTTGGTTTGATTCTGGATCAGTTTTGGTTTGATTCTGGATCAGTGTTGGTTTCAATCTGGATCAGTGTTGGTTTGATTCTGGATCAGTGTTGGTTTCAATCTGGATCAGTGTTGGTTTGATTCTGGATCAGTGTTGGTTTCAATCTGGATTAGTGTTGGTTTGATTTTGGATCAGTGTTGGTTTGATTCTGGATCAGTGTTGGTTTCAATCTGGATCAGTGTTGGTTTCATTTTGGATCAGTGTTCATTTGAATATGGATCAGCGTTAGTTTGATTCTGGATCAGAGCTGGCTTGATTCTGGATCAGTGTTGAATTGCTTCTGGATCAATGTTGGTTTGATTCTGTATCAGAGTTGGTTTGATGATGGATTATTGATGGTTTGATTCAGGATCAGTGATGGTTTGAATCCAGATCAGTTTTGGTTTGATTCAGGGTCAGTGTTGGTTTGATTCTGTATCAGTGTTGTTTTGATTCCGGATCAGTGTTGGTTTGATTCTGGATCAGTGTTGGTTTGACTCTGGATCAGTGTTGGTTTGATTCTGGATCAGTGTTGGTTTGACTCTGGATCAGTGTTGGTTTGATTCTGGATCAGCATTGGTTTGATTCTGGATCAGTGTTGGTTTGATACTGGATCAGAGCAGGTTTGATTCTGGATCAGTGTTGGTTTGATTCGGGATCAGAGCTGGTTTGATTCTGTATCAGTGTTGGTTTGATTCTGGATCAGTGTTGGTTTGATTCTGGATCAGTGTTTGTTTGATTCTGGATCAGTGTTGGTTTGACTCTGGATCAGTGTTGGTTTGATTCTGGATCAGCATTGGTTTGATTCTGTATCAGTGTTGGTTTGATTCTGGATCAAAGCTGGTTTGATTCTGTATCAGTGTTGGTTTGATTCTGGATCAGTGTTGGTTTGATTCTGGATCAGTGTTGGTTTGATTCTGGATCAGTGTTGGTTTGACTCTGGATCAGTGTTGGTTTGATTCTGGATCAGCATTGGTTTGATTCTGTATCAGTGTTGTTTTGATTCTGGATCAAACTGGTTTGATTCTGGATCAGTGATGGTTTGATTCTGGTTCAGTGTTGGTTTGATTCTGGTTCAGTGTTGGTTTGATTCTGGAACAGTGTTGGTTTCAATCTGGATCAGTGTTGGTTTGATTTTGGATCAGTGTTGGTTTGGTTCTGGATCAGTGTTGGTTTGAATCTGGATCAGCGTTAGTTTGATTCTGGATCAGTGTTGGTTTCAATCTGGATCAGTGTTGGTTTGATTCTGGATCAGTGTTGGTTTGATTCTGGATCAGTGTTGGTTTCAATCTGGATCAGTGTTGGTTTGATTTTGGATCAGTGTTGGTTTGATTCTGGATCAGTGTTGGTTTGAATCTGGATCAGCGTTAGTTTGATTCTGGATCAGTGTTGGTTTGATTCTGGATCAGTGTTGGTTTGAATCTGGATCAGTGTTAGTTTGATTCTGGATCAGTGTTGGTTTGATTCTGGATCAGTGTTGGTTTGATTCTGGATCAGTGTTGGTTTGATTCTGGATCAGTGTTGGTTTCAATCTGGATCAGTGTTGGTTTGATTCTGGATCAGTGTCGGTTTGATTCTGGATCAGTGTTGGTTTGATTCTGGATCAGTGTTGGTTTCAATCTGGATCAGTGTTGGTTTGATTTTGGATCAGTGTTGGTTTGATTCTGGATCAGTGTTGGTTTCAATCTGGATCAGTGTTGGTTTGATTTTGGATCAGTGTTCATTTGAATATGGATCAGCGTTAGTTTGATTCTGGATCAGAGCTGGCTTGATTCTGGATCAGTGTTGAATTGCTTCTGGATCAATGTTGGTTTGATTCTGTATCAGAGTTGGTTTGATTATGGATTAGTGATGGTTTGATTCAGGATCAGTGATGGTTTGAATCCAGATCGGTGTTGGTTTGGTTCAGGGTCAGTGTTGGTTTGATTCTGTATCAGTGTTGTTTTGATTCCGGATCAGTGTTGGTTTGATTCTGGACCAGAGCTGGTTTGATTCTGGATCAGTGTTCATTTGAATACAGATCAGCTTTAGTTTGGTTCTGTATCAGTTTTTGTTTGATTCTGGATCAGTGTTGGTTTGATTCTGGATCAGTGTTGGTTTGAATCCAGATCAGTATTGGTTTAATTCTGAATCAGAGCTGGTTTGATTCTGGATCAGTGTTGGATTCATTCTGGATCAATGTTGGTTTGATTCTGTATCAGAGTTGGGTTGATGATGGATTAGTGCTGGTTTGATTCAGGATCAGTGCTGGTTTGATTCTGGATCAGGGTTGCTTTGATTCTGGATCAGTGTTGGTTTGATTCTGTTTCAGTGTTGGTTTGATTCTAGATCAGTGTTGGTTTGATTCTGTATCAGAGTTGGGTTGATGATGGATTAGTGCTGGATTGATTCAGGATCAGTGTTGGTTTGAACCAGGATCAGTGCTGGACTGATGATGGATTAGTGCTGGTTTGAATCAGGATCAGTGCTGGTTTGATTCTGGATCAGTGTTGCTTTGATTCTGGATCAGTGTTGGTTTGATTCTGTTTCAGTGTTGGTTTGATTCTAGATCAGTGTTGGTTTGATTCTGGATCAGAGCTGGTTTGATTCTGGATCAGTGTTGGTTTGATTCGGGATCAGTTTTCATTTAAATCGTGTTCAGTGATTGTTTGATTCTGGATCAGTGTTTGTTTGATTGTTGATTAGTCTTGGTTTGATTCTGGATCAGTGTTCATTTGAATATGGATCAGTGTTGGATTGATTCTGGATCAGTGTTGGATTGATTATGGATCAGTGTTGGTTTGGTTCTGGATCAGTGTTGGTTTGATTCTGGATCAGTGTTGGTTTGATTCCGCATCAGAGCTGGTTTGATTCTGGATCAGTGTTGGATTGATTCTGGATCAGTGTTCGTTTGAATCTGGATCAGTGTTGGTTTGATTCTGGATCAGTGTTGATTTGAATATGGATCAGCATTAGTTTGAATCTGAATCAGTGTTGGTTTGATTCTGGATCAGTGTTGATTTGAATATGGATCAGTGTTGGTTTGATTCCGCATCAGAGCTGGTTTGATTCTGTATCAGTGTTGGTTTGATTCTGGATCAGTGTTGGTTTGATTCTGGATCAGTGTTGGTTTGATTCTGGATCAGTGTTGGTTTGACTCTGGATCAGTGTTGGTTTGATTCTGGATCAGCATTGGATTGATTCTGTATCAGTCTTGGTTTGATTCGGGATCAGAGCTGGTTTGATTCTGTATCAGTGTTGGTTTGATTTTGGATCAGTGTTGGTTTGATTCTGGATCAGTGTTGGTTTGATTCTGGGTCAGTGTTGGTTTGATTCTGGATCAAAGCTGGTTTGATTCTGGATCAGTGATGGTTTGATTCTGGATCAGTGTTTGTTTGATTCTTGATTAGTCTTGGTTTGATTCTGGATCAGTGTTCATTTGAATATGGATCAGTGTTGGTTTGATTCTGGATCAGTGTTGGTTTGATTCTGGATCAGTGTTGGTTTCAATCTGGATCAGTGTTGGTTTGATTTTGGATCAGTGTTCATTTGAATATGGATCAGCGTTAGTTTGATTCTTGATTAGTCTTGTTTTGATTCTGGATCAGTGTTCATTTGAATATGGATCAGTGTTGGTTTGATTATGGATCAGTGTTGGTTTGATTCTGGTTCAGTGTTTGTTTGATTCTGGTTCAGTGTTGGTTTGATTCTGGATCAGTGTTGGTTTCAATCTGGATCAGTGTTGGTTTGATTTTGGATCAGTGTTGGTTTGATTCTGGATCAGTGTTGGTTTGAATCTGGATCAGCGTTAGTTTGATTCTGGATCAGTGTTGGTTTGATTCTGGATCAGTGTTGGTTTGATTCTGGATCAGTGTTGGTTTGATTCTGGATCAGTGTTGGTTTGATTCTGGATCAGTGTTGGTTTGAATCTGGATCAGCGTTAGTTTGATTCTGGATCAGTGTTGGTTTGATTCTGGATCAGTGTTGGTTTGAATCTGGATCAGTGTTAGTTTGATTCTGGATCAGTGTTGGTTTGATTCTGGATCAGTGTTGGTTTGATTCTGGATCAGTGTTGGTTTGATTCTGGATCAGTGTTGGTTTCAATCTGGATCAGTGTTGGTTTGATTTTGGATCAGTGTTGGTTTGATTCTGGATCAGTGTTGGTTTGAATCTGGATCAGCGTTAGTTTGATTCTGGATCAGTGTTGGTTTGATTCTGGATCAGTGTTGGTTTGAATCTGGATCAGTGTTAGTTTGATTCTGGATCAGTGTTGGTTTGATTCTGGATCAGTGTTGGTTTGATTCTGGATCAGTGTTGGTTTGATTCTGGATCAGCATTGGTTTGATTCTGTATCAGTCTTGGTTTGATTCGGGATCAGAGCTGGTTTGATTCTGTATCAGTGTTGGTTTGATTCTGGATCAGTGTTGGTTTGATTCTGGATCAGTGTTGGTTTGATTCTGGGTCAGTGTTGGTTTGATTCTGGATCAAAGCTGGTTTGATTCTGGATCAGTGATGGTTTGATTCTGTATCAGTGTTTGTTTGATTCTTGATTAGTCTTGGTTTGATTCTGGATCAGTGTTCATTTGAATATGGATCAGTGTTGGTTTGATTCCGGATCAGTGTTGGTTTGATTCTGGATCAGTGTTGGTTTCAATCTGGATCAGTGTTGGTTTGATTTTGGATCATTGTTCATTTGAATATGGATCAGCGTTAGTTTGATTCTTGATTAGTCTTGGTTTGATTCTGGATCAGTGTTCATTTGAATATGGATCAGTGTTGGTTTGATTATGGATCAGTGTTGGTTTGATTCTGGTTCAGTGTTGGTTTGATTCTGGTTCAGTGTTGGTTTGATTCTGGATCAGTGTTGGTTTCAATCTGGATCAGTGTTGGTTTGATTTTGGATCAGTGTTGGTTTGATTCTGGATCAGTGTTGGTTTGAATCTGGATCGGCGTTAGTTTGATTCTGGATCAGTGTTGGTTTGATTCTGGATCAGTGTTGGTTTGATTCTGGATCAGTGTTGGTTCGATTCTGGATCAGTGTTGGTTTCAATCTGGATCAGTGTTGGTTTGATTTTGGATCAGTGTTGGTTTGATTCTGGATCAGTGTTGGTTTGAATCTGGATCAGCGTTAGTTTGATTCTGGATCAGTGTTGGTTTGATTCTGGATCAGTGTTGGTTTGAATCTGGATCAGTGTTAGTTTGATTCTGGATCAGTGTTGGTTTGATTCTGGATCAGTGTTGGTTTGATTCTGGATCAGTGTTGGTTTGATTCTGGATCAGTGTTGGTTTGATTCTGGATCAGTGTTGGTTTCAATCTGGATCAGTGTTGGTTTGATTTTGGATCAGTGTTCATTTGAATATGGATCAGCGTTAGTTTGATTCTGGATCAGAGCTGGCTTGATTCTGGATCAGTGTGGAATTGCTTCTGGATCAATGTTGGTTTGATTCTGTATCAGAGTTAGTTTGATGATGGATTAGTGATGGTTTGATTCAGGATCAGTGATGGTTTGAATCCAGATCAGTGTTGGTTTGATTCAGGGTCAGTGTTGGTTTGATTCTGGATCAGCATTGGTTTGATTCTGGATCAGTGTTGATTTGATACTGGATCAGAGCAGGTTTGATTCTGGATCAGTGTTGGTTTGATTATTGATCACTGTTGGTTTGATTCTGTATCAGTGTTTGTTTGATTCTGGATCAGCATTGGTTTGATTCTGGATCAGTGTTGGTTTGATTCTGGATCAGTGTTGGTTTGACTCTGGATCAGTGTTGGTTTGATTCTGGATCAGCATTGGTTTGATTCTGGATCAGTGTTGGTTTGATACTGGATCAGAGCAGGTTTGATTCTGGATCAGTGTTGGTTTGATTCGGGATCAGAGCTGGTTTGATTCTGTATCAGTGTTGGTTTGATTCAGGATCAGTGTTGGTTTGATTCTGGATCAGTGTTGGTTTGATTCTGGATCAGTGTTGGTTTGACTCTGGATCAGTGTTGGTTTGATTCTGGATCAGCATTGGTTTGATTCTGTATCAGTGTTGGTTTGATTCTGGATCAAAGCTGGTTTGATTCTGTATCAGTGTTGGTTTGATTCTGTATCAGTGTTGGTTTGATTCTGTATCAGTGTTGTTTTGTTTCTGGATCAGTGTTGGTTTGATTCTGGATCAGTGTTGGTTTGATTCTGGATCAGTGTTGGTTTGATTCTGGATCAGTGTTGGTTTGATTCTGGATCAGTGTTGGTTTGACTCTGGATCAGTGTTGGTTTGATTCTGGATCAGCATTGGTTTGATTCTGTATCAGTGTTGGTTTGATTCTGGATCAAAGCTGGTTTGATTCTGTATCAGTGTTGGTTTGATTCTGGATCAGTGTTGGTTTGATTCTGGATCAGTGTTGGTTTGATTCTGGATCAGTGTTGGTTTGATTCTGGATCAGTGTTGGTTTGACTCTGGATCAGTGTTGGTTTGATTCTGGATCAGCATTGGTTTGATTCTGTATCAGTGTTGGTTTGATTCTGGATCAAAGCTGGTTTGATTCTGTATCAGTGTTGGTTTGATTCTGTATCAGTGTTGGTTTGATTCTGTATCAGTGTTGTTTTGTTTCTGTATCAGTGTTGGTTTGATTCTGGATCAGTGTTGGTTTGATTCTGGATCAGTGTTGGTTTGATTCTGGATCAGTGTTGGTTTGATTCTGGATCAGTGTTGGTTTGACTCTGGATCAGTGTTGGTTTGATTCTGGATCAGCATTGGTTTGATTCTGTATCAGTGTTGGTTTGATTCTGGATCAAAGCTGGTTTGATTCTGTATCAGTGTTGGTTTGATTCTGGATCAGTGTTGGTTTGATTCTGGATCAGTGTTGGTTTGATTCTGGATCAGTGTTGGTTTGACTCTGGATCAGTGTTGGTTTGATTCTGGATCAGCATTGGTTTGATTCTGTATCAGTGTTGGTTTGATTCTGGATCAAAGCTCGTTTGATTCTGGATCAGTGTTGGTTTGAATCTGGATCAGCGTTAGTTTGATTCTGGATCAGTGTTGGTTTGATTCTGGATCAGTGTTGGTTTGATTCTGGATCAGTGTTGGTTTCAATCTGGATCAGTGTTGGTTTGATTTTGGATCAGTGTTGGTTTGATTCTGGATCAGTGTTGGTTTGAATCTGGATCAGCGTTAGTTTGATTCTGGATCAGTGTTGGTTTGATTCTGGATCAGTGTTGGTTTGAATCTGGATCAGTGTTAGTTTGATTCTGGATCAGTGTTGGTTTGATTCTGGATCAGTGTTGGTTTGATTCTGTATCAGTGTTGGTTTGATTCTGGATCAGTGTTGGTTTCAATCTGGATCAGTGTTGGTTTGATTCTGTATCAGTGTTGGTTTGATTCTGGATCAGTGTTGGTTTGATTCTGGATCAGTGTTGGTTTCAATCTGGATCAGTGTTGGTTTGATTTTGGATCAGTGTTGGTTTGATTCTGGATCAGTGTTGGTTTGATTCTGGATCAGTGTTGGTTTCAATCTGGATCAGTGTTGGTTTGATTTTGGATCAGTGTTCATTTGAATATGGATCAGAGTTAGTTTGATTCTGGATCAGAGCTGGCTTGATTCTGGATCAGTGTGGAATTGCTTCTGAATCAATGTTGGTTTGATTCTGTATCAGAGTTGGTTTGATGATGGATTAGTGATGGTTTGATTCAGGATCAGTGATGGTTTGAATCCAGATCAGTGTTGGTTTGATTCAGGGTCAGTGTTGGTTTGATTCTGTATCAGTGTTGTTTTGATTCCGGATCAGTGTTGGTTTGATTCTGGACCAGAGCTGGTTTGATTCTGGATCAGTGTTCATTTGAATACAGATCAGCTTTAGTTTGGTTCTGTATCAGTTTTTGTTTGATTCTGGATCAGTGTTGGTTTGATTCTGGATCAGTGTTGGTTTGAATCCAGATCAGTATTGGTTTAATTCTGAATCAGAGCTGGTTTGATTCTGGATCAGTGTTGGATTCATTCTGGATCAATGTTGATTTGATTCTGTATCAGAGTTGGGTTGATGATGGATTAGTGCTGGTTTGATTCAGGATCAGTGCTGGTTTGATTCTGGATCAGGGTTGCTTTGATTCTGGATCAGTGTTGGTTTGATTCTGTTTCAGTGTTGGTTTGATTCTGGATCAGTGTTGGTTTGATTATTGATCAGAGTTGGGTTGATGATGGATTAGTGCTGGATTAATTCAGGATCAGTGTTGGTTTGAACCAGGATCAGTGCTGGACTGATGATGGATTAGTGCTGGTTTGAATCAGGATCAGTGCTGGTTTGATTCTGTATCAGTGTTGCTTTGATTCTGGATCAGTGTTGGTTTGATTCTGTTTCAGTGTTGGTTTGATTCTAGATCAGTGTTGGTTTGATTCTGGATCAGAGCTGGTTTGATTCTGGATCAGTGTTGGTTTGATTCGGGATCAGTTTTCATTTGAATCGTGTTCAGTGATTGTTTGATTCTGGATCAGTGTTTGTTTGATTGTTGATTAGTCTTGGTTTGATTCTGGATCAGTGTTCATTTGAATATGGATCAGTGTTGGATTGATTCTGGATCAGTGTTGGATTGATTATGGATCAGTGTTGGTTTGGTTCTGGATCAGTGTTGGTTTGATTCCGCATCAGAGCTGGTTTGATTCTGGATCAGTGTTGGATTGATTCTGGATCAGTGTTCGTTTGAATCTGGATCTGTGTTGGTTTGATTCTGGATCAGTGTTGATTTGAATATGGATCAGCATTAGTTTGAATCTGAATCAGTGTTGGTTTGATTCTGGATCAGTGTTGATTTGAATATGGATCAGTGTTGGTTTGATTCCGCATCAGAGCTGGTTTGATTCTGTATCAGTGTTGGTTTGATTCTGGATCAGTGTTGGTTTGATTCTGGATCAGTGTTGGTTTGATTCTGGATCAGTGTTGGTTTGACTCTGGATCAGTGTTGGTTTGATTCTGGATCAGCATTGGTTTGATTCTGTATCAGTCTTGGTTTGATTCGGGATCAGAGCTGGTTTGATTCTGTATCAGTGTTGGTTTGATTCTGGATCAGTGTTGGTTTGATTCTGTATCTGTGTTGGTTTGATTCTGGGTTAGTGTTTGTTTGATTCTTGATTAGTCTTGGTTTGATTCTGGATCAGTGTTCATTTGAATATGGATCAGTGTTGGTTTGATTCTGGATCAGTGTTGGTTTCATTCTGGATCAGTGTTGGTTTGATTTTGGATCAGTGTTGGTTTGAATCAGGATCAGCGTTAGTTTGATTCTGGATCAGTGCTGGTTTGATTCTGGATCAGTGTTGGTTTGATTTTGGATCAGTGTTGGTTTGATTCTGGATCAGTGTTGGTTTGATTCTGGATCAGTGTTCATTTGAATCTGGATCAGTGTTAGTTTGATTCTGGATCAGTGTTGGTTTGATTCTGGATCAGTGTTGGTTTGATTCTGGATCAGTGTTGGTTTGATTCTGGATCAGTGTTGGTTTCAATCTGGATCAGTGTTGGTTTGATTCTGTATCAGTGTTGGTTTGATTCTGGATCAGTGTTGGTTTGATTCTGGATCAGTGTTGGTTTCAATCTGGATCAGTGTTGGTTTGATTTTGGATCAGTGTTGGTTTGATTCTGGATCAGTGTTGGTTTGATTCTGGATCAGTGTTGGTTTCAATCTGGATCAGTGTTTGTTTGATTTTGGATCAGTGTTCATTTGAATATGGATCAGCGTTAGTTTGATTCTGGATCAGAGCTGCCTTGATTCTGGATCAGTGTGGAATTGCTTCTGGATCAATGTTGGTTTGATTCTGTATCAGAGTTGGTTTGATGATGGATTAGTGATGGTTTGATTCAGGATCAGTGATGGTTTGAATTCAGATCAGTGTTGGTTTGATTCAGTGTCAGTGTTGGTTTGATTCTGTGTCAGTGTTGTTTTGATTCCGGATCAGTGTTGGTTTGATTCTGGACCAGAGCTGGTTTGATTCTGGATCAGTGTTCATTTGCATACAGATCAGCTTTAGTTTGGTTCTGTATCAGTTTTTGTTTGATTCTGGATCAGTGTTGGTTTGAATCCAGATCAGTATTGGTTTAATTCTGAATCAGAGCTGGTTTGATTCTGGATCAGTGTTGGATTCATTCTGGATCAATGTTGGTTTGATTCTGTATCAGAGTTGGGTTGATGATGGATTAGTGCTGGTTTGATTCAGGATCAGTGCTGGTTTGATTCTGGATCAGGGTTGCTTTGATTCTGGATCAGTGTTGGTTTGATTCTGTTTCAGTGTTGGTTTGATTCTAGATCAGTGTTGGTTTGATTCTGTATCGGAGTTGGGTTGATGATGGATTAGTGCTGGATTGATTCAGGATCAGTGTTGGTTTGAACCAGGATCAGTGCTGGACTGATGATGGATTAGTGCTGGTTTGAATCAGGATCAGTGCTGGTTTGATTCTGGATCAGTGTTGCTTTGATTCTGGATCAGTGTTGGTTTGATTCTGTTTCAGTGTTGGTTTGATTCTAGATCAGTGTTGGTTTGATTCTGGATCAGAGCTGGTTTGATTCTGGATCAGTGTTGGTTTGATTCGGGATCAGTTTTCATTTAAATCGTGTTCAGTGATTGTTTGATTCTGGATCAGTGTTTGTTTGATTGTTGATTAGTCTTGGTTTGATTCTGGATCAGTGTTCATTTGAATATGGATCAGTGTTGGATTGATTCTGGATCAGTGTTGGATTGATTATGGATCAGTGTTGGTTTGGTTCTGGATCAGTGTTGGTTTGATTCCGCATCAGAGCTGGTTTGATTCTGGATCAGTGTTGGATTGATTCTGGATCAGTGTTCGTTTGAATCTGGATCTGCGTTGGTTTGAATCTGGATCAGTGTTGATTTGAATATGGATCAGCATTAGTTTGAATCTGAATCAGTGTTGGTTTGATTCTGGATCAGTGTTGATTTGAATATGGATCAGTGTTGGTTTGATTCCGCATCAGAGCTGGTTTGATTCTGTATCAGTGTTGGTTTGATTCTGGATCAGTGTTGGTTTGATTCTGGTTCAGTGTTGGTTTGATTCTGGTTCAGTGTTGGTTTGATTCTGGATCAGTGTTGGTTTCAATCTGGATCAGTGTTGGTTTGATTTTGGATCAGTGTTGGTTTGATTCTGGATCAGTGTTGGTTTGAATCTGGATCAGCGTTAGTTTGATTCTGGATCAGTGTTGGTTTGATTCTGGATCAGTGTTGGTTTGATTTTGGATCAGTGTTGGTTTGATTCTGGATCAGTGTTGATTTGAATATGGATCAGCATTAGTTTGAATCTGAATCAGTGTTGGTTTGATTCTGGATCAGTGTTGATTTGAATATGGATCAGTGTTGGTTTGATTCCGCATCAGAGCTGGTTTGATTCTGTATCAGTGTTGGTTTGATTCTGGATCAGTGTTGGTTTGATTCTGGATCAGTGTTGGTTTGATTCTGGATCAGTGTTGGTTTGACTCTGGATCAGTGTTGGTTTGATTCTGGATCAGCATTGGTTTGATTCTGTATCAGTCTTGGTTTGATTCGGGATCAGAGCTGGTTTGATTCTGTATCAGTGTTGGGTTGATTCTGGATCAGTGTTGGTTTGATTCTGGATCAGTGTTGGTTTGATTCTGGGTCAGTGTTGGTTTGATTCTGGATCAAAGCTGGTTTGATTCTGGATCAGTGATGGTTTGATTCTGGATCAGTGTTTGTTCGATTCTTGATTAGTCTTGGTTTGATTCTGGATCAGTGTTCATTTGAATATGGATCAGTGTTGGTTTGATTCTGGATCAGTGTTGGTTTGATTCTGGATCAGTGTTGGTTTCAATCTGGATCAGTGTTGGTTTGATTTTGGATCAGTGTTCATTTGAATATGGATCAGCGTTAGTTTGATTCTTGATTAGTCTTGGTTTGATTCTGGATCAGTGTTCATTTGAATATGGATCAGTGTTGGTTTGATTATGGATCAGTGTTGGTTTGATTCTGGTTCAGTGTTGGTTTGATTCTGGTTCAGTGTTGGTTTGATTCTGGATCAGTGTTGGTTTCAATCTGGATCAGTGTTGGTTTGATTTTGGATCAGTGTTGGTTTGATTCTGGATCAGTGTTGGTTTGAATCTGGATCAGCGTTAGTTTGATTCTGGATCAGTGTTGGTTTGATTCTGGATCAGTGTTGGTTTGATTCTGGATCAGTGTTGGTTTGATTCTGGATCAGTGTTGGTTTCAATCTGGATCAGTGTTGGTTTGATTTTGGATCAGTGTTGGTTTGATTCTGGATCAGTGTTGGTTGGAATCTAGATCAGCGTTAGTTTGATTCTGGATCAGTGTTGGTTTGATTCTGGATCAGTGTTGTTTTGAATCTGGATCAGTGTTAGTTTGATTCTGGATCAGTGTTGGTTTGATTCTGGATCAGTGTTGGTTTGATTCTGGATCAGTGTTGGTTTGATTCTGGATCAGTGTTGGTTTCAATCTGGATCAGTGTTGGTTTGATTCTGGATCAGTGTTGGTTTGATTCTGGATCAGTTTTGGTTTGATTCTGGATCAGTGTTGGTTTCAATCTGGATCAGTGTTGGTTTGATTTTGGATCAGTGTTGGTTTGATTCTGGATCAGTGTTGGTTTGATTCTGGATCAGTGTTGGTTTCAATCTGGATCAGTGTTGGTTTGATTCTGGATCAGTGTTGGTTTGATTCTGGATCAGTATTGGTTTGATTCTGGATCAGTGTTGGTTTCAATCTGGATCAGTGTTGGTTTGATTTTGGATCAGTGTTGGTTTGATTCTGGATCAGTGTTGGTTTGATTCTGGATCAGTGTTGGTTTCAATCTGGATCAGTGTTGGTTTGATTTTGGATCAGTGTTCATTTGAATATGGATCAGCGTTAGTTTGATTCTGGATCAGAGCTGGCTTGATTCTGGATCAGTGTGGAATTGCTTCTGGATCAATGTTGGTTTGATTCTGTATCAGAGTTGGTTTGATGATGGATTAGTGATGGTTTGATTCAGGATCAGTGATGGTTTGAATCCAGATCAGTGTTGGTTTGATTCAGGGTCAGTGTTGGCTTGATTCTGTATCAGTGTTGTTTTGATTCCGGATCAGTGTTGGTTTGATTCTGGACCAGAGCTGGTTTGATTCTGGATCAGTGTCCATTTGAATACAGATCAGCTTTAGTTTGGTTCTGTATCAGTTTTTGTTTGATTCTGGATCAGTGTTGGTTTGATTCTGGATCAGTGTTGGTTTGAATCCAGATCAGTATTGGTTTAATTCTGAATCAGAGCTGGCTTGATTCTGGATCAGTGTTGGATTCATTCTGGATCAATGTTCGTTTGATTCTGTATCAGAGTTGGGTTGATGATGGATTAGTGCTGGTTTGATTCAGGATCAGTGCTGATTTGATTCTGGATCTGGGTTGCTTTGATTCTGGATCAGTGTTGGTTTGATTCTGTTTCAGTGTTGGTTTGATTCTAGATCAGTGTTGGTTTGATTCTGTATCAGAGTTGGGTTGATGATGGATTAGTGCTGGATTGATTCAGGATCAGTGTTGGTTTGAACCAGGATCAGTGCTGGACTGATGATGGATTAGTGCTGGTTTGAATCAGGATCACTGCTGGTTTGATTCTGGATCAGTGTTGCTTTGATTCTGGATCAGTGTTGGTTTGATTCTGTTTCAGTGTTGGTTTGATTCTAGATCAGTGTTGGTTTGATTCTGGATCAGAGCTGGTTTGATTCTGGATCAGTGTTGGTTTGATTCGGGATCAGTTTTCATTTAAATCGTGTTCAGTGATTGTTTGATTCTGGATCAGTGTTTGTTTGATTGTTGATTAGTCTTGGTTTGATTCTGGATCAGTGTTCATTTGAATATGGATCAGTGTTGGATTGATTCTGGATCAGTGTTGGATTGATTATGGATCAGTGTTGGTTTGGTTCTGGATCAGTGTTGGTTTGATTCTGGATCAGTGTTGGTTTGATTCCGCATCAGAGCTGGTTTGATTCTGGATCAGTGTTGGATTGATTCTGGATCAGTGTTCGTTTGAATCTGGATCAGTGTTGGTTTGATTCTGGATCAGTGTTGATTTGAATATGGATCAGCATTAGTTTGAATCTGAATCAGTGTTGGTTTGATTCTGGATCAGTGTTGATTTGAATATGGATCAGTGTTGGTTTGATTCCGCATCAGAGCTGGTTTGATTCTGTATCAGTGTTGGTTTGATTCTGGATCAGTGTTGGTTTGATTCTGGATCAGTGTTGGTTTGATTCTGGATCAGTGTTGGTTTGACTCTGGATCAGTGTTGGTTTGATTCTGGATCAGCATTGGTTTGATTCTGTATCAGTCTTGGTTTGATTCGGGATCAGAGCTGGTTTGATTCTGTATCAGTGTTGGTTTGATTCTGGATCAGTGTTGGTTTGATTCTGGATCAGTGTTGGTTTGATTCTGGGTCAGTGTTGGTTTGATTCTGGATCAAAGCTGGTTTGATTCTGGATCAGTGATGGTTTGATTCTGTATCAGTGTTGGTTTGATTCTGGATCAAAGCTGGTTTGATTCTGGATCAGTGATGGTTTGATTCTGGATCAGTGTTTGTTTGATTCTTGATTAGTCTTGGTTTGATTCTGGATCAGTGTTCATTTGAATATGGATCAGTGTTGGTTTGATTCTGGATCAGTGTTGGTTTGATTCTGGATCAGTGTTGGTTTCAATCTGGATCAGTGTTGGTTTGATTTTGGATCAGTGTTCATTTGAATATGGATCAGCGTTGGTTTGATTCTTGATTAGTCTTGGTTTGATTCTGGATCAGTGTTCATTTGAATATGGATCAGTGTTGGTTTGATTATGGATCAGTGTTGGTTTGATTCTGGTTCAGTGTTGGTTTGATTCTGGTTCTGTGTTGGTTTGAATCTGGATCAGTGTTGGTTTCAATCTGGATCAGTGTTGGTTTGATTTTGGATCAGTGTTGGTTTGATTCTGGATCAGTGTTGGTTTGAATCTGGATCAGCGTTAGATTGATTCTGGATCAGTGTTGGTTTGATTTTGGATCAGTGTTGGTTTGATTCTGGATCAGTGTTGGTTTGATTCTGGATCAGTGTTGGTTTCAATCTGGATCAGTGTTGGTTTGATTTTGGATCAGTGTTGGTTTGATTCTGGATCAGTGTTGGTTTGAATCTGGATCAGCGTTAGTTTGATTCTGGATCATTGTTGGTTTGATTCTGGATCAGTGTTGGTTTGAATCTGGATCAGTGTTAGTTTGATTCTGGATCAGTGTTGGTTTGATTCTGGATCAGTGTTGGTTTGATTCTGGATCAGTGTTGGTTTGATTCTGGATCAGTGTTGGTTTCAATCTGGATCAGTGTTGGTTTGATTCTGGATCAGTGTTGGTTTGATTCTGGATCAGTGTTGGTTTCAATCTGGATCAGTGTTGGTTTGATTTTGGATCAGTGTTGGTTTGATTCTGGATCAGTGTTGGTTTGATTCTGGATCAGTGTTTGTTTCAATCTGGATCAGTGTTGGTTTGATTTTGGATCAGTGTTCATTTGAATATGGATCAGCGTTAGTTTGATTCTGGATCAGAGCTGGCTTGATTCTGGATCAGTGTTGAATTGCTTCTGCATCAGTGTTGGTTTGATTCTGTTTCAGTGTTGGTTTGATTCTAGATCAGTGTTGGTTTGATTCTGTATCAGAGTTGGGTTGATGATGGATTAGTGCTGGATTGATTCAGGATCAGTGTTGGTTTGAACCAGGATCAGTGCTGGACTGATGATGGATGAGTGCTGGTTTGAATCAGGATCAGTGCTGGTTTGATTCTGGATCAGTGTTGCTTTGATTCTGGATCAGTGTTGGTTTGATTCTGTTTCAGTGTTGGTTTGATTCTAGATCAGTGTTGGTTTGATTCTGGATCAGAGCTGGATTGATTCTGGATCAGTGTTGGTTTGATTCGGGATCAGTTTTCATTTAAATCGTGTTCAGTGATTGTTTGATTCTGGATCAGTGTTTGTTTGATTGTTGATTAGTCTTGGTTTGATTCTGGATCAGAGCTGGCTTGATTCTGGATCAGTGTGGAATTGCTTCTGGATCAATGTTGGTTTGATTCTGTATCAGAGTTGGTTTGATGATGGATTAGTGATGGTTTGATTCAGGATCAGTGATGGTTTGAATCCAGATCAGTGTTGGTTTGATTCAGGGTCAGTGTTGGTTTGATTCTGTACCAGTGTTGTTTTGATTCCGGATCAGTGTTGGTTTGATTCTGGACCAGAGCTGGTTTGATTCTGGATCAGTGTCCATTTGAATACAGATCAGCTTTAGTTTGGTTCTGTATCAGTTTTTGTTTGATTCTGGATCAGTGTTGGTTTGATTCTGGATCAGTGTTGGTTTGAATCCAGATCAGTATTGGTTTAATTCTGAATCAGAGCTGGCTTGATTCTGGATCAGTGTTGGATTCATTCTGGATCAATGTTCGTTTGATTCTGTATCAGAGTTGGGTTGATGATGGATTAGTGCTGGTTTGATTCAGGATCAGTGCTGATTTGATTCTGGAGCAGGGTTGCTTTGATTCTGGATCAGTGTTGGTTTGATTCTGTTTCAGTGTTGGTTTGATTCTAGATCAGTGTTGGTTTGATTCTGTATCAGAGTTGGGTTGATGATGGATTAGTGCTGGATTGATTCAGGATCAGTGTTGGTTTGAACCAGGATCAGTGCTGGACTGATGATGGATTAGTGCTGGTTTGAATCAGGATCAGTGCTGGTTTGATTCTGGATCAGTGTTGCTTTGATTCTGGATCAGTGTTGGTTTGATTCTGTTTCAGTGTTGGTTTGATTCTAGATCAGTGTTGGTTTGATTCTGGATCAGAGCTGGTTTGATTCTGGATCAGTGTTGGTTTGATTCGGGATCAGTTTTCATTTAAATCGTGTTCAGTGATTGTTTGATTCTGGATCAGTGTTTGTTTGATTGTTGATTAGTCTTGGTTTGATTCTGGATCAGTGTTCATTTGAATATGGATCAGTGTTGGATTGATTCTGGATCAGTGTTGGATTGATTATGGATCAGTGTTGGTTTGGTTCTGGATCAGTGTTGGTTTGATTCTGGATCAGTGTTGGTTTGATTCCGCATCAGAGCTGGTTTGATTCTGGATCAGTGTTGGATTGATTCTGGATCAGTGTTCGTTTGAATCTGGATCAGTGTTGGTTTGATTCTGGATCAGTGTTGATTTGAATATGGATCAGCATTAGTTTGAATCTGAATCAGTGTTGGTTTGATTCTGGATCAGTGTTGATTTGAATATGGATCAGTGTTGGTTTGATTCCGCATCAGAGCTGGTTTGATTCTGTATCAGTGTTGGTTTGATTCTGGATCAGTGTTGGTTTGATTCTGGATCAGTGTTGGTTTGATTCTGGATCAGTGTTGGTTTGACTCTGGATCAGTGTTGGTTTGATTCTGGATCAGCATTGGTTTGATTCTGTATCAGTCTTGGTTTGATTCGGGATCAGAGCTGGTTTGATTCTGTATCAGTGTTGGTTTGATTCTGGATCAGTGTTGGTTTGATTCTGGATCAGTGTTGGTTTGATTCTGGGTCAGTGTTGGTTTGATTCTGGATCAAAGCTGGTTTGATTCTGGATCAGTGATGGTTTGATTCTGTATCAGTGTTGGTTTGATTCTGGATCAAAGCTGGTTTGATTCTGGATCAGTGATGGTTTGATTCTGGATCAGTGTTTGTTTGATTCTTGATTAGTCTTGGTTTGATTCTGGATCAGTGTTCATTTGAATATGGATCAGTGTTGGTTTGATTCTGGATCAGTGTTGGTTTGATTCTGGATCAGTGTTGGTTTCAATCTGGATCAGTGTTGGTTTGATTTTGGATCAGTGTTCATTTGAATATGGATCAGCGTTAGTTTGATTCTTGATTAGTCTTGGTTTGATTCTGGATCAGTGTTCATTTGAATATGGATCAGTGTTGGTTTGATTATGGATCAGTGTTGGTTTGATTCTGGTTCAGTGTTGGTTTGATTCTGGTTCAGTGTTGGTTTGAATCTGGATCAGTGTTGGTTTCAATCTGGATCAGTGTTGGTTTGATTTTGGATCAGTGTTGGTTTGATTCTGGATCAGTGTTGGTTTGAATCTGGATCAGCGTTAGATTGATTCTGGATCAGTGTTGGTTTGATTCTGGATCAGTGTTGGTTTGATTCTGGATCAGTGTTGGTTTGATTCTGGATCAGTGTTGGTTTCAATCTGGATCAGTGTTGGTTTGATTTTGGATCAGTGTTGGTTTGATTCTGGATCAGTGTTGGTTTGAATCTGGATCAGCGTCAGTTTGATTCTGGATCATTGTTGGTTTGATTCTGGATCAGTGTTGGTTTGAATCTGGATCAGTGTTAGTTTGATTCTGGATCAGTGTTGGTTTGATTCTGGATCAGTGTTGGTTTGATTCTGGATCAGTGTTGGTTTGATTCTGGATCAGTGTTGGTTTCAATCTGGATCAGTGTTGGTTTGATTCTGGATCAGTGTTGGTTTGATTCTGGATCAGTGTTGGTTTCAATCTGGATCAGTGTTGGTTTGATTTTGGATCAGTGTTGGTTTGATTCTGGATCAGTGTTGGTTTGATTCTGGATCAGTGTTGGTTTCAATCTGGATCAGTGTTGGTTTGATTTTGGATCAGTGTTCATTTGAATATGGATCAGCGTTAGTTTGATTCTGGATCAGAGCTGTCTTGATTCTGGATCAGTGTTGAATTGCTTCTGGATCAGTGTTGGTTTGATTCTGTTTCAGTGTTGGTTTGATTCTAGATCAGTGTTGGTTTGATTCTGTATCAGAGTTGGGTTGATGATGGATTAGTGCTGGATTGATTCAGGATCAGTGTTGGTTTGAACCAGGATCAGTGCTGGACTGATGATGGATGAGTGCTGGTTTGAATCAGGATCAGTGCTGGTTTGATTCTGGATCAGTGTTGCTTTGATTCTGGATCAGTGTTGGTTTGATTCTGTTTCAGTGTTGGTTTGATTCTAGATCAGTGTTGGTTTGATTCTGGATCAGAGCTGGATTGATTCTGGATCAGTGTTGGTTTGATTCGGGATCAGTTTTCATTTAAATCGTGTTCAGTGATTGTTTGATTCTGGATCAGTGTTTGTTTGATTGTTGATTAGTCTTGGTTTGATTCTGGATCAGTGTTCATTTGAATATGGATCAGTGTTTGATTGATTCTGGATCAGTGTTCATTTGATTATGGATCAGAGCTGGTTTGATTCTGGATCAGTGTTGGGTTGATGATGGATTAGTGCTGGATTGATTCAGGATCAGTGTTGGTTTGAACCAGGATCAGTGCTGGACTGATGATGGATTAGTGCTGGTTTGAATCAGGATCAGTGCTGGTTTGATTCTGGATCAGTGTTGCTTTGATTCTGGATCAGTGTTGGTTTGATTCTGTTTCAGTGTTGGTTTGATTCTAGATCAGTGTTGGTTTGATTCTGTATCAGTGTTGGTTTGATTCTGGATCAGTGTTGATTTGAATATGGATCAGTGTTGGTTTGATTCTGGATCAGTTTTTGTTTTGATTCCGCATCAGAGCTGGTTTGATTCTGGATCAGTGTTGGATTGATTCTGGATCAGTGTTCGTTTGAATCTGGATCTGTGTTGGTTTGATTCTGGATCTGTGTTGATTTGAATATGGATCAGCATTAGTTTGAATCTGAATCAGTGTTGGTTTGATTCTGGATCAGTGTTGATTTGAATATGGATCAGTGTTGGTTTGATTCCGCATCAGAGCTGGTTTGATTCTGTATCAGTGTTGGTTTGATTCTGGATCAGTGTTGGTTTGATTCTGGATCAGTGTTGGTTTGATTCTGGATCAGTGTTGGTTTGACTCTGGATCAGTGTTGGTTTGATTCTGGATCAGCATTGGTTTGATTCTGTATCAGTCTTGGTTTGATTCGGGATCAGAGCTGGTTTGATTCTGTATCAGTGTTGGTTTGATTCTGGATCAGTGTTGGTTTGATTCTGGATCAGTGTTGGTTTGATTCTGGGTCAGTGTTGGTTTGATTCTGGATCAAAGCTGGTTTGATTCTGGATCAGTGATGGTTTGATTCTGGATCAGTGTTTGTTTGATTCTTGATTAGTCTTGGTTTGATTCTGGATCAGTGTTCATTTGAATATGGATCAATGTTGGTTTGATTCTGGATCAGTGTTGGTTTGATTCTGGATCAGTGTTGGTTTCAATCTGGATCAGTGTTGGTTTGATTTTGGATCAGTGTTCATTTGAATATGGATCAGCGTTAGTTTGATTCTTGATTAGTCTTGCTTTGATTCTGGATCAGTGTTAATTTGAATATGGATCAGTGTTGGTTTGATTATGGATCAGTGTTGGTTTGATTCTGGTTCAGTGTTGTTTTGATTCTGGTTCAGTGTTGGTTTGATTCTGGATCAGTGTTGGTTTCAATCTGGATCAGTGTTGGTTTGATTTTGGATCAGTGTTGGTTTGATTCTGGATCAGTGTTGGTTTGAATCTGGATCAGAGTTAGTTTGATTCTGGATCAGTGTTGGTTTGATTCTGGATCAGTGTTGGTTTGATTCTGGATCAGTGTTGGTTTGATTCTGGATCAGTGTTTGTTTGAATCTGGATCAGCGTTAGTTTGATTCTGGATCATTGTTGGTTTGATTCTGGATCAGTGTTGGTTTGAATGTGGATCAGTGTTAGTTTGATTCTGGATCAGTGTTGGTTTGATTCTGGATCAGTGTTGGTTTGATTCTGGATCAGTGTTGGTTTGATTCTGGATCAGTGTTGGTTTCAATCTGGATCAGTGTTGGTTTCAATCTGGATCAGTGTTGGTTTGATTTTGGATCAGTGTTGGTTTGATTCTGGATCAGTGTTGGTTTGATTCTGGATCAGTGTTGGTTTGATTCTGGATCAGTGTTGGTTTGATTCTGGATCAGTTTTCATTTAAATCGTGTTCAGTGATTGTTTGATTCTGGATCAGTGTTTGTTTGATTGTTGTTTAGTCTTGGTTTGATTCTGGATCAGTGTTCATTTGAATATGGATCAGTGTTTGATTGATTCTGGATCAGTGTTCATTTGATTATGGATCAGAGCTGGTTTGATGATGGATTAGTGCTGGATTGATTCAGGATCAGTGTTGGTTTGAACCAGGATCAGTGCTGGACTGATGATGGATTAGTGCTGGTTTGAATCAGGATCAGTGCTGGTTTGATTCTGGATCAGTGTTGCTTTGATTCTGGATCAGTGTTGGTTTGCTTCTGTTTCAGTGTTGGTTTGATTCTAGATCAGTGTTGGTTTGATTCTGGATCAGAGCTGGTTTGATTCTGGATCAGTGTTGGTTTGATTCGGGATCAGTTTTCATTTAAATCGTGTTCAGTGATTGTTTGATTCTGGATCAGTGTTTGTTTGATTGTTGAGTAGTCTTGGTTTGATTCTGGATCAGTGTTCATTTGAATATGGATCAGTGTTGGATTGATTCTGGATCAGTGTTGGATTGATTATGGATCAGTGTTGGTTTGGTTCTGGATCAGTGTTGGTTTGATTCTGGATCAGTGTTGGTTTGATTCCGCATCAGAGCTGGTTTGATTCTGGATCAGTGTTGGATTGATTCTGGATCAGTGTTCGTTTGAATCTGGATCTGTGTTGGTTTGATTCTGGATCAGTGTTGATTTGAATAGGGATCAGCAGTAGTTTGAATCTGAATCAGTGTTGGTTTGATTCTGGATCAGTGTTGATTTGAATATGGATCAGTGTTGGTTTGATTCTGGATCAGTGTTGGTTTGATTCCGCATCAGAGCTGGTTTGATTCTGGATCAGTGTTGGATTGATTCTGGATCAGTGTTCGTTTGAATCTGGATCTGTGTTGGTTTGATTCTGGATCAGTGTTGATTTGAATATGGATCAGCATTAGTTTGAATCTGAATCAGTGTTGGTTTGATTCTGGATCAGTGTTGATTTGAATATGGATCAGTGTTGGTTTGATTCCGCATCAGAGCTGGTTTGATTCTGTATCAGTGTTGGTTTGATTCTGGATCAGTGTTGGTTTGATTCTGGATCAGTGTTGGTTTGATTCTGGATCAGTGTTGGTTTGACTCTGGATCAGTGTTGGTTTGATTCTGGATCAGCATTGGTTTGATTCTGTATCAGTCTTGGTTTGATTCGGGATCAGAGCTGGTTTGATTCTGTATCAGTGTTGGTTTGATTCTGGATCAGTGTTGGTTTGATTCTGGATCAGTGTTGGTTTGATTCTGGGTCAGTGTTGGTTTGATTCTGGATCAAAGCTGGTTTGATTCTGGATCAGTGATGGTTTGATTCTGGATCAGTGTTTGTTTGATTCTTGATTAGTCTTGGTTTGATTCTGGATCAGTGTTCATTTGAATATGGATCAATGTTGGTTTGATTATGGATCAGTGTTGGTTTGATTCTGGATCAGTGTTGGTTTCAATCTGGATCAGTGTTGGTTTGATTTTGGATCAGTGTTCATTTGAATATGGATCAGCGTTAGTTTGATTCTTGATTAGTCTTGCTTTGATTCTGGATCAGTGTTCATTTGAATATGGATCAGTGTTGGTTTGATTATGGATCAGTGTTGGTTTGATTCTGGTTCAGTGTTGGTTTGATTCTGGTTCAGTGTTGGTTTGATTCTGGATCAGTGTTGGTTTCAATCTGGATCAGTGTTGGTTTGATTTTGGATCAGTGTTGGTTTGATTCTGGATCAGTGTTGGTTTGAATCTGGATCAGAGTTAGTTTGATTCTGGATCAGTGTTGGTTTGATTCTGGATCAGTGTTGGTTTGATTCTGGATCAGTGTTGGTTTGATTCTGGATCAGTGTTGGTTTGATTCTGGATCAGTGTTGGTTTGATTCTGGATCAGTGTTTGTTTGAATCTGGATCAGCGTTAGTTTGATTCTGGATCATTGTTGGTTTGATTCTGGATCAGTGTTGGTTTGAATCTGGATCAGTGTTAGTTTGATTCTGGATCAGTGTTGGTTTGATTCTGGATCAGTGTTGGTTTGATTCTGGATCAGTGTTGGTTTCAATCTGGATCAGTGTTGGTTTGATTTTGGATCAGTGTTGGTTTGATTCTGGATCAGTGTTGGTTTGAATCTGGATCAGCGTCAGTTTGATTCTGGATCATTGTTGGTTTGATTCTGGATCAGTGTTGGTTTGAATCTGGATCAGTGTTAGTTTGATTCTGGATCAGTGTTGGTTTGATTCTGGATCAGTGTTGGTTTGATTCTGGATCAGTGTTGGTTTCATTCTGGATCAGTGTTGGTTTCAATCTGGATCAGTGTTGGTTTGATTCTGGATCAGTGTTGGTTTGATTCTGGATCAGTGTTGGTTTCAATCTGGATCAGTGTTGGTTTGATTTTGGATCAGTGTTGGTTTGATTCTGGATCAGTGTTGGTTTGAGTCTGGATCAGTGTTGGTTTCAATCTGGATCAGTGTTGGTTTGATTTTGGATCAGTGTTAATTTGAATATGGATCAGCGTTAGTTTGATTCTGGATCAGAGCTGGCTTGATTCTGGATCAGTGTTGCTTTGATTCAGGATCAGTGTTGGTTTGAACCAGGATCAGTGCTGGACTGATGATGGATGAGTGCTGGTTTGAATCAGGATCAGTGCTGGTTTGATTCTGGATCAGTGTTGCTTTGATTCTGGATCAGTGTTGGTTTGATTCTGTTTCAGTGTTGGTTTGATTCTAGATCAGTGTTGGTTTGATTCTGTATCAGAGCTGGTTTGATTCTGGATCAGTGTTGGTTTGATTCTGGATCAGTGTTGGTTTGATTCTGGATCAGTGTTGGTTTGATTCTGGATCAGTGTTTGTTTGAATCTGGATCAGTGTTGGTTTGATTCTGGATCAGTGTTGGTTTGATTCTGGATCAGTGTTTGTTTGAATCTGGATCAGCGTTAGTTTGATTCTGGATCATTGTTGGTTTGATTCTGGATCAGTGTTGGTTTGAATCTGGATCAGTGTTAGTTTGATTCTGGATCAGTTTTGGTTTGATTCTGGATCAGTGTTGGTTTGATTTTGGATCAGTGTTGGTTTGATTCTGGATCAGTGTTGGTTTGATTCTGGATCAGTGTTGGTTTCAATCTGGATCAGTGTTGGTTTGATTTTGGATCAGTGTTCATTTGAATATGGATCAACGTTAGTTTGATTCTGGATCAGAGCTGTCTTGATTCTGGATCAGTGTTGAATTGCTTCTGGATCAGTGTTGGTTTGATTCTGTTTCAGTGTTGGTTTGATTCTAGATCAGTGTTGGTTTGATTCTGTATCAGAGTTGGCTTGATGATGGATTAGTGCTGGATTGATTCAGGATCAGTGTTGGTTTGAACCAGGATCAGTGCTGGACTGATGATGGATGAGTGCTGGTTTGAATCAGGATCAGTGCTGGTTTGATTCTGGATCAGTGTTGCTTTGATTCTGGATCAGTGTTGGTTTGATTCTGTTTCAGTGTTGGTTTGATTCTAGATCAGTGTTGGTTTGATTCTGGATCAGAGCTGGTTTGATTCTGGATCAGTGTTGGTTTGATTCGGGATCAGTTTTCATTTAAATCGTGTTCAGTGATTGTTTGATTCTGGATCAGTGTTTGTTTGATTGTTGATTAGTCTTGGTTTGATTCTGGATCAGTGTTCATTTGAATATGGATCAGTGTTGGATTGATTCTGGATCAGTGTTGGATTGATTATGGATCAGTGTTGGTTTGGTTCTGGATCAGTGTTGGTTTGATTCTGGATCAGTGTTGGTTTGATTCCGCATCAGAGCTGGTTTGATTCTGGATCAGTGTTGGATTGATTCTGGATCAGTGTTCGTTTGAATCTGGATCTGTGTTGGTTTGATTCTGGATCAGTGTTGATTTGAATAGGGATCAGCATTAGTTTGAATCTGAATCAGTGTTGGTTTGATTCTGGATCAGTGTTGATTTGAATTTGGATCAGTGTTGGTTTGATTCTGGATCAGTGTTGGTTTGATTCTGGGTCAGTGTTGGTTTGATTCTGGATCAGTGTTGGTTTGATTCTGGATCAGTGTTGGTTTGATCCTGGGTCAGTGTTGGTTTGATTCTGGATCAAAGCTGGTTTGATTCTGGATCAGTGATGGTTTGATTCTGGATCAGTGTTTGTTTGATTCTTGATTAGTCTTGGTTTGATTCTGGATCAGTGTTCATTTGAATATGGATCAATGTTGGTTTGATTCTGGATCAGTCTTGGTTTGATTCTGGATCAGTGTTGGTTTCAATCTGGATCAGTGTTGGTTTGATTTTGGATCAGTGTTCATTTGAATATGGATCAGCGTTAGTTTGATTCTTGATTAGTCTTGCTTTGATTCTGGATCAGTGTTCATTTGAATATGGATCAGTGTTGGTTTGATTATGGATCAGTGTTGGTTTGATTCTGGTGCAGTGTTGGTTTGATTCTGGTTCAGTGTTGGTTTGATTCTGGATCAGTGTTGGTTTCAATCTGGATCAGTGTTGGTTTGATTTTGGATCAGTGTTGGTTTGATTCTGGATCAGTGTTGGTTTGAATCTGGATCAGAGTTAGTTTGATTCTGGATCAGTGTTGGTTTGATTCTGGATCAGTGTTGGTTTGATTCTCGATCAGTGTTGGTTTGATTCTGGATCAGTGTTGGTTTGATTCTGGATCAGTGTTTGTTTGAATCTGGATCAGCGTTAGTTTGATTCTGGATCATTGTTGGTTTGATTCTGGATCAGTGTTGGTTTGAATCTGGATCAGTGTTAGTTTGATTCTGGATCAGTGTTGGTTTGATTCTGGATCAGTGTTGGTTTGATTCTGGATCAGTGTTGGTTTCAATCTGGATCAGTGTTGGTTTGATTTTGGATCAGTGTTGGTTTGATTCTGGATCAGTGTTGGTTTGAATCTGGATCAGCGTCAGTTTGATTCTGGATCATTGTTGGTTTGATTCTGGATCAGTGTTGGTTTGAATCTGGATCAGTGTTAGTTTGATTCTGGATCAGTGTTGGTTTGATTCTGGATCAGTGTTGGTTTGATTCTGGATCAGTGTTGGTTTGATTCTGGATCAGTGTTGGTTTGATTCTGGATCAGTGTTGGTTTGATTCTGGATCAGTGTTGGTTTGATTCTGGATCAGTGTTTGTTTGAATCTGGATCAGCGTTAGTTTGATTCTGGATCATTGTTGGTTTGATTCTGGATCAGTGTTGGTTTGAATCTGGATCAGTGTTAGTTTGATTCTGGATCAGTGTTGGTTTGATTCTGGATCAGTGTTGGTTTGATTCTGGATCAGTGTTGGTTTCAATCTGGATCAGTGTTGGTTTGATTTTGGATCAGTGTTGGTTTGATTCTGGATCAGTGTTGGTTTGAATCTGGATCAGCGTCAGTTTGATTCTGGATCATTGTTGGTTTGATTCTGGATCAGTGTTGGTTTGAATCTGGATCAGTGTTAGTTTGATTCTGGATCAGTGTTGGTTTGATTCTGGATCAGTGTTGGTTTGATTCAGGATCAATGTTGGTTTCATTCTGGATCAGTGTTGGTTTCAATCTGGATCAGTGTTGGTTTGATTCTGGATCAGTGTTGGTTTGATTCTGGATCAGTGTTGGTTTCAATCTGGATCAGTGTTGGTTTGATTTTGGATCAGTGTTGGTTTGATTCTGGATCAGTGTTGGTTTGAGTCTGGATCAGTGTTGGTTTCAATCTGGATCAGTGTTGGTTTGATTTTGGATCAGTGTTCATTTGAATATGGATCAGCGTTAGTTTGATTCTGGATCAGAGCTGGCTTGATTCTGGATCAGTGTTGCTTTGATTCAGGATCAGTGTTGGTTTGAACCAGGATCAGTGCTGGACTGATGATGGATGAGTGCTGGTTTGAATCAGGATCAGTGCTGGTTTGATTCTGGATCAGTGTTGCTTTGATTCTGGATCAGTGTTGGTTTGATTCTGTTTCAGTGTTGGTTTGATTCTAGATCAGTGTTGGTTTGATTCTGGATCAGAGCTGGTTTGATTCTGGATCAGTGTTGGTTTGATTCTGGATCAGTGTTGGTTTGATTCTGGATCAGTGTTGGTTTGATTCTGGATCAGTGTTTGTTTGAATCTGGATCAGTGTTGGTTTGATTCTGGATCAGTGTTGGTTTGATTCTGGATCAGTGTTTGTTTGAATCTGGATCAGCGTTAGTTTGATTCTGGATCATTGTTGGTTTGATTCTGGATCAGTGTTGGTTTGAATCTGGATCAGTGTTAGTTTGATTCTGGATCAGTTTTGGTTTGATTCTGGATCAGTGTTGGTTTGATTTTGGATCAGTGTTGGTTTGATTCTGGATCAGTGTTGGTTTGATTCTGGATCAGTGTTGGTTTCAATCTGGATCAGTGTTGGTTTGATTTTGGATCAGTGTTCATTTGAATATGGATCAACGTTAGTTTGATTCTGGATCAGAGCTGTCTTGATTCTGGATCAGTGTTGAATTGCTTCTGGATCAGTGTTGGTTTGATTCTGTTTCAGTGTTGGTTTGATTCTAGATCAGTGTTGGTTTGATTCTGTATCAGAGTTGGCTTGATGATGGATTAGTGCTGGATTGATTCAGGATCAGTGTTGGTTTGAACCAGGATCAGTGCTGGACTGATGATGGATGAGTGCTGGTTTGAATCAGGATCAGTGCTGGTTTGATTCTGGATCAGTGTTGCTTTGATTCTGGATCAGTGTTGGTTTGATTCTGTTTCAGTGTTGGTTTGATTCTAGATCAGTGTTGGTTTGATTCTGGATCAGAGCTGGTTTGATTCTGGATCAGTGTTGGTTTGATTCGGGATCAGTTTTCATTTAAATCGTGTTCAGTGATTGTTTGATTCTGGATCAGTGTTTGTTTGATTGTTGATTAGTCTTGGTTTGATTCTGGATCAGTGTTCATTTGAATATGGATCAGTGTTGGATTGATTCTGGATCAGTGTTGGATTGATTATGGATCAGTGTTGGTTTGGTTCTGGATCAGTGTTGGTTTGATTCTGGATCAGTGTTGGTTTGATTCCGCATCAGAGCTGGTTTGATTCTGGATCAGTGTTGGATTGATTCTGGATCAGTGTTCGTTTGAATCTGGATCTGTGTTGGTTTGATTCTGGATCAGTGTTGATTTGAATAGGGATCAGCATTAGTTTGAATCTGAATCAGTGTTGGTTTGATTCTGGATCAGTGTTGATTTGAATTTGGATCAGTGTTGGTTTGATTCTGGATCAGTGTTGGTTTGATTCTGGGTCAGTGTTGGTTTGATTCTGGATCAGTGTTGGTTTGATTCTGGATCAGTGTTGGTTTGATTCTGGGTCAGTGTTGGTTTGATTCTGGATCAAAGATGGTTTGATACTGGATCAGTGATGGTTTGATTCTGGATCAGTGTTTGTTTGATTCTTGATTAGTCTTGGTTTGATTCTGGATCAGTGTTCATTTGAATATGGATCAATGTTGGTTTGATTCTGGATCAGTCTTGGTTTGATTCTGGATCAGTGTTGGTTTCAATCTGGATCAGTGTTGGTTTGATTTTGGATCAGTGTTCATTTGAATATGGATCAGCGTTAGTTTGATTCTTGATTAGTCTTGCTTTGATTCTGGATCAGTGTTCATTTGAATATGGATCAGTGTTGGTTTGATTATGGATCAGTGTTGGTTTGATTCTGGTTCAGTGTTGGTTTGATTCTGGTTCAGTGTTGGTTTGATTCTGGATCAGTGTTGGTTTCAATCTGGATCAGTGTTGGTTTGATTTTGGATCAGTGTTGGTTTGATTCTGGATCAGTGTTGGTTTGAATCTGGATCAGAGTTAGTTTGATTCTGGATCAGTGTTGGTTTGATTCTGGATCAGTGTTGGTTTGATTCTCGATCAGTGTTGGTTTGATTCTGGATCAGTGTTGGTTTGATTCTGGATCAGTGTTTGTTTGAATCTGGATCAGCGTTAGTTTGATTCTGGATCATTGTTGGTTTGATTCTGGATCAGTGTTGGTTTGAATCTGGATCAGTGTTAGTTTGATTCTGGATCAGTGTTGGTTTGATTCTGGATCAGTGTTGGTTTGATTCTGGATCAGTGTTGGTTTCAATCTGGATCAGTGTTGGTTTGATTTTGGATCAGTGTTGGTTTGATTCTGGATCAGTGTTGGTTTGAATCTGGATCAGCGTCAGTTTGATTCTGGATCATTGTTGGTTTGATTCTGGATCAGTGTTGGTTTGAATCTGGATCAGTGTTAGTTTGATTCTGGATCAGTGTTGGTTTGATTCTGGATCAGTGTTGGTTTGATTCTGGATCAGTGTTGGTTTCATTCTGGATCAGTGTTGGTTTCAATCTGGATCAGTGTTGGTTTGATTCTGGATCAGTGTTGGTTTGATTCTGGATCAGTGTTGGTTTCAATCTGGATCAGTGTTGGTTTGATTTTGGATCAGTGTTGGTTTGATTCTGGATCAGTGTTGGTTTGAGTCTGGATCAGTGTTGGTTTCAATCTGGATCAGTGTTGGTTTGATTTTGGATCAGTGTTCATTTGAATATGGATCAGCGTTAGTTTGATTCTGGATCAGAGCTGGCTTGATTCTGGATCAGTGTTGAATTGCTTCTGGATCAGTGTTGGTTTGATTCTGGATCAGTGTTGGTTTGATTCTGGATCAGAGCTGGTTTGATTCTGGATCAGTGTTGGTTTGATTCTGGATCAGTGTTGGTTTGATTCTGGATCAGTGTTGGTTTGATTCTGGATCATTGTTGGTTTGATTCTGGATCAGTGTTGGTTTGAATCTGGATCAGTGTTAGTTTGATTCTGGATCAGTGTTGGTTTGATTCTGGATCAGTGTTGGTTTGATTCTGGATCAGTGTTGGTTTCAATCTGGATCAGTGTTGGTTTCAATCTGGATCAGTGTTGGTTTGATTTTGGATCAGTGTTGGTTTGATTCTGGATCAGTGTTGGTTTGATTCTGGATCAGTGTTGGTTTCAATCTGGATCAGTGTTGGTTTGATTTTGGATCAGTGTTCATTTGAATATGGATCAGCGTTAGTTTGATTCTGGATCAGAGCTGTCTTGATTCTGGATCAGTGTTGAATTGCTTCTGGATCAGTGTTGGTTTGATTCTGTTTCAGTGTTGGTTTGATTCTAGATCAGTGTTGGTTTGATTCTGTATCAGAGTTGGGTTGATGATGGATTAGTGCTGGATTGATTCAGGATCAGTGTTGGTTTGAACCAGGATCAGTGCTGGACTGATGATGGATGAGTGCTGGTTTGAATCAGGATCAGTGCTGGTTTGATTCTGGATCAGTGTTGCTTTGATTCTGGATCAGTGTTGGTTTGATTCTGTTTCAGTGTTGGTTTGATTCTAGATCAGTGTTGGTTTGATTCTGGATCAGAGCTGGTTTGATTCTGGATCAGTGTTGGTTTGATTCTGGATCAGTATTGGTTTGATTCTGGATCAGTGTTGGTTTGATTCTGGATCAGTGTTTGTTTGAATCTGGATCAGCGTTAGTTTGATTCTGGATCATTGTTGGTTTGATTCTGGATCAGTGTTGGTTTGAATCTGGATCAGTGTTAGTTTGATTCTGGATCAGTGTTGGTTTGATTCTGGATCAGTGTTGGTTTGATTTTGGATCAGTGTTGGTTTGATTCTGGATCAGTGTTGGTTTGATTCTGGATCAGTGTTGGTTTCAATCTGGATCAGTGTTGGTTTGATTTTGGATCAGTGTTCATTTGAATATGGATCAGCGTTAGTTTGATTCTGGATCAGAGCTGTCTTGATTCTGGATCAGTGTTGAATTGCTTCTGGATCAGTGTTGGTTTGATTCTGTTTCAGTGTTGGTTTGATTCTAGATCAGTGTTGGTTTGATTCTGTATCAGAGTTGGGTTGATGATGGATTAGTGCTGGATTGATTCAGGATCAGTGTTGGTTTGAACCAGGATCAGTGCTGGACTGATGATGGATGAGTGCTGGTTTGAATCAGGATCAGTGCTGGTTTGATTCTGGATCAGTGTTGCTTTGATTCTGGATCAGTGTTGGTTTGATTCTGTTTCAGTGTTGGTTTGATTCTAGATCAGTGTTGGTTTGATTCTGGATCAGAGCTGGTTTGATTCTGGATCAGTGTTGGTTTGATTCGGGATCAGTTTTCATTTAAATCGTGTTCAGTGATTGTTTGATTCTGGATCAGTGTTTGTTTGATTGTTGATTAGTCTTGGTTTGATTCTGGATCAGTGTTCATTTGAATATGGATCAGTGTTGGATTGATTCTGGATCAGTGTTGGATTGATTATGGATCAGTGTTGGTTTGGTTCTGGATCAGTGTTGGTTTGATTCTGGATCAGTGTTGGATTGATTCCGCATCAGAGCTGGTTTGATTCTGGATCAGTGTTGGATTGATTCTGGATCAGTGTTCGTTTGAATCTGGATCTGTGTTGGTTTGATTCTGGATCAGTGTTGATTTGAATAGGGATCAGCATTAGTTTGAATCTGAATCAGTGTTGGTTTGATTCTGGATCAGTGTTGATTTGAATATGGATCAGTGTTGGTTTGATTCTGGATCAGTGTTGGTTTGATTCTGGGTCAGTGATGGTTTGATTCTGGATCAGTGTTGGTTTGATTCTGGATCAGTGTTGGTTTGATTCTGGGTCAGTGTTGGTTTGATTCTGGATCAAAGCTGGTTTGATTCTGGATCAGTGATGGTTTGATTCTGGATCAGTGTTTGTTTGATTCTTGATTAGTCTTGGTTTGATTCTGGATCAGTGTTCATTTGAATATGGATCAATGTTGGTTTGATTCTGGATCAGTCTTGGTTTGATTCTGGATCAGTCTTGGTTTGATTCTGGATCAGTGTTGGTTTCAATCTGGATCAGTGTTGGTTTGATTTTGGATCAGTGTTCATTTGAATATGGATCAGCGTTAGTTTGATTCTTGATTAGTCTTGCTTTGATTCTGGATCAGTGTTCATTTGAATATGGATCAGTGTTGGTTTGATTATGGATCAGTGTTGGTTTGATTCTGGTTCAGTGTTGGTTTGATTCTGGTTCAGTGTTGGTTTGATTCTGGATCAGTGTTGGTTTCAATCTGGATCAGTGTTGGTTTGATTTTGGATCAGTGTTGGTTTGATTCTGGATCAGTGTTGGTTTGAATCTGGATCAGAGTTAGTTTGATTCTGGATCAGTGTTGGTTTGATTCTGGATCAGTGTTGGTTTGATTCTGGATCAGTGTTGGTTTGATTCTGGATCAGTGTTGTTTTGATTCTGGATCAGTGTTTGTTTGAATCTGGATCAGCGTTAGTTTGATTCTGGATCATTGTTGGTTTGATTCTGGATCAGTGTTGGTTTGAATCTGGATCAGTGTTAGTTTGATTCTGGATCAGTGTTGGTTTGATTCTGGATCAGTGTTGGTTTGATTCTGGATCAGTGTTGGTTTCAATCTGGATCAGTGTTGGTTTGATTTTGGATCAGTGTTGGTTTGATTCTGGATCAGTGTTGGTTTGAATCTGGATCAGCGTCAGTTTGATTCTGGATCATTGTTGGTTTGATTCTGGATCAGTGTTGGTTTGAATCTGGATCAGTGTTAGTTTGATTCTGGATCAGTGTTGGTTTGATTCTGGATCAGTGTTGGTTTGATTCAGGATCAGTGTTGGTTTCATTCTGGATCAGTGTTGGTTTCAATCTGGATCAGTGTTGGTTTGATTCTGGATCAGTGTTGGTTTGATTCTGGATCAGTGTTGGTTTTAATCTGGATCAGTGTTGGTTTGATTTTGGATCAGTGTTGGTTTGATTCTAGATCAGTGTTGGTTTGAGTCTGGATCAGTGTTGGTTTCAATCTGGATCAGTGTTGGTTTGATTTTGGATCAGTGTTCATTTGAATATGGATCAGCGTTAGTTTGATTCAGGATCAGAGCTGGCTTGATTCTGGATCAGTGTTGAATTGCTTCTGGATCAGTGTTGGTTTGATTCTGTTTCAGTGTTGGTTTGATTCTAGATCAGTGTTGGTTTGATTCTGTATCAGAGTTGGGTTGATGATGGATTAGTGCTGGATTGATTCAGGATCAGTGTTGGTTTGAACCAGGATCAGTGCTGGACTGATGATGGATGAGTGCTGGTTTGAATCAGGATCAGTGCTGGTTTGATTCTGGATCAGTGTTGCTTTGATTCTGGATCAGTGTTGGTTTGATTCTGTTTCAGTGTTGGTTTGATTCTAGATCAGTGTTGGTTTGATTCTGGATCAGAGCTGGTTTGATTCTAGATCAGTGTTGGTTTGATTCTGGATCAGTGTTGGTTTGATTCTGGATCAGTGTTGGTTTGATTCTGGATCAGTGTTTGTTTGAATCTGGATCAGTGTTAGTTTGATTCTGGATCATTGTTGGTTTGATTCTGGATCAGTGTTGGTTTGAATCTGGATCAGTGTTAGTTTGATTCTGGATCAGTGTTGGTTTGATTCTGGATCAGTGTTGGTTTGATTCTGGATCAGTGTTGGTTTCAATCTGGATCAGTGTTGGTTTCAATCTGGATCAGTGTTGGTTTGATTATTGATCAGTGTTGGTTTGATTCTGGATCTGTGTTGGTTTGATTCTGTATCAGTGTTTGTTTGATTCTGGATCAGTGTTGGTTTGATTCTGGATCAGTGTTGGTTTGATTTTGGATCAGTGTTGGTTCGATTCTGGATCAGTGTTGGTTTGATTCTGGATCAGTGTTGGTTTGATTTTGGATCAGTGTTCATTTGAATATGGATCAGCGTTAGTTTGATTCTGGATCAGAGCTGGCTTGATTCTGGATCAGTGTTGAATTGCTTCTGGATCAGTGTTGGTTTGATTCTGTTTCAGTGTTGGTTTGATTCTAGATCAGTGTTGGTTTGATTCTGTATCAGAGTTGGGTTGATGATGGATTAGTGCTGGATTGATTCAGGATCAGTGTTGGTTTGAACCAGGATCAGTGCTGGACTGATGATGGATGAGTGCTGGTTTGAATCAGGATCAGTGCTGGTTTGATTCTGGATCAGTGTTGCTTTGATTCTGGATCAGTGTTGGTTTGATTCTGTTTCAGTGTTGGTTTGATTCTAGATCAGTGTTGGTTTGATTCTGGATCAGAGCTGGTTTGATTCTAGATCAGTGTTGGTTTGATTCTGGATCAGTGTTGGTTTGATTCTGGATCAGTGTTGGTTTGATTCTGGATCAGTGTTTGTTTGAATCTGGATCAGTGTTAGTTTGATTCTGGATCATTGTTGGTTTGATTCTGGATCAGTGTTGGTTTGAATCTGGATCAGTGTTAGTTTGATTCTGGATCAGTGTTGGTTTGATTCTGGATCAGTGTTGGTTTGATTCTGGATCAGTGTTGGTTTCAATCTGGATCAGTGTTGGTTTCAATCTGGATCAGTGTTGGTTTGATTTTGGATCAGTGTTGGTTTGATTCTGGATCAGTGTTGGTTTGATTCTGGATCAGTGTTGGTTTCAATCTGGATCAGTGTTGGTTTGATTTTGGATCAGTGTTCATTTGAATATGGATCAGCGTTAGTTTGATTCTGGATCAGAGCTGTCTTGATTCTGGATCAGTGTTGAATTGCTTCTGGATCAGTGTTGGTTTGATTCTGTTTCAGTGTTGGTTTGATTCTAGATCAGTGTTGGTTTGATTCTGTATCAGAGTTGGGTTGATGATGGATTAGTGCTGGATTGATTCAGGATCAGTGTTGGTTTGAACCAGGATCAGTGCTGGACTGATGATGGATGAGTGCTGGTTTGAATCAGGATCAGTGCTGGTTTGATTCTGGATCAGTGTTGCTTTGATTCTGGATCAGTGTTGGTTTGATTCTGTTTCAGTGTTGGTTTGATTCTAGATCAGTGTTGGTTTGATTCTGGATCAGAGCTGGTTTGATTCTGGATCAGTGTTGGTTTGATTCTGGATCAGTGTTGGATTGATTCCGCATCAGAGCTGGTTTGATTCTGGATCAGTGTTGGATTGATTCTGGATCAGTGTTCGTTTGAATCTGGATCTGTGTTGGTTTGATTCTGGATCAGTGTTGATTTGAATAGGGATCAGCATTAGTTTGAATCTGAATCAGTGTTGGTTTGATTCTGGATCAGTGTTGATTTGAATATGGATCAGTGTTGGTTTGATTCTGGATCAGTGTTGGTTTGATTCTGGGTCAGTGTTGGTTTGATTCTGGATCAGTGTTGGTTTGATTCTGGATCAGTGTTGGTTTGATTCTGGGTCAGTGTTGGTTTGATTCTGGATCAAAGCTGGTTTGATTCTGGATCAGTGATGGTTTGATTCTGGATCAGTGTTTGTTTGATTCTTGATTAGTCTTGGTTTGATTCTGGATCAGTGTTCATTTGAATATGGATCAATGTTGGTTTGATTCTGGATCAGTCTTGGTTTGATTCTGGATCAGTGTTGGTTTCAATCTGGATCAGTGTTGGTTTGATTTTGGATCAGTGTTCATTTGAATATGGATCAGCGTTAGTTTGATTCTTGATTAGTCTTGCTTTGATTCTGGATCAGTGTTCATTTGAATATGGATCAGTGTTGGTTTGATTCTGGATCAGTGTTGGTTTGATTCTGGTTCAGTGTTGGTTTGATTCTGGTTCAGTGTTGGTTTGATTCTGGATCAGTGTTGGTTTCAATCTGGATCAGTGTTGGTTTGATTTTGGATCAGTGTTGGTTTGATTCTGGATCAGTGTTGGTTTGAATCTGGATCAGAGTTAGTTTGATTCTGGATCAGTGTTGGTTTGATTCTGGATCAGTGTTGGTTTGATTCTGGATCAGTGTTGGTTTGATTCTGGATCAGTGTTGTTTTGATTCTGGATCAGTGTTTGTTTGAATCTGGATCAGCGTTAGTTTGATTCTGGATCATTGTTGGTTTGATTCTGGATCAGTGTTGGTTTGAATCTGGATCAGTGTTAGTTTGATTCTGGATCAGTGTTGGTTTGATTCTGGATCAGTGTTGGTTTGATTCTGGATCAGTGTTGGTTTCAATCTGGATCAGTGTTGGTTTGATTTTGGATCAGTGTTGGTTTGATTCTGGATCAGTGTTGGTTTGAATCTGGATCAGCGTCAGTTTGATTCTGGATCATTGTTGGTTTGATTCTGGATCAGTGTTGGTTTGAATCTGGATCAGTGTTAGTTTGATTCTGGATCAGTGTTGGTTTGATTCTGGATCAGTGTTGGTTTGATTCAGGATCAGTGTTGGTTTCATTCTGGATCAGTGTTGGTTTCAATCTGGATCAGTGTTGGTTTGATTCTGGATCAGTGTTGGTTTGATTCTGGATCAGTGTTGGTTTTAATCTGGATCAGTGTTGGTTTGATTTTGGATCAGTGTTGGTTTGATTCTAGATCAGTGTTGGTTTGAGTCTGGATCAGTGTTGGTTTCAATCTGGATCAGTGTTGGTTTGATTTTGGATCAGTGTTCATTTGAATATGGATCAGCGTTAGTTTGATTCAGGATCAGAGCTGGCTTGATTCTGGATCAGTGTTGAATTGCTTCTGGATCAGTGTTGGTTTGATTCTGTTTCAGTGTTGGTTTGATTCTAGATCAGTGTTGGTTTGATTCTGTATCAGAGTTGGGTTGATGATGGATTAGTGCTGGATTGATTCAGGATCAGTGTTGGTTTGAACCAGGATCAGTGCTGGACTGATGATGGATGAGTGCTGGTTTGAATCAGGATCAGTGCTGGTTTGATTCTGGATCAGTGTTGCTTTGATTCTGGATCAGTGTTGGTTTGATTCTGTTTCAGTGTTGGTTTGATTCTAGATCAGTGTTGGTTTGATTCTGGATCAGAGCTGGTTTGATTCTAGATCAGTGTTGGTTTGATTCTGGATCAGTGTTGGTTTGATTCTGGATCAGTGTTGGTTTGATTCTGGATCAGTGTTTGTTTGAATCTGGATCAGTGTTAGTTTGATTCTGGATCATTGTTGGTTTGATTCTGGATCAGTGTTGGTTTGAATCTGGATCAGTGTTAGTTTGATTCTGGATCAGTGTTGGTTTGATTCTGGATCAGTGTTGGTTTGATTCTGGATCAGTGTTGGTTTCAATCTGGATCAGTGTTGGTTTCAATCTGGATCAGTGTTGGTTTGATTATTGATCAGTGTTGGTTTGATTCTGGATCTGTGTTGGTTTGATTCTGTATCAGTGTTTGTTTGATTCTGGATCAGTGTTGGTTTGATTCTGGATCAGTGTTGGTTTGATTTTGGATCAGTGTTGGTTCGATTCTGGATCAGTGTTGGTTTGATTCTGGATCAGTGTTGGTTTGATTTTGGATCAGTGTTCATTTGAATATGGATCAGCGTTAGTTTGATTCTGGATCAGAGCTGGCTTGATTCTGGATCAGTGTTGAATTGCTTCTGGATCAGTGTTGGTTTGAATCTGTTTCAGTGTTGGTTTGATTCTAGATCAGTGTTGGTTTGATTCTGTATCAGAGTTGGGTTGATGATGGATTAGTGCTGGATTGATTCAGGATCAGTGTTGGTTTGAACCAGGATCAGTGCTGGACTGATGATGGATGAGTGCTGGTTTGAATCAGGATCAGTGCTGGTTTGATTCTGGATCAGTGTTGCTTTGATTCTGGATCAGTGTTGGTTTGATTCTGTTTCAGTGTTGGTTTGATTCTAGATCAGTGTTGGTTTGATTCTGGATCAGAGCTGGTTTGATTCTAGATCAGTGTTGGTTTGATTCTGGATCAGTGTTGGTTTGATTCTGGATCAGTGTTGGTTTGATTCTGGATCAGTGTTTGTTTGAATCTGGATCAGTGTTAGTTTGATTCTGGATCATTGTTGGTTTGATTCTGGATCAGTGTTGGTTTGAATCTGGATCAGTGTTAGTTTGATTCTGGATCAGTGTTGGTTTGATTCTGGATCAGTGTTGGTTTGATTCTGGATCAGTGTTGGTTTCAATCTGGATCAGTGTTGGTTTCAATCTGGATCAGTGTTGGTTTGATTTTGGATCAGTGTTGGTTTGATTCTGGATCAGTGTTGGTTTGATTCTGGATCAGTGTTGGTTTCAATCTGGATCAGTGTTGGTTTGATTTTGGATCAGTGTTCATTTGAATATGGATCAGCGTTAGTTTGATTCTGGATCAGAGCTGTCTTGATTCTGGATCAGTGTTGAATTGCTTCTGGATCAGTGTTGGTTTGATTCTGTTTCAGTGTTGGTTTGATTCTAGATCAGTGTTGGTTTGATTCTGTATCAGAGTTGGGTTGATGATGGATTAGTGCTGGATTGATTCAGGATCAGTGTTGGTTTGAACCAGGATCAGTGCTGGACTGATGATGGATGAGTGCTGGTTTGAATCAGGATCAGTGCTGGTTTGATTCTGGATCAGTGTTGCTTTGATTCTGGATCAGTGTTGGTTTGATTCTGTTTCAGTGTTGGTTTGATTCTAGATCAGTGTTGGTTTGATTCTGGATGAGAGCTGGTTTGATTCTGGATCAGTGTTGGTTTGATTCGGGATCAGTTTTCATTTAAATCGTGTTCAGTGATTGTTTGATTCTGGATCAGTGTTTGTTTGATTGTTGATTAGTCTTGGTTTGATTCTGGATCAGTGTTCATTTGAATATGGATCAGTGTTGGATTGATTCTGGATCAGTGTTGGATTGATTATGGATCAGTGTTGGTTTGGTTCTGGATCAGTGTTGGTTTGATTCTGGATCAGTGTTGGTTTGATTCCGCATCAGAGCTGGTTTGATTCTGGATCAGTGTTGGATTGATTCTGGATCAGTGTTCGTTTGAATCTGGATCTGTGTTGGTTTGATTCTGGATCAGTGTTGATTTGAATAGGGATCAGCATTAGTTTGAATCTGAATCAGTGTTGGTTTGATTCTGGATCAGTGTTGATTTGAATATGGATCAGTGTTGGTTTGATTCTGGATCAGTGTTGGTTTGATTCCGCATCAGAGCTGGTTTGATTCTGGATCAGTGTTGGATTGATTCTGGATCAGTGTTCGTTTGAATCTGGATCTGTGTTGGTTTGATTCTGGATCAGTGTTGATTTGAATAGGGATCAGCATTAGTTTGAATCTGAATCAGTGTTGGTTTGATTCTGGATCAGTGTTGATTTGAATATGGATCAGTGTTGGTTTGATTCCGCATCAGAGCTGGTTTGATTCTGTATCAGTGTTGGTTTGATTCTGGATCAGTGTTGGTTTGATTCTGGATCAGTGTTGGTTTGATTCTGGATCAGTGTTGGTTTGACTCTGGATCAGTGTTGGTTTGATTCTGGATCAGCATTGGTTTGATTCTGTATCAGTCTTGGTTTGATTCGGGATCAGAGCTGGTTTGATTCTGTATCAGTGTTGGTTTGATTCTGGATCAGTGTTGGTTTGATTCTGGATCAGTGTTGGTTTGATTCTGGGTCAGTGTTGGTTTGATTCTGGATCAAAGCTGGTTTGATTCTGGATCAGTGATGGTTTGATTCTGGATCAGTGTTTGTTTGATTCTTGATTAGTCTTGGTTTGATTCTGGATCAGTGTTCATTTGAATATGGATCAATGTTGGTTTGATTCTGGATCAGTGTTGGTTTGATTCTGGATCAGTGTTGGTTTCAATCTGGATCAGTGTTGGTTTGATTTTGGATCAGTGTTCATTTGAATATGGATCAGCGTTAGTTTGATTCTTGATTAGTCTTGCTTTGATTCTGGATCAGTGTTCATTTGAATATGGATCATTGTTGGTTTGATTATGGATCAGTGTTGGTTTGATTCTGGTTCAGTGTTGGTTTGATTCTGGTTCAGTGTTGGTTTGATTCTGGATCAGTGTTGGTTTCAATCTGGATCAGTGTTGGTTTGATTTTGGATCAGTGTTGGTTTGATTCTGGATCAGAGTTGGTTTGAATCTGGATCAGAGTTAGTTTGATTCTGGATCAGTGTTGGTTTGATTCTGGATCAGTGTTGGTTTGATTCTGGATCAGTGTTGGTTTGATTCTGGATCAGTGTTGGTTTGATTCTGGATCAGTGTTTGTTTGAATCTGGATCAGCGTTAGTTTGATTCTGGATCATTGTTGGTTTGATTCTGGATCAGTGTTGGTTTGAATCTGGATCAGTGTTAGTTTGATTCTGGATCAGTGTTGGTTTGATTCTGGATCAGTGTTGGTCTGATTCTGGATCAGTGTTGGTTTCAATCTGGATAAGTGTTGGTTTGATTTTGGATCAGTGTTGGTTTGATTCTGGATCAGTGTTGGTTTGAATCTGGATCAGCGTTAGTTTGATTCTGGATCATTGTTGGTTTGATTCTGGATCAGTGTTGGTTTGAATCTGGATCAGTGTTAGTTTGATTCTGGATCAGTGTTGGTTTGATTCTGGATCAGTGTTGGTTTGATTCAGGATCAGTGTTGGTTTCATTCTGGATCAGTGTTGGTTTCAATCTGGATCAGTGTTGGTTTGATTCTGGATCAGTGTTGGTTTGATTCTGGATCAGTGTTGGTTTCAATCTGGATCTGTGTTGGTTTGATTTTGGATCAGTGTTGGTTTGATTCTGGATCAGTGTTGGTTTGATTCTGGATCAGTGTTTTTTTCAATCTGGATCAGTGTTGGTTTGATTTTGGATCAGTGTTCATTTGAATATGGATCAGCGTTAGTTTGATTCTGGATCAGAGCTGGCTTGATTCTGGATCAGTGTTGAATTGCTTCTGGATCAGTGTTGGTTTGATTCTGTTTCAGTGTTGGTTTGATTCTAGATCAGTGTTGGTTTGATTCTGTATCAGAGTTGGGTTGATGATGGATTAGTGCTGGATTGATTCAGGATCAGTGTTGGTTTGAACCAGGATCAGTGCTGGACTGATGATGGATGAGTGCTGGTTTGAATCAGGATCAGTGCTGGTTTGATTCTGGATCAGTGTTGCTTTGATTCTGGATCAGTGTTGGTTTGATTCTGTTTCAGTGTTGGTTTGATTCTAGATCAGTGTTGGTTTGATTCTGGATCAGAGCTGGTTTGATTCTAGATCAGTGTTGGTTTGATTCTGGATCAGTGTTGGTTTGATTCTGGATCAGTGTTGGTTTGATTCTGGATCAGTGTTTGTTTGAATCTGGATCAGTGTTAGTTTGATTCTGGATCATTGTTGGTTTGATTCTGGATCAGTGTTGGTTTGAATCTGGATCAGTGTTAGTTTGATTCTGGATCAGTGTTGGTTTGATTCTGGATCAGTGTTGGTTTGATTCTGGATCAGTGTTGGTTTCAATCTGGATCAGTGTTGGTTTCAATCTGGATCAGTGTTGGTTTGATTTTGGATCAGTGTTGGTTTGATTCTGGATCAGTGTTGGTTTGATTCTGGATCAGTGTTGGTTTCAATCTGGATCAGTGTTGGTTTGATTTTGGATCAGTGTTCATTTGAATATGGATCAGCGTTAGTTTGATTCTGGATCAGAGCTGTCTTGATTCTGGATCAGTGTTGAATTGCTTCTGGATCAGTGTTGGTTTGATTCTGTTTCAGTGTTGGTTTGATTCTAGATCAGTGTTGGTTTGATTCTGTATCAGAGTTGGGTTGATGATGGATTAGTGCTGGATTGATTCAGGATCAGTGTTGGTTTGAACCAGGATCAGTGCTGGACTGATGATGGATGAGTGCTGGTTTGAATCAGGATCAGTGCTGGTTTGATTCTGGATCAGTGTTGCTTTGATTCTGGATCAGTGTTGGTTTGATTCTGTTTCAGTGTTGGTTTGATTCTAGATCAGTGTTGGTTTGATTCTGGATCAGAGCTGGTTTGATTCTGGATCAGTGTTGGTTTGATTCGGGATCAGTTTTCATTTAAATCGTGTTCAGTGATTGTTTGATTCTGGATCAGTGTTTGTTTGATTGTTGATTAGTCTTGGTTTGATTCTGGATCAGTGTTCATTTGAATATGGATCAGTGTTGGATTGATTCTGGATCAGTGTTGGATTGATTATGGATCAGTGTTGGTTTGGTTCTGGATCAGTGTTGGTTTGATTCTGGATCAGTGTTGGTTTGATTCCGCATCAGAGCTGGTTTGATTCTGGATCAGTGTTGGATTGATTCTGGATCAGTGTTCGTTTGAATCTGGATCTGTGTTGGTTTGATTCTGGATCAGTGTTGATTTGAATAGGGATCAGCATTAGTTTGAATCTGAATCAGTGTTGGTTTGATTCTGGATCAGTGTTGATTTGAATATGGATCAGTGTTGGTTTGATTCTGGATCAGTGTTGGTTTGATTCCGCATCAGAGCTGGTTTGATTCTGGATCATTGTTGGATTGATTCTGGATCAGTGTTCGTTTGAATCTGGATCTGTGTTGGTTTGATTCTGGATCAGTGTTGATTTGAATATGGATCAGCATTAGTTTGAATCTGAATCAGTGTTGGTTTGATTCTGGATCAGTGTTGATTTGAATATGGATCAGTGTTGGTTTGATTCCGCATCAGAGCTGGTTTGATTCTGTATCAGTGTTGGTTTGATTCTGGATCAGTGTTGGTTTGATTCTGGATCAGTGTTGGTTTGATTCTGGATCAGTGTTGGTTTGACTCTGGATCAGTGTTGGTTTGATTCTGGATCAGCATTGGTTTGATTCTGTATCAGTCTTGGTTTGATTCGGGATCAGAGCTGGTTTGATTCTGTATCAGTGTTGGTTTGATTCTGGATCAGTGTTGGTTTGATTCTGGATCAGTGTTGGTTTGATTCTGGGTCAGTGTTGGTTTGATTCTGGATCAAAGCTAGTTTGATTCTGGATCAGTGATGGTTTGATTCTGGATCAGTGTTTGTTTGATTCTTGATTAGTCTTGGTTTGATTCTGGATCAGTGTTCATTTGAATATGGATCAATGTTGGTTTGATTCTGGATCAGTGTTGGTTTGATTCTGGATCAGTGTTGGTTTCAATCTGGATCAGTGTTGGTTTGATTTTGGATCAGTGTTCATTTGAATATGGATCAGCGTTAGTTTGATTCTTGATTAGTCTTGCTTTGATTCTGGATCAGTGTTCATTTGAATATGGATCAGTGTTGGTTTGATTATGGATCAGTGTTGGTTTGATTCAGGTTCAGTGTTGGTTTGATTCTGGTTCAGTGTTGGTTTGATTCTGGATCAGTGTTGGTTTCAATCTGGATCAGTGTTGGTTTGATTTTGGATCAGTGTTGGTTTGATTCTGGATCAGAGTTGGTTTGAATCTGGATCAGAGTTAGTTTGATTCTGGATCAGTGTTGGTTTGATTCTGGATCAGTGTTGGTTTGATTCTGGATCAGTGTTGGTTTGATTCTGGATCAGTGTTGGTTTGATTCTGGATCAGTGTTTGTTTGAATCTGGATCAGCGTTAGTTTGATTCTGGATCATTGTTGGTTTGATTCTGGATCAGTGTTGGTTTGAATCTGGATCAGTGTTAGTTTGATTCTGGATCAGTGTTGGTTTGATTCTGGATCAGTGTTGGTCTGATTCTGGATCAGTGTTGGTTTCAATCTGGATCAGTGTTGGTTTGATTTTGGATCAGTGTTGGTTTGATTCTGGATCAGTGTTGGTTTGAATCTGGATCAGCGTTAGTTTGATTCTGGATCATTGTTGGTTTGATTCTGGATCAGTGTTGGTTTGAATCTGGATCAGTGTTAGTTTGATTCTGGATCAGTGTTGGTTTGATTCTGGATCAGTGTTGGTTTGATTCAGGATCAGTGTTGGTTTCATTCTGGATCAGTGTTGGTTTCAATCTGGATCAGTGTTGGTTTGATTCTGGATCAGTGTTGGTTTGATTCTGGATCAGTGTTGGTTTCAATCTGGATCTGTGTTGGTTTGATTTTGGATCAGTGTTGGTTTGATTCTGGATCAGTGTTGGTTTGATTCTGGATCAGTGTTGGTTTCAATCTGGATCAGTGTTGGTTTGATTTTGGATCAGTGTTCATTTGAATATGGATCAGCGTTAGTTTGATTCTGGATCAGAGCTGGCTTGATTCTGGATCAGTGTTGAATTGCTTCTGGATCAGTGTTGGTTTGATTCTGTTTCAGTGTTGGTTTGATTCTAGATCAGTGTTGGTTTGATTCTGTATCAGAGTTGGGTTGATGATGGATTAGTGCTGGATTGATTCAGGATCAGTGCTGGTTTGAATCAGGATCAGTGCTGGTTTGATTCTGGATCAGTGTTGCTTTGATTCTGGATCAGTGTTGGTTTGATTCTGTTTCAGTGTTGGTTTGATTCTAGATCAGCGTTGGTTTGATTCTGGATCAGAGCTGGTTTGATTCTGGATCAGTGTTGGTTTGATTCGGGATCAGTTTTCATTTAAATCGTGTTCAGTGATTGTTTGATTCTGGATCAGTGTTTGTTTGATTGTTGATTAGTCTTGGTTTGATTCTGGATCAGTGTTCATTTGAATATGGATCAGTGTTGGATTGATTCTGGATCAGTGTTGGATTGATTATGGATCAGTGTTGGTTTGGTTCTGGATCAGTGTTGGTTTGATTCTGGATCAGTGTTGGTTTGATTCCGCATCAGAGCTGGTTTGATTCAGGATCAGTGTTGGATTGATTCTGGATCAGTGTTGGGTTGATTCTGGATCAGTGTTGGTTTGATGCTGGATCAGTGTTGGTTTGAATCTGGATCAGCGTTAGTTTGATTCTGGATCAGTGTTGGTTTGATTCTGGATCAGTGTTGGTTTGAATCTGGATCAGTGTTAGTTTGATTCTGGATCAGTGTTGGTTTTATTCTGCATCAGTGTTGGTTTGATTCTGGATCAGTGTTGGTTTGCATCTGGATCAGCGTTAGTTTGATTCTGGATCAGTGTTGGTTTGATTCTGGATCAGTGTTGGTTTGAATCTGGATCAGTGTTAGTTTGATGCTGGATCAGTGTTGGTTTGATTCTGGATCAGTGTTGGTTTGATTCTGGATCAGTGTTGGTTTCAATCTGGATCAGTGTTGGTTTTATTCTGGATCAGTGTTGGTTTGATTCTGGATCAGTGTTGGTTTGATTCTGGATCAGTGTTGGTTTCAATCTGGATCAGTGTTGGTTTAATTTTGGATCAGTGTTGGTTTGATTCTGGATCAGTGTTGGTTTGATTCTGGATCAGTGTTGGTTTGAATCTGGATCAGCGTTAGTTTGATTCTGGATCAGTGTTGGTTTGATTCTGGATCAGTGTTGGTTTGAATCTGGATCAGTGTTAATTTGATTCTGGATCAGTGTTGGTTTGATTCTGGATCAGTGTTGGTTTGATTCTGGATCAGTGTTGGTTTGATTCTGGATCAGTGTTGGTTTGATTCTGGATCAGTGTTTTTTTCAATCTGGATCAGTGTTGGTTTGATTTTGGATCAGTGTTGGTTTGATTCTGGATCAGTGTTGTTTTGATTCTGGATCAGTGTTGGTTTCAATCTGGATCAGTGTTGGTTTGATTTTGGATCAGTGTTCATTTGAATATGGATCAGCGTTAGTTTGATTCTGGATCAGAGCTGGCTTGATTCTGGATCAGTGTTGAATTGCTTCTGGATCAATGTTGGTTTGATTCTGTATCAGAGTTGGTTTGATGATGGATTAGTGATGGTTTGATTCAGGATCAGTGATGGTTTGAATCCAGATCAGTGTTGGTTTGATTCAGGGTCAGTGTTGGTTTGATTCTGTATCAGTGTTGTTTTGATTCCGGATCAGTGTTGGTTTGATTCTGGACCAGAGCTGGTTTGATTCTGGATCAGTGTTCATTTGAATACAGATCAGCTTTAGTTTGGTTCTGTATCAGTGTTTGTTTTGATTCTGGATCAGAGCTGGCTTGATTCTGGATCAGAGCTGGTTTGATTCAGGATCAGTGTTGGATTCATTCTGGATCAATGTTGGTTTGATTCTGTATCAGAGTTGGGTTGATGATGGATTAGTGCTGGTTTGATTCAGGATCAGTGCTGGTTTGATTCTGGATCAGGGTTGCTTTGATTCTGGATCAGTGTTGGTTTGATTCTGTTTCAGTGTTGGTTTGATTCTAGATCAGTGTTGGTTTGATTCTGTATCAGAGTTGGGTTGATGATGGATTAGTGCTGGATTGATTCAGGATCAGTGTTGGTTTGAACCAGGATCAGTGCTGGACTGATGATGGATGAGTGCTGGTTTGAATCAGGATCAGTGCTGGTTTGATTCTGGATCAGTGTTGCTTTGATTCTGGATCAGTGTTGGTTTGATTCTGTTTCAGTGTTGGTTTGATTCCAGATCAGTGTTGGTTTGATTCTGGATCAGAGCTGGTTTGATTCTGGATCAGTGTTGGTTTGATTCGGGATCAGTTTTCATTTAAATCGTGTTCAGTGATTGTTTGATTCTGGATCAGTGTTTGTTTGATTGTTGATTAGTCTTGGTTTGATTCTGGATCAGTGTTCATTTGAATATGGATCAGTGTTGGATTGATTCTGGATCAGTGTTGGATTGATTATGGATCAGTGTTGGTTTGGTTCTGGATCAGTGTTGGTTTGATTCTGGATCAGTGTTGGTTTGATTCCGCATCAGAGCTGGTTTGATTCTGGATCAGTGTTGGATTGATTCTGGATCAGTGATCGTTTGAATCTGGATCAGTGTTGGTTTGATTCTGAATCAGTGTTGGTTTCAATCTGGATCAGTGTTGGTTTGATTTTGGATCAGTGTTCATTTGAATATGGATCAGCGTTAGTTTGATTCTGGATCAGAGCTGGCTTGATTCTGGATCAGTGTTGAATTGCTTCGGGATCAGTGTTGGTTTGATTCTGTTTCAGTGTTGGTTTGATTCTACATCAGTGTTGGTTTGATTCTGTATCAGCGTTGGGTTGATGATGGATTAGTGCTGGATTGATTCAGGATCAGTGTTGGTTTGAACCAGGATCAGTGCTGGACTGATGATGGATGAGTGCTGGTTTGAATCAGGATCAGTGCTGGTTTGATTCTGGATCAGTGTTGCTTTGATTCTGGATCAGTGTTGGTTTGATTCTGTTTCAGTGTTGGTTTGATTCTAGATCAGTGTTGGTTTGATTCTGGATCAGAGCTGGTTTGATTCTGGATCAGTGTTGGTTTGATTCGGGATCAGTTTTCATTTAAATCGTGTTCAGTGATTGTTTGATTCTGGATCAGTGTTTGTTTGATTGTTGATTAGTCTTGGTTTGATTCTGGATCAGTGTTCATTTGAATATGGATCAGTGTTGGATTGATTCTGGATCAGTGTTGGATTGATTATGGATCAGTGTTGGTTTGATTTGCATCAGAGCTGGTTTGATTCTGGATCAGTGTTGGATTGATTCTGGATCAGTGTTCGTTTGAATCTGGATCTGTGATGGTTTGATTCTGGATCAGTGTTGATTTGAATAGGGATCAGCATTAGTTTGAATCTGAATCAGTGTTGGTTTGATTCTGGATCAGTGTTGATTTGAATATGGATCAGTGTTGGTTTTATTCTGGATCAGTGTTGGTTTGATTCTGGATCAGTGTTGGTTTGATTCTGGATCAGTGTTGGTTTCAATCTGGATCAGTGTTGGTTTAATTTTGGATCAGTGTTGGTTTGATTCTGGATCAGTGTTGGTTTGATTCTGGATCAGTGTTGGTTTGAATCTGGATCAGCGTTAGTTTGATTCTGGATCAGTGTTCGTTTGATTCTGGATCAGTGTTGGTTTGAATCTGGATCAGTGTTAATTTGATTCTGGATCAGTGTTGGTTTGATTCTGGATCAGTGTTGGTTTGATTCTGGATCAGTGTTGGTTTGATTCTGGATCAGTGTTGGTTTGATTCTGGATCAGTGTTTTTTTCAATCTGGATCAGTGTTGGTTTGATTTTGGATCAGTGTTGGTTTGATTCTGGATCAGTGTTGTTTTGATTCTGGATCAGTGTTGGTTTCAATCTGGATCAGTGTTGGTTTGATTTTGGATCAGTGTTCATTTGAATATGGATCAGCGTTAGTTTGATTCTGGATCAGAGCTGGCTTGATTCTGGATCAGTGTTGAATTGCTTCTGGATCAATGTTGGTTTGATTCTGTATCAGAGTTGGTTTGATGATGGATTAGTGATGGTTTGATTCAGGATCAGTGATGGTTTGAATCCAGATCAGTGTTGGTTTGATTCAGGGTCAGTGTTGGTTTGATTCTGTATCAGTGTTGTTTTGATTCCGGATCAGTGTTGGTTTGATTCTGGACCAGAGCTGGTTTGATTCTGGATCAGTGTTCATTTGAATACAGATCAGCTTTAGTTTGGTTCTGTATCAGTGTTTGTTTTGATTCTGGATCAGAGCTGGCTTGATTTTGGATCAGAGCTGGTTTGATTCAGGATCAGTGTTGGATTCATTCTGGATCAATGTTGGTTTGATTCTGTATCAGAGTTGGGTTGATGATGGATTAGTGCTGGTTTGATTCAGGATCAGTGCTGGTTTGATTCTGGATCAGGGTTGCTTTGATTCTGGATCAGTGTTGGTTTGATTCTGTTTCAGTGTTGGTTTGATTCTAGATCAGTGTTGGTTTGATTCTGTATCAGAGTTGGGTTGATGATGGATTAGTGCTGGATTGATTCAGGATCAGTGTTGGTTTGAACCAGGATCAGTGCTGGACTGATGATGGATTAGTGCTGGTTTGAATCAGGATCAGTGCTGGTTTGATTCTGGATCAGTATTGCTTTGATTCTGGATCAGTGTTGGTTTGATTCTGTTTCAGTGTTGGTTTGATTCCAGATCAGTGTTGGTTTGATTCTGGATCAGAGCTGGTTTGATTGTGGATCAGTGTTGGTTTGATTCGGGATCAGTTTTCATTTAAATCGTGTTCAGTGATTGTTTGATTCTGGATCAGTGTTTGTTTGATTGTTGATTAGTCTTGGTTTGATTCTGGATCAGTGTTCATTTGAATATGGATCAGTGTTGGATTGATTCTGGATCAGTGTTGGATTGATTATGGATCAGTGTTGGTTTGGTTCTGGATCAGTGTTGGTTTGATTCTGGATCAGTGTTGGTTTGATTCCGCATCAGAGCTGGTTTGATTCTGGATCAGTGTTGGATTGATTCTGGATCAGTGATCGTTTGAATCTGGATCAGTGTTGGTTTGATTCTGGATCAGTGTTGGTTTGATTTTGGATCAGTGTTCATTTGAATATGGATCAGCGTTAGTTTGATTCTGGATCAGAGCTGGCTTGATTCTGGATCAGTGTTGAATTGCTTCGGGATCAGTGTTGGTTTGATTCTGTTTCAGTGTTGGTTTGATTCTGCATCAGTGTTGGTTTGATTCTGTATCAGCGTTGGGTTGATGATGGATTAGTGCTGGATTGATTCAGGATCAGTGTTGGTTTGAACCAGGATCAGTGCTGGACTGATGATGGATGAGTGCTGGTTTGAATCAGGATCAGTGCTGGTTTGATTCTGGATCAGTGTTGCTTTGATTCTGGATCAGTGTTGGTTTGATTCTGTTTCAGTGTTGGTTTGATTCTAGATCAGTGTTGGTTTGATTCTGGATCAGAGCTGGTTTGATTCTGGATCAGTGTTGGTTTGATTCGGGATCAGTTTTCATTTAAATCGTGTTCAGTGATTGTTTGATTCTGGATCAGTGTTTGTTTGATTGTTGATTAGTCTTGGTTTGATTCTGGATCAGTGTTCATTTGAATATGGATCAGTGTTGGATTGATTCTGGATCAGTGTTGGATTGATTATGGATCAGTGTTGGTTTGATTCCGCATCAGAGCTGGTTTGATTCTGGATCAGTGTTGGATTGATTCTGGATCAGTGTTCGTTTGAATCTGGATCTGTGATGGTTTGATTCTGGATCAGTGTTGATTTGAATAGGGATCAGCATTAGTTTGAATCTGAATCAGTGTTGGTTTGATTCTGGATCAGTGTTGATTTCAATATGGATCAGTGTTGGTTTTATTCTGGATCAGTGTTGGTTTGATTCTGGATCAGTGTTGGTTTGATTCTGGATCAGTGTTGGTTTCAATCTGGATCAGTGTTGGTTTAATTTTGGATCAGTGTTGGTTTGATTCTGGATCAGTGTTGGTTTGATTCTGGATCAGTGTTGGTTTGAATCTGGATCAGCGTTAGTTTGATTCTGGATCAGTGTTGGTTTGATTCTGGATCAGTGTTGGTTTGAATCTGGATCAGTGTTAATTTGATTCTGGATCAGTGTTGGTTTGATTCTGGATCAGTGTTGGTTTGATTCTGGATCAGTGTTGGTTTGATTCTGGATCAGTGTTTTTTTCAATCTGGATCAGTGTTGGTTTGATTTTGGATCAGTGTTGGTTTGATTCTGGATCAGTGTTGTTTTGATTCTGGATCAGTGTTGGTTTCAATCTGGATCAGTGTTGGTTTGATTTTGGATCAGTGTTCATTTGAATATGGATCAGCGTTAGTTTGATTCTGGATCAGAGCTGGCTTGATTCTGGATCAGTGTTGAATTGCTTCTGGATCAATGTTGGTTTGATTCTGTATCAGAGTTGGTTTGATGATGGATTAGTGATGGTTTGATTCAGGATCAGTGATGGTTTGAATCCAGATCAGTGTTGGTTTGATTCAGGGTCAGTGTTGGTTTGATTCTGTATCAGTGTTGTTTTGATTCCGGATCAGTGTTGGTTTGATTCTGGACCAGAGCTGGTTTGATTCTGGATCAGTGTTCATTTGAATACAGATCAGCTTTAGTTTGGTTCTGTATCAGTGTTTGTTTTGATTCTGGATCAGAGCTGGCTTGATTCTGTTCAGAGCTGGTTTGATTCAGGATCAGTGTTGGATTCATTCTGGATCAATGTTGGTTTGATTCTGTATCAGAGTTGGGTTGATGATGGATTAGTGCTGGTTTGATTCAGGATCAGTGCTGGTTTGATTCTGGATCAGGGTTGCTTTGATTCTGGATCAGTGTTGGTTTGATTCTGTTTCAGTGTTGGTTTGATTCTAGATCAGTGTTGGTTTGATTCTGTATCAGAGTTGGGTTGATGATGGATTAGTGCTGGATTGATTCAGGATCAGTGTTGGTTTGAACCAGGATCAGTGCTGGACTGATGATGGATTAGTGCTGGTTTGAATCAGGATCAGTGCTGGTTTGATTCTGGATCAGTGTTGCTTTGATTCTGGATCAGTGTTGGTTTGATTCTGTTTCAGTGTTGGTTTGATTCCAGATCAGTGTTGGTTTGATTCTGGATCAGAGCTGGTTTGATTCTGGATCAGTGTTGGTTTGATTCGGGATCAGTTTTCATTTAAATCGTGTTCAGTGATTGTTTGATTCTGGATCAGTGTTTGTTTGATTGTTGATTAGTCTTGGTTTGATTCTGGATCAGTGTTCATTTGAATATGGATCAGTGTTGGATTGATTCTGGATCAGTGTTGGATTGATTATGGATCAGTGTTGGTTTGGTTCTGGATCAGTGTTGGTTTGATTCTGGATCAGTGTTGGTTTGATTCCGCATCAGAGCTGGTTTGATTCTGGATCAGTGTTGGATTGATTCTGGATCAGTGATCGTTTGAATCTGGATCAGTGTTGGTTTGATTCTGGATCAGTGTTGGTTTGATTCTGGATCAGTGTTGGTTTCAATCTGGATCAGTGTTGGTTTGATTTTGGATCAGTGTTCATTTGAATATGGATCAGCGTTAGTTTGATTCTGGATCAGTGCTGCTTTGATTCTGGATCAGTGTTGCTTTGATTCTGGATCAGTTTTGTTTTGATTCTGTTTCAGTGTTGGTTTGATTCTAGATCAGTGTTGGTTTGATTCTGGATCAGAGCTGGTTTGATTCTGGATCAGTGTTGGTTTGATTCGGGATCAGTTTTCATTTAAATCGTGTTCAGTGATTGTTTGATTCTGGATCAGTGTTTGTTTGATTGTTGATTAGTCTTGGTTTGATTCTGGATCAGTGTTCATTTGAATATGGATCAGTGTTGGATTGATTCTGGATCAGTGTTGGATTGATTATGGATCAGTGTTGGTTTGATTCCGCATCAGAGCTGGTTTGATTCTGGATCAGTGTTGGATTGATTCTGGATCAGTGTTCGTTTGAATCTGGATCTGTGATGGTTTGATTCTGGATCAGTGTTGATTTGAATAGGGATCAGCATTAGTTTGAATCTGAATCAGTGTTGGTTTGATTCTGGATCAGTGTTGATTTGAATATGGATCAGTGTTGGTTTGATTCTGGATCAGTGTTGGTTTGATTCCGCATCAGAGCTGGTTTGATTCTGTATCAGTGTTGGTTTGATTCTGGATCAGTGTTGGTTTGATTCTGGATCAGTGTTGGTTTGATTCTGGATCAGTGTTGGTTTGACTCTGGATCAGTGTTGGTTTGATTCTGGATCAGCATTGGTTTGATTCTGTATCAGTCTTGGTTTGATTCGGGATCAGAGCTGGTTTGATTCTGTATCAGTGTTGGTTTGATTCTGGATCAGTGTTGGTTTGATTCTGGATCAGTGTTGGTTTGATTCTGGGTCAGTGTTGGTTTGATTCTGGATCAAAGCTGGTTTGATTCTGGATCAGTGATGGTTTGATTCTGGATCAGTGTTTGTTTGATTCTTGATTAGTCTTGGTTTGATTCTGGATCAGTGTTCATTTGAATATGGATCAGTGTTGGTTTGATTCTGGATCAGTGTTGGTTTGATTCTGGATCAGTGTTGGTTTCAATCTGGATCAGTGTTGGTTTGATTTTGGATCAGTGTTCATTTGAATATGGATCAGCGTTAGTTTGATTCTTGATTAGCCTTGCTTTGATTCTGGATCAGTGTTCATTTGAATATGGATCAGTGTTGGTTTGATTATGGATCAGTGTTGGTTTGATTCTGGTTCAGTGTTGGTTTGATTCTGGTTCAGTGTTGGTTTGATTCTGGATCAGTGTTGGTTTGATTTTGGATCAGTGTTGATTTGATTCTGGATCAGTGTTGGTTTGAATCTGGATCAGTGTTGGTTTGATTCTGGATCAGTGTTGGTTTGATTCTGGATCAGTGTTTGTTTGAATCTGGATCAGCGTTAGTTTGAATCTGGATCATTGTTGGTTTGATTCTGGATCAGTGTTGGTTTGAATCTGGATCAGTGTTAGTTTGATTCTGGATCAGTGTTGGTTTGATTCTGGATCAGTGTTGGTTTGATTCTGGATCAGTGTTGGTTTCAATCTGGATCAGTGTTGGTTTGATTTTGGATCAGTGTTGGTTTGATTCTGGATCAGTGTTGGTTTGAATCTGGATCAGCGTTAGTTTGATTCTGGATCATTGTTGGTTTGATTCTGGATCAGTGTTGGTTTGAATCTGGATCAGTGTTAGTTTGATTCTGGATCAGTGTTGGTTTGATTCTGGATCAGTGTTGGTTTGATTCTGGATCAGTGTTGGTTTCATTCTGGATCAGTGTTGGTTTCAATCTGGATCAGTGTTGGTTTGATTCTGGATCAGTGTTGGTTTGATTCTGGATCAGTGTTGGTTTCAATCTGGATCAGTGTTGGTTTGATTTTGGATCAGTGTTGGTTTGATTCTGGATCAGTGTTGGTTTGATTCTGGATCAGTGTTGGTTTCAATCTGGATCAGTGTTGGTTTGATTCTGGATCAGTGTTGGTTTCAATCTGGATCAGTGTTGGTTTGATTTTGGATCAGTGTTCATTTGAATCTGGATCAGCGTTAGTTTGATTCTGGATCAGAGCTGGATTGATTCTGGATCAGTGTTGAATTGCTTCTGGATCAGTGTTTGTTTGATTCTGTTTCAGTGTTGGTTTGATTCTAGATCAGTGTTGGTTTGATTCTGTATCAGAGTTGGGTTGATGATGGATTAGTGCTGGATTGATTCAGGATCAGTTTTGGTTTGAACCAGGATCAGTGCTGGACTGATGATGGATGAGTGCTGGTTTGAATCAGGATCAGTGCTGGTTTGATTCTGGATCAGTGTTGCTTTGATTCTGGATCAGTGTTGGTTTGATTCTGTTTCAGTGTTGGTTTGATTCTAGATCAGTGTTGGTTTGATTCTGGATCAGAGCTGGTTTGATTCTGGATCAGTGTTGGTTTGATTCGGGATCAGTTTTCATTTAAATCGTGTTCAGTGATTGTTTGATTCTGGATCAGTGTTTGTTTGATTGTTGATTAGTCTTGGTTTGATTCTGGATCAGTGTTCATTTGAATATGGATCAGTGTTGGATTGATTCTGGATCAGTGTTGGATTGATTATGGATCAGTGTTGGTTTGGTTCTGGATCAGTGTTGGTTTGATTCCGCATCAGAGCTGGTTTGATTCTGGATCAGTGTTGGATTGATTCTGGATCAGTGTTCGTTTGAATCTGGATCTGTGTTGATTTGAATATGGATCAGCATTAGTTTGAAACTGAATCAGTGTTGGTTTGATTCTGGATCAGTGTTGATTTGAATATGGATCAGTGTTGGTTTGATTCCGCATCAGAGCTGGTTTGATTCTGTATCAGTGTTGGTTTGATTCTGGATCAGTGTTGGGTTGATTCTGGATCAGTGTTGGTTTGATTCTGGATCAGTGTTGGTTTGAATCTGGATCAGCGTTAGTTTGATTCTGGATCAGTGTTGGTTTGATTCTGGATCAGTGTTGGTTTGAATCTGGATCAGTGTTAGTTGATTCTGGATCAGTGTTGGTTTTATTCTGGATCATTGTTGGTTTGATTCTGGATCAGTGTTGGTTTGAATCTGGATCAGCGTTAGTTTGATTCTGGATCAGTGTTGGTTTGATTCTGGATCAGTGTTGGTTTGAATCTGGATCAGTGTTAGTTTGATTCTGGATCAGTGTTGGTTTGATTCTGGATCAGTGTTGGTTTCAATCTGGATCAGTGTTGGTTTGATTCTGGATCAGTGTTGGTTTGATTCTGGATCAGTGTTGGTTTGATTCTGGATCAGTGTTGGTTTCAATCTGGATCAGTGTTGGTTTAATTTTGGATCAGTGTTGGTTTGATTCTGGATCAGTGTTGGTTTGATTCTGGATCAGTGTTGGTTTGATTCTGGATCAGTGTTGGTTTGAATCTGGATCAGTGTTAGTTTGATTCTGGATCAGTGTTGGTTTGATTCTGGATCAGTGTTGGTTTGAATCTGGATCAGCGTTAGTTTGATTCTGGATCAGTGTTGGTTTGATTCTGTATCAGTGTTGGTTTGAATCTGGATCAGTGTTAGTTTGATTCTGGATCAGTGTTGGTTTGATTCTGGATCAGTGTTGGTTTGATTCTGGATCAGTGTTGTTTTCAATCTGGATCAGTGTTGGTTTGATTCTCGATCAGTGTTGGTTTGATTCTGGATCAGTGTTGGTTTGATTCTGGATCAGTGTATTTTCCAATCTGGATCAGTGTTGGTTTGATTTTGGATCAGTGTTGGTTTGATTCTGGATCAGTGTTGGTTTGATTCTGGATCAGTGTTGGTTTCAATCTGGATCAGTGTTGGTTTGATTTTGGATCAGTGTTCATTTGAATATGGATCAGCGTTAGTTTGATTCTGGATCAGAGCTGGCTTGATTCTGGAACAGTGTTGAATTTCTTCTGGATCAATGTTGGTTTGATTCTGTATCAGAGTTGGTTTGATGATGGATTAGTGATGGTTTGATTCAGGATCAGTGATGGTTTGAATCCAGATCAGTGTTGGTTTGATTCAGGGTCAGTGTTGGTTTGATTCTGTATCAGTGTTGTTTTGATTCCGGATCAGTGTTGGTTTGATTCTGGACCAGAGCTGGTTTGATTCTGGATCAGTGTTCATTTGAATACAGAGCAGCATTAGTTTGGTTCTGTATCAGTGTTTGTTTTGATTCTGGATCAGAGCTGGCTTGATTCTGGATCAGAGCTGGTTTGATTCAGGATCAGTGTTGGATTCATTCTGGATCAATGTTGGTTTGATTCTGTATCAGAGTTGGGTTGATGATGGATTAGTGCTGGTTTGATTCAGGATCAGTGCTGGTTTGATTCTGGATCAGGGTTGCTTTGATTCTGGATCAGTGTTGGTTTGATTCTAGATCAGTGTTGGTTTGATTCTAGATCAGTGTTGGTTTGATTCTGTATCAGAGTTGGGTTGATGATGGATTAGTGCTGGATTGATTCAGGATCAGTGTTGGTTTGAACCAGGATCAGTGCTGGACTGATGATGGATTGGTGCTGGTTTGAATCTGGATCAGTGTTGGTTTGATTCTGGATCAGTGTTGCTTTGATTCTGGATCAGTGTTGGTTTGGTTCTGGATCAGTGTTGGTTTGATTCTGCATCAGAGCTGGTTTGATTCTGGATCAGTGTTGGATTGATTCTGGATCAGTGATCGTTTGAATCTGGATCAGTGTTGGTTTGATTCTGGATCAGTGTTGGTTTGATTCTGGATCAGTGTTGGTTTCAATCTGGATCAGTGTTGGTTTGATTTTGGATCAGTGTTCATTTGAATATGAATCAGCGTTAGTTTGATTCTGGATCAGAGCTGGCTTGATTCTGGATCAGTGTTGAATTGCTTCTGGATCAGTGTTGGTTTGATTCTGTTTCAGTGTTGGTTTGATTCTACATCAGTGTTGGTTTGATTCTGTATCAGAGTTGGGTTGATGATGGATTAGTGCTGGATTGATTCAGGATCAGTGTTGGTTTGAACCAGGATCAGTGCTGGACTGATGATGGATGAGTGCTGGTTTGAATCAGGATCAGTGCTGGTTTGATTCTGGATCAGTGTTGCTTTGATTCTGGATCAGTGTTGGTTTGATTCTGTTTCAGTGTTGGTTTGATTCTAGATCAGTGTTGGTTTGATTCTGGATCAGAGCTGGTTTGATTCTGGATCAGTGTTGGTTTGATTCGGGATCAGTTTTCATTTAAATCGTGTTCAGTGATTGTTTGATTCTGGATCAGTGTTTGTTTGATTGTTGATTAGTCTTGGTTTGATTCTGGATCAGTGTTCATTTGAATATGGATCAGTGTTGGATTGATTCTGGATCAGTGTTGGATTGATTATGGATCAGTGTTGGTTTGGTTCTGGATCAGTGTTGGTTTGATTCTGGATCAGTGTTGGTTTGATTCCGCATCAGAGCTGGTTTGATTCTGGATCAGTGTTGGATTGATTCTGGATCAGTGTTCGTTTGAATCTGGATCTGTGTTGGTTTGATTCTGGATCAGTGTTGATTTGAATATGGATCCGCATTAGTTTGAATCTGAATCAGTGTTGGTTTGATTCTGGATCAGTGTTCATTTGAATATGGATCAGCGTTAGTTTGATTCTGGATCAGAGCTGGCTTGATTCTGGATCAGTGTTGGTTTCAATCTGGATAAGTGTTGGTTTGATTTTGGATCAGTGTTCATTTGAATATGGATCAGCGTTAGTTTGATTCTGGATCAGAGCTGGCTTGATTCTGGATCAGTGTTGAATTGCTTCTGGATCAGTGTTGGTTTGATTCTGTTTCAGTGTTGGTTTGATTCTAGATCAGTGTTGGTTTGATTCTGTATCAGAGTTGGGTTGATGATGGATTGGTGCTGGATTGATTCAGGATCAGTGTTGGTTTGAACCAGGATCAGTGCTGGACTGATGATGGATGATTGCTGGTTTGAATCAGGATCAGTGCTGGTTTGATTCTGGATCAGTGTTGGTTTGAATCTGGATCAGTGTTAGTTTGATTCTGGATCAGTGTTGGTTTGATTCTGGATCAGTGTTGGTTTGATTCTGGATCAGTGTTGGTTTCAATCTGGATCAGTGTTGGTTTGATATTGGATCAGTGTTGGTTTGATTCTGGATCAGTGTTGGTTTGAATCTGGATCAGCGTTAGTTTGATTCTGGATCATTGTTGGTTTGATTCTGGATCAGTGTTGGTTTGAATCTGGATCAGTGTTAGTTTGATTCTGGATCAGTGTTGGTTTGATTCTGGATCAGTGTTGGTTTGATTCTGGATCAGTGTTGGTTTCATTCTGGATCAGTGTTGGTTTCAATCTGGATCAGTGTTGGTTTGATTCTGGATCTGTGTTGGTTTGATTCTGGATCAGTGTTGGTTTCAATCTGGATCAGTGTTGGTTTGATTTTGGATCAGTGTTGGTTTGATTCTGGATCAGTGTTGGTTTGATTCTGGATCAGTGTTGGTTTCAATCTGGATCAGTGTTGGTTTGATTTTGGATCAGTGTTCATTTGAATATGGATCAGCGTTAGTTTGATTCTGGATCAGAGCTGGAATGATTCTGGATCAGTGTTGAATTGCTTCTGGATCAGTGTTTGTTTGATTCTGTTTCAGTGTTGGTTTGATTCTAGATCAGTGTTGGTTTGATTCTGTATCAGAGTTGGGTTGATGATGGATTAGTGCTGGATTGATTCAGGATCAGTTTTGGTTTGAACCAGGATCAGTGCTGGACTGATGATGGATGAGTGCTGGTTTGAATCAGGATCAGTGCTGGTTTGATTCTGGATCAGTGTTGCTTTGATTCTGGATCAGTGTTGGTTTGATTCTGTTTCAGTGTTGGTTTGATTCTAGATCAGTGTTGGTTTGATTCTGGATCAGAGCTGGTTTGATTCTGGATCAGTGTTGGTTTGATTCGGGATCAGTTTTCATTTAAATCGTGTTCAGTGATTGTTTGATTCTGGATCAGTGTTTGTTTGATTGTTGATTAGTCTTGGTTTGATTCTGGATCAGTGTTCATTTGAATATGGATCAGTGTTGGATTGATTCTGGATCAGTGTTGGATTGATTATGGATCAGTGTTGGTTTGGTTCTGGATCAGTGTTGGTTTGATTCCGCATCAGAGCTGGTTTGATTCTGGATCAGTGTTGGATTGATTCTGGATCAGTGTTCGTTTGAATCTGGATCTGTGTTGATTTGAATATGGATCAGCATTAGTTTGAAACTGAATCAGTGTTGGTTTGATTCTGGATCAGTGTTGATTTGAATATGGATCAGTGTTGGTTTGATTCCGCATCAGAGCTGGTTTGATTCTGTATCAGTGTTGGTTTGATTCTGGATCAGTGTTGGGTTGATTCTGGATCAGTGTTGGTTTGATTCTGGATCAGTGTTGGTTTGAATCTGGATCAGCGTTAGTTTGATTCTGGATCAGTGTTGGTTTGATTCTGGATCAGTGTTGGTTTAAATCTGGATCAGTGTTAGTTTGATTCTGGATCAGTGTTGGTTTTATTCTGGATCAGTGTTGGTTTGATTCTGGATCAGTGTTGGTTTGAATCTGGATCAGCGTTAGTTTGATTCTGGATCAGTGTTGGTTTGATTCTGGATCAGTGTTGGTTTGAATCTGGATCAGTGTTAGTTTGATTCTGGATCAGTGTTGGTTTGATTCTGGATCAGTGTTGGTTTGATTCTGGATCAGTGTTGGTTTCAATCTGGATCAGTGTTGGTTTGATTCTGGATCAGTGTTGGTTTGATTCTGGATCAGTGTTGGTTTGATTCTGGATCAGTGTTGGTTTCAATCTGGATCAGTGTTGGTTTAATTTTGGATCAGTGTTGGTTTGATTCTGGATCAGTGTTGGTTTGATTCTGGATCAGTGTTGGTTTGATTCTGGATCAGTGTTGGTTTGAATCTGGATCAGTGTTAGTTTGATTCTGGATCAGTGTTGGTTTGATTCTGGATCAGTGTTGGTTTGAATCTGGATCAGCGTTAGTTTGATTCTGGATCAGTGTTGGTTTGATTCTGTATCAGTGTTGGTTTGAATCTGGATCAGTGTTAGTTTGATTCTGGATCAGTGTTGGTTTGATTCTGGATCAGTGTTGGTTTGATTCTGGATCAGTGTTGTTTTCAATCTGGATCAGTGTTGGTTTGATTCTGGATCAGTGTTGGTTTGATTCTGGATCAGTGTTGGTTTGATTCTGGATCAGTGTATTTTCCAATCTGGATCAGTGTTGGTTTGATTTTGGATCAGTGTTGGTTTGATTCTGGATCAGTGTTGGTTTGATTCTGGATCAGTGTTGGTTTCAATCTGGATCAGTGTTGGTTTGATTTTGGATCAGTGTTCATTTGAATATGGATCAGCGTTAGTTTGATTCTGGATCAGAGCTGGCTTGATTCTGGAACAGTGTTGAATTTCTTCTGGATCAATGTTGGTTTGATTCTGTATCAGAGTTGGTTTGATGATGGATTAGTGATGGTTTGATTCAGGATCAGTGATGGTTTGAATCCAGATCAGTGTTGGTTTGATTCAGGGTCAGTGTTGGTTTGATTCTGTATCAGTGTTGTTTTGATTCCGGATCAGTGTTGGTTTGATTCTGGACCAGAGCTGGTTTGATTCTGGATCAGTGTTCATTTGAATACAGAGCAGCTTTAGTTTGGTTCTGTATCAGTGTTTGTTTTGATTCTGGATCAGAGCTGGCTTGATTCTGGATCAGAGCTGGTTTGATTCAGGATCAGTGTTGGATTCATTCTGGATCAATGTTGGTTTGATTCTGTATCAGAGTTGGGTTGATAATGGATTAGTGCTGGTTTGATTCAGGATCAGTGCTGGTTTGATTCTGGATCAGGGTTGCTTTGATTCTGGATCAGTGTTGGTTTGATTCTGTTTCAGTGTTGGTTTGATTCTAGATCAGTGTTGGTTTGATTCTGTATCAGAGTTGGGTTGATGATGGATTAGTGCTGGATTGATTCAGGATCAGTGTTGGTTTGAACCAGGATCAGTGCTGGACTGATGATGGATTGGTGCTGGTTTGAATCAGGATCAGTGCTGGTTTGATTCTGGATCAGTGTTGCTTTGATTCTGGATCAGTGTTGGTTTGGTTCTGGATCAGTGTTGGTTTGATTCCGCATCAGAGCTGGTTTGATTCTGGATCAGTGTTGGATTGATTCTGGATCAGTGATCGTTTGAATCTGGATCAGTGTTGGTTTGATTCTGGATCAGTGTTGGTTTGATTCTGGATCAGTGTTGGTTTCAATCTGGATCAGTGTTGGTTTGATTTTGGATCAGTGTTCATTTGAATATGAATCAGCGTTAGTTTGATTCTGGATCAGAGCTGGCTTGATTCTGGATCAGTGTTGAATTGCTTCTGGATCAGTGTTGGTTTGATTCTGTTTCAGTGTTGGTTTGATTCTACATCAGTGTTGGTTTGATTCTGTATCAGAGTTGGGTTGATGATGGATTAGTGCTGGATTGATTCAGGATCAGTGTTGGTTTGAACCAGGATCAGTGCTGGACTGATGATGGATGAGTGCTGGTTTGAATCAGGATCAGTGCTGGTTTGATTCTGGATCAGTGTTGCTTTGATTCTGGATCAGTGTTGGTTTGATTCTGTTTCAGTGTTGGTTTGATTCTAGATCAGTGTTGGTTTGATTCTGGATCAGAGCTGGTTTGATTCTGGATCAGTGTTGGTTTGATTCGGGATCAGTTTTCATTTAAATCGTGTTCAGTGATTGTTTGATTCTGGATCAGTGTTTGTTTGATTGTTGATTAGTCTTGGTTTGATTCTGGATCAGTGTTCATTTGAATATGGATCAGTGTTGGATTGATTCTGGATCAGTGTTGGATTGATTATGGATCAGTGTTGGTTTGGTTCTGGATCAGTGTTGGTTTGATTCTGGATCAGTGTTGGTTTGATTCCGCATCAGAGCTGGTTTGATTCTGGATCAGTGTTGGATTGATTCTGGATCAGTGTTCGTTTGAATCTGGATCTGTGTTGGTTTGATTCTGGATCAGTGTTGATTTGAATATGGATCAGCATTAGTTTGAATCTGAATCAGTGTTGGTTTGATTCTGGATCAGTGTTCATTTGAATATGGATCAGCGTTAGTTTGATTCTGGATCAGAGCTGGCTTGATTCTGGATCAGTGTTGGTTTCAATCTGGATAAGTGTTGGTTTGATTTTGGATCAGTGTTCATTTGAATATGGATCAGCGTTAGTTTGATTCTGGATCAGAGCTGGCTTGATTCTGGATCAGTGTTGAATTGCTTCTGGATCAGTGTTGGTTTGATTCTGTTTCAGTGTTGGTTTGATTCTAGATCAGTGTTGGTTTGATTCTGTATCAGAGTTGGGTTGATGATGGATTGGTGCTGGATTGATTCAGGATCAGTGTTGGTTTGAACCAGGATCAGTGCTGGACTGATGATGGATGATTGCTGGTTTGAATCAGGATCAGTGCTGGTTTGATTCTGGATCAGTGTTGCTTTGATTCTGGATCAGTGTTGGTTTGATTCTGTTTCAGTGTTGGTTTGATTCTAGATCAGTGTTGGTTTGATTCTGGATCAGAGCTGGTTTGATTCTGGATCAGTGTTGGTTTGATTCGGGATCAGTTTTCATTTAAATCGTGTTCAGTGATTGTTAGATTCTGGATCAGTGTTTGTTTGATTGTTGATTAGTCTTGGTTTGATTCTGGATCAGTGTTCATTTGAATATGGATCAGTGTTGGATTGATTCTGGATCAGTGTTGGATTGATTATGGATCAGTGTTGGTTTGGTTCTGGATCAGTGTTCGTTTGAATCTGGATCTGTGTTGATTTGAATATGGATCAGCATTAGTTTGAAACTGAATCAGTGTTGGTTTGATTCTGGATCAGTGTTGATTTGAATATGGATCAGTGTTGGTTTGATTCCGCATCAGAGCTGGTTTGATTCTGGATCAGTGTTGGATTGATTCTGGATCAGTGTTCGTTTGAATCTGGATCTGTGTTGATTTGAATATGGATCAGCATTAGTTTGAAACTGAATCAGTGTTGGTTTGATTCTGGATCAGTGTTGATTTGAATATGGATCAGTGTTGGTTTGATTCCGCATCAGAGCTGGTTTGATTCTGTATCAGTGTTGGTTTGATTCTGGATCAGTGTTGGGTTGATTCTGGATCAGTGTTGGTTTGATTCTGGATCAGTGTTGGTTTGAATCTGGATCAGCGTTTGTTTGATTCTGGATCAGTGTTGGTTTGATTCTGGATCAGTGTTGGTTTGAATCTGGATCAGTGTTAGTTTGATTCTGGATCAGTGTTGGTTTTATTCTGTTTCAGTGTTGGTTTGATTCTGGATCAGTGTTGGTTTGAATCTGGATCAGCGTTAGTTTGATTCTGGATCAGTGTTGGTTTGATTCTGGATCAGTGTTGGTTTGAATCTGGATCAGTGTTAGTTTGATTCTGGATCAGTGTTGGTTTGATTCTGTATCAGTGTTGGTTTGATTCTGGATCAGTGTTGGTTTCAATCTGGATCAGTGTTGGTTTGATTCTGGTTCAGTGTTGGTTTGATTCTGGATCAGTGTTGGTTTGATTCTGGATCAGTGTTGGTTTCAATCTGGATCAGTGTTGGTTTAATTTTGGATCAGTGTTGGTTTGATTCTGGATCAGTGTTGGTTTGATTCTGGATCAGTGTTGGTTTGATTCTGGATCAGTGTTGGTTGAATCTGGATCAGTGTTAGTTTGATTCTGGATCAGTGTTGGTTTGATTCTGGATCAGTGTTGGTTTGAATCTGGATCAGCGTTAGTTTGATTCTGGATCAGTGTTGGTTTGATTCTGGATCAGTGTTGGTTTGAATCTGGATCAGTATTAGCTTGATTCTGGATCAGTGTTGGTTTGATTCTGGATCAGTGTTGGTTTGATTCTGGATCAGTGTTGTTTTCAATCTGGATCAGTGTTGGTTTGATTCTGGATCAGTGTTGGTTTGATTCTGGATCAGTGTTGGTTTGATTCTGGATCAGTGTTTTTTTCAATCTGGATCAGTGTTGGTTTGATTTTGGATCAGTGTTGGTTTGATTCTGGATCAGTGTTGGTTTGATTCTGGATCAGTGTTGGTTTCAATCTGGATCAGTGTTGGTTTGATTTTGGATCAGTGTTCATTTGAATATGGATCAGCGTTAGTTTGATTCTGGATCAGAGCTGGCTTGATTCTGGATCAGTGTTGAATTGCTTCTGGATCAATGTTGGTTTGATTCTGTATCAGAGTTGGTTTGATGATGGATTAGTGATGGTTTGATTCAGGATCAGTGATGGTTTGAATCCAGATCAGTGTTGGTTTGATTCAGGGTCAGTGTTGGTTTGATTCTGTATCAGTGTTGTTTTGATTCTGGATCAGTGTTCATTTGAATACAGAGCAGCTTTAGGTTGGTTCTGTATCAGTGTTTGTTTTGATTCTGGATCAGAGCTGGCTTGATTCTGGATCAGAGCTGGTTTGATTCAGGATCAGTGTTGGATTCATTCTGGATCAATGTTGGTTTGATTCTGTATCAGAGTTGGGTTGATGATGGATTAGTGCTGGTTTGATTCAGGATCAGTGCTGGTTTGATTCTGGATCAGGGTTGCTTTGATTCTGGATCAGTGTTGGTTTGATTCTGTTTCAGTGTTGGTTTGATTCTAGATCAGTGTTGGTTTGATTCTGTATCAGAGTTGGGTTGATGATGGATTAGTGCTGGATTGATTCAGGATCAGTGTTGGTTTGAACCAGGATCAGTGCTGGACTGATGATGGATTGGTGCTGGTTTGAATCAGGATCAGTGCTGGTTTGATTCTGGATCAGTGTTGCTTTGATTCTGGATCAGTGTTGGTTTGATTCTGTTTCAGTGTTGGTTTGATTCTAGATCAGTGTTGGTTTGATTCTGGATCAGAGCTGGTTTGATTCTGGATCAGTGTTGGTTTGATTCGGGATCAGTTTTCATTTAAATCGTGTTCAGTGATTGTTTGATTCTGGATCAGTGTTTGTTTGATTGTTGATTAGTCTTGGTTTGATTCTGGATCAGTGTTCATTTGAATATGGATCAGTGTCGGATTGATTCTGGATCAGTGTTGGATTGATTATGGATCAATGTTGGTTTGGTTCTGGATCAGTGTTGGTTTGATTCTGGATCAGTGTTGGTTTGATTCCGCATCAGAGCTGGTTTGATTCTGGATCAGTGTTGGATTGATTCTGGATCAGTGATCGTTTGAATCTGGATCAGTGTTGGTTTGATTCTGGATCAGTGTTGGTTTGATTCTGGATCAGTGTCGGTTTCAATCTGGATCAGTGTTGGTTTGATTCTGGATCAGTGTTGGTTTGATTCTGGATCAGTGTCGGTTTCAATCTGGATCAGTGTTCATTTGAATATGGATCAGCGTTAGTTTGATTCTGGATCAGAGCTGGCTTGATTCTGGATCAGTGTTGAATTGCTTCTGGATCAGTGTTGGTTTGATTCTGTTTCAGTGTTGGTTTGATTCTACATCAGTGTTGGTTTGATTCTGTATCAGAGTTGGGTTGATGATGGATTAGTGCTGGATTGATTCAGGATCAGTGTTGGTTTGAACCAGGATCAGTGCTGGACTGATGATGGATGAGTGCTGGTTTGAATCAGGATCAGTGCTGGTTTGATTCTGGATCAGTGTTGCTTTGATTCTGGATCAGTGTTGGTTTGATTCTGTTTCAGTGTTGGTTTGATTCTAGATCAGTATTGGTTTGATTCTGGATCAGAGCTGGTTTGATTCTGGATCAGTGTTGGTTTGATTCGGGATCAGTTTTCATTTAAATCGTGTTCAGTGATTGTTTGATTCTGGATCAGTGTTTGTTTGATTGTTGATTAGTCTTGGTTTGATTCTGGATCAGTGTTCATTTGAATATGGATCAGTGTTGGATTGATTCTGGATCAGTGTTGGATTGATTATGGATCAGTGTTGGTTTGGTTCTGGATCAGTGTTGGTTTGATTCTGGATCAGTGTTGGTTTAATTCCGCATCAGAGCTGGTTTGATTCTGGATCAGTGTTGGATTGATTCTGGATCAGTGTTCGTTTAAATCTGGATCTGTGTTGGTTTGATTCTGGATCAGTGTTGATTTGAATATGGATCAGCATTAGTTTGAATCTGAATCAGTGTTGGTTTGATTCTGGATCAGTGTTGATTTGAATATGGATCAGTGTTGGTTTGATTCCGCATCAGAGCTGGTTTGATTCTGTATCAGTGTTGGTTTGATTCTGGATCAGTGTTGGGTTGATTCTGGATCAGTGTTGGTTTGATTCTGGATCAGTGTTGGTTTGACTCTGGATCAGTGTTGGTTTGATTCTGGATCAGCATTGGTTTGATTCTGTATCAGTCTTGGTTTGATTCGGGATCAGAGCTGGTTTGATTCTGTATCAGTGTTGGTTTGATTCTGGATCAGTGTTGGTTTGATTCTGGATCAGTGTTGGGTTGATTCTGGATCAGTGTTGGTTTGATTCTGGATCAGTGTTGGTTTGACTCTGGATCAGTGTTGGTTTGATTCTGGATCAGCATTGGTTTGATTCTGTATCAGTCTTGGTTTGATTCGGGATCAGAGCTGGTTTGATTCTGTATCAGTGTTGGTTTGATTCTGGATCAGTGTTGATTTGAATATGGATCAGTCTTGGTTTGATTCGGGATCAGAGCTGGTTTGATTCTGTATCAGTGTTGGTTTGATTCTGGATCAGTGTTGGTTTGATTCTGGATCAGTGTTGGTTTGACTCTGGATCAGTGTTGGTTTGATTCTGGATCAGCATTGGTTTGATTCTGTATCAGTCTTGGTTTGATTCGGGATCAGAGCTGGTTTGATTCTGTATCAGTGTTGGTTTGATTCTGGATCAGTGTTGGTTTGATTCTGGATCAGTGATGGTTTGATTCTGGATCAGTGTTTGTTTGATTCTTGATTAGTCTTGGTTTGATTCTGGATCAGTGTTCATTTGAATATGGATCAATGTTGGTTTGATTCTGGATCAGTGTTGGTTTGATTCTGGATCAGTGTTGGTTTCAATCTGGATCAGTGTTGGTTTGATTTTGGATCAGTGTTCATTTGAATATGGATCAGCGTTAGTTTGATTCTTGATTAGTCTTGGTTTGATTCTGGATCAGTGTTCATTTGAATATGGATCAGTGTTGGTTTGATTATGGATCAGTGTTGGTTTGATTCTGGTTCAGTGTTGGCTTGATTCTGGTTCAGTGTTGGTTTGATTCTGGATCAGTGTTGGTTTCAATCTGGATCAGTGTTGGTTTGATGTTGGATCAGTGTTGGTTTGATTCTGGATCAGTGTTGGTTTGAATCTGGATCAGCGTTAGTTTGATTCTGGATCAGTGTTGGTTTGATTCTGGATCAGTGTTGGTTTGATTCTGGATCAGTGTTGGTTTGATTCTGGATCAGTGTTGGTTTCAATCTGGATCAGTGTTGGTTTGATTTTGGATCAGTGTTGGTTTGATTCTGGATCAGTGTTGGTTTGAATCTGGATCAGCGTTAGTTTGATTCTGGATCAGTGTTGGTTTGATTCTGGATCAGTGTTGGTTTGAATCTGGATCAGTGTTAGTTTGATTCTGGATCACTGTTGGTTTGATTCTGGATCAGTGTTGGTTTGATTCTGGATCAGTGTTGGTTTGATTCTGGATCAGTGTTGGTTTGATGATGGATTAGTGCTGGATTGATTCAGGATCAGTGTTGGTTTGAACCAGGATCAGTGCTGGACTGATGATGGATGAGTGCTGGTTTGAATCAGGATCAGTGCTGGTTTGATTCTGGATCAGTGTTGCTTTGATTCTGGATCAGTGTTGGTTTGATTCTGTTTCAGTGTTGGTTTGATTCTAGATCAGTATTGGTTTGATTCTGGATCAGAGCTGGTTTGATTCTGGATCAGTGTTGGTTTGATTCGGGATCAGTTTTCATTTAAATCGTGTTCAGTGATTGTTTGATTCTGGATCAGTGTTTGTTTGATTGTTGATTAGTCTTGGTTTGATTCTGGATCAGTGTTCATTTGAATATGGATCAGTGTTGGATTGATTCTGGATCAGTGTTGGATTGATTATGGATCAGTGTTGGTTTGGTTCTGGATCAGTGTTGGTTTGATTCTGGATCAGTGTTGGTTTCAATCTGGATCAGTGTTGGTTTGATTCTGGATCAGTGTTGGTTTGATTCTGGATCAGTGTTGGTTTGATTCTGGATCAGTGTTGGTTTCAATCTGGATCAGTGTTGATTTGATTTTGGATCAGTGTTGGTTTGATTCTGGATCAGTGTTGGTTTGAATCTGGATCAGCGTTAGTTTGATTCTGGATCAGTGTTGGTTTGATTCTGGATCAGTGTTGGTTTGAATCTGGATCAGTGTTAGTTTGATTCTGGATCACTGTTGGTTTGATTCTGGATCAGTGTTGGTTTGATTCTGGATCAGTGTTGGTTTGAATCTGGATCAGTGTTGGTTTGATTCTGGATCAGTGTTGGTTTGATTCTGGATCAGTGTTGGTTTGATTCTGGATCAGTGTTGGTTTCAATCTGGATCAGTGTTGATTTGATTTTGGATCAGTGTTGGTTTGATTCTGGATCAGTGTTGGTTTGAATCTGGATCAGCGTTAGTTTGATTCTGGATCAGTGTTGGTTTGATTCTGGATCAGTGTTGGTTTGAATCTGGATCAGTGTTAGTTTGATTCTGGATCACTGTTGGTTTGATTCTGGATCAGTGTTGGTTTGATTCTGGATCAGTGTTGGTTTCAATCTGGATCAGTGTTGGTTTGATTCTGGATCAGTGTTGGTTTGATTCTGGATCAGTGTTGGTTTGATTCTGGATCAGTGTTGGTTTCAATCTGGATCAGTGTTGGTTTGATTTTGGATCAGTGTTGGTTTGATTCTGGATCAGTGTTGGTTTGATTCTGGATCAGTGTTGGTTTCAATCTGGATCAGTGTTGGTTTGATTTTGGATCAATGTTCATTTGAATATGGATCAGCGTTAGTTTGATTCTGGATCAGAGCTGGCTTGATTCTGGATCAGTGTTGAATTGCTTCTGGATCAATGTTGGTTTGATTCTGTATCAGAGTTGGTTTGATGATGGATTAGTGATGGTTTGATTCAGGATCAGTGATGGTTTGAATCCAGATCAGTGTTGGTTTGATTCAGGGTTAGTGTTGGTTTGATTCTGTATCAGTGTTGTTTTGATTCCGGATCAGTGTTGGTTTGATTCTGGACCAGAGCTGGTTTGATTCTGGATCAGTGTTCATTTGAATACAGATCAGCTTTAGTTTGGTTCTGTATCAGTGTTTGTTTGATTCTGGATCAGTGTTGGTTTGAATCCAGATCAGTATTGGTATAATTCTGAATCAGAGCTGGTTTGATTCAGGATCAGTGTTGGATTCATTCTGGATCAATGTTGGTTTGATTCTGTATCAGAGTTGGGTTGATGATGGATTAGTGCTGGTTTGATTCAGGATCAGTGCTGGTTTGATTCTGGATCAGGGTTGCTTTGATTCTGGATCAGTGTTGGTTTGATTCTGTTTCAGTGTTGGTTTGATTCTAGATCAGTGTTGGTTTGATTCTGTATCAGAGTTGGGTTGATGATGGATTAGTGCTGGATTGATTCAGGATCAGTGTTGGTTTGATTCTGGATCAGAGCTGGTTTGATTCTGGATCAGTGTTGGTTTGATTCGGGATCAGTTTTCATTTAAATCGTGTTCAGTGATTGTTTGATTCTGGATCAGTGTTTGTTTGATTGTTGATTAGTCTTGGTTTGATTCTGGATCAGTGTTCATTTGAATATGGATCAGTGTTGGATTGATTCTGGATCAGTGTTGGATTGATTATGGATCAGTGTTGGTTTGGTTCTGGATCAGTGTTGGTTTGATTCTGGATCAGTGTTGGTTTGATTCCGCATCAGAGCTGGTTTGATTCTGGATCAGTGTTGGATTGATTATGGATCAGTGTTGGATTGATTATGGATCAGTGTTGGTTTGGTTCTGGATCAGTGTTGGTTTGATTCTGGATCAGTGTTGGTTTGATTCCGCATCAGAGCTGGTTTGATTCTGGATCAGTGTTGGATTGATTCTGGATCAGTGTTCGTTTGATTCTGGATCAGTGTTGATTTGAATATGGATCAGCATTAGTTTGAATCTGAATCAGTGTTGGTTTGATTCTGGATCAGTGTTGATTTGAATATGGATCAGCATTAGTTTGAATCTGAATCAGTGTTGGTTTGATTCTGGATCAGTGTTGATTTGAATATGGATCAGTGTTGGTTTGATTCCGCATCAGAGCTGGTTTGATTCTGTATCAGTGTTGGTTTGTTTCTGGATCAGTGTTGGTTTGATTCTGGATCAGTGTTGGTTTGATTCTGGATCAGTGTTGGTTTGACTCTGGATCAGTGTTGGTTTGATTCTGGATCAGCATTGGTTTGATTCTGTATCAGTCATGGTTTGATTCTGGATCAAAGCTGGTTTGATTCTGGATCAGTGATGGTTTGATTCTGGATCAGTGTTTGTTTGATTCTGGATCAGCGTTAGTTTGATTCTGGATCAGTGTTGGTTTGATTCTGGATCAGTGTTGGTTTGATTCTGGATCAGTGTTGGTTTGATTCTGGATCAGTGTTGGTTTCAATCTGGATCAGTGTTGGTTTGATTTTGGATCAGTGTTGGTTTGATTCTGGATCAGTGTTGGTTTGAATCTGGATCAGTGTTAGTTTGATTCTAGATCAGTGTTGGTTTGATTCTGGATCAGTGTTGGTTTGATTCTGGATCAGTGTTGGTTTCAATCTGGATCAGTGTTGGTTTGATTCTGGATCAGTGTTGGTTTGATTCTGGATCAAAGCTGGTTTGATTCTGGATCAGTGATGCTTTGATTCTGGATCAGTGTTCATTTAAATCGTGTTCAGTGATTGTTTGATTCTGGATCAGTGTTTGTTTGATTGTTGATTAGTCTTGGTTTGATTCTGGATCAGTGTTCATTTGAATATGGATCAGTGTTGGATTGATTCTGGATCAGTGTTGGATTGATTATGGATCAGTGTTGGTTTGGTTCTGGATCAGTGTTGTTTTGATTCCGGATCAGTGTTGGTTTGATTCTGGACCAGAGTTGGTTTGATGATGGATTAGTGATGGTTTGATTCAGGATCAGTGATGGTTTGAATCCAGATCAGTGTTGGTTTGATTCAGGGTCAGTGTTGGTTTGATTCTGTATCAGTGTTGTTTTGATTCCGGATCAGTGTTGGTTTGATTCTGGACCAGAGCTGGTTTGATTCTGGATCAGTGTTCATTTGAATACAGATCAGCTTTAGTTTGGTTCTTTATCAGTGTTTGTTTGATTCTGTATCAGTGTTGGTTTGATTCTGGATCAGTGTTGGTTTGAATCCAGATCAGTATTGGTTTAATTCTGAATCAGAGCTGGTTTGATTCAGGATCAGTGTTGGATTCATTCTGGATCAATGTTGGTTTGATTCTGTATCAGAGTTGGGTTGATGATGGATTAGTGCTGGTTTGATTCAGGATCAGTGCTGGTTTGATTCTGGATCAGGGTTGCTTTGATTCTGGATCAGTGTTGGTTTGATTCTGTTTCAGTGTTGGTTTGATTCTAGATCAGTGTTGGTTTGATTCTGTATCAGAGTTGGGTTGATGATGGATTAGTGCTGGATTGATTCAGGATCAGTGTTGGTTTGAACCAGGATCAGTGCTGGACTGATGATGGATTAGTGCTGGTTTGAATCAGGATCAGTGCTGGTTTGATTCTGGATCAGTGTTGCTTTGATTCTGGATCAGTTTTGTTTTGATTCTGTTTCAGTGTTGGTTTGATTCTAGATCAGTGTTGGTTTGATTCTGGATCAGAGCTGGTTTGATTCTGGATCAGTGTTGGTTTGATTCGGGATCAGTTTTCATTTAAATCGTGTTCAGTGATTGTTTGATTCTGGATCAGTGTTTGTTTGATTGTTGATTAGTCTTGGTTTGATTCTGGATCAGTGTTCATTTGAATATGGATCAGTGTTGGATTGACTCTGGATCAGTGTTGGATTGATTATGGATCAGTGTTGGTTTGGTTCTGGATCAGTGTTGGTTTGATTCTGGATCAGTGTTGGTTTGATTCCGCATCAGAGCTGGTTTGATTCTGGATCAGTGTTGGATTGATTCTGGATCACTGTTCGTTTGATTCTGGATCAGTGTTGATTTGATATGGATCAGCATTAGTTTGAATCTGAATCAGTGTTGGTTTGATTCTGGATCAGTGTTGATTTGAATATGGATCAGCATTCGTTTGAATCTGAATCAGTGTTGGTTTGATTCTGGATCAGCATTGGTTTGATTCTGTATCAGTCATGGTTTGATTCTGGATCAAAGCTGGTTTGATTCTGGATCAGTGATGGTTTGATTCTGGATCAGTGTTTGTTTGATTCTGGATCAGCGTTAGTTTGATTCTGGATCAGTGTTGGTTTGATTCTGGATCAGTGTTGGTTTGATTCTGGATCAGTGTTGGTTTGATTCTGGATCAGTGTTGGTTTCAATCTGGATCAGTGTTGGTTTGATTTTGGATCAGTGTTGGTTTGATTCTGGATCAGTGTTGGTTTGAATCTGGATCAGCATTAGTTTGATTCTGGATCAGTGTTGGTTTGATTCTGGATCAGTGTTGGTTTGAATCTGGATCAGTGTTAGTTTGATTCTGGATCAGTGTTGGTTTGATTCTGGATCAGTGTTGGTTTCAATCTGGATCAGTGTTGGTTTGATTTTGGATCAGTGTTGGTTTGATTCTGGATCAGTGTTGGTTTGATTCTGGATCAGTGTTGGTTTCAATCTGGATCAGTGTTGGTTTGATTTTGGATCAGTGTTGGTTTGATTCTGGATCAGTGTTGGTTTGAATCTGGATCAGCGTTAGTTCGATTCTGGATCAGTGTTGGTTTGATTCTGGATCAGTGTTGGTTTGATTCTGGATCAGTGTTGGTTTGATTCTGGATCAGTGTTTGTTTGATTCTTGATTATTCTTGGTTTGACTCTGGATCAGTGTTTATTTGAATATGGATCAGTGTTGGTTTGATTCAGGATCAGTGTTTGTTTGATTCTTGATTAGTCTTGGTTTCATTCTGGATCAGTGTTCATTTGAATATGGATAGGTGTTGGTTTGATTATGGATCAGTGTTGGTTTGATTCTGGTTCAGTGTTGGTTTCAATCTGGATCAGTGTTGGTTTGATTCTGGATCAGTGTTGGTTTGAATCTGGATCAGCGTTAGTTTGATTCTGGATCAGTGTTGGTTTGATTTTGGATCAGTGTTGGTTTGATTCTGGATCAGTGTTGGTTTGAATCTGGATCAGCGTTAGTTTGATTCTGGATCAGTGTTGGTTTGATTCTGGATCAGTGTTGGTTTGATTCTGGATCAGTGTTGGTATTAATCTGGATCAGTGTTGGTTTAATTTTGGATCAGTGTTGGTTTGATTCTGGATCAGTGTTGGTTTGATTCTGGAACAGTGTTGGTTTCAATCTGGATCAGTGTTGGTTTGATTTTGGATCAGTGTTGGTTTGATTCTGGATCAGTGTTGGTTTGAATCTGGATCAGCGTTAGTTCGATTCTGGATCAGTGTTGGTTTGATTCTGGATCAGTGTTGGTTTGATTCTGGATTAGTGTTGGTTTGATTCTGGATCAGTGTTGGTTTCAATCTGGATCAGTGTTGGTTTGATTTTGGATCAATGTTCATTTGAATATGGATCAGCGTTAGTTTGATTCTGGATCAGAGCTGGCTTGATTCTGGATCAGTGTTGAATTGCTTCTGGATCAATGTTGGTTTGATTCTGTATCAGAGTTGGTTTGATGATGGATCAGTGTTGGTTTTAATCTGGATCAGTGTTGGTTTGATTTTAGATCAGTGTTGGTTTGATTCTGGATCAGTGTTGGTTTCAATCTGGATCAGTGTTGGTTTAATTTTGGATCAGTGTTGGTTTGATTCTGGATCAGTGTTGGTTTGATTCTGGAACAGTGTTGGTTTCAATCTGGATCAGTGTTGGTTTGATTTTGGATCAGTGTTGGTTTGATTCTGGATCAGTGTTGGTTTGAATCTGGATCAGCGTTAGTTCGATTCTGGATCAGTGTTGGTTTGATTCTGGATCAGTGTTGGTTTGATTCTGGATCAGTGTTGGTTTGATTCTGGATCAGTGTTGGTTTCAATCTGGATCAGTGTTGGTTTGATTTTGGATCAGTGTTGGTTTGATTCTGGATCAGTGTTTATTTGAATATGGATCAGTGTTGGTTTGATTCTGGATCAGTGTTGGTCTGATTCTGGATCAGTGTTCATTTGAATATGGATCAGCATTAGTTTGGTTCTGGATCAGTGTTGGTTTGATTCTGGATCAGTGTTGGTTTGATTATTGATCAGTGTTGGTTTGATTCTGTATCAGTGTTGGCTTGATTCTGGATCAGTGTTGGTTTGATTCTGTATCAGTGTTGGTTTGATTCTGGATCAGTGTTTATTTGAATATGGATCAGTGTTGGTTTGATTCTGGATCAGTGTTGGTCTGATTCTGGATCAGTGTTCATTTGAATATGGATCAGCGTTAGTTTGATTCTGGATCAGTGTTGGTTTGATTCTGTATCAGTGTTGGTTTGATTCTGGATCAGTGTTGGTTTGATTCTGTATCAGTGTTGGTTTGATTCTGGATCAGTGTTGGTTTGATTCTGGATCAGTGCTTATTTGAATATGGATCAGTGTTGGTTTGATTCTGGATCAGTGCTGGTTTGATTATTGATCAGTGTTGGTTTGATTCTGTATCAGTGTTTGTTTGATTCTGGATCAGCATTGGTTTGATTCTGGATCAGTGTTGGTTTGATTCTGGATCAGTGTTGGTTTGATTCTGGATCAGTGTTGGTTTGATTCTGGATCAGCATTGGTTTGATTCTGGATCAGTGTTGATTTGATACTGGATCAGAGCAGGTTTGATTCTGGATCAGTGTTGGTTTGATTCGGGATCAGAGCTGGTTTGATTCTGTATCAGTGTTGGTTTGATTCTGGATCAGTGTTGGTTTGATTCTGGATCAGTGTTGGTTTGATTCTGGATCAGTGTTGGTTTGACTCTGGATCAGTGTTGGTTTGATTCTGGATCAGCATTGGTTTGATTCTGTATCAGTGTTGGTTTGATTCTGGATCAAAGCTGGTTTGATTCTGTATCAGTGTTGGTTTGATTCTGGATCAGTGTTGGTTTGATTCTGGATCAGTGTTGGTTTGATTCTGGATCAGTGTTGGTTTGACTCTGGATCAGTGTTGGTTTGATTCTGGATCAGCATTGGTTTGATTCTGTATCAGTGTTGGTTTGATTCTGGATCAAAGCTGGTTTGATTCTGGATCAGTGATGGTTTGATTCTGGATCAGTGTTTGTTTGATTCTTGATTAGTCTTGGTTTGATTCTGGATCAGTGTTCATTTGAATATGGATCTGTGTTGGTTTGATTATGGATCAGTGTTGGTTTGATTCTGGTTCAGTGTTGGTTTGATTCTGGTTCAGTGTTGGTTTGATTCTGGATCAGTGTTGGTTTCAATCTGGATCAGTGTTGGTTTGATTTTGGATCAGTGTTGGTTTGATTCTGGATCAGTGTTGGTTTGAATCTGGATCAGCGTTAGTTTGATTCTGGATCAGTGTTGGTTTGATTCTGGATCAGTGTTGGTTTGATTCTGGATCAGTGTTGGTTTCAATCTGGATCAGTGTGGGTTTGATTTTGGATCAGTGTTGGTTTGATTCTGGATCAGTGTTGGTTTGAATCTGGTTCAGCGTTAGTTTGATTCTGGATCAGTGTTGGTTTGATTCTGGATCAGTGTTGGTTTGAATCTGGATCAGTGTTAGTTTGATTCTGGATCAGTGTTGGTTTGATTCTGGATCAGTGTTGGTTTGATTCTGGATCAGTGTTGGTTTGATTCTGGATCAGTGTTGGTTTCAATCTGGATCAGTGTTGGTTTGATTCTGGATCAGTGTTGGTTTGATTCTGGATCAGTGTTGGTTTGATTCTGGATCAGTGTTGGTTTCAATCTGGATCCGTGTTGGTTTGATTTTGGATCAGTGTTGGTTTGATTCTGGATCAGTGTTGGTTTGATTCTGGATCAGTGTTGGTTTCAATCTGGATCAGTGCTGGTTTGATTTTGGATCAGTGTTCATTTGAATATGGATCAGCGTTAGTTTGATTCTGGATCAGAGCTGGCTTGATTCTGGATCAGTGTGGAATTGCTTCTGGATCAATGTTGGTTTGATTCTGTATCAGAGTTAGTTTGATGATGGATTAGTGATGGTTTGATTCAGGATCAGTGATGGTTTGAATCCAGATCAGTGTTGGTTTGATTCAGGGTCAGTGTTGGTTTGATTCTGTATCAGTGTTGTTTTGATTCCGGATCAGTGTTGGTTTGATTCTGGACCAGAGCTGGTTTGATTCTGGATCAGCGTTCATTTGAATACAGATCAGCTTTAGTTTGGTTCTGTATCAGTGTTTGTTTGATTCTGGATCAGTGTTGGTTTGATTCTGGATCAGTGTTGGTTTGAATCCAGATCAGTATTGGTTTAATTCTGAATCAGAGCTGGTTTGATTCTGGATCAGTGTTGGATTCATTCTGGATCAATGTTGGTTTGATTCTGTATCAGAGTTGGGTTGATGATGGATTAGTGCTGGTTTGATTCAGGATCAGTGCTGGTTTGATTCTGGATCAGGGTTGCTTTGATTCTGGATCAGTGTTGGTTTGATTCTGTTTCAGTGTTGGTTTGATTCCAGATCAGTGTTGGTTTGATTCTGTATCAGAGTTGGGTTGATGATGGATTAGTGCTGGATTGATTCAGGATCAGTGTTGGTTTGAACCAGGATCAGTGCTGGACTGATGATGGATTAGTGCTGGTTTGAATCAGGATCAGTGCTGGTTTGATTCTGGATCAGTGTTGCTTTGATTCTGGATCAGTGTTGGTTTGATTCTGTTTCAGTGTTGGTTTGATTCTAGATCAGTGTTGGTTTGATTCTGGATCAGAGCTAGTTTGATTCTGGATCAGTGTTGGTTTGATTCGGGATCACTTTTCATTTAAATCGTGTTCAGTGATTGTTTGATTCTGGATCAGTGTTTGTTTGATTGTTGATTAGTGTTGGTTTGATTCTGGATCAGTGTTCATTTGAATATGGATCAGTGTTGGATTGATTCTGGATCAGTGTTGGATTGATTATGGATCAGTGTTGGTTTGGTTCTGGATCAGTGTTGGTTTGATTCTGGATCAGTGTTGGTTTGATTCCGCATCAGAGCTGGTTTGATTCTGGATCAGTGTTGGATTGATTCTGGATCAGTGTTCGTTTGAATCTGGATCAGTGTTGGTTTGATTCTGGATCAGTGTTGATTTGAATATGGATCAGTGTTGGTTTGATTGCGCATCAGAGCTGGTTTGATTCTGTATCAGTGTTGGTTTGATTCTGGATCAGTGTTGGTTTGATTCTGGATGAGTGTTGGTTTGATTCTGGATCAGTGTTGGTTTGACTCTGGATCAATGTTGGTTTGATTCTGGATCAGCATTGGTTTGATTCTGTATCAGTCTTGGTTTGATTCTGGATCAAAGCTGGTTTGATTCTGGATCAGTGATGGTTTGATTCTGGATCAGTGTTTGTTTGATTCTTGATTAGTCTTGGTTTGATTCTGGATCAGTGTTCATTTGAATATGGATCAGTGTTGGTTTGATTATGGATCAGTGTTGGTTTGATTCTGGTTCAGTGTTGGTTTGATTCTGGATCAGTGTTGGTTTCAATCTGGATCAGTGTTGGTTTGATTTTGGATCAGTGTTGGTTTTATTCTGGATCAGTGTTGGTTTGAATCTGGATCAGCGTTAGTTTGATTCTGGATCAGTGTTGGTTTGATTCTGGATCAGTGTTGGTTCGATTCTGGATCAGTGTTGGTTTGATTCTGGATCAGGGTTGGTTTTAATCTGGATCAGTGTTGGTTTGATTTTGGATCAGTGTTGGTTTGATTCTGGATCAGTGTTGGTTTCAATCTGGATCAGTGTTGGTTTGATTTTGGATCAGTGTTGGTTTGATTCTGGATCAGTGTTGGTTTGATTCTGGATCAGTGTTGGTTTCAATCTGCATCAGTGTTGGTTTGATTTTGGATCAGTGTTGGTTTGATTCTGGATCAGTGTTGGTTTGAATCTGGATCAGCGTTAGTTCGATTCTGGATCAGTGTTGGTTTGATTCTGAATCAGTGTTGGTTTGATTCTGGATCAGTGTTGGTTTGATTCTGGATCAGTGTTGGTTTCAATCTGGAGCAGTGTTGGTTTGATTCTGGATCAGTGTTTATTTGAATATGGATCAGTGTTGGTTTGATTCTGGTTCAGTGATTATTTGAATATGGATCAGTGTTGGTTTGATTCTGGATCAGTGTTGGTCTGATTCTGGATCAGTGTTCATTTGAATATGGATCAGCATTAGTTTGGTTCTGGATCAGTGTTGGTTTGATTCTGGATCAGTGTTGGTTTGATTATTGATCAGTGTTGGTTTGATTCTGTATCAGTGTTGGTTTGATTCTGGATCAGTGTTGGTTTGATTCTGTATCAGTGTTGGTTTGATTCTGGATCAGTGCTGGTTTGATTCTGGATCAGTGTTTATTTGAATATGGATCAGTGTTGGTTTGATTCTGGATCAGTGTTGGTCTGATTCTGGATCAGTGTTCATTTGAATATGGATCAGCATTAGTTTGATTCTGGATCAGTGTTGGTTTGATTCTGGATCAGTGTTGGTTTGATTATTGATCAGTGTTGGTTTGATTCTGTATCCGTGTTTGTTTGATTCTGGATCATCATTGGTTTGATTCTGGATCAGTGTTGGTTTGATTCTGGATCAGTGTTGGTTTGATTCTGGATCAGTGTTGGTTTCAATCTGCATCAGTGTTGGTTTGATTTTGGATCAGTGTTGGTTTGATTCTGGATCAGTGTTGGTTTGAATCTGGATCAGTGTTGGTTCGATTCTGGATCAGTGTTGGTTTGATTCTGGATCAGTGTTGGTTTGATTCTGGATCAGTGTTGGTTTGATTCTGGATCAGTGTTGGTTTCAATCTGGATCAGTGTTGGTTTGATTCTGGATCAGTGTTTATTTGAATATGGATCAGTGTTGGTTTGATTCTGGTTCAGTGATTATTTGAATATGGATCAGTGTTGGTTTGATTCTGGATCAGTGTTGGTCTGATTCTGGATCAGTGTTCATTTGAATATGGATCAGCATTAGTTTGGTTCTGGATCAGTGTTGGTTTGATTCTGGATCAGTGTTGGTTTGATTATTGATCAGTGTTGGTTTGATTCTGGATCAGTGTTGGTTTGATTCTGGATCAGTGTTGGTTTGATTCTGTTTCAGTGTTGGTTTGATTCTAGATCAGTGTTGGTTTGATTCTGGATCAGAGCTGGTTTGATTCTGGATCAGTGTTGGTTTGATTCGGGATCAGTTTTCATTTAAATCGTGTTCAGTGATTGTTTGATTCTGGATCAGTGTTTGTTTGATTGTTGATTAGTCTTGGTTTGATTCTGGATCAGTGTTCATTTGAATATGGATCAGTGTTGGATTGACTCTGGATCAGTGTTGGATTGATTATGGATCAGTGTTGGTTTGGTTCTGGATCAGTGTTGGTTTGATTCTGGATCAGTGTTGGTTTGATTCCGCATCAGAGCTGGTTTGATTCTGGATCAGTGTTGGATTGATTCTGGATCAGTGTTCGTTTGATTCTGGATCAGTGTTGATTTGATATGGATCAGCATTAGTTTGAATCTGAATCAGTGTTGGTTTGATTCTGGATCAGTGTTGATTTGAATATGGATCAGCATTAGTTTGAATCTGAATCAGTGTTGGTTTGATTCTGAATCAGTGTTGATTTGAATATGGATCAGTGTTGGTTTGATTCCGCATCAGAGCTGGTTTGATTCTGTATCAGTGTTGGTTTGTTTCTGGATCAGTGTTGGTTTGATTCTGGATCAGTGTTGGTTTGATTCTGGATCAGTGTTGGTTTGACTCTGGATCAGTGTTGGTTTGATTCTGGATCAGCATTGGTTTGATTCTGTATCAGTCATGGTTTGATTCTGGATCAAAGCTGGTTTGATTCTGGATCAGTGATGGTTTGATTCTGGATCAGTGTTTGTTTGATTCTGGATCAGCGTTAGTTTGATTCTGGATCAGTGTTGGTTTGATTCTGGATCAGTGTTGGTTTGATTCTGGATCAGTGTTGGTTTGATTCTGGATCAGTGTTGGTTTCAATCTGGATCAGTGTTGGTTTGATTTTGGATCAGTGTTGGTTTGATTCTGGATCAGTGTTGGTTTGAATCTGGATCAGCATTAGTTTGATTCTGGATCAGTGTTGGTTTGATTCTGGATCAGTGTTGGTTTGAATCTGGATCAGTGTTAGTTTGATTCTGGATCAGTGTTGGTTTGATTCTGGATCAGTGTTGGTTTCAATCTGGATCAGTGTTGGTTTGATTTTGGATCAGTGTTGGTTTGATTCTGGATCAGTGTTGGTTTGATTCTGGATCAGTGTTGGTTTCAATCTGGATCAGTGTTGGTTTGATTTTGGATCAGTGTTGGTTTGATTCTGGATCAGTGTTGGTTTGAATCTGGATCAGCGTTAGTTCGATTCTGGATCAGTGTTGGTTTGATTCTGGATCAGTGTTGGTTTGATTCTGGATCAGTGTTGGTTTGATTCTGGATCAGTGTTTGTTTGATTCTTGATTATTCTTGGTTTGACTCTGGATCAGTGTTTATTTGAATATGGATCAGTGTTGGTTTGATTCAGGATCAGTGTTTGTTTGATTCTTGATTAGTCTTGGTTTCATTCTGGATCAGTGTTCATTTGAATATGGATAGGTGTTGGTTTGATTATGGATCAGTGTTGGTTTGATTCTGGTTCAGTGTTGGTTTGATTCTGGTTCAGTGTTGGTTTGATTCTGCATCAGTGTTGGTTTCAATCTGGATCAGTGTTGGTTTGATTCTGGATCAGTGTTGGTTTGAATCTGGATCAGCGTTAGTTTGATTCTGGATCAGTGTTGGTTTGATTTTGGATCAGTGTTGGTTTGATTCTGGATCAGTGTTGGTTTGAATCTGGATCAGCGTTAGTTTGATTCTGGATCAGTGTTGGTTTGATTCTGGATCAGTGTTGGTTTGATTCTGGATCAGTGTTGGTTTTAATCTGGATCAGTGTTGGTTTAATTTTGGATCAGTGTTGGTTTGATTCTGGATCAGTGTTGGTTTGATTCTGGAACAGTGTTGGTTTCAATCTGGATCAGTGTTGGTTTGATTTTGGATCAGTGTTGGTTTGATTCTGGATCAGTGTTGGTTTGAATCTGGATCAGCGTTAGTTCGATTCTGGATCAGTGTTGGTTTGATTCTGGATCAGTGTTGGTTTGATTCTGGATCAGTGTTGGTTTGATTCTGGATCAGTGTTGGTTTCAATCTGGATCAGTGTTGGTTTGATTTTGGATCAATGTTCATTTGAATATGGATCAGCGTTAGTTTGATTCTGGATCAGAGCTGGCTTGATTCTGGATCAGTGTTGAATTGCTTCTGGATCAATGTTGGTTTGATTCTGTATCAGAGTTGGTTTGATGATGGATCAGTGTTGGTTTTAATCTGGATCAGTGTTGGTTTGATTTTAGATCAGTGTTGGTTTGATTCTGGATCAGTGTTGGTTTCAATCTGGATCAGTGTTGGTTTAATTTTGGATCAGTGTTGGTTTGATTCTGGATCAGTGTTGGTTTGATTCTGGAACAGTGTTGGTTTCAATCTGGATCAGTGTTGGTTTGATTTTGGATCAGTGTTGGTTTGATTCTGGATCAGTGTTGGTTTGAATCTGGATCAGCGTTAGTTCGATTCTGGATCAGTGTTGGTTTGATTCTGGATCAGTGTTGGTTTGATTCTGGATCAGTGTTGGTTTGATTCTGGATCAGTGTTGGTTTCAATCTGGATCAGTGTTGGTTTGATTTTGGATCAGTGTTGGTTTGATTCTGGATCAGTGTTTATTTGAATATGGATCAGTGTTGGTTTGATTCTGGATCAGTGTTGGTCTGATTCTGGATCAGTGTTCATTTGAATATGGATCAGCATTAGTTTGGTTCTGGATCAGTGTTGGTTTGATTCTGGATCAGTGTTGGTTTGATTATTGATCAGTGTTGGTTTGATTCTGTATCAGTGTTGGCTTGATTCTGGATCAGTGTTGGTTTGATTCTGTATCAGTGTTGGTTTGATTCTGGATCAGTGTTTATTTGAATATGGATCAGTGTTGGTTTGATTCTGGATCAGTGTTGGTCTGATTCTGGATCAGTGTTGGTTTGATTCTGGATCAGTGTTGGTTTGATTCTGTATCAGTGTTGGTTTGATTCTGGATCAGTGTTGGTTTGATTCTGGATCAGTGCTTATTTGAATATGGATCAGTGTTGGTTTGATTCTGGATCAGTGCTGGTTTGATTATTGATCAGTGTTGGTTTGATTCTGTATCAGTGTTTGTTTGATTCTGGATCAGTGTTGGTTTGATTCTGGATCAGTGTTGGTTTGATTCTGGATCAGTGTTGGTTTGATTCTGGATCAGTGTTGGTTTGATTCTGGATCAGCATTGGTTTGATTCTGGATCAGTGTTGATTTGATACCGGATCAGAGCAGGTTTGATTCTGGATCAGTGTTGGTTTGATTCGGGATCAGAGCTGGTTTGATTCTGTATCAGTGTTGGTTTGATTCTGGATCAGTGTTGGTTTGATTCTGGATCAGTGTTGGTTTGATTCTGGATCAGTGTTGGTTTGATTCTGGATCAGTGTTGGTTTGATTCTGGATCAGCATTGGTTTGATTCTGTATCAGTGTTGGTTTGATTCTGGATCAAAGCTGGTTTGATTCTGTATCAGTGTTGGTTTGATTCTGGATCAGTGTTGGTTTGATTCTGGATCAGTGTTGGTTTGATTCTGGATCAGTGTTGGTTTGACTCTGGATCAGTGTTGGTTTGATTCTGGATCAGCATTGGTTTGATTCTGTATCAGTGTTGGTTTGATTCTGGATCAAAGCTGGTTTGATTCTGGATCAGTGTTGGTTTGATTCTGGATCAGTGTTTGTTTGATTCTTGATTAGTCTTGGTTTGATTCTGGATCAGTGTTCATTTGAATATGGATCTGTGTTGGTTTGATTATGGATCAGTGTTGGTTTGATTCTGGTTCAGTGTTGGTTTGATTCTGGTTCAGTGTTGGTTTGATTCTGGATCAGTGTTGGTTTCAATCTGGATCAGTGTTGGTTTGATTTTGGATCAGTTTTGGTTTGATTCTGGATCAGTGTTGGTTTGAATCTGGATCAGCGTTAGTTTGATTCTGGATCAGTGTTGGTTTGATTCTGGATCAGTGTTGGTTTGATTCTGGATCAGTGTTGGTTTCAATCTGGATCAGTGTGGGTTTGATTTTGGATCAGTGTTGGTTTGATTCTGGATCAGTGTTGGTTTGAATCTGGTTCAGCGTTAGTTTGATTCTGGATCAGTGTTGGTTTGATTCTGGATCAGTGTTGGTTTGAATCTGGATCAGTGTTAGTTTGATTCTGGATCAGTGTTGGTTTGATTCTGGATCAGTGTTGGTTTGATTCTGGATCAGTGTTGGTTTGATTCTGGATCAGTGTTGGTTTCAATCTGGATCAGTGTTGGTTTGATTCTGGATCAGTGTTGATTTGATTCTGGATCAGTGTTGGTTTGATTCTGGATCAGTGTTGGTTTCAATCTGGATCAGTGTTGGTTTGATTTTGGATCAGTGTTGGTTTGATTCTGGATCAGTGTTGGTTTGATTCTGTATCAGTGTTGGTTTCAATCTGGATCAGTGTTGGTTTGATTTTGGATCAGTGTTCATTTGAATATGGATCAGCGTTAGTTTGATTCTGGATCAGAGCTGGCTTGATTCTGGATCAGTGTTGAATTGCTTCGGGATCAATGTTGGTTTGATTCTGTATCAGAGTTGGTTTGATGATGGATTAGTGCTGGTTTGATTAAGGCTCAGTGATGGTTTGAATCCAGATCAGTGTTGGTTTGATTCAGGGTCAGTGTTGGTTTGATTCTGTATCAGTGTTGTTTTGATTCCGGATCAGTGTTGGTTTGATTCTGGACCTGAGCTGGTTTGATTCTGGATCAGTGTTCATTTGAATACAGATCAGCTTTAGTTTGGTTCTGTATCAGTGTTTGTTTGATTCTGGATCAGTGTTGGTTTGATTCTGGATCAGTGTTGGTTTGAATCCAGATCAGTATTGGTTTAATTCTGAATCAGAGCTGGTTTGATTCTGGATCAGTGTTGGATTCATTCTGGATCAATGTTGGTTTGATTCTGTATCAGAGTTGGGTTGATGATGGATTAGTGCTGGTTTGATTCAGGATCAGTGCTGGTTTGATTCTGGATCAGGGTTGCTTAGATTCTGGATCAGTGTTGGTTTGATTCTGTTTCAGTGTTGGTTTGATTCTAGATCAGTGTTGGTTTGATTCTGTATCAGAGTTGGGTTGATGATGGATTAGTGCTGGTTTGATTTAGGATCAGTGTTGGTTTGAACCAGGATCAGTGCTGGACTGATGATGGATTAGTGCTGGTTTGAATCAGGATCAGTGCTGGTTTGATTCTGGATCAGTGTTGCTTTGATTCTGGATCAGTGTTGGTTTGATTCTGTTTCAGTGTTGGTTTGATTCTAGATCAGTGTTGGTTTGATTCTGGATCAGAGCTGGTTTGATTCTGGATCAGTGTTGGTTTGATTCGGGATCAGTTTTCATTTAAATCGTGTTCAGTGATTGTTTGATTCTGGATCAGTGTTTGTTTGAATATGGATCAGTGTTGGATTGATTCTGGATCAGTGTTGGATTGATTATGGATCAGTGTTGGATTGATTCTGGATCAGTGTTGGATTGATTATGGATCAGTGTTGGTTTGGTTCTGGATCAGTGTTGGTTTGATTCTGGATCAGTGTTGGTTTGATTCCGCATCAGAGCTGGTTTGATTCTGGATCAGTGTTCATTTGAATATGGATCAGTGTTGGATTGATTCTGGATCAGTGTTGGATTGATTATGGATCATTGTTGGTTTGGTTCTGGATCAGTGTTGGTTTGATTCGGGATCAGTGTTGGTTTGATTCCGCATCAGAGCTGGTTTGATTCTGGATCAGTGTTGGATTGATTCTGGATCAGTGTTCGTTTGAATCAGGATCAGTGTTGGTTTGATTCTGGATCAGTGTTGATTTGAATATGGATAAGCATTAGTTTGAATCTGGATCAGTGTTGGTTTGAATCTGGATCCGCGTTAGTTTGATTCTGGATCAGTGTTGGTTTGATTCTGGATTAGTGTTGGTTGGATTCTGGATCAGTGTTGGTTTCAATCTGGATCAGTGTTGGTTTGATTTTGGATCAGTGTTGGTTTGATTCTGGATCAGTGTTGGTTTGAATCTGGATCAGCGTTAGTTTGATTCTGGATCAGTGTTGGTTTGATTCTGGATCAGTGTTGGTTTGATTCTGGATCAGTGTTGGTTTCAATCTGGATCAGCGTTAGTTCGATTCTGGATCAGTGTTGGTTTGATTCTGGATCAGTGTTGGTTTGATTCTGGATCAGTGTTGGTTTGATTCTGGATCCGTGTTGGTTTCAATCTGGATCAGTGTTGGTTTGATTTTGGATCAGTGTTGGTTTGATTCTGGATCAGTGTTGGTTTGAATCTGGATCAGCGTTAGTTCGATTCTGGATCAGTGTTGGTTTGATTCTGGATCAGTGTTGGTTTGATTCTGGATCAGTGTTGGTTTGATTCGGGATCAGTGTTCGGTTTCAATCTGGATCAGTGTTGGTTTGATTTTGGATCAGTGTTGGTTTCAATCTGGATCAGTGTTGGTTTGATTTTGGATCAGTGTTGGTTTGATTCTGGATCAGTGTTGGTTTCAATCTGGATCAGTGCTGGTTTGATTCTGGATCAGTGTTGGTTTGATTCTGGATCAGTGTTGGTTTCAATCTGGATCAGTGTTGGTTTGATTTTGGATCAGTGTTGGTTTGATTCTGGATCAGTGTTGGTTTGAATCTGGATCAGTGTTAGTTTGATTCTGGATCAGTGTTGGTTTGATTCTGGATCAGTGTTGGTTTGATTCTGGATCAGTGTTGGTTTGATTCTGGATCAGTGTTGGTTTGATTCTGGATCAGTGTTGGTTTCAATCTGGATCAGTGTTGGTTTGATTTTGGATCAGTGTTCATTTGAATATGGATCAGCGTTAGTTTGATTCTGGATCAGAGCTGGCTTGATTCTGGATCAGTGTTGAATTGCTTCGGGATCAATGTTGGTTTGATTCTGTATCAGAGTTGGTTTGATGATGGATTAGTGCTGGTTTGATTCAGGATCAGTGATGGTTTGAATCCAGATCAGTGTTGGTTTGATTCAGGGTCAGTGTTGGTTTGATTCTGTATCAGTGTTGTTTTGATTCCGGATCAGTGTTGGTTTGATTCTGGACCAGAGCTGGTTTGATTCTGGATCAGTGTTCATTTGAATACAGATCAGCTTTAGTTTGGTTCTGTATCAGTGTTTGTTTGATTCTGGATCAGTGTTGGTTTGATTCTGGATCAGTGTTGGTTTGAATCCAGATCAGTATTGGTTTAATTCTGAATCAGAGCTGGTTTGATTCTGGATCAGTGTTGGATTCATTCTGGATCAATGTTGGTTTGATTCTGTATCAGAGTTGGGTTGATGATGGATTAGTGCTGGTTTGATTCAGGATCAGTGCTGGTTTGATTCTGGATCAGGGTTGCTGAGATTCTGGATCAGTGTTGGTTTGATTCTGTTTCAGTGTTGGTTTGATTCTTGATCAGTGTTGGTTTGATTCTGTATCAGAGTTGGGTTGATGATGGATTAGTGCTGGTTTGATTTAGGATCAGTGTTGGTTTGAACCAGGATCAGTGCTGGACTGATGATGGATTAGTGCTGGTTTGAATCAGGATCAGTGTTGGTTTGATTCTGGATTAGTGTTGCTTTGATTCTGTTTCAGTGTTGGTTTGATTCTAGATCAGTGTTGGTTTGATTCTGGATCAGAGCTGGTTTGATTCTGGATCAGTGTTGGTTTGATTCGGGATCAGTTTTCATTTAAATCGTGTTCAGTGATTGTTTGATTCTGGATCAGTGTTTGTTTGAATATGGATCAGTGTTGGATTGATTCTGGATCAGTGTTGGATTGATTATGGATCAGTGTTGGATTGATTCTGGATCAGTGTTGGATTGATTATGGATCAGTGTTGGTTTGGTTCTGGATCAGTGTTGGTTTGATTCTGGATCAGTGTTGGTTTGATTCCGCATCAGAGCTGGTTTGATTCTGGATCAGTGTTCATTTGAATATGGATCAGTGTTGCATTGATTCTGGATCAGTGTTGGATTGATTATGGATCAGTGTTGGTTTGGTTCTGGATCAGTGTTGGTTTGATTCTGGATCAGTGTTGGTTTGATTCCGCATCAGAGCTGGTTTGATTCTGGATCAGTGTTGGATTGATTCTGGATCAGTGTTCGTTTGAATCTGGATCAGTGTTGGTTTGATTCTGGATCAGTGTTGATTTGAATATGGATCAGCATTAGTTTGAATCTGGATCAGTGTTGGTTTGATTCTGGATCAGTGTTGATTTGAATATGGATCAGCATTAGTTTGATTCTGGATCAGTGTTGTATTGAATCTGGATCAGTGTTGGTTTGATTCCAGATCAGTGTTGGTTTGATTCTGTATCAGAGCTGGTTTGATTCTGGATCAGTGTTGAATTGATTCTGTAGCAGTGTTGTTTTGATTCCAGATCAGTGTTGGTTTGATTCTGTATCAGAGCTGGTTTGATTCTGGATCAGTGTTGAATTGATTCTGTATCAGTGTTGTTTAGATTCCAGATCAGTTTTTGTTTGATTCTGGATCAGAGCTGGTTTGATTCTGGATCAGTGTTCATTTGAATACAGATCAGCGTTAGTTTGGTTCTGTATCAGAGTTTGTTTGATTCTGGATCAGTGTTGGTTTGATTCTGTATCAGTGTTGGTTTGAATCCAGATCAGTTTCTGTTTGATTCTGGATCAGAGCTGGTTTGATTCTGGATCAGTGCTCATTTGAATACAGATCAGCGTTAGTTTGGTTCTGTATCAGTGTTTGTTTGATTCTGGATCAGTGTTGGTTTGATTCTGTATCAGTGTTGGTTTGAATCCAGATCAGTATTGGTTTAATTCTGAATCAGAGCTGGTTTGATTCTGGATCAGTGTTGGATTCATTCTGGATCAATGTTGGTTTGATTCTGTATCAGAGTTGGGTTGATGATGGATTAGTGCTGGTTTGATTCAGGATCAGTGCTGGTTTGATTCTGGATCAGGGTTGCTTAGATTCTGGATCAGTGTTGGTTTGATTCTGTTTCAGTGTTGGTTTGATTCTAGATCAGTGTTGGTTTGATTCTGTATCAGAGTTGGGTTGATGATGGATTAGTGCTGGTTTGATTTAGGATCAGTGTTGGTTTGAACCAGGATCAGTGCTGGACTGATGATGGATTAGTGCTGGTTTGAATCAGGATCAGTGCTGGTTTGATTCTGGATCAGTGTTGCTTTGATTCTGGATCAGTGTTGGTTTGATTCTGTTTCAGTGTTGGTTTGATTCTAGATCAGTGTTGGTTTGATTCTGGATCAGTGTTGGTTTGATTCGGGATCAGTTTTCATTTAAATCGTGTTCAGTGATTGTTTGATTCTGGATCAGTGTTTGTTTGAATATGGATCAGTGTTGGATTGATTCTGGATCAGTGTTGGATTGATTATGGATCAGTGTTGGATTGATTCTGGATCAGTGTTGGATTGATTATGGATCAGTGTTGGTTTGGTTCTGGATCAGTGTTGGTTTGATTCTGGATCAGTGTTGGTTTGATTCCGCATCAGAGCTGGTTTGATTCTGGATCAGTGTTCATTTGAATATGGATCAGTGTTGGATTGATTCTGGATCAGTGTTGGATTGATTATGGATCATTGTTGGTTTGGTTCTGGATCAGTGTTGGTTTGATTCTGGATCAGTGTTGGTTTGATTCCGCATCAGAGCTGGTTTGATTCTGGATCAGTGTTGGATTGATTCTGGATCAGTGTTCGTTTGAATCTGGATCAGTGTTGGTTTGATTCTGGATCAGTGTTGATTTGAATATGAATCAGCATTAGTTTGAATCTGGATCAGTGTTGGTTTGAATCTGGATCCGCGTTAGTTTGATTCTGGATCAGTGTTGGTTTGATTCTGGATTAGTGTTGGTTGGATTCTGGATCAGTGTTGGTTTCAATCTGGATCAGTGTTGGTTTGATTTTGGATCAGTGTTGGTTTGATTCTGGATCAGTGTTGGTTTGAATCTGGATCAGCGTTAGTTTGATTCTGGATCAGTGTTGGTTTGATTCTGGATCAGTGTTGGTTTGATTCTGGATCAGTGTTGGTTTCAATCTGGATCAGTGTTGGTTTGATTTTGGATCAGTGTTGGTTTGATTCTGGATCAGTGTTGGTTTGATTCTGGATCCGTGTTGGTTTCAATCTGGATCAGTGTTGGTTTGATTTTGGATCAGTGTTGGTTTGATTCTGGATCAGTGTTGGTTTGAATCTGGATCAGCGTTAGTTCGAGTCTGGATCAGTGTTGGTTTGATTCTGGATCAGTGTTGGTTTGATTCTGGATCAGTGTTGGTTTGATTCTGGATCAGTGTTCGGTTTCAATCTGGATCAGTGTTGGTTTGATTTTGGATCAGTGTTGGTTTCAATCTGGATCAGTGTTGGTTTGATTTTGGATCAGTGTTGGTTTGATTCTGGATCAGTGTTGGTTTCAATCTGGATCAGTGCTGGTTTGATTCTGGATCAGTGTTGGTTTGATTCTGGATCAGTGTTGGTTTCAATCTGGATCAGTGTTGGTTTGATTTTGGATCAGTGTTGGTTTGATTCTGGATCAGTGTTGGTTTGAATCTGGATCAGTGTTAGTTTGATTCTGGATCAGTGTTGGTTTGATTCTGGATCAGTGTTGGTTTGATTCTGGATCAGTGTTGGTTTGATTCTGGATCAGTGTTGTTTTGATTCTGGATCAGTGTTGGTTTCAATCTGGATCAGTGTTGGTTTGATTTTGGATCAGTGTTCATTTGAATATGGATCAGCGTTAGTTTGATTCTGGATCAGAGCTGGCTTGATTCTGGATCAGTGTTGAATTGCTTCGGGATCAATGTTGGTTTGATTCTGTATCAGAGTTGGTTTGATGATGGATTAGTGCTGGTTTGATTCAGGATCAGTGATGGTTTGAATCCAGATCAGTGTTGGTTTGATTCAGGGTCAGTGTTGGTTTGATTCTGTATCAGTGTTGTTTTGATTCCGGATCAGTGTTGGTTTGATTCTGGACCAGAGCTGGTTTGATTCTGGATCAGTGTTCATTTGAATACAGATCAGCTTTAGTTTGGTTCTGTATCAGTGTTTGTTTGATTCTGGATCAGTGTTGTTTTGATTCTGGATCAGTGTTGGTTTGAATCCAGATCAGTATTGGTTTAATTCTGAATCAGAGCTGGTTTGATTCTGGATCAGCGTTGGATTCATTCTGGATCAATGTTGGTTTGATTCTGTATCAGAGTTGGGTTGATGATGGATTAGTGCTGGTTTGATTCAGGATCAGTGCTGGTTTGATTCTGGATCAGGGTTGCTGAGATTCTGGATCAGTGTTGGTTTGATTCTGTTTCAGTGTTGGTTTGATTCTTGATCAGTGTTGGTTTGATTCTGTATCAGAGTTGGGTTGATGATGGATTAGTGCTGGTTTGATTTAGGATCAGTGTTGGTTTGAACCAGGATCAGTGCTGGACTGATGATGGATTAGTGCTGGTTTGAATCAGGATCAGTGTTGGTTTGATTCTGGATCAGTGTTGCTTTGATTCTGGATCAGTGTTGGTTTGATTCTGTTTCAGTGTTGGTTTGATTCTAGATCAGAGCTGGTTCGATTCTGGATCAGTGTTGGTTTGATTCGGGATCAGTTTTCATTTAAATCGTGTTCAGTGATTGTTTGATTCTGGATCAGTGTTTGTTTGAATATGGATCAGTGTTGGATTGATTCTGGATCAGTGTTGGATTGATTATGGATCAGTGTTGGATTGATTCTGGATCAGTGTTGGATTGATTATGGATCAGTGTTGGTTTGGTTCTGGATCAGTGTTGGTTTGATTCTGGATCAGTGTTGGTTTGATTCCGCATCAGAGCTGGTTTGATTCTGGATCAGTGTTCATTTGAATATGGATCAGTGTTGGATTGATTCTGGATCAGTGTTGGATTGATTATGGATCATTGTTGGTTTGGTTCTGGATCAGTGTTGGTTTGATTCTGGATCAGTGTTGGTTTGATTCCGCATCAGAGCTGGTTTGATTCTGGATCAGTGTTGGATTGATTCTGGATCAGTGTTCGTTTGAATCTGGATCAGTGTTGGTTTGATTCTGGATCAGTGTTGATTTGAATATGGATCAGCATTAGTTTGAATCTGGATCAGTGTTGGTTTGATTCTGGATCAGTGTTGATTTGAATATGGATCAGCATTAGTTTGATTCTGGATCAGTGTTGTATTGAATCTGGATCAGTGTTGGTTTGATTCCAGATCAGTGTTGGTTTGATTCTGTATCAGAGCTGGTTTGATTCTGGATCAGTGTTGAATTGATTCTGTAGCAGTGTTGTTTTGATTCCAGATCAGTGTTGGTTTGATTCTGTATCAGAGCTGGTTTGATTCTGGATCAGTGTTGAATTGATTCTGTATCAGTGTTGTTTAGATTCCAGATCAGTTTTTGTTTGATTCTGGATCAGAGCTGGTTTGATTCTGGATCAGTGTTCATTTGAATACAGATCAGCGTTAGTTTGGTTCTGTATCAGTGTTTGTTTGATTCTGGATCAGTGTTGGTTTGATTCTGTATCAGTGTTGGTTTGAATCCAGATCAGTTTCTGTTTGATTCTGGATCAGAGCTGGTTTGATTCAGGATCAGTGTTCATTTGAATACAGATCAGCGTTAGTTTGGTTCTGTATCAGTGTTTGTTTGATTCTGGATCAGTGTTGGTTTGATTCTGGATCAGTGTTGGTTTGAATCCAGATCAGTATTGGTTTGATTCTGGATCAGAGATGGTTTGATTCTGGATCAGTGTTGGATACATTCTGGATCAATGTTGGTTTGATTCTGTATCAGAGATGGGTTGATGATGGATTCGCGCTCTTTTGATTCAGGATCAGTGTTGGTTTGAACCAGGATGAGTGCTGGACTGACGATGGATTAGAGCTGGTTTGAATCAGGATCAGTGCTGGTTTGATTCTGGATCATTGTTGCTTTGATTCTGGTTCAGTGCTGGTTTGATTCTGGATCATTGTTGCTTTGATTCTGTATCAGTGTTGTTTTGATTCCGGATCAGTGTTGGTTTGATTCTGGACCAGAGCTGGTTTGATTCTGGATCAGTGTTCATTTGAATACAGATCAGCTTTAGTTTGGTTCTGTATCAGTGTTTGTTTGATTCTGGATCAGTGTTGGTTTGATTCTGGATCAGTGTTGGTTTGAATCCAGATCAGTATTGGTTCAATTCTGAATCAGAGCTGGTTTGATTCTGGATCAGTGTTGGATTCATTCTGGATCAATGTTGGTTTGATTCTGTATCAGAGTTGGGTTGATGATGGATTAGTGCTGGTTTGATTCAGGATCAGTGCTGGTTTGATTCTGGATCAGGGTTGCTGAGATTCTGGATCAGTGTTGGTTTGATTCTGTTTCAGTGTTGGTTTGATTCTTGATCAGTGTTGGTTTGATTCTGTATCAGAGTTGGGTTGATGATGGATTAGTGCTGGTTTGATTTAGGATCAGTGTTGGTTTGAACCAGGATCAGTGCTGGACTGATGATGGATTAGTGCTGGTTTGAATCAGGATCAGTGTTGGTTTGATTCTGGATCAGTGTTGCTTTGATTCTGGATCAGTGTTGGTTTGATTCTGTTTCAGTGTTGGTTTGATTCTAGATCAGAGCTGGTTTGATTCTGGATCAGTGTTGGTTTGATTCTGTATCAGAGCTGGTTTGATTCTGGATCAGTGTTGAATTGATTCTGTATCAGTGTTGTTTAGATTCCAGATCAGTTTTTGTTTGATTCTGGATCAGAGCTGGTTTGATTCTGGATCAGTGTTCATTTGAATACAGATCAGCGTTAGTTTGGTTCTGTATCAGTGTTTGTTTGATTCTGGATCAGTGTTGGTTTGATTCTGTATCAGTGTTGGTTTGAATCCAGATCAGTTTCTGTTTGATTCTGGATCAGAGCTGGTTTGATTCAGGATCAGTGTTCATTTGAATACAGATCAGCGTTAGTTTGGTTCTGTATCAGTGTTTGTTTGATTCTGGATCAGTGTTGGTTTGATTCTGGATCAGTGTTGGTTTGAATCCAGATCAGTATTGGTTTGATTCTGGATCAGAGATGGTTTGATTCTGGATCAGTGTTGGATACATTCTGGATCAATGTTGGTTTGATTCTGTATCAGAGATGGGTTGATGATGGATTCGCGCTCTTTTGATTCAGGATCAGTGTTGGTTTGAACCAGGATGAGTGCTGGACTGACGATGGATTAGAGCTGGTTTGAATCAGGATCAGTGCTGGTTTGATTCTGGATCATTGTTGCTTTGATTCTGGTTCAGTGCTGGTTTGATTCTGGATCATTGTTGCTTTGATTCTGTATCAGTGTTGTTTTGATTCCGGATCAGTGTTGGTTTGATTCTGGACCAGAGCTGGTTTGATTCTGGATCAGTGTTCATTTGAATACAGATCAGCTTTAGTTTGGTTCTGTATCAGTGTTTGTTTGATTCTGGATCAGTGTTGGTTTGATTCTGGATCAGTGTTGGTTTGAATCCAGATCAGTATTGGTTTAATTCTGAATCAGAGCTGGTTTGATTCTGGATCAGTGTTGGATTCATTCTGGATCAATGTTGGTTTGATTCTGTATCAGAGTTGGGTTGATGATGGATTAGTGCTGGTTTGATTCAGGATCAGTGCTGGTTTGATTCTGGATCAGGGTTGCTGAGATTCTGGATCAGTGTTGGTTTGATTCTGTTTCAGTGTTGGTTTGATTCTTGATCAGTGTTGGTTTGATTCTGTATCAGAGTTGGGTTGATGATGGATTAGTGCTGGTTTGATTTAGGATCAGTGTTGGTTTGAACCAGGATCAGTGCTGGACTGATGATGGATTAGTGCTGGTTTGAATCAGGATCAGTGTTGGTTTGATTCTGGATCAGTGTTGCTTTGATTCTGGATCAGTGTTGGTTTGATTCTGTTTCAGTGTTGGTTTGATTCTAGATCAGAGCTGGTTTGATTCTGGATCAGTGTTGGTTTGATTCGGGATCAGTTTTCATTTAAATCGTGTTCAGTGATTGTTTGATTCTGGATCAGTGTTTGTTTGAATATGGATCAGTGTTGGATTGATTCTGGATCAGTGTTGGATTGATTATGGATCAGTGTTGGATTGATTCTGGATCAGTGTTGGATTGATTATGGATCAGTGTTGGATTGGTTCTGGATCAGTGTTGGTTTGATTCTGGATCAGTGTTGCTTTGATTCCGCATCAGAGCTGGTTTGATTCTGGATCAGTGTTGGTTTGATTCTGTATCAGAGCTGGTTTGATTCTGGATCAGTGTTGAATTGATTCTGTAGCAGTGTTGTTTTGATTCCAGATCAGTGTTGGTTTGATTCTGTATCAGAGCTGGTTTGATTCTGGATCAGTGTTGAATTGATTCTGTATCAGTGTTGTTTGGATTCCAGATCAGTTTTTCTTTGATTCTGGATCAGAGCTGGTTTGATTCTGGATCAGTGTTCATTTGAATACAGATCAGCGTTAGTTTGGTTCTGTATCAGTGTTTGTTTGATTCTGGATCAGTGTTGGTTTGATTCTGTATCAGTGTTGGTTTGAATCCAGATCAGTTTCTGTTTGATTCTGGATCAGAGCTGGTTTGATTCTGGATCAGTGTTCATTTGAATACAGATCAGCGTTAGTTTGGTTCTGTATCAGTGTTTGTTTGATTCTGGATCAGTGTTGGTTTGATTCTGGATCAGTGTTGGTTTGAATCCAGATCAGTATTGTTTTGATTCTGGATCAGAGATGGTTTGATTCTGGATCAGTGTTGGATACATTCTGGATCAATGTTGGTTTGATTCTGTATCAGAGATGGGTTGATGATGGATTCGCGCTCTTTTGATTCAGGATCAGTGTTGGTTTGAACCAGGATGAGTGCTGGACTGATGATGGATTAGAGCTGGTTTGAATCAGGATCAGTGCTGGTTTGATTCTGTATCATTGTTGCTTTGATTCTGGTTCAGTGCTGGTTTGATTCTGGATCATTGTTGCTTTGATTCTGTATCAGTGTTGGTTTGATTCTGTATCAGTGTTGGTTTGATTCTGGATCAGTGCTGGTTTGATACTGGATCAGTGTTGGTTTGACTCTGGATCAGTGTTGGTTTGATTCTGTATCAGTGTTGGTTTGATTCTGGATCAGTGTTGGTTTGATTCTGGATCAGTGTTGGTTTGATTCTGGATCAGTGTTGGTTTGACTCTGGATCAGTGTTGGTTTGAATCCAGATCAGTATTGGTTTGATTCTGGATCAGAGATGGTTTGATTCTGGATCAGTGTTGGATACATTCTGGATCAATGTTGGTTTGATTCTGTATCAGAGATGGGTTGATGATGGATTCGCGCTCTTTTGATTCAGGATCAGTGTTGGTTTGAACCAGGATGAGTGCTGGACTGACGATGGATTAGAGCTGGTTTGAATCAGGATCAGTGCTGGTTTAAATCATGGATCATTGTTGCTTTGATTCTGGTTCAGTGCTGGTTTGATTCTGGATCATTGTTGCTTTGATTCTGTATCAGTGTTGGTTTGATTCTGTATCAGTGTTGGTTTGATTCTGGATCAGTGCTGGTTTGATACTGGATCAGTGTTGGTTTGACTCTGGATCAGTGTTGGTTTGATTCTGTATCAGTGTTGGTTTGATTCTGGATCAGTGTTGGTTTGATTCTGGATCAGTGTTGGTTTGATTCTGGATCAGTGTTGGTTTGACTCTGGATCAGTGTTGGTTTGATTCTGGATCAGTGTTGGTTTGACTCTGGATCAGTGTTGGTTTGATTCTGTATCAGTGTTTGTTTGATTCTGTATCAGTGTTGGTTTGATTCTGTATCAGTGTTGGTTTGATTCTGGATCAGCATTGGTTTGATTCTGTATCAGTGTTGGTTTGATTCTGGATCAAATCTGGTTTGATTCTGGATCAGTGATAGTTTGATTCTGGATCAGTGTTTGTTTGAATCTTGATTAGTCTTGGTTTGATTCTGGATCAGTGTTGGTTAGATTCTGGATCAGAGTTCATTTGAATATGGATCAGTGTTGGTTTGATTCTGTATCAGAGTTTGTTTGATTCTGTCTCAATGTTGGCTTTATATTGTGTCAGTATTTGTTTGATTCTGTATCAGTGTTTGTTTGATTCTGTATCAGTGTTGGTTTGATTCTGTAACAATGTTGTCTTTATATTGTGTCAGTGTTTGATTCTGTATCAGTGTTTGTTTGATTCTGCATCAGTGTTGGTTTGATTCTGTATCAGTGTTTGTTTGATTCTGTATCAGAGTTGGTTTGATTCTGTATCAGTGTTTGTTTGATTCTGTATCAGTGTTGGTTTGATTCTGTATCAATGTTGGCTTGATGTTGTATCAGTGTTTGTTTGATTCTGTATCAGTGTTGGTTTGATTCTGTATCAGTGTCTGTTTGATTCTGTATCAATGTTGGCTTTATATTGTATCAGTGTTTGTTTGATTCTGTATCAGTGTTTGTTTGATTCTGTATCAGTGTTTGTTTGATTCTGTATCAATGTTGTCTTTATATTGTATCAGTGTTTGTTTGATTCTGCATCAGTGTTTGTTTGATTCTGTATCAGTGTTGGTTTGATTCTGTATCAGTGTTGGTTTGATTCTGTATCAGTGTTTGTTTGATTCTGTATCAGTGTTGGTTTGATTCTGTATCAGAGTTTGTTTGATTCTGTATCAGTGTTGGTATGATTCTGTATCAGTGTTGGTTTGATTCTGTATCAGTGTTTGTTTGATTCTGTATCAGTGTTGGTTTGATTCTGTATCAGTGTTTGTTTGATTCTGTATCAGTGTTGGTTTGATTCTGTATCAGTGTTTGTTTGCTTCTGTATCAGTGTTGGTTTGATTCTGTATCAGTGTTTGTTTGATTCTGTATCAGTGTTGGTATGATTCTGTATCAGTGTTGGTTTGATTCTGTATCAGTGTTTGTTTGATTCTGTATCAGTGTTTGCTTGATTCTGTATCAGTGTTGGTTTGATTCTGTATCAGTGTTGATTTGATTCTGTATCAGTGTTTGTTTGATTCTGTATCAGTGTTTGTTTGATTCTGTATCAGTGTTGGTTTGATTCTGTATCAGTGTTGGTTTGATTCTGTATCAATGTTGGTTTGATTCTGTATCAGTGTTTGTTTGATTCTGTATCAGTGTTTGTTTGATTCTGTATCAGTGTTGGTTTGATTGTGTATCAATGTTGGTTTGATTCTGTATCAGTGTTTGTTTGATTCTGTATCAGTGTTTGTTTGATTCTGTATCAATGTTGGTTTGATTCTGTATCAGTGTTGGTTTGATTCTGTATCAGTGTTTGTTTGATTCTGTATCAGTGTTTGTTTGATTCTGTATCAGTGTTGGTTTGATTCTGTATCAATGTTGGTTTGATTCTGTATCAGTGTTTGTTTGATTCTGTATCAGTGTAAATTTGATTCTGTATCAATGTTGGCTTTATATTGTGTCAGTATTTGTTTGATTCTGTATCATTGTTTGTTTGATTCTGTATCAGTGTTGGTTTGATTCTGTATCAATGTTGTCTTTATATTGTATCAGTGTTTGTTTGATTCTGTATCAGTGTTTGTTTGATTCTGTATCAGTGTTGGTTTGATTCTGTATCAGTGTTTGTTTGATTCTGTATCAGTGTTGGTTTGATTCTGTATCAGTGTTTGTTTGATTCTGTATCAGTGTTGGTTTGATTCTGCATCAGTGTTGGTTTGATTCTGTATCAGTGTTTGTTTGATTCTGTATCAGAGTTGGTTTGATTCTGTATCAGTGTTTGTTTGATTCTGTATCAGTGTTGGTTTGATTCTGTATCAATGTTGGCTTGATGTTGTATCAGTGTTTGTTTGATTCTGTATCAGTGTTGGTTTGATTCTGTATCAGTGTCTGTTTGATTCTGTATCAATGTTGGCTTTATATTGTATCAGTGTTTGTTTGATTCTGTATCAGTGTTTGTTTGATTCTGTATCAGTGTTTGTTTGATTCTGTATCAATGTTGTGTTTATATTGTATCAGTGTTTGTTTGATTCTGCATCAGTGTTTGTTTGATTCTGTATCAGTGTTGGTTTGATTCTGTATCAGTGTTGGTTTGATTCTGTATCAGTGTTTGTTTGATTCTGTATCAGTGTTGGTTTGATTCTGTATCAGAGTTTGTTTGATTCTGTATCAGTGTTGGTATGATTCTGTATCAGTGTTGGTTTGATTCTGTATCAGTGTTTGTTTGATTCTGTATCAGTGTTGGTTTGATTCTGTATCAGTGTTTGTTTGATTCTGTATCAGTGTTGGTTTGATTCTGTATCAGTGTTTGTTTGCTTCTGTATCAGTGTTGGTTTGATTCTGTATCAGTGTTTGTTTGATTCTGTATCAGTGTTGGTATGATTCTGTATCAGTGTTGGTTTGATTCTGTATCAGTGTTTGTTTGATTCTGTATCAGTGTTTGCTTGATTCTGTATCAGTGTTGGTTTGATTCTGTATCAGTGTTGATTTGATTCTGTATCAGTGTTTGTTTGATTCTGTATCAGTGTTTGTTTGATTCTGTATCAGTGTTTGTTTGATTCTGTATCAGTGTTGGTTTGATTCTGTATCAATGTTGGTTTGATTCTGTATCAGTGTTTGTTTGATTCTGTATCAGTGTTTGTTTGATTCTGTATCAGTGTTGGTTTGATTGTGTATCAATGTTGGTTTGATTCTGTATCAGTGTTTGTTTGATTCTGTATCAGTGTTTGTTTGATTCTGTATCAATGTTGGTTTGATTCTGTATCAGTGTTGGTTTGATTCTGTATCAGTGTTTGTTTGATTCTGTATCAGTGTTTGTTTGATTCTGTATCAGTGTTGGTTTGATTCTGTATCAATGTTGGTTTGATTCTGTATCAGTGTTTGTTTGATTCTGTATCAGTGTAAATTTGATTCTGTATCAATGTTGGCTTTATATTGTGTCAGTATTTGTTTGATTCTGTATCATTGTTTGTTTGATTCTGTATCAGTGTTGGTTTGATTCTGTATCAATGTTGTCTTTATATTGTATCAGTGTTTGTTTGATTCTGTATCAGTGTTTGTTTGATTCTGTATCAGTGTTGGTTTGATTCTGTATCAGTGTTTGTTTGATTCTGTATCAGTGTTGGTTTGATTCTGTATCAGTGTTTGTTTGATTCTGTATCAGTGTTGGTTTGATTCTGTATCAGTGTTGGTTTGATTCTGTATCAGTGTTTGTTTGATTCTGTATCAGTGTTGGTTTGATTCTGTATCAGTGTTTGTTTGATTCTGTATCAATGTTGGTTTGATTCTGTATCAGTGTTGGTTTGATTCTCTATCAGTGTTTGTTTCATTCTGTATCAGTGTTTGTTTGATTCTGTATCAGTGTTTGTTTGATTTATGTATCAATGTTGGTTTGATTCTGTATCAGTGTTGGTTTGATTCTGTATCAGTGTTGGTTTGATTCTGTATCAGTGTTTGTTTGATTCTGTATCAGTGTTGGTTTGATTCTGTATCAGTGTTTGTTTGATTCTGTATCAGTGTTGGTTTGATTCTGTATCAGTGTTGGCTTGATTCTGTATCAGTGTTTGTTTGATTCTGTATCAGTGTTTGTTTGATTCTGTATCAGTGTTGGTTTGATTCTGTATCAGTGTTGGCTTGATTCTGTATCAGTGTTTGTTTGATTCTGTATCAATGTTGGTTTGATTCTGTATCAGTGTTTGTTTGATTCTGTATCAGTGTTTCTTTGATTCTGTATCAGTGTTGGTTTGATTCTGTATCAATGTTGGTTTGATTCTGTATCAGTGTTTGTTTGATTCTGTATCAGTGTTTGTTTGATTCTGTATCAGTGTTGGTTTGATTCTGTATCAATGTTGTCTTTATATTGTATCAGTGTTTGTTTGATTCTGTATCAGTGTTTGTTTGATTCTGTATCAGTGTTTGTTTGATTCTGTATCAATGTTGGTTTGATTCTGTATCAGTGTTTGTTTGATTCTGTATCAGTGTTTCTTTGATTCTGTATCAGTGTTGGTTTGATTCTGTATCAATGTTGGTTTGATTCTGTATCAGTGTTTGTTTGATTCTGTATCAGTGTTTGTTTGATTCTGTATCAATGTTGGCTTTATATTGTGTCAGTATTTGTTTGATTCTGTATCATTGTTTGTTTGATTCTGTATCAGTGTTGGTTTGATTCTGTATCAATGTTGTCTTTATATTGTATCAGTGTTTGTTTGATTCTGTATCAGTGTTTGTTTGATTCTGTATCAGTGTTTGTTTGATTCTGTATCAATGTTGGTTTGATTCTGTATCAGTGTTTGTTTGATTCTGTATCAGTGTTTCTTTGATTCTGTATCAGTGTTGGTTTGATTCTGTATCAATGTTGGTTTGATTCTGTATCAGTGTTTGTTTGATTCTGTATCAGTGTTTGTTTGATTCTGTATCAATGTTGGCTTTATATTGTGTCAGTATTTGTTTGATTCTGTATCATTGTTTGTTTGATTCTGTATCAGTGTTGGTTTGATTCTGTATCAATGTTGTCTTTATATTGTATCAGTGTTTGTTTGATTCTGTATCAGTGTTTGTTTGATTCTGTATCAGTGTTGGTTTGATTCTGTATCAGTGTTTGTTTGATTCTGTATCAGTGTTGGTTTGATTCTGTATCAGTGTTGGTTTGATTCTGTATCAGTGTTTGTTTGATTCTGTATCAGTGTTTGTTTTATTCTGTATCAGTGTTTGTTTGATTCTGTATCAATGTTGGTTTGATTCTGTATCAGTGTTGGTTTGATTCTCCATCAGTGTTTGTTTGATTCTGTATCAGTGTTTGTTTGATTCTGCATCAGTGTTTGTTTGATTCTGTATCAATGTTGGTTTGATTCTGTATCAGTGTTGGTTTGATTCTGTATCAGTGTTTGTTTGATTCTGTATCAATGTTGGTTTGATTCTGTATCAATGTTGGTTTGGTTCTGTATCAGTGTTTGTTTGATTCTGTATCAATGTTGGTTTGATTCTGTATCAATGTTGGTTTGATTCTGTATCAGTGTTTGTTTGATTCTGTATCAATGTTGGTTTGATTCTGTATCAATGTTGGTTTGATTCTGTATCAGTGTTGGTTTGATTCTGCATCAGTGTTTGTTTGATTCTGTATCAGTGTTGGTTTGATTCTGTATCAGTGTTGGTTTGATTCTGTATCAGTGTTTGTTTGATTCTGTATCAGTGTTTGTTTGATTCTGTATCAGTGTTGGTTTGATTCTGGATCAGTGTTTGTTTGATTCTGTATCAAAGTTGGTTTGATTCTGTATCAGTGTTGGTTTGATTCTGTATCAGTGTTTGTTTGATTCTGTATCAGTGTTTGTTTGATTCTGTATCAGTGTTTGTTTGATTCTGTATCAATGTTGGTTTGATTCTGTATCAGTGTTGGTTTGATTCTGTTTCAGTGTTTGTTTGATTCTGTATCAATGTTGGTTTGATTCTGTATCAATGTTGGTTTGATTCTGTATCAGTGTTTGTTTGATTCTGTATCAGTGTTTGTTTGATTCTGTATCAGTGTTTGTTTGATTCTGTATCAGTGTTGGTTTGATTGTGTATCAATGTTGGTTTGATTCTGTATCAGTGTTTGTTTGATTCTGTATCAGTGTTTGTTTGATTCTGTATCAATGTTGGTTTGATTCTGTATCAGTGTTGGTTTGATTCTGTATCAGTGTTTGTTTGATTCTGTATCAGTGTTTGTTTGATTCTGTATCAGTGTTGGTTTGATTCTGTATCAATGTTGGTTTGATTCTGTATCAGTGTTTGTTTGATTCTGTATCAATGTTTGTTTGATTCTGTATCAATGTTGGCTTTATATTGTGTCAGTATTTGTTTGATTCTGTATCATTGTTTGTTTGATTCTGTATCAGTGTTGGTTTGATTCTGTATCAATGTTGTCTTTATATTGTATCAGTGTTTGTTTGATTCTGTATCAGTGTTTGTTTGATTCTGTATCAGTGTTGGTTTGATTCTGTATCAGTGTTTGTTTGATTCTGTATCAGTGTTGGTTTGATTGTGTATCAATGTTGGTTTGATTCTGTATCAGTGTTTGTTTGATTCTGTATCAGTGTTTGTTTGATTCTGTATCAATGTTGGTTTGATTCTGTATCAGTGTTGGTTTGATTCTGTATCAGTGTTTGTTTGATTCTGTATCAGTGTTTGTTTGATTCTGTATCAGTGTTGGTTTGATTCTGTATTAATGTTGGTTTGATTCTGTATCAGTGTTTGTTTGATTCTGTATCAGTGTTTGTTTGATTCTGTATCAATGTTGGCTTTATATTGTGTCAGTATTTGTTTGATTCTGTATCATTGTTTGTTTGATTCTGTATCAGTGTTGGTTTGATTCTGTATCAATGTTGTCTTTATATTGTATCAGTGTTTGTTTGATTCTGTATCAGTGTTTGTTTGATTCTGTATCAGTGTTGGTTTGATTCTGTATCAGTGTTTGTTTGATTCTGGATCAGTGTTGGTTTGATTCTGTATCAGTGTTTGTTTGATTCTGTATCAGTGTTGGTTTGATTCTGTATCAGTGTTGGTTTGATTCTGTATCAGTGTTTGTTTGATTCTGTATCAGTGTTTGTTTGATTCTGTATCAGTGTTGGTTTGATTCTGTATCAGTGTTTGTTTGATTCTGTATCAATGTTGGTTTGATTCTGTATCAGTGTTGGTTTGATTCTCTATCAGTGTTTGTTTGATTCTGTATCAGTGTTTGTTTGATTCTGTATCAGTGTTGGTTTGATTCTGTATCAGTGTTGGTTTGATTCTGTATCAGTGTTTGTTTGATTCAGTATCAATGTTGGTTTGATTCTGTATCAGTGTTGGTTTGATTCTCTATCAGTGTTTGTTTGATTCTCTATCAGTGTTTGTTTGATTCTGTATCAGTGTTTGTTTGATTCTGTATCAGTGTTTGTTTGATTCTGTATCAATGTTGGTTTGATTCTGTATCAGTGTTGGTTTGATTCTGTTTCAGTGTTTGTTTGATTCTGTATCAATGTTGGTTTGATTCTGTATCAGTGTTTGTTTGATTCTGTATCAGTGTTTGTTTGATTCTGTATCAGTGTTTGTTTGATTCTGTATCAGTGTTGGTTTGATTGTGTATCAATGTTGGTTTGATTCTGTATCAGTGTTTGTTTGATTCTGTATCAGTGTTTGTTTGATTCTGTATCAATGTTGGTTTGATTCTGTATCAGTGTTGGTTTGATTCTGTATCAGTGTTTGTTTGATTCTGTATCAGTGTTTGTTTGATTCTGTATCAGTGTTGGTTTGATTCTGTATCAATGTTGGTTTGATTCTGTATCAGTGTTTGTTTGATTCTGTATCAATGTTTGTTTGATTCTGTATCAATGTTGGCTTTATATTGTGTCAGTATTTGTTTGATTCTGTATCATTGTTTGTTTGATTCTGTATCAGTGTTGGTTTGATTCTGTATCAATGTTGTCTTTATATTGTATCAGTGTTTGTTTGATTCTGTATCAGTGTTTGTTTGATTCTGTATCAGTGTTGGTTTGATTCTGTATCAGTGTTTGTTTGATTCTGTATCAGTGTTGGTTTGATTCTGTATCAGTGTTTGTTTGATTCTGTATCAGTGTTGGTTTGATTCTGTATCAGTGTTGGTTTGATTCTGTATCAGTGTTTGTTTGATTCTGTATCAGTGTTTGTTTGATTCTGTATCAGTGTTGGTTTGATTCTGTATCAGTTTTTGTTTGATTCTGTATCAATGTTGGTTTGATTCTGTATCAGTGTTGGTTTGATTCTGTATCAGTGTTGGTTTGATTCTGTATCAGTGTTTGTTTGATTCTGGATCAGTGTTTGTTTGATTCTGTATCAATGTTGGTTTGATTCTGTATCAGTGTTGGTTTGATTCTGTATCAGTGTTTGTTTGATTCTGTATCAATGTTGCTTTGAATCTGTATCAATGTTGGTTTGATTCTGTATCAGTGTTTGTTTGATTCTGTATCAATGTTGGTTTGATTCTGTATCAATGTTGGTTTGATTCTGTATCAGTGTTTGTTTGATTCTGTATCAATGTTGGTTTGATTCTGTATCAATGTTGGTTTGATTCTGTATCAGTGTTGGTTTGATTCTGTATCAGTGTTTGTTTGATTCTGTATCAGTGTTGGTTTGATTCTGTATCAGTGTTGGTTTGATTCAGTATCAGTGTTTGTTTGATTCTGTATCAGTGATTGTTTGATTCTGTATCAGTGTTGGTTTGATTCTGGATCAGTGTTTGTTTGATTCTGTATCAATGTTGGTTTGCTTCTGTATCAGTGTTGGTTTGATTCTGTATCAGTGTTTGTTTGATTCTGTATCAGTGTTTGTTTGATTCTGTATCAGTGTTTGTTTGATTCTGTATCAATGTTGGTTTGATTCTGTATCAGTGTTGGTTTGATTCTGTTTCAGTGTTTGTTTGATTCTGTATCAATATTGGTTTGATTCTGTATCAATGTTGGTTTGATTCTGTATCAGTGTTTGTTTGATTCTGTATCAATGTTGGTTTGATTCTGTATCAATGTTGGTTTGATTCTGTATCAGTGTTTGTTTGATTCTGTATCAATGTTGGTTTGATTCTGTATCAGTGTTGGTTTGATTCTGTATCAGTGTTTGTTTGATTCTGTATCAGTGTTGGTTTGATTCTGTATCAGTGTTTGTTTGATTCTGTATCAGTGTTGGTTTGATTCTGTATCAGTGTTTGTTTGATTCTGTATGAGTGTTGGTTTGATTCTGAATCAGTGTTTGTTTGATTCTGTATCAGTGTTTGTTTGATTCTGTATCAATGTTGGTTTGATTCTGTATCAGTGTTGGTTTGATTCTGTATCAGTGTTTGTTTGATTCTGTATCAGTGTTGGTTTGATTCTGGATCAGTGTTTGTTTGATTCTGTATCAGAGTTGGTTTGATTCTGTATCAGTGTTTGTTTGATTCTGTATCAGTGTTTGTTTGATTCTGTATCAGTGTTTGTTTGATTCTGTATCAATGTTGGTTTGATTCTGTATCAGTGTTGGTTTGATTCTGTATCAGTGTTTGTTTGATTCTGTATCAATCTTGGTTTGATTCTGTATCAATGTTGGTTTGATTCTGTATCAGTGTTTGTTTGATTCTGTATCAATGTTGGTTTGATTCTGTATCAGTGTTGGTTTGATTCTGTATCAGTGTTGGTTCGATTCTGTATCAGTGTTGGTTTGATTCTGTATCAGTGTTTGTTTGATTCTGTATCAGTGTTGGTTTGATTCTGTATCAGTGTTGGTTTGATTCTGTATCAGTGTTGATTTGATTCTGGATCAGTGTTGTTTTGTTTCTTTATCAGTGTTGGTTTGATTCTGTATCAGTGTTGGTTTGATTCTGTATCAATGTTGGTTTGATTCTGGATCAGTGTTGGTTCGATTCTGTATCAGTGTTGGTTTGATTCTGTATCAGTGTTTGTTTGATTCTGTATCAGTGTTGTTTTGATTCTGTATCAGTGTTGGTTCGATTCTGTATCAGTGTTGGTTTGATTCTGTATCAGTGTTGGTTTGATTCTGGATCAGTGTTGGTTCGATTCTGTATCAGTGTTGTTTTGTTTCTGTATCAGTGTTGGTTTGATTCTGTATCAGTGTTGGTTTGATTCTGTATCAGTGTTGGTTCGATTCTGTATCAGTGTTGGTTTGATTCTGGATCAGTGTTGGTTCGATACTGTATCAGTGTTGTTTTGTTTCTGTATCAGTGTTGGTTTGATTCTGTATCAGTGTTGGTTTGATTCTGTATCAGTGTTGGTTCGATTCTGTATCAGTGTTGGTTTGATTCTGGATCAGTGTTGGTTCGATTCTGTATCAGTGTTTGTTTGATTCTGTATCAGTGTTGGTTTGATTCTGTATCAATGTTGGCTTCTTTTGTATCAGTGTTTGTTTGATTCTGTATCAGTGTTTGTTTGATTCTGTATCAGTGTTTGTTTGATTCTGTATCAGTGTTGGTTTCATTCTGTATCAGTGTTGGTTTGATTCTGTATCAGTGTTTGTTTGATTCTGTATCAGTGTTGGTTTGATTCTGTATCAGTGTTGGTTTGAGTCTGTATCAGTGTTGGTTTGATTCTGTATCAGTGTTGGTTTGATTCTTGATCAGTGTTGGTTTGATTCTGTATCAGTGTTGGTTTGATTCTTGATCAGTGTTGGTTTGATTCTGTATCAGTGTTGGTTTGATTCTGTATCAATGTTGGTTTGATTCTGTATCAGTGTTGGTTTGATTCTGTATCAGTGTTGGTTTGATTCTTGATCAGTGTTGGTTTGATTCTGTATCAGTGTTGGTTTGATTCTGTATCAATGTTGGTTTGATTCTGTATCAGTGTTGGTTTGATTCTTGATCAGTGTTGGTTTGATTCTGTATCAGTGTTGGTTTGATTCTTGATCAGTGTTGGTTTGATTCTGTATCAGTGTTGGTTTGATTCTGTATCAATGTTGGTTTGATTCTTGATCAGTGTTGGTTTGATTCTGTATCAATGTTGGTTTGATTCTGTATCAGTGTTGGTTTGATTCTTGATCAGTGTTGGTTTGATTCTGTATCAGTGTTGGTTTGATTCTTGATCAGTGTTGGTTTGATTCTGTATCAGTGTTGGTTTGATTCTGTATCAATGTTGGTTTGATTCTGTATCAGTGTTGGTTTGATTCTGTATCAGTGTTGGTTTGATTCTTGATCAGTGTTGGTTTGATTCTGTATCAGTGTTGGTTTGATTCTGTATCAATGTTGGTTTGATTCTGTATCAGTGTTGGTTTGATTCTTGATCAGTGTTGGTTTGATTCTGTATCAGTGTTGGTTTGATTCTGTATCAATGTTGGTTTGATTCTTGATCAGTGTTGGTTTGATTCTGTATCAATGTTGGTTTGATTCTGTATCAGTGTTGGTTTGATTCTTGATCAGTGTTGGTTTGATTCTGTATCAGTGTTGGTTTGATTCTGTATCAGTGTTGGTTTGATTCTGTATCAGTGTTGGTTTGATTCTTGATCAGTGTTGGTTTGATTCTGTATCAATGTTGGTTTGATTCTGTATCAGTGTTGGTTTGATTCTTGATCAGTGTTGGTTTGATTCTGTATCAGTGTTGGTTTGATTCTGTATCAATGTTGGTTTGATTCTTGATCAGTGTTGATTTGATTCTGTATCAATGTTGGTTTGATTCTGTATCAGTGTTTGTTTGATTCTTGATCAGTGTTTGTTTGATTCTGGATCAGTGTTGGCTTCTTTTGTATCAGTGTTTGTTTGATTCTGTATCAGTGTTTGTTTGATTCTGTATCAGTGTTTGTTTGATTCTGTATCAGTGTTGGTTTCATTCTGTATCAGTGTTGGTTTGATTCTGTATCAGTGTTTGTTTGATTCTGTATCAGTGTTGGTTTGATTCTGTATCAGTGTTGGTTTGAGTCTGTATCAGTGTTGGTTTGATTCTGTATCAGTGTTGGTTTGATTCTTGATCAGTGTTGGTTTGATTCTGTATCAGTGTTGGTTTGATTCTTGATCAGTGTTGGTTTGATTCTGTATCAGTGTTGGTTTGATTCTGTATCAATGTTGGTTTGATTCTGTATCAGTGTTGGTTTGATTCTGTATCAGTGTTGGTTTGATTCTTGATCAGTGTTGGTTTGATTCTGTATCAGTGTTGGTTTGATTCTGTATCAATGTTGGTTTGATTCTGTATCAGTGTTGGTTTGATTCTTGATCAGTGTTGGTTTGATTCTGTATCAGTGTTGGTTTGATTCTTGATCAGTGTTGGTTTGATTCTGTATCAGTGTTGGTTTGATTCTGTATCAATGTTGGTTTGATTCTTGATCAGTGTTGGTTTGATTCTGTATCAATGTTGGTTTGATTCTGTATCAGTGTTGGTTTGATTCTTGATCAGTGTTGGTTTGATTCTGTATCAGTGTTGGTTTGATTCTTGATCAGTGTTGGTTTGATTCTGTATCAGTGTTGGTTTGATTCTGTATCAATGTTGGTTTGATTCTGTATCAGTGTTGGTTTGATTCTGTATCAGTGTTGGTTTGATTCTTGATCAGTGTTGGTTTGATTCTGTATCAGTGTTGGTTTGATTCTGTATCAATGTTGGTTTGATTCTGTATCAGTGTTGGTTTGATTCTTGATCAGTGTTGGTTTGATTCTGTATCAGTGTTGGTTTGATTCTGTATCAATGTTGGTTTGATTCTTGATCAGTGTTGGTTTGATTCTGTATCAATGTTGGTTTGATTCTGTATCAGTGTTGGTTTGATTCTTGATCAGTGTTGGTTTGATTCTGTATCAGTGTTGGTTTGATTCTGTATCAGTGTTGGTTTGATTCTGTATCAGTGTTGGTTTGATTCTTGATCAGTGTTGGTTTGATTCTGTATCAATGTTGGTTTGATTCTGTATCAGTGTTGGTTTGATTCTTGATCAGTGTTGGTTTGATTCTGTATCAGTGTTGGTTTGATTCTGTATCAATGTTGGTTTGATTCTTGATCAGTGTTGATTTGATTCTGTATCAATGTTGGTTTGATTCTGTATCAGTGTTGGTTTGATTCTTGATCAGTGTTTGTTTGATTCTGGATCAGTGTTGCTTTGAGTCTGTATCAGTGTTGGTTTGATTCTGTATCAATGTTGGTTTGATTCTTGATCAGTGTTGGTTTGATTCTGTATCAATGTTAGCTTGATTCTGTATCAGTGTTGGTTTGATTCTTGATCAGTGTTTGTTTGATTCTGGATCAGTGTTGGTTTGAGTCTGTATCAGTGTTGGTTTGAGTCTGTATCAGTGTTGGTTTGATTCTGTATCAATGTTGGTTTGATTCTTGATCAGTGTTGGTTTGATTCTGTATCAATGTTGGTTTGATTCTGTATCAGTGTTGGTTTGATTCTTGATCAGTGTTGGTTTGATTCTGTATCAGTGTTGGTTTGATTCTGTATCAATGTTGGTTTGATTCTGTATCAGTGTTGGTTTGATTCTTGATCAGTGTTTGTTTGATTCTGGATCAGTGTTGGTTTGAGTCTGTATCAGTGTTGGTTTGATTCTGTATCAATGTTGGTTTGATTCTTGATCAGTGTTGGTTTGATTCTGTATCAATGTTGGTTTGATTCTGTATCAGTGTTGGTTTGATTCTTGATCAGTGTTTGTTTGATTCTGGATCAGTGTTGGTTTGAGTCTGTATCAGTGTTGGTTTGATTCTGTATCAATGTTGGTTTGATTCTGTATCAGTGTTGGTTTGATTCTTGATCAGTGTTGGTTTGATTCTGTATCAGTGTTGGTTTGAGTCTGTATCAGTGTTGGTTTGATTCTGTATCAATGTTGGTTTGATTCTTGATCAGTGTTGGTTTGATTCTGTATCAGTGTTGGTTTGATTCTGTATCAATGTTGGTTTGATTCTTGATCAGTGTTGGTTTGATTCTGTATCAACGTTGGTTTGATTCTGTATCAGTGTTGGTTTGATTCTGGATCAGTGTTTGTTTGATTCTGTATCAGTGTTTGTTTGATTCTGTATCAATGTTGGTTTGATTCTGTATCAGTGTTGGTTTGATTCTGTATCAGTGTTAGTTTGATTCTGTATCAGTGTTGGTTTGATTCTGGATCAGTGTTTGTTTGATTCTGTATCAATGTTGGTTTGATTCTGTATCAGTGTTGGTTTGATTCTGTATCAGTGTTTGTTTGATTCTGTATCAGTGTTGGTTTGATTCTGTATCAGTGTTTGTTTGATTCTGTATCAGTGTTGGTTTGATTCTGTATCAGTGTTGGCTTTCTGTTGGATCAGTGTTGGTTTCATTCTGTATCAGTGTTTGTTTGATTCTGGATCAGTGTTGGTTTGATTCTGGATCAGTGTTGGTTTGATTCTGTATCAGTGTTTGTTTGATTCTGCATCAGTGTTGGTTTGATTCTGTATCAGTGTTTGTTTGATTCTGTATCAGTGTTGGTTTGATTCTGTATCAGTGTTTGTTTGATTCTGGATCAGTGTTGGTTTGATTCTGTATCAGTGTTGGTTTGATTCTGTATCAGTGTTGGTTTGATTCTGTATCAGTGTTGGTTTGATTCTGTATCAGTGTTGGTTTGATTCTGGATCAGTGTTTGTTTGATTCTGTATCAGTGCTTGTTTGATTCTGTATCAATGTTGGTTTGATTCTGTATCAGTGTTGGTTTGATTCTGTATCAGTGTTAGTTTGATTCTGTATCAGTATTGGTTTGATTCTGGATCAGTGTTTGTTTGATTCTGTATCAATGTTGGTTTGATTCTGTATCAGTGTTGGTTTGATTCTGTATCAGTGTTTGTTTGATTCTGTATCAGTGTTGGTTTGATTCTGTATCAGTGTTGGTTTGATTCTGGATCAGTGTTTGTTTGATTCTGTATCAGTGTTGGTTTGATTCTGTATCAGTGTTGGTTTGATTCTGCATCAGTGTTTGTTTGATTCTGGATCAGTGTTGGTTTGATTCTGTATCAGTGTTTGTTTGATTCTGGATCAGTGTTGGTTTGATTCTGTATCAGTGTTTGTTTGATTCTGTATCAGTGTTGGTTTGATTCTGGATCAGTGTTGGTTTGATTCTGTATCAGTGTTTGTTTGATTCTGCATCAGTGTTGGTTTGATTCTGTATCAGTGTTTGTTTGATTCTGGATCAGTGTTGGTTTGATTCTGTATCAGTGTTTGTTTCATTCTGTATCAGTGTTTGTTTCATTCTGTATCAGTGTTTGTTTGATTCTGTATCAGTGTTGGTTTGATTCTGGATCAGTGTTGGTTTGATTCTGGATCAGTGTTGGTTTGATTCTGTATCAGTGTTTGTTTGATTCTGGATCAGTGTTGGTTTGATTCTGGATCAGTGTTGGTTTGATTCTGTATCAGTGTTGGTTTGATTCTGCATCAGTGTTGGTTTGATTCTGTATCAGTGTTGGTTTGATTCTGGATCAGTGTTGGTTTGATTCTGGATCAGTGTTGGTTTGATTCTGTATCAGTGTTGGTTTGATTCTGTATCAGTGTTTGTTTGATTCTGGATCAGTGTTGGTTTGATTCTGTATCAGTGTTTGTTTCATTCTGTATCAGTGTTTGTTTCATTCTGTATCAGTGTTTGTTTGATTCTGTATCAGTGTTGGTTTGATTCTGGATCAGTGTTGGTTTGATTCTGGATCAGTGTTGGTTTGATTCTGTATCAGTGTTTGTTTGATTCTGGATCAGTGTTGGTTTGATTCTGTATCAGTGTTGGTTTGATTCTGTATCAGTGTTGGTTTAATTCTGCATCAGTGTTGGTTTGATTCTGTATCAGTGTTGGTTTGATTCTGGATCAGTGTTGGTTTGATTCTGTATCAGTGTTGGTTTGATTCTGGATCAGTGTTGGTTTGATTCTGCATCAGTGTTGGTTTGATTCTGTATCAGTGTTGGTTTGATTCTGTATCAGTGTTGGTTTGAATTCTGTATCAGTGTTGGTTTGATTCTGTATCAGTGTTGGTTTGATTCTGTATCAGTGTTGGTTTGATTCTGGATCAGTGTTGTTTTGATTCTGTATCAGTGTTGGTTTGATTCTGTATCAGTGTTGGTTTGATTCTGTATCAGTGTTTGTTTGATTCTGTATCAGTGTTGGTTTGATTCTGCATCAGTGTTGGTTGGATTCTGTATCAGTGTTGGTTTGATTCTGTATCAGTGTTGGTTTGATTCTTGATCAGTGTTTGTTTGATTCTGCATCAGTGTTGGTTTGATTCTGTATCAGTGTTGGTTTGATTCTGTATCAGTGTTGGTTTGATTCTGTATCAGTGTTGATTTGATTCTGGATCAGTGTTGGTTTGATTCTGTATCAGTGTTTGTTTGATTCTGGATCAGTGTTGGTTTGATTCTGTATCAGTGTTGGTTTGATTCTCCATCAGTGTTGGTTTGATTCTGCATCAGTGTTGGTTTGATTCTGTATCAGTGTTTGTTTGATTCTGTATCAGTGTTGGTTTGATTCTGTATCAGTGTTTGTTTGATTCTGTATCAGTGTTGGTTTGATTCTGGATCAGTGTTGGTTTGATTCTGTATCAGTGTTTGTTTGATTCTGTATCACTGTTTGTTTGATTCTGTATCAGTGTTGGTTTGATTCTGTATCAGTGTTGGTTTGATTCTGTATCAGTGTTTGTTTGATTCTGTATCAGTGTTGGTTTGATTCTGTATCAGTGTTGGTTTGATTCTGGATCAGTGTTGGTTTGATTCTGGATCAGTGTTTGTTTGATTCTGGATCAGTGTTGGTTTGATTCTGTATCAGTGTTAGTTTGATTCTGTATCAGTGTTAGTTTGATTCTGTATCAGTGTTGGTTTGATTCTGTATCAGTGTTAGTTTGATTCTGTATCAGTGTTGGTTTGATTCTGGATCAGTGTTTGTTTGATTCTGTATCAGTGTTTGTTTGATTCTGTATCAGTGTTGGTTTGATTCTGTATCAGTGTTGGTTTGATTCTGTATCAGTGTTAGTTTGATTCTGTCTCAGTGTTGGTTTGATTCTGTATCAGTGTTAGTTTGATTCTGTATCAGTGTTGGTTTGATTCTGGATCAGTGTTTGTTTGATTCTGTATCAGTGTTTGTTTGATTCTGTATCAGTGTTGGTTTGATTCTGTATCAGTGTTGGTTTGATTCTGTATCAGTGTTAGTTTGATTCTGTATCAGTGTTGGTTTGATTCTGTATCAGTGTTAGTTTGATTCTGTATCAGTGTTTGTTTGATTCTGTATCAGTGTTTGTTTGATTCTGTATCAGTGTTGGTTTGATTCTGGATCAGTGTTTGTTTGATTCTGTATCAGTGTTTGTTTGATTCTGTATCAGTGTTGGTTTGATTCTGTATCAGTGTTGGTTTGATTCTGGATCAGTGTTGGTTTGATTCTGTATCAGTGTTTGTTTGATTCTGTATCAATGTTGGTTTGATTCTGTATCAGTGTTGGTTTGATTCTGTATCAGTGTTTGTTTGATTCTGTATCAGTGTTGGTTTGATTCTGGATCAGTGTTTGTTTGATTCTGTATCAGTGTTTGTTTGATTCTGTATCAGTGTTGGTTTGATTCTGTATCAGTGTTGGTTTGATTCTGTATCAGTGTTTGTTTGATTCTGTATCAATGTTGGTTTGATTCTGTATCAGTGTTGGTTTGATTCTGTATCAGTGTTTGTTTGATTCTGTATCAATGTTGGTTTGATTCTGTATCAGTGTTAGTTTGATTCTGTATCAGTGTTGGTTTGATTCTGGATCAGTGTTTGTTTGATTCTGTATCAGTGTTTGTTTGATTCTGTATCAGTGTTTGTTTGATTCTGTATCAATGTTGGTTTGATTCTGTATCAGTGTTAGTTTGATTCTGTATCAGTGTTGGTTTGATTCTGGATCAGTGTTTGTTTGATTCTGTATCAATGTTGGTTTGATTCTGTATCAGTGTTGGTTTGATTCTGTATCAGTGTTTGTTTGATTCTGTATCAGTGTTGGTTTGATTCTGTATCAATGTTGGTTTGATTCTGGATCAGTGTTGGTTTGATTCTGTATCAGTGTTTGTTTGATTCTGTATCAATGTTGGCTTTCTGTTGGATCAGTGTTGGTTTGATTCTGTATCAGTGTTTGTTTGATTCTGGATCAGTGTTGGTTTGATTCTGTATCAGTGTTTGTTTGATTCTGTATCAGTGTTGGTTTGATTCTGTATCAGTGTTGGTTTGATTCTGTATCAGTGTTGGTTTGATTCTGTATCAGTGTTTGTTTGATTCTGGATCAGTGTTGGTTTGATTCTGTATCAGTGTTTGTTTGATTCTGGATCAGTGTTGGTTTGATTCTGTATCAGTGTTGGTTTGATTCTGTATCAGTGTTTGTTTCATTCTGTATCAGTGTTTGTTTCATTCTGTATCAGTGTTTGTTTGATTCTGTATCAGTGTTGGTTTGATTCTGGATCAGTGTTGGTTTGATTCTGGATCAGTGTTGGTTTGATTCTGTATCAGTGTTTGTTTGATTCTGGATCAGTGTTGGTTTGATTCTGGATCAGTGTTGGTTTGATTCTGTATCAGTGTTGGTTTGATTCTGCATCAGTGTTGGTTTGATTCTGTATCAGTGTTGGTTTGATTCTGGATCAGTGTTGGTTTGATTCTGTATCAGTGTTGGTTTGATTCTGTATCAGTGTTTGTTTGATTCTGGATCAGTGTTGGTTTGATTCTGGATCAGTGTTGGTTTGATTCTGTATCAGTGTTGGTTTGATTCTGTATCAGTGTTTGTTTGATTCTGGATCAGTGTTGGTTTGATTCTGTATCAGTGTTTGTTGCATTCTGTATCAGTGTTTGTTTCATTCTGTATCAGTGTTTGTTTGATTCTGTATCAGTGTTGGTTTGATTCTGGATCAGTGTTGGTTTGATTCTGGATCAGTGTTGGTTTGATTCTGTATCAGTGTTTGTTTGATTCTGGATCAGTGTTGGTTTGATTCTGTATCAGTGTTGGTTTGATTCTGTATCAGTGTTGGTTTAATTCTGCATCAGTGTTGGTTTGATTCTGTATCAGTGTTGGTTTGATTCTGGATCAGTGTTGGTTTGATTCTGTATCAGTGTTGGTTTGATTCTGTATCAGTGTTTGTTTGATTCTGTATCAGTGTTGGTTTGATTCTGGATCAGTGTTTGTTTGATTCTGTATCAGTGTTGGTTTGATTCTGTATCAGTGTTGGTTTGATTCTGGATAAGTGTTGGTTTGATTCTGTATCAGTGTTGATTTGATTCTGTATCAGTGTTGGTTTGATTCTGTATCAGTGTTGGTTTGATTCTGTATCAGTGTTGGTTTGATTCTGTATCAGTGTTGGTTTGATTCTGGATCAGTGTTGATTTGATTCTGTATCAGTGTTGGTTTGATTCTGTATCAGTGTTGGTTTGATTCTGGATCAGTGTTGGTTTGATTCTGTATCAGTGTTGGTTTGATTCTGTATCAGTGTTTGTTTGATTCTGTATCAGTGTTGGTTTGATTCTGTATCAGTGTTGGTTTGATTCTGTATCAGTGTTTGTTTGATTCTGGATCAGTGTTGGTTTGATTCTGTATCAGTGTTGGTTTGATTCTGTATCAGTGTTGGTTTGATTCTGGATCAGTTTTGGTTTGATTCTGTATCAGTGTTGGTTTGATTCTGTATCAGTGTTGGTTTGATTCTGTATCAGTGTTTGTTTGATTCTGGATAAGTGTTGGTTTGATTCTGTATCAGTGTTGGTTTGATTCTGTATCAGTGTTGGTTTGATTCTGTATCAGTGTTGGTTTGATTCTGGATCAGTGTTGGTTTGGTTCTGTATCAGTGTTGGTTTGAGTCTGTATCAGTGTTTGTTTGATTCTGTATCAGTGTTGGTTTGGTTCTGTATCAGTGTTGGTTTGATTCTGTATCAGTGTTGGTTTGATTCTGTATCAGTGTTGGTTTGATTCTGGATCAGTGTTGGTTTGGTTCTGTATCAGTGGTGGTTTGAGTCTGTATCAGTGGTGTTTGATTCTTGATTAGTTTTGTTTTGACTCTGGATCAGTCTCAGTTTGATTCTGTATCTGAGTCGGTTTGATTCTTGATCAGTGTTGGTTTGATTCTGGATCAGTGTTGGTTTGATTCTTGATCAGTGTTTGTTTGATTCTGGATCAGTGTTGGTTTGAGTCTGTATCAGTGTTGGTTTGATTCTTGATCAGTTTTGTTTTGACTCTGGATCAGTCTCAGTTTGATTCTGCATCTGAGTCGGTTTGATTCTTGATCAGTGTTGATTTGATTCTGGATCAGTGTTGGTTTGATTCTGGATCAGTGTTGGTTTGATTCTTGATCTGTTTTTGTTTGGTTCTGGATCAGTCTTGGTTTGATTCTGTATCTGAGTTGGTTTGATTCTTGATCAGTGTTGGTTTGATCTTGGATCAATGTTGGTTTGTTGCTTGATCAGTGTTGGTTTGATATGGGGAGCGACAGGAAAGTGAAATTGAAGCCTGAGATCAGCCATGATAGTATTGAATGGCGGAGCAGTCTTGATGGGCCGTATGGTCTACTCCTGCTCCTATTTCTTGTGTTCTTGTGTGTGGGTATAAGGTGAACGCAGGATCAGAACGAGGCTCGGCGGTGACGCTTCCCACTGTCTAATAGCCTGCTGAAACCCAAGTGTTGAATTTCCAATCAACTGCTGGAATATCCCACTGAAACCCTGGACCGAGGATCTTTCATTGAGGTTCCGACAGTCGACTGGGAGAACTCCCACAGAAATGAATGGCCTCACAGGTGAACAATGGCTGAGTGGCTGAGGGGAGTGGTCAAGGGGCACCATTTTGGTCGCTGCTCACTCCCACTTCACATGCAAAGGCTCCCTGATTCCCTAAGCTGACCAGTGTGTCCATGTGTATTATATATATATATATATATATATATATATATATATATATATATATAAAAACAGCAGCTGGCTTAGGCAAACAGGGCATCTCAATGGAAAGAGTCAGCCTCTTGGTCACTATCTGGCACTCTCCAGGCTATTAATGCTTCAGTGCGATAGATCGGGCCCCCAGGCAGAATGATAGCTAACATGGAGCTGTTAGAAACACTTGATGCTAAACACAAGGAGGACATGATACCAAATGCAAACCCTGCCCCCTCTCCCTCACTCAAGTTCCACGGCACTTTGTCAATATTTGAGTGTGGTAACAAACACATTGTTGGTGTTGGTGTTCGGGAAGTGTCACTGAGGCAGGAATTCACACCCTTGTTAAAATTGGAACAGTGCAGTAATTTATGTCTTGCTTGTTTCTCATGTGCTAAAATCCTAAAACATCCAGCTTCCCTCGATACAAGACCAGGTCTTCAACCCCATCATCTTTCAGTTAAAGTGCCAGTGCTGTGAAGAATGATTTCAATTTTCCCATCACCATTGAATTGAATGGTGACAATTCTGGGGATAATTATCACCTTGCCGTTTGTCACAAGGGAGAATGTTGAGGGGCACAGAAGTCCCACAAAACGCTGATGTGGCTTAAATATTGGCATAGGACCCTCACGCCATCAATGGTCGGAATTCCTGCATCGTAATAATTGCTCGGGCTGTAGACGGTGCATGATTGCATCAAACTCCAGGCCGCCATATGTATGTATATGGAGACTTGTTAATAAATCTCACACTGTGCTTGACATGCAATGACTTTCTTTTTGTCGTACAGCTGCTCGGCAAGCACTGCCGCCACGTTGTGCGCAGCAAGATCCCAGAAACTGCCACGAGAGGAATGCCCAGTTAATCCAGTGTTTGTTAGCGTTCACTGAACCTGAACCAATGGAAGAGGCAGATGGGACCATGGCTGATCTGAGGGGAAAGGCGTAAGTTTGTGTTCTCGGCACAGGCTCCCACTTGCAAAAAGGGCTGATCGGCTGTGCAGGGCGGCATCCCAACTCATGGCCCTCAGTCATTAAAAATAACAGCTGGAAAATTGGAAGGAATCTGAGGGGGAGCCAGAAACCCTGGAGGTTCTGACTTGGGAGTGTGTGAAGGCTCTTGCTGCCGATTGTTCAGTCTTCCTGGCCTTTACTCTGTTCATTCTTTGGACTGAATTTTACCAGCACTTTGGCAATGGGCTGGGCGGTGGAAAGGCTGGCAAAATGGCGCGGGAAGGTGGGTGATGTGCCCGACGTCTTCCTGCCTCCATGCCATTTTGCCAGTGGCAAGAAAGCTGGCAGATGGCCTGACTGCCTGCCCGGAGACAGTTAAGTGGCGAGTTAAGGGCTTCTTTCTGCCTCCCCTGGCATTTTACCAGCGGCGAGGTTGGGGGGGGGCCCTCCGCCATGTTGGGAGACTGTCAGGTAAACCCTGGCAACCACCCAATGGGCTCCAGGGAGGGCTGGGGCTTCCTTTTTGGATACTCTTTGGCCCACAGAGGGGCAGCCGGCAGCAATAGCCACCCCCATGGCAACATGCCTGCTCTTAGCGACAAACCGTTCTCCACCCCTCGCCAGGGCCTGCCTGACTGGCCACCAGCTGTAGTGGCGCTGCTGAGGCTGCTGTGCTGCCCACCCTCTGATTGGGCAGGAGGCTATTGCGGGGCGGGGCCACCATCCTTAATAGGGATGGCAGCCCCCACAGCAGCCACTGAATTGGCTGGCACCGGCAAAATGTGGCACCGGGTTGCGCTGCCCGCCGAAGCGGGGTCGCCCCCCCCCCCCCGCCAGTTTCAGCCCCAGAGACAGGACCCCTGTTGCCTCCTCTAAATCCAGCAACAGTGAGGAAGATGAGCAGTTTCCCAGTGAGCAGAGTCCAGCTCATCCTGAGGTTGCAAGATACTCCAGATTATATCAAAAAGATTGCATTTATATAGCGCCTTTCATGACCTCAGGATATCTCAAAGCACTTTACAGCCAATGAATTACTTTTGAAGCGTAGTCACTGTTGTAATGTAGGAAACACTGTAGCCAATTTGTGCACAGCAAGATCCCACAAACTGCAATATAATAATGGCCAGATAATCTGTTTTTATGATGTTGATTGAGGGGTAAATATTGGCCGGGACACCGGGGAGAACTCCCCTGCTCTTTTTCGAAATAGCGTCATGGGGTCTTTTACATCCACCTGAGAGGCAGACAGGTTTAAAGTGTCAGGCAAAAGACGGCACCTTCAACAGTGCAACTCTCCCTCAGTACTGCACTGAAGTGTCAGCCCAGATTATGTCCATTGTTTGACAATCAGGGGTCCACAGTGCACAGAGGGCAGTGGGAAGGGTTTACTGTGAAACAATAATAATGGTTGAGCTAACAGCCTGTGTGATACAAGGATAATTAGCACAGGTCACTGAGACTTCAAATGGAAGATTTGATTGACAATGCCACAATTATCATGTCCCCTTTGACCCACCCAAACCCTTTCAAGTCAGGAAAACAGCCTTCATGAATCAGGCTGGAGACAGGCTGAGAGCAATAGCACCTTCACACTGCATTATTAGACAGAGTACAATGTAACAAAGTCTTGCTGATAACTTATTAACCTCTGACCTCTCAAGCATGTGTACCCCTCCCTTGCTGAGCCATTCATCTCTAAAACCTGCCCCAGAGAATAGCAGGGCTGCCAGGGGCGTGTGTAATTATGGGGCTCAGCATGAGGATACCTAAACACACAGTCAGGGGGCTTTCAAGTGTCGAGTGACAGCAGTTACCACAAGGAGAGGCCTGGTTGCACTGTGTTGTGTAAATTGGTTGTTCATAGATTAAAGTGAAATCCCCGCTGGGACATGTTAGAAGGTTAAATAGTCGATTGACTCCAGCTCCGTCTTATTTCTACCAACACATGAAGACTCCCTCGGTGCTCACACGTGTTTTTCTCCAGAAGGATTATCCGCTTTATGATACAATTGCACTGTGGGGCCGTGTCCAGTGCTGGTCCTCCGAATGTGCCCACGTCACTTGTCACGGCAGACTTACGTGGCAGCACTCGAGACAATATGCACCCATAGTCGGGTCACCAACTCTGCTTAGACGTATTCCTGGAGGTTCCGTCACAGGACCTTCCATTTCCGACCATCCCACCCAGTCAAACAGTCAATTTTCCAGTAAATGGCCGTGAAAAATGTGCAATATTTTGAACCCCTCCCTATGATTTTTCGCCTGGGTGTTGCTCACAGCTGTGCCCTGGGGATTAAGCTTCAATTCCTGGAGTACTGTAGAACAATCCAGGAGGGTTGGAAACCCTCACCCGTGCTAGCTTTGGGAGATGGGTCTGTCCAGGTTTGAAAGCACTGCTGTCCGGAGCTGAGAGCTCAGTCCTTCAATATCAAGTAGCCATCCGGAAACAGACTCTGTTTGCCTCTCTCAGCAGCATTGTCTCCTGAAGGGGAGATTCAAAAGCAACTGTCCCCAATAGAATATTTTGTTAAAGTCGAACCATTGCACAGATAAAATCTCCTTTCTGATTATCTCTATAGGTTTTCTTGACTACTTCAACCATTAATGATGTGATCAAGGGTATATATTTGCAGGGATTACTGAGCCCGGCAGGTTAATGGTGAATTTATATGGATGCACTGATCCCACAAACCGTGACCCTGACCTCACATGTCCCTGTCCTGGCAAGGACAGCAAGTAGCGCCACATTATGCACTGCCTATGACAGCCTCCTTTGGGATGTGGGAGAAGTCTGGTCCTGGACACCCGAGGAGGTGAATTATAGAATGGTCACAGCACTGAAGGAGGCTATTCGGCCCATCGTATCTGTGCCGGCTCTCTGCAAGAGCAACTCAGCTAGTCCCACTCCCCCGCCTTTTCCCCGCAGTCCTGCAAATGTTTCCCTGCAGGTGTTTATCCAATTCCCTTTTGAAAGCCACAAGTGAACCTGCCTCCACCACACTCTCAGGCAGTGCATTCCAGATCCTAACCACTCGCTGTTTAAGAAAGTTTTTCCTCCTGTCGCCATTGCTTCTTTTGCCGATCACCTTAAATCCGTGTCTTTTGGTTGTGAGTCCTTCAGCCAATGAGAATAGTTTCTCTCTATCTACTCTGTCCAGACTCCTCGTGATTTTGAAGACTTCTATCAAATCTCCTCTCAACCTCAAAACAAAAACAAAATACTGTGGATGCTGGAAATCTGCATTAAAAACAGAAAATGCTGGAAATACTCAGCAGGTCTGGTAGCATCTGTGGAGAACGAAACAGAGGGCTGCATTTTACTGACCGCCCGATGACAGGGGTGTGGTGGGGGGGGTTGGTGGGGCCCGGAAAATGGCTCCGAGAGAGGCCCGCCATAGGCCTGGTGGGGAGGGGGGAAGCAGGTTCTCAGTGTGGGAGGTGGGGGGAGAGGGAGGTCAAACTAATATCATTGGTCGAGGCGGTTGTGGGAAGGGTAAAGGTTAAAGTTTGTGAACTTTGTGGGGGGAAAGGTCAGGTACACAAGGTAAGTATTTTGGGGGGGAAAGGGCAAGGAATGAATTGCTTGGTCACGGCGGGGAGTGGAAGAGGGGCCTGTAACTTTTATTAATTTGTTTGAATAAATTCTAAGTGTCTTTTCCTTTAAAAATTCATATTAAATATAAAGGGCTTGAATCCCTTGAAAAATGACGTCGGCACCTGCGCAGTGATGCCGGACACTGTTGCCAGGGATGGACCGCCCGCCCCCTTTCACGTCATCGGGGTGGTTAGTCCACCCTGGCCATGTAAATGAGCCACCGCATTTAACATCGCAGCGGCTCCGCGGAGGAAAGACCGCGCATGTAGGCTGCCATTGTTTATGGCTGCCGCCGTGCATAAAATTCAGCCCAGGGTTTTTAGGTGGAATTTTATGCTCTCCCCCATGGCAGGTTTGGAGGTGGGGAGAGCTTAAAATTGGGTGGGATGGTGACGGGGTGGGGTTGGGGGGGGCGGTCCCGCCACCTTCCCGCCTCTGCCAAAATTTAGTCCGGGGCAGGAAGGCCTGTGAACAGCCTTACCGACTCACCATCAAATGAGGCCCTTAACTGGGCAATTAACCCTCAATTAAGAGCCTCTTCCCACTGCAGTCGCAATTACCCATCACTTAGTGCCTGAACGAGGGACCCAGCATTGGGAAGTAGGGGGGGGTGCCTGTTGAGAGCCAGCCCCCGCCCTTGCTGCCGACCCCCCCCCACTTCACTTCCCCCGCGATGCCCACCCCGCAAGACCCCTCCCGCCCTGACCAACCAGAGGCTTGAGTCCAGCGATGCTCCTTGCTCTTCAGTAGGCACTTCTCCAACAGCAGCCACCACCTCCGCGGTGGCACTGCAGCTGCTGGCCTCTGATTGGCCGGCAGCTCTCCAAGGACAGGACTTCCAGTGATGGGGTCCTAAATCCTATGAAAGGTCCAGTGCTGTCCACTTAAGCGCCTGATTGGCACTTAATTCAGCAGGCCTTCCGGAAAAGAGGTGAAGTGGGGATCTCGGCGTCGGTTTCCCCCGACGTCGAGACCCCCATCACCAGAATAAAACTCCCCTCCATGTTTCAGCTCAGTGGTCTTTGATCAGAATCGGGAAAAGTTAGAAATGTAATCGGTTTTAAGCAAGTGAAAGTGGGGAGGGTTAAAAAAGAGAAAAAGGAGAAGGTCTGTGATAGGGTGGAAGACAGGAGAGATTAAATGACAGAAAGGTTGGTGGTGTAAGACCAAAGGGGATCAAGTAATGAAACAAAAGATATGTCTGGAGGAGATGTGAATGGCAGGATCATAAACAGCTACCGTCCAAAAGCAAAAGGAGAGAAAAACAAGAGAGTAAAACCGAAACCTTCAAACAAAAAGGAAACAAAATGGGGGCAGAGATTACGTTCTGAAATTGTTGAACTCAATGTTGAGACTGTCAAGAGTCTAATGGAAAGATGAGCTGCTGTTCCTCGAGCTTACATTGAGTTTCATTGGAACACTACAGGAGGCCGAGGACAGAGAGGTCAGTGTGAGAGCAAGGTGGAGAATTAAAATGACAGGCGACATGAAGCTCAGGGTTATACTTGCAGACTGATGGGAGATGTTCCGCAAAGCGGTCACCCAGTCTGCGTTTGGTCTCCCCTGTGTAGAGGAGACCACATTGTGAGCAGCGAATACAGTATACTACATTGAAAGAAGTATGAGTAAATCACTGCTTCACCTGAAAGGAGTGTTTGGGATCTTGCATGGTGAGGAGGGAGGAGGTAAATGGGCAGGCGTTGCATCTCCTGCGCTTGCATGGAAAGGTGTCGTGGGAAGGGGAGGGAGTGTTGGGGGTAACTGAGGAGTGGACCAGGGTGTAGCAGAGGGAACAGAATGCTGAAAGGGGTGTTGGGGGAAGATGTGTTTGGTGGTGGCATCATACTGGAGGTGGTGGAAATGGCGGAGGATGATCCGTTGAATACGGAGGCTGGTGGGGTGGAAGGTGAGGACAAGGAAAACCCTATCATGGTTCTGGGAGGGAGGGGAAGGGGTGAGAGCAGAAGTGCAGGAAATGGGACAGACACGATCGAAGGACCTGTCAACCACAGTGGCAGGAAGGTGAGGGGAATCCTCGGTTGAGGAAAAGGGAAGACATTTCAGAAGTGCTAGTATGGAAGGTTGCATCATCAGAGCAGATATGACAGAGACAGAGAAACTGAGAGGATAGAATAGAGTCCTTAGAGAAACAGGGCGTGAGAAAATGTATTCACTGCCCCTGCACTCCCTCCCCTCCCAATATCTAAGGAGGATTGGAAGATTATGGGCAGTCCCCCTGCAATTTTCCACCCTTACTTTCCTCCTCTAATTTGATGTGCTGATGGGCATAGCCCAGGTCTGCCATGGGCAGCAGGCTCTCAGTTTGAAAGCATCTTGAAACAGCTAACCAAAGAACAGCAAAAATTCAGTCGTTGACAGAGGGATGCTTCTGTGTCAGTGTGGCTCAGTGGCTAGTACTCTTTCTCCACTGAGTCAGAGGGTTATGAGTTCAAGCCTCATTCCAGGACTTGTGCACATGATCTAGTATGATACCATAGTGTGGCACTGAGGGGGAGACATAAAATGTACTATGAGAACAATAACAGGGGAACACTCCTCACATTACTGCCCAACATTCAGCCATGAAGTAACATCACCAAACAAAGTTATGGGGTCATTTATTCCATTGTTGTTTGAGGGACCTTGCTGTGTACATGTTGGCTGCTGCTTTTGTTCAGTGATCAGATCAATTCAGCAGTGTGTCTGCTCCCTTACACTGCTGCACCTAGAACTTTGCCTGCACAGATCACCCTGATTCCATCACTGACTGAGTTATTGCTGAAACTGAGGGGATGGACAAGCAGGTGCTGGGAGTAGGTTTTTAAACTTACAGGCCTTGTCTGAATGCTGCCGTCTGTCTCCTGCCCCCTGAACCTGGTGGGAAGTGTGAACCGCCCAGTGGGTGGGAATGGGATTGCAGATGACAGGAGGCTGCTGGTAGGTATCCGATCGAGCATTCCCTGGCACTAAGGTTAGTGTTTGGGAGGGGGGCCGGACAGTCGGAGGGGGAGAAAATCCCCAGGCAGGGGAGGCCCAAGGTTTCCTTGTGGGGCCTGGAGATGGTTCACTCCTCCACCTGGAGCTCTCGGAAACTACAAGGAATTTATGGTTCCGGCCCCACCTCCTCTTCCTGACAGGTTTGGGGTAACCATGACAACCACACACCCTGCTTGCCCAGATAAAAGAGCAGGTTAATAGAGAGGCCCATGGGAAAGCAGTGGCATCAGAGCAGTTAAGTGGCACAGGACACTTTCACTACCCGGCTGCTTGGTTTCTGCTTGGTGAGGGGGTTGGAATGCCACCTCATGATCTTCCCTTCAGCCAATGGAAACAGGCAAAGGATGATCTATAGAACTAGTCAATCGGGGGAAATCTCTCCACTGGTTGGAGTCATACCTAGCACAAAGGAAGATAGTTGTGGTTGTTGGAGGTCAACCATCTGAGCTCCAGGACATCACTGCAGGAGTTCCTCAGGATAGTGTCCTAGGCCCAACCATCTTCAGCTGCTTCATCAATGATCTTCCTTCAATCATAAGGTCAGAATTGGGGATGTTCGCTGATGATTGCACAATGTTCAGCACCATTCGCGACTCCTCAGATACTGAAGCAGTCTGTGCCCACATGCAGCAAGATCTGGACAACATTCAGGCTTGGGCTGATAAGTGGCAAGCAACATTCATGCCACACAAGTGCCAGGCAATGACCATCTCCAACAAGACAGATTCTAACCATCTCCCCTTGA